>NC_064671.1:50331597-51531597 GCF_943734685.1 Anopheles coluzzii | reverse complement strand
AGCCGATTCGCGTGTCTATGGTTTTAGCTTGAGCAATCCACTAATGTGGTGCTCTATGATAACCCGTGGGTTTTCAAACCGCTCTTCTAGCAGTTTCCACGCCGAGGCAAAATTGTTAGAAGCAATCACACTTGCAATTATGACGCTTCCGCCTTTTCCACCAGTGCCTTGTTTAAATGATGCAGCTTCACTGCATCTGAATCACATGACCGATTCATCAGTTCCATAACCATGGCCTTAAATTTTGTCCACTGTTGGTATGAACCATCAAATGTGGGCATCGGAATCGAAAGGTGTTGGCCTGCTGACGGAAGTACAGGCGAAATGGAGGTGGTTGGTGTGCTTGGTGGCGACTCAATTGCAATCGATTCAAGTCTATCACAGTAGCAAGCTTTCTGAAGCTTTCATCGTGCTTTAAATCATTTTCTGCGTCAGGGGGGAGTTGTTCTAATATTTGATTGAACACTCCACGTTGAGAATTTTTCAATTTACTCAATTCCCGTAAATTTACTCCACTGATGGCCGCTGTAAGATTAGCAGCCCTTAACTCAGATTCGATTTGAGTAACGCTTCGCAAGAGTGCCTGGTGTTTCAGTCGTAACACCTTCAAAATGGTGACTTTCTCTTGGATTTCTTCTTCGGAAAATCCCTTGAAACCCTGGGACTCCATCGAAGCATCGTCTGCAGGTGATGTCGCCATTTTGGTTTCGCGAAGGAAGGGTACGTCGAGTTTGTTTCACTCCCAGGTAGGTGAATGTAATAGGGTTCGTGTACTTACCGATGTGGAACCACAACGTACCTGGCTGTGCTCCGACCACCGGCTAATTGACGCACTGTAGCACCGAGGAAAAGCTACAACACTCCTGGTTGCGCTTCGGCCTACGGCTGCTGGACGATGGCGCTGCAGACACCGATGCGAAGCCACAACACGCCTGGTTGTGCTTCGATCACCGGCTGGCTGGCGAGCGATCTGGGTAGCACCGAGGAGAAGCTACAACACGCCTGGTTGTGCTTCGGCCTACGGCTGCTGGACGAGGAGGCTGCAGACACCGATGCGAAGCCACAACACGCCTGGTTGTGCTTCGATCACCGGCTGGCTGGCGAGCGATCTGGGTAGCACCGAGGAGAAGCTACAACACGCCTGGTTGTGCTTCGGCCTACGGCTGCTGGACGAGGAGGCTGCAGACACCGATGCGAACCCACAACACGCCTGGTTGTGCTTCGATCACCGGCTGGCTGGCGAGCGATCTGGGTAGCACCGAGGAAAAGCTACAACACGCCTGGTTGTGCTTCGGCCTACGGCTACTGGACGAAGAGGCTGCAGACACCGATGTGAAGCGACAACACGCCTGGTTGTGCTTCGATCACCGGCTGGCTGGCGAGCGATCTGGGAAGCACCGAGGAGAAGCTACAACACGCCTGGTTGTGCTTCGGCCTACGGCTGCTGGACGAAGAGGCTGCAGACACCGATGTGAAGCGACAACACGCCTGGTTGTGCTTCGATCACCGGCTGGCTGGCACGCGATCCGGGAAGCACCGAGGAGAAGCTACAACACGCCTGGTTGCGCTTCGGCCTACGGCTGCTGGGAGAACTCACACACTTGTTCTAACTCACACGCGGTTCACTTCGGTTTTCGACGGATCACACGCGACTAACTTTCGGTTTCCGTATCCGGTATTCGGTATCCGGATACGGAACCGAATTCGTGTTACGAGTAACGAGCGGCCTACTCCGCGATTTTTGATTTGGGGAGGGGAAGGAAGGGTACCGGAAGGCTATCGGTGGAAACCACTGAGTAACCTTGGTGAAAGGGTAGGGGGAAACCGAAGGCGACCAGCGGGCAAGCCACTTGATCAACCCAGGGGAAAGGGTAGGAAGGGAACCGAAGGCGACCAGCGGGCAAGCCACTTGATCAACCCAGGGGAAAGGGTAGGAAGGGAACCGAAGGCGACCAGCGGGCAAGCCACTTGATCAACCCAGGGGAAAGGGTAGGAAGGGAACCAAAAATAACAGCGCAGAACCGCAGAACACCGAAGAACGTGTGCAAGTGTCAACCTTTGGCTACCCGCTAAGGACCTTAGGCGTTTTGCACACTAGATGATGCGAGAATAGAGAAATTCAAAGAAAATCAAGCTTCTAATCGTTGCTGTGTGTTAATCTCTGAATTCAATTTATTTTACAAATGGTTGTGTACTAATCGTCGTCGTGCTGCTGTAGCGATGCGTAAACATTACGAGATTACAAGTTTACACAATTACAAATGGTGGGACGCATTACATACGTGGAACGTTTAGTGTCAAACACGCATGGCGACGGACAGACAACGCCATCTGTAGGCGCGTAACGAGAGAAAGTGTAACGCGGGTTGCATACTCATTCGTCAACATTCTCAATTCGGGAAAAATGCAAAAAACATTTTCTCCTAGAACGAGCGAAACCCTTGGGCAAAAGGGATCGCCTAATTTGTTATTTGTTATCTATTAATTAAAATTCAACGGACCGCAAGTGGCCTACTTGTAGCGAATTCATTTACATTCATTCATTATAACATAGTCACATTTCGGTCATTCATTTGACACGCTTAGTCTTAAGTAACATAATTAACATGTAAAAGGTCGCACGACACGAATACTATTTAACAATGCGGTGCGCGACATGTCAGGTTGATGACGATCACAAATAACATTAAACTCACGGCACATACGAATAAACGGATCAGAGGAGCCAAAGCGAGTGCGGCGTTCCTCCACGTCAAGTAGCGATCTAGCTCGGAGCGATCTCGGCGGGACATACATGTTGAGCCTCGAAAGAAGCGCGGGCGAGTCGATCCGATTGTCAAGAAGTCCCGCGACAAACAGCCTCTGAGCGTTGCAGT
Organism: Anopheles coluzzii; assembly: GCF_943734685.1. Classification (NCBI taxonomy): domain Eukaryota; kingdom Metazoa; phylum Arthropoda; class Insecta; order Diptera; family Culicidae; genus Anopheles; species Anopheles coluzzii. Next base: position 51,528,721 of record NC_064671.1, on the reverse strand, counting down.
TCCGCTGCTTCAGTGTCTCGATGCCAAGCAACGCACAGAGTCCCTCATAGTCAAGTTGGACACTCCAGGAACGCAAAGCGAACCGCGTGAATTTGCGCTGGATCGACTCTAAACGAGCTAGGGGGCGAGCAGCTGTAGGCCACCATACTACTGAAGCGTATTCTAGCACAGCTTTTGCGCCCAATGGTAGATCCATTTAACGCATAGTCATGCACTAAGGGGCACCGCTTTCTCGCAAACGTAACGACAACACACTTCTCGACGCACAATTCAAGACCATTCAAAGAGCACCATGACTGGAAGGCACTTAGAGTGGCTTGAAGGCGGAGTTGGTCTGACCGGTCACGGATAGGCAGGAACAGCTTCGCGTCGTCTGCATAAAGTAGGTGGCCGTCAGGAGGGAGCAACCGTGTTACGTCATTCAGGAAAATGACAAACAGCAGCGGTCCAAGGTTACTCCCCTGCGGCACCCCCGAAGAAGCATCGATACGGCGCAACGTATGGGGTCCCATCTTCACGCAGTATGTGCGACCAGCAAGATAGGAACGCATCCAGGCCAGCAGCTGCCCAGGCAGACCAAGCGTTTCGAGCTTTGCGAGCAGCAAGGCATGCGGAACGCTATCGAAGGCAGCCTTGATGTCCATGTAGACTGCGTCGATCTGCGAGCCGGCATCGATGGTCCTGTGGCAGAGGCTAACGAACTCAACCAGGTTGGTGGTGGTTGAACGCTGAGGGACAAATCCATGTTGAGCTGCGCTAATGTAGTTCGAGGCAGCTGCGAGGAGAGGTTCGTACACCAGGAGCTCGAAGACCTTAGCGCAGGCACAAAGCGATGTAATGCCACGGTAGTTACATACATTTGATTTGTCCCCCTTTTTGTGCACTGGAACAAGCCACGAAGTTTTCCAGCAGGCAGGATAGATGCCCAAACGCAGCGAGTCGCGAAAAATCGAGGCCAGGATAGGCGCGATGGTGGTACCACAACGCTTAAGCGTGGAAGCCGGTATCCCGTCAGGCCCTGGAGCAAACGAAGGTTTCAGCCTGTCAATCGCTTTCGAGACTGAATACTCATCGATGATCGGCAGGTTAGGGGCCATAGCATCCACCGGTACGTTTGATAATGCGTCGACTATCTGCCTCTCATCAGTTACCGCTGGAAGGAAGGTGGCGGCAAAGCGCGAGGCAAAAATATCACATACAGCAGACGGATTGTTGCCGTAGCGCCCGTTGTAACTGACGGATCTAGGAAAACCAGAGGATTTCCGACGATTGTTTGCGAAGTTCCACAGTACACGTGAATTGCCGCGGCAGCGCAAAATCGTACGCCGTACGTGCCCCAGGTAGCTAACAGCGGGGTGAGGCAAAGTTCAAGCGGAAGGCAAACAGAAGCAACAACATTATTTGCAAACACCAGGTCTAAGACGCGTCCGCTGGTGTTAAGATGACCATTGATCTGGAAAAGTCCGCTATGATGCATCTCGGCTATAAACAGAGCGGAGAGCGCCGATCGCGTACGTGGCTCATAATGCAGAAATGGCAAATCCGGATCATGCTGAGCATCTGACCAGGAGACGAGAGGTTGGTTGAAGTCTCCTAACAGGAGTAAACCGTCTCCGGGATGCATAGTTCAGCATAATGAGCGAATGCAGTTTTCGATTTCACGGAGCGTGGCAGCATTTGCGGCAAGTCTAGGCGGGAGGTATGCAGCAATGATGAATAGTCGGGAATTGCCTAGTTGTATTACAACGCACACTAGCTCAAGCGATGGATGCACCGTTGTGTGTTCCCGTGACGTCAGAGACTGAGAGCACGCAATCAACACACCTCCACCGCGGGAACATGTACTGTTGTCAACACTACGATCGCATCGGTAGACTCGGAAGCTATCGTCAAACAGCAAAGCCGAAGGTAGGCTAGGATCGAGCCAGGTTTCCGTAAGCACTATTACAGCCGTTGCCGTCAAATTTTGGCCGTAAGTCATGTATTTTTGTCTCGTAGGCGTCAATTTTTGACAGTGTGCATCAATTTTTGTATCGTAGGCGTCAATTTTTGACAGTGTGCATCAATTTTTGTCTCGAATGCGTCAATTTTTGTCAGTGCGCATCAATTTTTGTCTCGAAGGCACCATTTTTTGTCCAATGGTCACAAATTTTTGTCTCTTGGTATTTTTTCGTTACAGCCGTTGCCACCAAATTTTGGCTCTAAGGCATCAATTTTTGACAGTGCGCATGAATTTTTGCCTCTAAGGCATCAATTTTTGACAGTGCGCATCAATTTTTGACTCTAACGCACCTATTTTTGTCTGTAAGTCATCAATTTTTGACTCTTGTAGGAATAATGACAATTTTACAAGGTATTTAAGCAGATTTTTAACAATTGTTATTCCACAACTCATAAAAAATACAAAAACTGTGTAAATTGATTGTTTCTTGAGAAAAAATGATGAAATTTTAGAATTTCTAAAGCTTTTGTTTATAGCTGAAAATACGTGCCAATTTTTTTCATTCCATTAAAACTGCCAAAATTGGCAAAACAATTGTTTTATTTTAAATTGTATCAATAAAATTATTCACTATTTAACTTAATTTCAATCATTTCAGAACACACAGTTTCAGAAATTACATAAAATTTTGTAAATAAAGCGATTGACTCACAGTCAAAAATTGATGCCTTCGAGGCAAAAATTGATGCGCTCTGTCAAAAATTGATGCTTTCGAGGCAAAAATCGTGAAACGCTGTCAAAAATTGGTGCCTTCGAGACAAAAATAAGTGAGTGAAACAAAATTAAAGAGGTTATACAATGCAAAGGAATAAATTCAGGAATTCTATGTTTCACATAGTTTTACGTCTTATTTATAATAATATCAAAACAATTTAGAGAAGATTAATCCACGATTATTTCTTCATTTTGGCATCGTGGCAAATCTTCTTCTTCTTTTGGCTCAACGACCATTTTCGATCACAGCCTGCCTGTACCACAACTTGTGGGCTTGGCTTTCAGTGACTTATTGATCTCCCCATAGCAGGATAGTCAGTCCTACGTATGGCGGCACGGTCCATTTGGGGCTTGAACCCATTACGAACATGTTATTAAGTCGTACGAGTTGACGACTGTATTACGAGACCGGCAATCGTGGCAAATAGTTAGATAAATTTCTAAAATAGTTCTCGCAATCCGTACCTAAATGGCAGATAAACCTTTGTACTGCCATTTTCGATTGAGGAGTACAAAGTATATTCGTTGTTCAAAAGCAATCAGCTGTGTTGATCTACGTACCTGAAATTTAGTCAAAAATTTTGAAGCATTTTCTTTAAATTCCCAATAAAATATTCATAAACCACAGATTTTTATTAAAATTAAATGTTATTTCAATAAAATAACCCTAACTACGCGTCAAATAAGGTAAACTCATGTTGATATATAAAGAGGCAAAATTTCATGAACAAGCGACAAAAAATGTTGACCATGAGACAAAAATTGGTGCCTTCGAGACAAAAATTGATGCGCACTGACAAAAATTGACGCATTCGAGACAAAAATTGATGCACACTGTCAAAAATTGATGCTTTCGAGACAAAAATTGATGCACACTGTCAAAAATTGGTGACTTAGAGCCAAAATTTGACGGCAACGCCTGTACATCGAAATTGGATTCCAACACCGACAGGCGAAACTCATCGAGCTTCGTGCGCAGTCCCCGCACGTTTTGATAGTAAACAGAGGCAGTGGAACGGGCAGTGCGAAGCGCATTAGCAGCAGGAACAAAACAGATAGGTGTTTGTGCAGACTTAACAGAGGTTCGTCTATTCGTGAAAGAAACGGTCAAGTGTGGTCTGTTGTAAGTTGGTGTTGGAAGTGCGGCGAATTAAAAGCAGGCCGTCAATGAGTGTTGAATTAGGACCATGAGTGGTGTCGTTCAGCGTGTGTTCTCCCAATTGTGGTGAAGTTAGTGTTTGAGCCTGTGATGTTGATGCGTGTGCCGGTGCGTGGTAGACAGTGGATGTTGGTGTGCGAGGCATCGATCGGTGATCGATGACAACAGGTGTGCGTGTGAGAGAACGGTGTTTGATGGTGATTGGTGACGATGAGTGTCCATGCTCTCGTTGACGGGATTGTACAAATTCACGTACACCAATACCGACAGGCCAGGACGATGGGGCGAGTGCTGCGTCACGAAGGGCGGCCGGTACTCTCACTTTGAAAGAAAGCCAGTTTACGCAGTCAACACTGACTCCCTTCCTCAGCAAGCAGTATGCTAGGACGTCATCGGTGGCTAAACGGCGTTTCACAGAAGCGACCACTTGCTCCACGGTGACGGCAGTGGACAAGCGAGATAGTCGGATCCATATTCTGTCTGTGGCCGGCTGGGGAAACGCTGCTCGAAGCGGTGACGATAGCGAATCGGTTCCCATGAGTTCATCCGGTAGCGTAGACGGGGGTGGGATGCCGACTGTAGTGTTAGTGTACGCGCTTGGCGATGACGCTGCAGAAATGTTATTTTGACGAATGTTTACGTTTTTGTTGACAGAGGAGGACATAGAATCCTCGATGATACGCCGCCGCTTTCTACCCGCAACGGGCCGAGGATCGGTATTGCAAAGCTGAGGTATGGGTGCATTTTGCAGTAGAGTAAATCCGCTGCGCACCTCGGCGATAATCGGTTCATTAAGCTTCCCCACAGCCGCAACAGTTGAGGTGAGAGCAGCTTGAAAACCGACCTGAGCCCCGATCTCTTTGACTGATCGGCAGCGCGGATTTTTCAGGATATTGGTGCACCCAGTGCAGCTCCAGTGCAGATCGATGTGAGTCAGGACCGCATCAATCAGCTCGGAATCAGCAGCCTGCAACAACCGCGGTGAAAAGTAGCCTCACAGTACGCACAGCCGACGATACAGTCGGCAGCATCCAGTGGCACAGCACACGCAAAACAGATAGCCGCCATCGCGAAATTATGCGCGGTTTTGATCACACCACCGTTAACCCGGAAAACGTTAATACATAGTCGTGGGTCAATGAAATAACACACTAACGCGCAACAGTAACAGGAAGCAGTTTGGTAGTCAATTGAACGAGTGTTAACTGGGTACGTTAGAAAATACACTTAAATATTTTTGGAAAAACGCGGAGCACAGCGATATGCGACCGAGCAGTTAGACGTCAGACGTCAGAAATCCCGTACCACAAACGAGTGGACGTAAGGAACAGCCAAACAGGTTAACAATAAACGTTGCCTAGTTTGCAATAAGGCACACGAGACAACTCGATGTTACGCCCTTTTAAATCAGAGCATTTCTGAACGGCTGAAAATAGCCATTAATAAACAGTTATGTCGGGGTTGTTTGAGTTCAAATACTCACAAGGCAGCTGAGTGCCGAAAGGCGCGCATATGCGGAATTACAGGTTGCGTAAAGAAGCATCATAGAATGCTTCACGACACCAACTTATCCGATAACACGCCTCCGCGCGAGGGTGTTAATCAAGAAGGTTTAAATAACCACCACGTCGTAGAACCAGTATCGTCCACGTCGTATCAAGTAGTTCCGGTAACACTCATAAACAATGACAAGTCCGTCGCGACACATGCCTTTTTAGATACGGGCTCATCGCTTACCTTGTTAGATTCAGATGTGGCTGACTCACTGTCATTACAGGGAGAAAAGAGACCGCTTCAATTAATCTGGACACAAGAACAGCAGTCGAATCATGAGGACAGCCAAAGCGTACAAGTGAGATTCAAGGGGGTGACCAAGAAAGGGTACACCTTGAAGGGCATCAGAACTGTTAAGAATATGATGTTACCAAAGCAAACGTTTAATTACTCGGAATTAAGCAAGCAATATAGCAACACCTAAAGAATCTTCCAATCAAAAACCTACAAGGAGTAAGGCCTTCCATGATTATTGGTGTTGAGCATAATCATCTGCTATTAGGGTTAAAGCACAAGGTCGGCAAACCAGGGGAACCTATTGCCTCGCTTACCCGTCTTGGCTGGATAATTCATGGAAAACCGCTTAACGAAGTTGGTACACACTTTTCATTAATGGTTCAGGAAATGGACGAATTACGTAAAATGATGTCCGATTATTTTTCAACAGAAGATTTCGGGGTTAAGCCAGTAGCGCAGTTACCTGAATATTTTGAAGAAAAAAGAGCTAAAGAGGTTTTAGAAAAAACCTTAAAGTTTAAAAAGGAAAGATACGAAGTTGGACTTTTGTGGAAAAACGATACGCATAAATTTCCAAATAGTCTCGACAATGCTATGTCAAGGTTGATTGGCATGGAAAAGAAACTAAATAGGGAACCGAAGCTAAAGGCATGGGCGATTAACACATTCAATGAATATGTCGAAAAGGGTTACGCTAGAAAGCTACAACCCTGGGAGGTAAACATAAAGCCATCCCATACATTTTACCTACCGCACTTCATCGTGGTAAATAAAAACAAAACACCTCCAAAACCAAGGCTCGTATTTGATGCGGCCGCTAAGGTAGGAGAGGAATCCCTTAACTCGGCCTTATTGGCAGGCCCAGACAGCACAACATCATTTTTCGGAATACTTGTGAGATTTCGGGAAGGAAAGTTCGCCATCTGTGGAGACATCAAAGAAATGTTCCACCAGGTACAAATTAGAAAAGAAGACCAAGATGCGCAGCGTTTTTTTTTGTGGAGGGAATGCGAAGACCGCAAACCCGATACATACGTAATGCAAGTAATGACATTCGGTTCGACATGCTCACCATCATGTGCTCAAACGGCAAAGAACAGCAATGCATTACGTTTAAAGGACAAATACCCTTTAGCGCTTTCGCCGATAGTGAATCAACACTATGTCGACGATTATAACGATAGTTTCAACTCTATCAAAACAGCTATTGACACAGTTAACCAAGTAATTAAAGCGCATGACGAGGGGGGCTTCCTTATCACGAAATTTTGCAGCAACGACAAAGGGCTGCTGAATACAATTCCAGAAGACAGAATCGATCCGGAAAACCTCAAGATTCTCGACGATAAATTGGACGAGTCAAACAAAATTTTGGGGATTTATTGGAACACCAACCAAGACACAATTGGGTTCCAAGTTAAGCTTGACAAACTTCCAAAAGAAGTGCTAGAAAACAAAAGGCTCCCTACAAAAAGGGAGGTCTTGTCCTTCGTGATGACTTTTTTAGACCCACTGGGGTTAATTTCACACATAACGATTCAAGGAAAAAAATTAATGCAAGAATTGCATAAAGAAACGAGAGATTGGGATCAATCGATCTCGGAAAAACTAAATGACATGTGGAATGATTGGTTAAGGGGAATCGAGCGTACAAAGGACATTCATATTCCCAGATGGGTATTGAATTGTCCAACAACAGAATTGGAGTTAAACTTTTTCGTGGACGCCTCGGATAAGGCGTTCGCGGCGGTAATTTACGTCAGGAGCACGCCGAAAGGCGTCCCGCACGTACAACTGCTCGCGGGTAAGGCGCCCCAATTAAAGGACTGTCAATTCCGCGCATGGAATTACAAGCGGCCTTGTTGGCCGTTAGGTTGTTGGAATCAGTAACTAACGAGATGCGAGCTCCCGTGACAAACACCACTTTTTGGTCTGATTCAGTATTGGCTTGGATAAACTCATCCCACCGAAAATTCAAACAATTCGTAGCTCACCGCATTGGTGAGATATTGGACACTACCACAACAGATCAATAGCGTTGGGTACACCGGTGGACAAAAAGATAGGAAAAAAATTTGTTGTGTGTTTTTTTGCGTGCAATAGGTGTGTCATCGCCAAAAGTTGTTGTTGTTGTTAGTATGGTTTAGGGAGGCTTTGGCTCCTGCGGAGTTCGTTGGCCTCTTATCGCCAACAGATCGAGGCGTATGTTGTTGTTAGTATGGTTTAGAGAGGCTTTGGCTCCTGCGGAGTTCTTTCGCCTAACGTTCGAGGCGTACTGAATTTGCAATCGCTGTTTGTTTGCCTTTTATACTCGCATTTGTGGTGCGCTACTTATCTGAGTTTTGAGTAACGGCAGCGTTTTTCGGTAGTATAAAAAGAGATCTAAACCGTGTTGCGCTTCATTCTTCATTCAGTGGTAAAGGTGAAAGTTTGCGATTTGAAAATTCCACAAGTTCATCATGGGTCGCGGAAAGCACTGCACTCAAGAGGAGCGGAAACATATTCAGGGTTTGTATCGTGAGAACGTGCCTATCAAAACCATCTGCAAGGCGTTCGGCCGTTCGCGGACGTTTGTGGACAACGCCATTCGTAGCGAGGCTACGGGTAAATCCACAGGTCGTCCGCGAAAAACAACGGCTGACGTTGACGCGCAGATGGTTGAGATAATCAGGGCGGACCTTTTCAAAACATGCAATCGTATTAAGCAGGAGCTTAGATTGCAAGTTTCGGCGAAAACGGTGTCGCGCCGTTTACACGCCGGTGGGTTCTGTGCCCGGAAACCACGAAAGGTTCGTAAGCTAATGCCGCACCACGTAGAAGCGCGCATTCGGTTTGCCGAAGAGCATTTAGCTGCATCCATGCAAATTTGGTGGAGCAAAATATTTTTTTCGGATGAGTCCAGAATCAATCTGGATGGTTCGGACGGCACTAAATACGTCTGGCGCCTTCCTAAACAGGCGTATCATCCAAAAAATACTATAAAAACCCTAAAGCACGGAGGCGGCCACGTAATGGTGTGGGGTTGCTTCTCCTGGCACGGCCCGGGTCCTTTGTTCCGTATCAAAGGGACACTGAACTCGGAAGGGTATAGAAACATACTACGTCGTAAGATGTTGCCACACGCCCGACAAAAATTCGGAGACGAAGAGCATTACATCTTTCAGCACGATAACGACTCAAAGCATACATCGCGATTAGTTATATGTTTTTTGGCAAACGAGGATGTGCAAGTTCTACCGTGGCCTGCGTTAAGTCCAGACCTCAACCCGATTGAGAATCTGTGGTGAACTCTCAAGCGTCAGCTTAAGAACAAGCATGCACGTTCTGCCGATTCGCTATGGAGACGCTGCAAGGCTATGTGGAAACGCATAGACAGAAGCGAATGCCGTAACCTCATCGGCGATATGGCCCTACGCTGTGAGGAAGTGATAGCGAATAACGGTCAACACATTGACCGTTAGAATATGTTTCCGCTCTGTGGAACACCGCAACACCACCTCCCAACAACCACTTAAACAGTCCTTTTCAGGGCTACCAAATATTTCCGACAAGAACTATGTTTTTCGGTCACAGGAAAAAGTTCCTATTTTTATGTCCACCAGTGTAACCTCTAACTCTAATCCGGCTGATGAAGCAACAAAAAACATTTCTGGACCATCAAAATGGGTGACGGGTCCGCCATTCTTACAATTAAAGGATAACGAATGGCCACAAAACATATCGTCAGAAACGAAAGAGGAAGAAGTCCATTACTTTAACGTGCATGAAGCTAAAACAGATTACATTCAAGAACATAAATTCTCCAACTGGTGGAAATTACTGTTTAGAATTTCGACAGTAATGAAAATTGTCGATTTCGGTCTGAACAAAAAATCCTTCTCGAAAACTTACACGATGAAGGACAGCGTCAGAGCTGAAAATATACTCTATCGAAAGGCTCAAGCCGACATTTATCCGGACGAGATTAAAAATATCTCAACCAACGGAGAATTAACAACCAGTGCTGCAAAATGTCATGAGTATCACGAGATTTTCACCAGCGAAAACAATGAACATATCCGTGGTAGCTTGATGCTCATTGTTGATAGTCAATAAAGTGCGTCATGACATGCTGAACACGACATGTGAATTCTTGAGTCCAACGCGATACTCTGACTGACAAGCTTAGCTTAATGCCTGCATAAGCATAATCATGACTATTGCTGGCTGTGTACAGTGCTGCCAAATATCACTGTTTCATTCACCAACGCTCATCACTGAAACGAACCTCAAATCAGCTCACGTACACAAGTGCGATGATCAGACGCAAGATGAACATAGTCGTTGTGACGTGTGACCAGATTGGTGACATTGCAGCAACCATCTCTTGGTCGGTCACTTTGACGTGACTTTGTTTGTCTGTGATCAATTTCGAAATGTCACTGGTTCTATCACCAGCACTCGTGATTGAAATGAAATTCATTTCGGTTCACGTACACATGTGCGATGATCAGGGGTAAGACGCACATGGTCGTTGTGACGTCTGATCTAATTGGTGATATTTTGGTAACCAACTCCTGGTCAATCAGTTTGTCGTGATTTTTTGGTATCTTATTATCGCGATAGACTTAGAACATACGTGGCGCGGGCGAGTGGTGTTTTATTAACCATGTGCATATGATTACAAGCAGTAGTCGGTTCTGCTAGCTGGTTAAATGATCCCGCATCCTACAGATATTGCCACACTCAGTTTGCTGATCCAAACGTTTATGTATGAACTCTCGTAAGCAGTGCACATGCAAAGATTACCGCTCCATAATGTATTTATTATTTACTCTAGAAAAACACTTAGACCCACAAACAGCCGGCACTGGAATTTCAGGCGATTTGGAAGAAGGGAAGGAAGAGTCAGTACGACTTTTAGAGGACATTACCTAAGTTTCTTGTCCAGATAACCAATTTTACGCTGTTTGATGGTAACGGGAAACCTATGTCAATGATGATCTCCGGGGGCGGATACACGGGCTGTTGTTGGTGGTAGTGGATAAACGCTAGGTGTCAGCATGCCGTGCCCGTTAGAAAATCCGTACCCGTGCGCGGTGTCAATTGCGCCAAAGGTGGATTATGAAAGGTGCAGGAATTTGGTGGCTTTGTCTAGAGTTAGTGCTTTCGGATATGAAAATAATAAAACCAGGATGTAAAACAAAAACTATCTACCTTTTCATCCATCTACAAAACATCTTTTTATATTTGCACTATGGAGAAACTAACAAATTACACGCCTCGTATGCTAAGAATATCACCGATTCGATTAAAATTATTACACTAACAGCACAGTGAATGAGGAGGTGCCGCTGAAGTGAGTTCACATCCGAGGAGCTCTGCTTGATCGTTTTCCAACCGAATTCGAACGCCGACGCAACTACTGGAAAACTGCCTACTTTATCTTTTTGAGTCGACCGGCTGGTCCTTTGGCCAGACGCTTTACTTCATTTTGCCAAAATTCTCGATCGGACCGACCATGTAAAAGGCAATCTCCGTCAGTTGGTCGAGTTTGCCGTTCATGAGCATGGTGTAAACCTTAATAATGTTCTCTTTGTTCACCAGCTTGCCGGCATAGCCCGTGAACACTTCTGTGACCTGATTGTACCAAAAAATCACAACAAACTGATTGACCAGGAGTTGGTTACCAAAATATCACCAATCAGATCAGACGTCACAACGACCATGTGCGTCTTACCCCTGATCATCGCACATGTGTACGTGAACCGAAATGAATTTCATTTCAATCACGAGTGCTGGTGATAGAACCAGTGACAATTCGAAATTGATCACAGACAAACAAAGTCACGTCAAAGTGACCGACCAAGAGATGGTTGCTGCAATGTCACCAATCTGGTCACACGTCACAACGACTATGTTCATCTTGCGTCTGATCATCGCACTTGTGTACGTGAGCTGATTTGAGGTTCGTTTCAGTCATGAGCGTTGGTGAATGAAACAGTGATATTTTACAGTGCTGCTCCTGGTTCAGAAAATTTCATAAGAAAGTGATTGACTAAAAGTTTATTCCCAAATTGTCACCAATCATATCACTCGTTACAACCACTTGAGAATTTCACCTGGGATAATCGCAATTAAGTACGTGACGCTGACAAGGTTTTTGTTTCACTCAGTTTTTTTTGTGATATTGATGGTGACATTTTGCAGCACTGTTAACAACAACCGGTCCACTCTCAAAACTAACACCGTGTTTAGACAAAAACAGAGTTATGAGGTTCAGAAGCAGGTTGGAACATGCGAAAGAAGTTCCACCAGATATCAAAATGCCGATTATTTTACCTCGCGATCATCACATAACACATCTAATAATACAATGGTACCACGAGGTGTACAACCATCAATCAGACAAAATCGTTCTAGCTGCCTTACAACAAAAATATTTTATCCCAAATTAAATACAACCTTCCGTTACGTGAAGGCTAGATGTCAGCAATGTAAAAATGCAGCGGCAAGGCCGATAATGGCACCGCTTCCTGAATGCCGGACGGAGGCGTATGTTTACCCCTTCACAAATACAGGTGTAGACTATTTTGGACCCTTCGAAGTGGCGGTAAAAAGGTCCATCGAAAAACGATGGGGCGTAATATTTACATGCATAACAACAAGAGCATCCACGCAAACAATGAGACCCCAAATTTTGAGTGATTCAGGCCGAGAGGTATGAGGAAGCTTGAGGAAGCAAGGAGAAACGCGCTGCGATGAGAGTTCGCATTCTGTTTTACACGCGCGCTTCACTAACACCAATACAAATACCGTGCTTTGACGAGCCGTCTGTGAATGTGTGTGTCTTCTTTCAACGAGCTCAACAACTTGGAGCTGCTCGTCACATCGTGTTGTCTCGCTTACACTACAGCAGGGGTCTCCAAACTACGGCCCGCGGGCCGCATGCGGCCCTCGAGAGCCTATAATGCGGCCCGTGGTGATGTTGCTAACGTTGCTGATGTAAATATCATAATAGTTTCACAATTTTCATCCAAATTTTAATTTTTACTGAACCAAGCCAAAAATCAAGTTACTATAAAAGAAAAGAATGCAGAATTTTAAAATGTTCATAAAGTATTTTCATATTGAAACGTGATTTAAATGTTCTCATTACCAAAAGAAACGTCAAAATGGCCCTCAACAACGTTATTTATAAGGCAATGCGGCCCGCGAATTGAAAAGTTTGGAGACCTCTGCATTACAGCATCGAACCCTCGCTCCGTATGTCCCCCCTCCTACGCGTACAAAACCACCAGTACAGCGCGACGCTCTGCCGCAGATGGTTGTGCGTTGATGCGCATTTCGTTCAAAGTCTCGTGCGCTGGTGTGTTTTGGTGAAGTGTGAAGTGAATAAACAGTGTGCACAGACGCACATGCAGTGCGTGCATCAACAGGTAAGAATTTGCTGAGCAGAAGCAACGCAGATTGTCGACAAGTTTCCCGCAGCCTGGCTCGACCCGGTACTTTGCAGTATGACGCCATTCGTGAGTATGAAGGATTCTAAATGTGTTGTGAAAGTGTAATTTATGTTTCAATAAAGTGTTTAATGTAACCAAAAATGACCGTGTTTGTGTTTGTTGTTAGAATAAGTGCGTATTTGTAACGTGGCAATGCATGAAAGAAAACGAGAAACGAAAGAAACAAATATCTTTGGATGTGTTGGTAGCATGATTGGAAAGAACATAACACATTGAGAACTGCAGAGCGCACCGTGCGTTCCGGGTGGGGAGTGGGAGGGCTCGCGCGAGGGTGTAACTCATTCCTCTAAAGGCCGGGCTACATTGATCGTACTCTCTGGTGTAATTTTGATTTTCACTAGCGCATCTGGCGGCGGCTGGTGGAAGCTTTTTTTTGGTCATTGGAATGGTCGTGCCGGATCTCAAAATTACACCTGTTCTCACTTTCATCTGAATCGTTATCCGGTTGCTATGGATCGCAATCCATGAGAATGAATCGCAATCAACTACGTCTGAATCGTTTTCAGCTACGTTTGGATCGTTTTCAGCTACGTTTGGATCGCTCTCAGCTCCCTTTGGATTTTACGTTAGCTCGCGCAAATTTTGTTGCGGCGCATAGTTTATTTAATAAATAAATAAAGATTCAGAGGAAAGTGAGAACAGGTGTAAGTAGTTTTTCCATCGTTTTTTGCCATGAAAGTGGATGCAATGCGTGCAAGACATGTGCATCTAGGGGAAGGTAGGTAAAGACGGACACGTTAAGGAAAATGGTAAAAATCTAGGGATATATAAGTGCAACGGCATTGAAAATGTGCATATATTATCTTACACTCATGTTTTATCAGAAAATGTGTTGAAACTTTTAAGTTTCCATCAATTTTTGCGTATTTTTCATGAATGAAAAACATGGTTTTTTCGTACGGTTTTGAAATGTTCGGGTAAGACGGACACCTGATATGGGAAAGATGGACACCATGAAGGGTAAGATGGACACCTGTAGAAAACGTTGGAAAGTGAAGAGTTTTACAGTATTTTAACTGATTCTATCGCTTTCCACATCCTGGTACGTTTATGAACCAATTCTTGGCATATTGCAACGGCGATTCATTCAGCCATGAATTTAGGAATTGTAAACGGCGCTTGTAATATATCGTAGAATGCAGCATCTAAAGCTGTTGGATTTGTAACAAATATCCGCCTGCAGATATGCAACCTGCAGGACTACCAATCGATGCGAAACTTAACATCATGGCAGATTACCACTGTTCCTTCGATAAGGAGCCATGATGTAATTTGTAACCTTGTAATCAAATGTAACAATCGCTAGAAGCGCATGTCTGTGTTTAGTCCATAGGATGCGCAGAAATAAATCCAAACGAGATTAGAGAGAAAAAGGCAAATTGTTCGGAGTCGAAATTTATTTCATATCCTCAACTCGACACAGCCCTAGAATCCTTCGGTAGTCCTTGGCGGGTAGCTACAGCTGGACACTCTTGGGCGCTCTCTGGCGCAGTTGGTCAATTTGCTCACTCCCCCCTTGGCCCTTCCTCATCCTCTCACCTTGACTCGATCAGTTCGGCATAGTCCAACGATCAGTCGCTTCCTCTCCTTTTCCCACCCTCGACCTGACCAGTTCGGCTTAGTCCAACGATCAGTCGCTTCCTCCCCCTCCCTCGACCTGGTTAGTTCGGCACGTCCAACAACCAGTCAGGTTCTATTCCTTCCCTTTCCTGTGGCAATTCCGGTCGAATTTTTCACCGGTTTATTCCTCCTTCCCCTTCCTCCATCCTTGGCCAAGTCGCGGTGGCAGTTGCACCCTCTGCCGCCCCCTCCCCCACCAAAAGCATTATTGACATATCGCGCACTTACAGCTGACGTTGCTCCAGCTTACAGAACAACAGTCTAGAACTTCCTTTTAGGAAATTACTCCGCAAAAAGCCCACGACCCCAGTATTTATGAAGGACTTGTTAATAGTTTAATCCATTTTCCACCATGTCAAAATTCAACATTTCATATTTGTAATCCCATATAATTTCTCATCTATTCCTGAACAATGTCATAATAATGCCTCATCTTTTTATTGCTTAAAGTTGTCCAAGTCGTGAGAAGATATTGGATTTCGTGAAGCACCTCATCAGCGTCGAGCGTGTAATAGCATAACGAATGGCTACTATTTCGACCGGTGTTTCATTTCTCGCTTATTTCAATACTTTCTCTAGTTACTGATTGATCTATAGCATCGGAATACCCTTATTTAAGGTATTTGAAGAAATATATTCATCACCAATTGATATAAGAAGTAAAAAAATCAAAAAAATCGGTGTCCATCTTTCCCTACAACAAGGTGTCCGTCTTTCCCGCTTTGGTGTCAGAATGTTTAAACCACCAGAAAACAATATTTTGTATTGCTTTTATTCTCGTTCTTTCGCCAGTTTTTTTCATTAATGATCACGACAACCCATTCATGAAATAAAACTTCCGGAAATATAAACAATACAAGTTGTAGAGCTTAAGATCGACAGTAGTCAAATTAGATCCACAAGGGTGCACATGATTGAAAATTTATTTTGTTCGTGGATTTAACCAATTTCATATATGTTATGCCAAAAATGTTCTCAAATGTGTTGTTTTACCTTCAGTTTGGATTCTACATTGTTGAATTACTCGAAAATTAACTTTTTCATGCATTTATGAGAAGTGTCCATCTTACCCGCAGTGTCCGTCTTTACCTACCTTCCCCTACCTGTTACAAAACTTTTCTCGTCCAAATTAAGTTAAAAACATGGAAAAAATACATATTTTCTGAAGCGGCTCCAAATTGTTTGGAAAAATGCTTCGGTCAGCCGCCGCCAGGTGCGCTAGTGAAAATCAAAATTACACCAGAGAGTACGATCAATGTAGCCCGGCCTTAAGAGTAACTGCTAACGGGGGACGGTACTCAAAAAATATACTCATTTTGCCGGACGGGATCTCACATAGAACTGGCCGAAAACATGAGCACTTATTCGTTTTTCATGTGCTTTCTTAACTTCCAAAGTAGAAGAGGAGCGGTGTCGCACATGTACAGCGACAACGGCACAAATTTTGTTTGGGCAGATAATGAATTGAAACAATTAATTAATCAGGTTAATTCTCGTATGGAATCGGGCGAAGCGATGAAGCTGAATATTGAATGGCATTTTAACCCACCAATAGCACCGCACTGCGGTGGAGCTTGGGAACGATTAATACGTATCGTAAAGTCGAATTTGAAAGCAATGATAGTTTGCCGTAAAAATCGATCTCCGACAATCGAAGTACTGCGAGGTGCCTTAATGCAGGCCGCATTTATCTTAAATAGCAGAGCATTAATGCATATTCCACTCCCCAAGCGAGTCAACACGCTCGAAAGTAGCAAGGAAAGTAGAAATGAAGTAGCCTTCTACTTCCCCTTCTACTTTTGTTGCTTAAAATCAGAAGAATGTAGAAACATGTGGTTTCCAGGAAAGAGCAAAAAAAAAATGAGTTCTTGAGTGTACACACGCACACGCGACGACTCACGCTTACGTTCTTGTTCTACGCCCCTCCCCCTTCTCACTCGCCCCACAGATCTATTTTTAGATCATCACACTTCCATCGACGGCGGTCGATGTGACGATGTGTGTCGTCGCGTGTGTGTTGTCGATTTGGTCAGAAAAACTTTTTCTTTACACCAATCTCTGACATGGAGCGTCGGCGTACCGATTGAACCATCGCGACTTTGATCAGTGCGCGCGGTTAAAACGACCTTTTGTATTGTGTTGTACGTAGCGTGCGCGCCAAAATTTTAAGAGTGCGCGGAGAGTGAATGTGGTTTTTGGGGGTGGGGGAATGAGATACAGAGACAAATTTCGCTGTACATTAACACATACATTCTCACTGCATGGGTTGAACTGCGAATGCTCAGTTCTGAGAGAATATACTCGAGCGCTCGCGCATGAGTGCAAGCAAGCGCGGTATAGAGGATAGAGGGAGACAAACGATTATTTTGCTCCAAGCTTTCTACTTTTGTCCCGTTGGGTCAACGAGGAATATGATGAACCTCTGACACCATTTCACATTCTGATAGGGAGAGCGAGAAATCATTCAATTCCAACTGACTTCCCTACCATACAATTCGAGAGGAAGCTCTATAGGCTAGCGCTATACTACAGCAAGGCCTTTTGGGAAAAATGGAAACGGGAATACTTGCCGTTGATTGCGCAACGCCCGAAATGGAATAAATTCACAAAACCAATTGAGCTCGATGACATAGTGGTCATTCCGGATCCGAACATAGATAAAATTGAATCATGGCTAAAGGGTAGAATTATCGAAACATACCCGGGCAAGGACGGAGAAGTACAAACTGCCAAAGTAAAAACTACTAACGGAACTTACGTACGACTAGTAACCAACATAGTGGTACTAGAAGTTTACAAAAAGAACGATCAAAGCGACCATAAAGAAAATAACGAAAAGGTTACCACGAACAACGAGAATGGCGAAAACCATTTTGTAGGTTTTCATCAAGACGGTGAACTAAACAAACAATGCTCGCCGCGCGAAGAAACGCAAAGCGAATGTAAGGGTTCATCTGCTAGAAAAACATTCATTGACTCATATGAACTAATATTTTCACTATTATTATTATTAGCAGCCCAAGTATTAGGTGACAACACCAGAGGGTTCATCGCCTACGATCGCGCCCACAATAACATCAACATAACGAGTTACACGCTGATGGGTGTGGAGTCCTGTTTGCCACAATACAAGAATATCACCACCTCGGAAACTCAGATTCAGGTACTCCAGCGAAGCCCCAAAACACTAATTCACATACATCAATGTAAAGTAATAATTAAACGATCTATCAGACATTGTGGAGCATTTTCGCACACCTCAGATTACGAGCGTAGTTATTCATACACATTGAATGAATTCACACCGAGTGAATGCAGGGCAGCACAACAGTTAGGGGAAATCTCTTTAACAATTGATTACAAGATTAGGGAACTTAAACGTAATTACACCACAAGAGGGCAAGCGCTCGTCATCGGCAGCATCAAAGGATCATCATGCGTTGGCGGAGTGTACCGTACGGCAGATTACACATGGGAAAACGCGTTGGTATATTATGAATACGAAATCAGCATGCACGACTACACCACCACAGCTAACCTCGAAGGCGAACAGGTAATACTTCGAGACGGGATTGTGTGCAACTAAAAACTCGGCTGGTGTTTAGACGCAGACTCCGGTTACCTTACCTGGGAGGTGGATTTTTCATTTCATTTCATTTATTAATTTCAATATGTCTGCTTCTGGGGTTGAACATATAATTGCTTAAAACCTAGTTGGTACTAGACTAACTGTAACTTAATTAATCTAAGGGGAAATAGAAAAGGATGTAACAGAATGGAAATCCAAAGTGAAAGGAAAATAAGCAGCGGATAAGAAGAAAACAGGGCCGGTTTGGTGGTACAGTCGTCAACTCGAATGACTTAACAACACGCCCGTCAGGGTTCAAGCCCCAAATAGACCGTGTCCCCATACGTAGGACTGACTATCCTGCTATGGTAACAATAATTCACTGAAAGCCAAGCTCACTTCACTAGTGGGTACTGGCAGGCCTGACCGGCAGCGGTTGTTGTGCCAAAAAGATATATTTAAAACAAAAGAGAAATTAAGAATAAAAAAGACAAAATTGGAAAAAATAACAAAGAGTCGGAGCCTAAAATTAGAAATTAAAATCCCGGTAATGTTCATTGAATTGACGCAAACAAATCAGCCACGGGTCGTTAATGCCAAACGCTGTATTGCGGAAAGGTATTGCAAGAGCAGTCCGATTTCTTAAACACCTGGAAGGAACATACCAACTACTGGGCAGACAATGACTGTTACGAAGGGAAGAGATATAGCTCCAGAACTGTGTTGGGTGTAAAGTAAATCGGTATTGCAAGAAAGCTATGTAGGACTTATAACGGACCCGATTATAAATGCGATACGCCGTTGCTGCATATTTGAACAGTCGTTTTGTGTGTGGATTACGGTATTCCCGATAGTCGCGTAAGTAGCGCTGCTTATCACGTTTCAAGGATTTAAGGATTGAATTGGACCAGGGAGGAAAAGAAGGGGCTTTACGTAAAGGACAGCACAATGGGAAAGCTGAAGACACTAGCTGTGTGAAAACAGAGACAGCTTCGTCCAGCGAAGGTGCCGAGTGCACACGTGACCAATCGGTATCTAACAGCCAATTATTAAGTTTTTGAAAATCACACTTCCTAAAATTATATGAGCGATTGAGGTTCCCTGTATTACTCCTAACATGAGACGACAATTGATTAACGGATGTGTGATTAATAGAAGTACACAATTCTAATGCTGGGTGATGCTGATCTTCAGGTAATAGAGGAGAAGCGGCTAATTTATTATTATTATTATTATTATTTATTTATTCACGTTATCGGGCAATAGGCCTAAATAACAGATACACATTATTAATTAGTAAAGAACTTAAACATAAATAACACTAGCCCTTTACAACTGACGAAGGTGAGAAACAGGGATATGAAAATCTGCAGATGATTCAAGTCTATTGTAGCTGACACACATTTTAATTAAAGGGTCGTTAGCGCCAAATGAAGAAGATCGAAATGGGATCCTGATTAAAGACCTGCTTCTAAGATCCCTAGTAGGTGCAGAAAAACTGATCAGATTTAAAATTTCAGGTGCATCAATAAGCCCATTTAATAATTTATGCATGAAAATACATTGAGCATTCTTTCTCCTGTGTTCTAAAGTTTCGAGACCAAATAACTGACACCTGACCGTGCGGCTACACGAGGTGAAATATACAGCGAAATGAACTATTTGACAGGTGAAATATCTGACAGATACAGCTAAAGAGTTGGGGGAGATACAATATCCGTTTTCGAAATTCCCTTAAAAAGAATATCTTTCTAAGCGGAACATTCCCTAGTTGCAAGAAATGATGAATTGTTGACTGAAAATTGACGAAATACTTGATATTAAAGTTATTTTAAGGATTTAATTGCGATTGTGTACACGTTATTTATTTACATTGCACATCAGCTGGTTGCTGTGATACTTTATCCGTCAGATATTTCACCTGTCAAATAGTTCATTTCGCTGTATATTTCACCTCATGTAGCCGCGCGGTGACATGGTACGGGGGGCGTTGCATTTGGTTTGACCAAGGAAGACGATAAAACATAGCGCGTGTCGCCTTTTTCTGAACTTTTTCTATCATGTCTATATAGGTCACTTGGTTTGGACACCAAACAACGCAAGCAAATTCTAGTATAGGACGGACTAGGGCACAGTATAACGATTTAAGACAGAAAGGATCTTTAAAGTCGGAAGAAGCACGTAGAATAAAACCTAACATATTTAATGCTTTTCAGACGATTGTGTGGAAATGGCACGATACAGGGTTTTCCATTCCAGTTAACAACTGTCCACAGTCTACTAGCAATCCTCGATTTGAAAAACACAATTGTCTACCACTTACAAATAAGTCAAGCCGTTTTTGGTACACTGTGCATTTCAAATTCACAATTGTCGTCTTCGAAATTTCACGTCAGATGCGGTACGGGTTTGGCTGGAACGTGTATCACTTGTCTGTAAGAATTGAACCATGTTGTAAACAGGTCTTGATTGAATATCAGAATATGGGAAAGCTGAGCATTACTCTAAGAAAAGGATTCCAATAACTTTTAATTACAAAATAGGTCAAGACAGTATGCCGCGGTCATCTGTAGTTCGTGATTTAGGAATAATGTTAGACAGTAAACTTATATTACAGGGTTTTCCATTCCAATTAACAACTGTCCACAGTCTACTAGCAATCTTACCAACTACCGATTTGAAAAACACGATTGTCTACCACTTACAAACGATTGTCAGTAATCATATAAGTAATGCAGTTACATTTTTGTACATTCACAAACATTTTGTTATCATGGCACCACGCCAAAAAACGGTTTATAGAATCTTGAAGTATTTCGCAGTGATTTGAATTTTCAACAGTAAGGAACATCTTAAGATCGTCTGCATATAGTAAAACATTGACGTTGGGAACAGCAAACACAATATCGTTAATATATATAATAAATAATAATGGCCCTAATATGCTTCCTTGTGGAACACCAGAAAAGTTACAGAAAGGGTCAGAAAAAGTTTTTCCAATTTTTACATTAATGCAACGGTTCATTAGGTAGCTTTCTAACCATGCTAAAAAATTTGAGTGTACACCATATTTTAATAATTTAGCAAGCAATAAGTAGTGGTTGACCTTGTCAAATACAGCGCAGAAGTCGGTATAAGTGACATCAACTTGTCAATATTGGAGTAGCAAAATTGAAGCAAATGAAGCAGGTTAGTTTCAATCGAACGTTTAGGCATGAAGCCGTGTTGCATAACAGATATAACAGGCAGGAAAGCGTAGGACATGTGGCGGAACATAACTTTTCCAAACAGCTTACTACAAGCACATAACATAGAGATTCCGCGATAATTACATATATCAGATTTGTCTCCTTTTTTAAAGACAGGAAACATGTCAGAAGATTTCCATATTTGCGGGAAGCATTTCGACTGTAAGAATTTATTGAAAAGTTGAGTCAGAATAGGCAAAAGAGCAGCCTTACAGTGAATAAGAATTGCACTGGGAATGTTGTCCGGCCCAGAGGCATACGAAAGCTTCAGTTGCGATATGGCAGCATCGACTTCATCTTCACTGATAGTAGATGTGGATAAGCCAACTGCGTCGTTGATTGCGGAAAGTGCTGAAGATAGGTTGAGAGGTTTCGAAGAATTGCAGGTGTACACGGAAGCAAAATGTTCTGCAAAACCTTTGCAGAGGTCATCTTCACCCGAAATGATGTTTTCCTTGAAGTTCATTACAGCTGGAAGATGGTCGCAGGATTTCTTATTTCGTATGAATTTCCAGAATGCTAATGGATCCTTTTTGAATCTGAATTCGATCTTTCTAACGTAGTCAGCATACGCAAAACGGTTGAACTGTTTGTAAATCCGAGCAGCGCGAGCAAAGTTTGCTTGGTTGGTGCTGTTTCGAAGACTGCGCAGTTTTTGTTGGGCATTAGATCTCCGGCGTTTGGCGACGCGCAGTGCATTATTAGCCCACGGTGGTTTCGATGGAGGATTAAAGCAGGGAACAAACTGTTCGAATAATCCATTTTGATGATTTGTGATGCTTAATGCGAGCGCCTACACGCGTAGTCCAAAATAGCCGAAGTCATACAAAATCATGAAAAAGTCTGCGCCCTTTTGTTCCGGCATCCTCGTGAAGTTTACCGAGCCGAACCGAATAGTTGTGTTCGATAAACATGTGTGCGTATCAGGTAGCAGCCTTTGTACTGCTTACCTGTCGTATGCCGCTGTGATACCGAGCCGCATAGACAACGCATCAACCCAGCCAACAATTTCCGGAGGTGCCCCGTGTAAAAAATTTTTACTTTAAGCTTTCCTTAAGTTTTTACACTAGCAGCAGCTAAAGTAAAAACTTTCAGCACGGCGCAAACCGACGCACACATTCAAATGCTTGGATTGCTGGTCCTGCTTACGCATACATTTGTATTTATCCCTCCCCTTATATTTTCGGATTGCTAGTTGTAGTAGTGACGCTTTTTCTTTTTGCTTTATGCACACTTTCGCATGCTGTTTATTGGTGTTACTCTTTCCACATACGTTTTGGAACACTCACACTCTGTATACGGCAGGATGCTTCACCCCTTCCAAATGCTGCGGTTGCTTTCTGTTACCCTTCCTTTCGTTCTTCCTTCTACCCTTTGCGCTAGGATATCCTCGACTGGTGCTGCGCGTGTTCAGCCGGCGCCTGTCTGGAAATGACGTCACGGACTGGTGCTGCGCATGTTTAGCCGTATCCTATGCATCCTTGAAGTGCGCTCTTCTACGAAAGAGCTGTGTTACGAAAAGAACTTAGGCGAGCCCTGCAACTATCTACCAAACCGGGCGAAATGTGCAGCGAGAGTAGAAATGATCGGGCGAACCCGATCGTGGCCGGAACGCGATGAACACCCACACGTGTGTGTGGGTGAGTGCTCGAGAGGCCGAAAGGGAAGAGGTTCGGGTTCGGGACATGCCATGGCATTCGGCAAGCGTACGAGCAGGGAACGGGTTGGCAGAGAGCGATAGGCGAACCTTTTTTGTAGTTCTTATCTTTTCACTGCTTTTTCTTACTTTGCTTTACTGAATTAGATTAGCTTAAGTGCGTATAGTTCAACTTTCGTAAATCTTTTGCGAGCAAATAAAGACATTGTATAAGCTGAACTCACAAACGCCTACTACGCGCCTCCTTGTGCTTACACTCTTTTGCCTACAAAAAAGGGTTCTTCAGTGCGTTAAGTGTAATAGTGAAGAACAATGGGACCGAAGAAAGCACGTGGTTGCAAGGCTTGCGGTAACCAGGTCGACGACACTTTTTACGTGCAGTGCGATGAATGTGATGCGTGGTGGCATTTCTCGTGTGCCGGTATAACGGCATCCGTAGAAGCCGTGGAGAAATGTGCGTGGTTGTGCGAGGAGTGTGCCAGGAAGACACTAAGAGAGCAATCATCGCCACGCGGGGGCAATAAGGAGCCCAAGGAAGGAACCTCGAAACACGTGGATGGGGATCTCGTTCGTAGCCTTAGTTTGGAAGCAGCGACGGATGGCGGGGCGCGCCTGGTTACAAACCCACAGAGGCGGCCGCTTTTATCGCTCGAAGAGGCCAACGACGAGATAGCGCCAGGAACATCGACCCACGTGGCAGGGGGACCCGTACATAACCTCAACCAGGATGCTGCGACGGAAGGCGGGGTGCGCCCGGTCATGACACCAAAGAGGCGGCCGCTTTCATCGCTCGATGAGGCCGACGGAGGTAAAACGTCTGTCTCATCGAACCTCGTGCACAGGGGATCGTGTCCTAACCTCAACCTGACGTGGCACGTCAACTCGCCGTGCTGAAGTGGCGACAGGAGGTGGAGAAACGGCGCATGGAGCTTGAACTGCAGCTGAAGTTCGTGCAGGAGGAAGAGGCACTTCTCGGGTTTGGGGAAAATAAGTCTTCTTCAATTTCACCACAACTTAACTCTTTTCAGACTGAAAAGAGAACAGTGAAACGCAGCGAAGAAGAAGAAGAGGAACCAGACCTAACTCCACGACAAGAGGCCGCGCGGCACATGGTTTCTAAAGAGCTCCCAGTTTTCTCCGGTGATCCCGCTGAGTGGCCGATTTTTATATCGCACTACGAATATACTACCAGGCGATGTGGATACTCGAATTGGGAGAATATGCTGCGCCTGCAAAAGAGCCTGAAAGGACCTGCCCTCGAAGCTGTTCGGAGTTGATTGGTGTTACCGGACGTAGTTCCGCAGGTTATCGAGAAGCTACGTTTAAAATATGGGCGGCCGGTGCACTTAATTAAAACATTCATCGAGAAGGTGCGGAAGATTCCGGCGCCCCAAACTGACAAGCTGGACAGTTTAGTCGAGTATGGGGAAGCAGTGCAGTGTATGGTGGACCATATGGTTGCGGCTGGTGAACGTGCGCATATCACCAACCCGCTCTTGCTGCACCGTGGTCGGCAAGTTACCAACGGATCAACAGTTGCGTTGGTCGCATCACATCCGCGGAATGACATCGGTGGATCTGTCCACATTCAGCGACTACATGGAGGATTTGGCCGAAGACGCTGCGAGGCTGACGACGATTGACTCTCCTTCAGTGCGCGGGACCAGCAAGGGAAGGCCTACGAAGGGCTACGTCCACGCACACGTGGATCCAGATGGAGCGACAACGTCCAGCGCGGCTGAAAGGCGGTGTGTATCCTGTAACGTCGCGGGTCATGTATTGTCGACATGCACTAATTTTCGAGGACTGCCGGTAAAGGATCGATGGAGGCGAGCGCGTGAGCTATCGGTGTGCTTTAGCTGCCTGGAGAAGCACAATTGGCGATCGTGCAAAAATCGCTCTCGTTGTGAAATCAACGATTGTGCATTCCGACATCACGCGCTTCTACACGACCCGGATGCATCAATAGAGTCGCCTTCTACTGCAGATCGAGAACGGCGGCACTTCCCGAGAACCAGTGGAAGTCAGACGCACCAGGTAATAAATAATTATCATCAGTCGAATCCGATGTCGGCGCTTTTTAGAATCGTTCCAGTAACAGCGTATGGACCCGGAGTGATGATAAAAACCTTCGCGTTCCTGGACGAAGGTTCGTCAATGACGCTGATGGACGAAGACCTGGCAAAGCAGTTAGGGGTGAAGGGAGATAGACGACCTCTATGTATCAAGTGGACAGGTGATACGGCTAGGGTCGAGCCGGCGTCGATGATGATCGATTTTCAGATCGGACCTGTGACGTCGACAAAAAGGTTCACCCTGAAAGCTGTGCGGACTGTCACCAGCCTAAGCCTCCCACAGCAAACTTTCACGATGGATGACGAGAGATGGGACCATCTTAAGCAACTGCCATTACCGGAGTACCGTGATGCTCGGCCACAGTTGTTGATCGGGCTGGACAACCTTCGATTGGCGGTGCCACTGAAGACGCGTGAAGGCCTAGCAGGGGAACCGGTTGCCGTAAAGACTCGGCTTGGATGGTGCGTGTACGGAAAGACGGCTGGAAGCCAAATCGGAAGGGTGCTGCATATGTGCGAGTGTGGAGCATCGGACGAAAACTCCACCATCCAGGGGGCCTTACGCAAGTTTTATGAGTTGGAGCAACTCGGGACTGTCTCTAGTGACGTGTCTGATCCAGATGAACGAAGGGCACTGACGATCCTGGAAACAACGACGGTGCGGATTGGTAATCGGTTTGAAAGCGGTCTGTTGTGGAAGACAGACAACGTGGAGGTTCCTTCGAGCTTGGGTATGGCGCGTCGCAGGCTAGAATGCCTGGAAAGAAGGATGGAACGTGACCCTAAGCTGAAAACCGTGGTGCACCATCACATAGCCGATATGATGGAAAAGGGGTACATCCACAAGGCGACGTCTGCTGAACTTGCCGAGAGTAATTCGAAGCTAATTTGGTACCTGCCGTTGGGAGTGGTTACCAATCCGAAGAAGCCAGGGAAAGTGCGCATCATCTGGGACGCCGCTGCTAAGGTACAAGGTACGTCCCTAAATGACATGTTGCTGAAGGGGCCGGACGAGTTAATTTCTTTGCCAGGGGTGCTGTTCCGGTTTCCAATGTACGGGATAGCGGTGTGCGCGGATGTCAAGGAAATGTTCCTGCAAATACGCATGCGCGACGAAGACAAGCAAGCGCAGCGGTTCCTGTGGCGTAAAGATCCGGCCGACGACATCGCAACGTATTTCGTGGACGTTGTTACCTTTGGGTCAGCCTGCTCCCCAGCCACCGCGCAATACGTGAAAAACCGGAACGCCAAGGAACATGCCGAGAAATACCCTCGTGCCGTACGTGGCATCTTGACCACCACGTATGTCGACGACTATTTGGATAGTTTCGGAACACTCGAAGAAGCCAGTCGAGTATCCAGAGAAGTCAGGGGAATCTTCTCAAACGGCGGGTTCGTACTCCGGAACTGGGTTTCCAACAATCCGGTTGTTTTGGAACGGCTGGGCGGCGAAAGCTCCAGTCCCGGTATGAAGAGTTTGACCTCTACGGCGGATGATGGAGAACGGGTGCTCGGATTGCGGTGGAACCCGAGCTCGGACCAATTGTCCTTTTACACGCAGGCGTGTGTGGGAATGGCTGAGATATTTGAGACGGAGTGTACCCCTACCAAGCGAGAAGTGCTCAAATGCGTGATGTCCCGGTCAAATGCGAGATTGGCGTAGATGAGTGGATGTTTTTCCTCTGATAGCCCAGCTTAGGATTCCGAGGTGCTACTTCCCGGAGGCACGAGAGAAAGTGTACGAGAATGCGGAGCTACACTTGTTTGTGGATGCCAGCCAGCTAGCGTACGCATGCGTTCTGTATTTACGGGTCGTCGATTCTGAAGGAGAACCGCATTGTACCATGCTATGCGGAAAGGCAAAGGTTGCCCCTCTGAAGCCTTTGACGATACCAAAGATGGAGTTACAAGCCTGCTTGTTAGGTGCACGGCTTCTGAAGTCCACGGAACAGCATCACCCGATTCCTGTTAAAAAACGGGTGCTCTGGACGGACAGCACGGTGGCGCTATCATGGATACATGCCGACCCTAGGAATTACAGGCCATTTGTCGCGAATAGAGTGGCGGAGATTCAGGAGAACACCAACGTGAATGAGTGGCGATGGGTGCCCACTCAGGACAATCCAGCAGACGAAGCTACCAAATGGAAAGGGCGTGCGAACTTCAACTGGGATGGCATTTGGTTCCAGGGTCCATCATTTCTGCTGCAGGATGAAGAGTCTTGGCCGACGAGAAGACTCGTTTCAACTACTCCGGAGGAAGAGATACGGCGGGTCAACCTTCACCGTGAGAAGTTGAATCCTGGACTTCTCCCTCTAAAAGCTGAACGCTTCAGCCGCCTGGAAAGAATGATCAGGACGTTGGCGTGGATTGTCAGGTACGTGGACAATTTGATGAGAAAGGTGGGAGGAGCCCCTCTACACCTTGGGATCCTCTCTCAAGACGAATTGGAGAGAGCGGAGACGTTCGCGTGGAAGCAAGCGCAAGGGGAATATTTTCAGGATGAAGTACGAGTCCTGAGTGTCGGTGAGGGAACAGGAAGGAGTACCGTGCCTAAGGAAAGTCCTATCTATGGTCTCTTACCCTACGCGGATGAGCGTGGTGTTTTGCGCATGCGGGGACGGATTGGAGCAGCTCCGGAACTGCCATATGCTGCCAGGTACCCAATCGTATTGCCACGTGACGCATGGATAACCCACTTGCTGGTGGACGAATTTCATCGCCGGTTTCGACACGCCAATAACGAAACCGTGGTGAACGAGCTGAGGCAGTATTTCCAGATCCCAAAGATGAGACGGTTGGTTTCAAAAGTGGTTCGACAATGCGTGTTCTGCCATATACGACGAACATTGCCACAGATCCCCCCCGATGGCTCCATTACCGAAACAGCGGCTCACTGCATTCGTGAGGCCGTTCACATTTGTGGGACTGGACTACTTTGGACCGCTGTTGGTGAGGAGAGGAAGGGCACAGGAGAAACGATGGGTGGCGCTTTTCACATGCCTAACCATAAGAGCAATTCATTTAGAAGTTGTGAGTAGTCTTTCCACAGATTCCTGTATTTTGGCAGTGAGACGCTTTGTGGCCAGGAGAGGCGCTCCCGTTGAGGTGTTCAGCGACAACGGGACGAATTTCGTGGGAGCCAGCCAGCAGCTAAGGAAGGAAATCGACGAGCGCAACGATGCCTTAGCTGCGACCTTTACCAACGCGAACACCCGATGGACGTTCAACCCCCCTGGCGCACCCCATATGGGAGGGGTATGGGAACGCATGGTGCGATCGGTAAAGGCTGCGATGAGTACGATGACGGAACTACAGCGTACACCTGATGACGAGACGCTGCTTATGGTGATAGTGGAAGCGGAGGGAATGATCAACACACGCCCACTGACGTACATCCCGCTGGAATCGGCGGATCAGGAGTCTCTTACTCCTAACCACTTCTTGCTGGGCAGTTCATCGGGAGTGAAGCAGAGACCGGTGGCACCGACTAGCCTTCAGACGGGGTTACGGAGCAACTGGAAAATGGTGCAACATATCCTGGACGGGTTTTGGAGACGGTGGATAAAAGAGTATCTTCCGGTGTTGGCACGGCAAAGCAAATGGTTTGAGACTGTGAGAGAGATTGAGGTTGGAGACATTGCCCAACCAACCAAACCGAGCTCTTTCGAAGCAAATCCTTCGTGATGAGCGAGAAAGCATGTCACGCATCTCACGTGTTGCCATGCGAACAGATGTGCGTGTAGATGTGTGAGTGCGCGGAGAAAAATTGATGGATGACGAATGGAGGAAGGGGAGGAGCTTCACTCTGTCGAAGCATCTGAAGGGGGGCCGAACGCTCTCTTCACATTTTGCGAAGAATCAGTTTAACTCAAACGCTTGGCAAAGAGGATATACTACTTTGAGGCACTAAATATTTCAGGCAATGGAGTCTTGGTCTATTAGTATTAGTATAAATTATTTCCCTTACCCCATTTATGAATTAATTTAAAGGAATAAACATTAATCTGAGTAAAATTTCAAAAGTCACTTTTAGCAAAAAACTTTTTCCAAATGTGTTTTGAAATTCTGAATCGATCTTGTAAAGAGGGTTTTTTCATACAATGCGTACTTTTTAAGATATTTGGAAAAGTACGGTTCATAGGGTGCGCGGATGATATACTAGCAATGCTATTACAATGAAATGCTATTCCGCTCTATGAAATTTTCAGCTGAGCGATTTGGTCTGTTTACGTTAGAACCGCTCCATTATTATTGCGCCTTTTACGTCCTCACGCGCGAATTCACAAATAGTTAAAGTGTTAGGCCCGCTTGTGATGAACAGTAGATTCACCTGCTACCATGTTTCAATTCTCTGATTAAATCGCACGTAATAAATAAATCGAATATCTCTCCTTCCAATTTCAATTAAAAACACATAACCACTGCACATAAGGTAGGAAGATAGATGAGAGGAGGAGGAGGAGGAGGGGCTATAAACACGTACGTAAATAAAAGGGGGCAGGGCGCGCGTGTGAGCGAGAAAGCGGCAGCATACGAGAGATTTTTTTCTTTCTCTTTTGTAGCATTTTGGCTAAACACCC
The DNA here is from genome assembly GCF_943734685.1 of Anopheles coluzzii. NCBI lineage: Eukaryota > Metazoa > Arthropoda > Insecta > Diptera > Culicidae > Anopheles > Anopheles coluzzii. Next base: position 51,498,802 of record NC_064671.1, on the reverse strand, counting down.
GAGCCTAACTTCGGTAGGAACTGCCTATCAAAGTTGATACACCTTCGGTAGAGAACTTCTATCGAAGGTATATCGAAGCAAATTTACTTCGAAAGAGCACGGTTTGGTTGGTTGGGTGTTCTGATAGTCGACGGTGGCGCTAGGAATCAGTGGAAGAGAGGGATAGTAGAACGAGTGGTTTCGGGAGCCGACGGGCGGATACGACAAGCTTGGGTGCGAACAAACACAGGGACCCTCAGAAGGCCGGCGGCTAAACTTGCCTTATTAGAGATAAGAAAGGGTGACCAATAGCGTATTGGTCACGGGCTGGCCCAACAGTCAAAAGCCGAAGATTTTATATTGACCTTTCACTTTTTCTATCTGTCTCTCGCTCTAATTTGAGCGATTTTCCCCTGATGAGTGTCCCCGAGCCTCCTCGTGTGGTTGTTGTTGTTGGAAGTTGAAACCGAACCCCCTTCGTGCGCTGCCAAAATCAGCGAAGAACGAAATCGAGTGGCTCAAGCGAAAAAACGGAAAAAATTATGAACACTCAAGTGTGCTGTGACAATAACACACACGCACGCACAAGGCGACACCCGTAATCTGGTGCGATACCGGCTTTCAGTGGCGCAGTACACACATGCACACATTTGGCCACACCTGTGGCTCTGTTCTAGCTCTGTTCTGGCTCTGTTCTAGTGCAGGTAGTTTTCTGCAGTCCACGGTGATACTACACACAGCCACGCACTTGGCGATACACGCTGTGTGGTGGACGTTCAGAATTCAGTGGTACAAATACACACATGCATACACTTGGCGACACACGCTCTGCTGTGCGGTGAGATTTGTGTTCTGTGTCCAGTGGTGCAAATATACACACACGCACTTGGCTACACACGTAGTACGGCGCGGTTGGCTTGGCAGAAGCGCATACACACATTCACGCAGTAGGCTTTACTTTCAGTCCAGTGAGGTTGGTGCTTGTGTGGTGTTTCAGCGCTTAATTTGAGGTAAGTAAAAGTGATTAAAATTATCAACCAACATCCCCCCTTCTAATTAATATCATTTTTCTTCCATTTCATGTGTGTTTCACGGCGAACGGAGACAACAAAACCTGTGGCTGTGTCGTAGTGTTGGAGCAGTGGCCCGTAGAGTGCAGCGAGAAGAACTAGGCGCGACAGCGATGTGGAGCAGAAAGTGCTGTGCTGATTTTAATTTTTCTTTGTGCGAGTGTAAAAAGTGTTTTTTTTATTATGTGCGTTAATTTAGAATTAAGTGCAATGATTATTGTGCATGTGTTGTGTTTTTTTTTGTATTCTATGTTGGTTCGATATTCAATAAATCGAATCATATTGATATAATGGTCCGCACTGTATCATTTCGGAAAGAAATCCTGGCAAAAAGGGGGAGGGGGCTATTTTAACGAAGGGTCGTGCCGAACCCCGTTCGGGGTTTGCTTCGGCTTCGGGTTTGCTTCGGCTTCGGGACCCGACGGATCGGTTGAATAATTTCGCCAACTCAGCTTCAAAGCCAGCTTCAATCTCAGCGGATCTCTGAGTGCTGGTGACCGGTGGGTACCCACCGGGCACCAGCACTCAGAGATCGCTTGAATACGCGCTTGAAAAAGAACTTGAGTTGGCGAAATTATTCAAGTGATCCGTCGGGTCCCGAAGCCGAAGTAAACCCGAAGCCGAAGCAAAACCCGAACGGGGTTCGGCACGAACCTTCGTTTAATTAGCCCCCTCCCCCTTTTTTGCCAGGATTTCTTTCCGAAATGATACAGTGCGGACCATTATATCAACATGATTCGATTTATTGGATATCGAACCAACATAGAATACAAAAAAAACACACAACACATGCACAATAATCACTGCACTTAATTCTAAATTAACGCACATAATAAAAAAACACTTTTTACACTCGCACAAAGAAAAATTAAAATCAGCACAGCACTTTCTGCTCCACATCGCTGTCGCGCCTAGTTCTTCTCGCTGCACTCTACGGGCCACTGCTCCAACACTACGACACAGCCACAGGTTTTGTTGTCTCCGTTCGCCGTGAAACACACATGAAATGGAAAAAAAATGATTATAATTAGAAGGGGGGATGTTGGTTGATAATTTTAATCACTTTTACTTACCTCAAATTAAGCGCTGAAACACCATACAAGCACCAACCTCACTGGACTGAAAGTAAAGCCTACTGCGTGAATGTGTGTATGCGCTTCTGCCAAGCCAACCGCGCCGTACTACGTGTGTAGCCAAGTGCGTGTGTGTATATTTGCACCACTGGACACAGAACACAAATCTCACCGCACAGCAGAGCGTGTGTCGCCAAGTGTATGTGTTAATGATGAAGAGGAAGTTTGGTAATGATGAAGACACGATGTTGTTGCTTTGAACTCTGGAACTTGACTAAATGTATTCAGGAAAAACACTCGCTTATATACGGCAGAATTCGGGAATTCGAGCTGCACTTGCGGTAATTCGAGCTGCACTTGCGGAAATTCGAGCTGCACGATACCGATCTACAGCAAATTGCACTGCGTAATAGAATTATGATTAAGTAAAATTTACACGTAGGTAAATTTCTTGAAAGCGCCCTCTACCTTACGCTAGGCGTACTAAGGGTGACGCGTTACCATTACGCTTGCCGTAACATACTCCCCCGCGTTGAATTATCTAATTCAACTAGGATGAACTGGATGGCTCGTCGGTGGGAAGAACGCAGATTTTAGAGATGGAACGCTTGAAGTCTCCATCTTTCGTCTTGACGATGACCACTCGGATGTTGTCGTCAGCTCCCTTGATGATCTGCGTGACGCGGCCAAGACACCATTTCGATGGAGGTAGACCGTCCTCCTTCAGCAGCACCATGGTATCCAGCTTCACGTTGTCCTTCTGCTTGGTCCACTTGGTTCTCTGCTGTAGTCCGGACAAGTAGTCTGTTGACCAACGTTTCCATAGCCGACGGACAAACTCCTGCACCTTTTGCCAGCGATCGAGACGGTTGAACGGCAGCTTTTCCAGCGATGGTTCGGCCAGGGATACGATGGGGCGATGAATGAGGAAGTGACCTGGAGTCAGCACTTCCAGATCAGATGGATCATTGGAGAGTGGTGTAAGTGGTCTAGAGTTGAGGCATCCTTCAATCTGGATCAGTAGCGTGTTGAGTTCGTCGCTCGTGAGGATGGCGTTCCCAACGGTTGGCTTGCAGTGTGTTTTGAAAGACTTCACTGCCGCCTCCCAAAGACCTCCAAAGTTGGGTGAGCGAGGTGGGATGAACTTGAACTGGATGCCATCGTCGATGCAGGACTTAATCACTGATGTTTGCCACTGGTGGTTGAATTGCTTGGACAAGGAGGCAATTTCTCGGGAGGCGCCCAAGAAATTCCTAGCGTTGTCGCATTCGATGATAGCCGGTTTCCCGCGTCGTCCGATGAATCGTCGAAGTGCCGCAAGGAATGCGTTGGTAGACAGGTCTGCTACCAATTCGATGTGTACAGCCTTCACTGCCATACAGACGAAAATCGCTACGTAGCCCTTGATGAGTTGCGCCTTCCGAGATGTGTGTCGATAGTGTATCGGTCCACACAAGTCGACTCCGGTGTGTAAGAAAGTTGACGTTGGTGAAACTCTCTCTGCTGGAAGGTCGCCCATGAGTTGTTGTGCAGGTGTGGGGCGGCAACGGTAGCATTTGTAGCAGGAGTGAACGATTCTTCTGGCCAGGTTTTTTGCTCGCAGTGGCCAGAATCGTTCTCGCATGCTCGCTATTAGCAGTTGTGGATTTGCATGTTGATAGGTCCGATGATACAGAGTTGCAATCTGATTCGTCAGCGGATGGTTGGCGGGTAAGATGTATGGATGCTTTCGGTCGAACGGGATTGGTGCATGTCGCAATCTTCCGCCCACTCGTAGCAGGCCATCTTGTAGAAACGGTGCTAGTAGTTTTAAAGGTGAGTTGTTGCCGACCGAATCGCCTTTCGATAGATGTTTGATGTCTTCTGGGAATGATTCAGCTTGAGTTAGGCGAACTAGACACAGTGTAGATTCGGCTAGTTCCTCCAAGCTGAGATGATGATCCAATCTGCGTTGTTGATGATTAGCAGGATTCGTATTGTGTCGGAATCTTCTTAGCCACGCAACCAGACGTTGCAGTCCGGTGAACGTTGAACGGAGGCTAAAAAGTTCGTTCGGAGCCACGGATTGTACAGCCATGCAGATTGGTCGCTCCTCCAATTCGTCCGTGGTGAATTCTTCCTGTCGAGGTTGATGAGTATTCGGCCATTCCTCTGATGGTTGCGCCAGCCAGTCTGGTCCGTGCCACCAAAGGGTTGAAGTTTCCAGCTGATCTGCATCCATTCCTCGGGAGATGATGTCCGCAGGATTGTCCGTTCCTGGTACGTGTCTCCACTCCTTGCCGTGAGTGATGTGTTGGATCTCGGACACCCGGTTAGCGATGAAGGTTTTCCAGCGTGACGGAGTTGCAGACAACCAATGCAGGACGATGGTGGAGTCAGACCAAAAGATGGTCTCGACCTGAAGCTTCAAGGCGTCTGACACCTTCTCGTACGAGTGTGCCAGTAGCAGTGCTGCAGAAAGCTCCAGCCGGGGTAAGCAAACACGCTTTTGTTTACGGGAGTCTGCTAGTGGTGCCACCTTGGATTTTGCAGTGATGAGGTTGGTTGTCACACGTCCATCGGTGTTGGTCGAACGCAAGTAAATCGCCGCTCCGTACGCCTTCTCGGATGCATCACAAAAGCAATGCATTTGTAGATTCGTTGCTCGTTGATCGGTTAAGAGCCAGCGTGGAATGTGGATCGTTTGCAGCATGGCCAACTTCTCGCGAAACAAAAGCCATCGGTTTTGTAGTGCTGGTGTTAACGGCTCGTCCCAGGCGATCTGACATCTCCACAGCTCTTGAAGGAACAGCTTGGCTTGGATGATAACTGGTCCAACCAGTCCGATTGGGTCGAACAGTTTCGCGACATCCGAAAGCGCGTTTCGTTTGGTGATGATGTTGTCTGCGTTCCAGCGTGGGATGTTGAACACAAAAGCGTCGGTGGAAACGTTCCACTTCAGTCCAAGTGTCTTGATGATCGGTGACTTCGCATCCAAGTTGAGAATCGTCCTTTCATCTTGCAGATGCTGGGGCAGATGTTCGAAGATCTGCCTGTTGTTGGTGGCCCATTTCCGCAAGCAGAATCCACCAGACGCCAGGAGATCGATGAGTTGCTGACATACTCGTTGACCCTCGGGAATGCTGTTTACGCCAGTCAGCATGTCGTCCATGTAGAAATCTCGTCCGAGGATGGTTGCCGCTTCGGGATGGGTGCTAGCTCCGACCTGAGATAGCACTTGCAGGGTTTTGGTGGCCAAATACGGTGCACATGATGTGCCGTAGGTGACGGTGTTGAGCTGGAACGTTCGTATCGGCTCGGTTGGAGAATTTCGCCACAGGATTCGTTGCAGCGGACGATCGATGGAAGCTATGTTGATTTGCCGGTACATCTTCTCGATGTCTGCTACCAGGGCAAATTTCGACATTCTAAACCGCAATAGAATGGACATCAGGTCGTCTTGGATAGTGGGTCCGATCATCAGTGCATCGTTTAAAGATGTTCCGGTGTCTGATGCACACGAAGCGTCGAACACCACTCGGAGTTTAGTGGTGGTACTATCTGGTCGCACGATGCAGTGATGTGGAAGATAGTATGAGGGGGATGAAGTTGTAGTATCACTCTCGGCTACTTCTGTCATGTGCTGAAGTTCTGCGTACTCCTCGATGAATTGTGTGTAAGCTGTCTTCAACGAGGCATTCGAGGATAGCCGACGTTCCAAGGCAAGGAACCGGCGTGTGGCTATCCCTTTAGAATCCCCAAGAAGAGCCAGCTTCTCCTCTCGTTTCGGTAGCTGCACGATGAATCGACCATCGGTGTCTCTGGTGGTGGTGGTTGCGAACTGTTTCTCACAGTTGCTCTCCTCGACGGATAATGTACTGGTAGCTCGGCATGACTCCAGCTCCCAGAATTTGCTCAGCTGCTCTTCGATGCTCGTACTGCAGACGTGTCCAACGATGGATGAAGGTGGTGGTGGTGCATGAACATTAACTCTGCCTGCTATCACCCAACCAAAAGCAGTGTTTTGGAGTGTCACTCTTTCGTGGGATAGCTTGATGAGTCCTTCCTTAACGACGTCGTAGTACAGCTCTGCTCCGATGATGAGGTCGATCGGGCCAGGACTGTGAAACGAAGGATCGGCCAGCTGAACTTGACGAGGTATCTGCCAGCTGCTTGTGTTGATACGGCTTGATGGGAGCTCACGAGTGAGCTTGCTGAGTACGTGGAACTTTCCGGACGCTGCGTATTCGCTGTCTAAAGAATGGATCTTTAACACAGCCGAATGTTGTGACGTCACGGAAACTTCTCCGATTCCTCCGATGCGATGATTCTCTCGCCGTTTCGCCACACCCAGCCGTTGAGTAAGGCGCTCGGTAACGATGTTGAGTTGTGCTCCGGAATCCAGCAAGGCACGTGCTAGATGACATCGTCCGTGATTGTCCTCTACCTGGACCAGCACGGTTTGCAGCAACACAACACTGTTTTCGATCTGGATGGAACAGTGGGTAAGGGACTGAGGAGGACAGGTAGAACTCGTGGATGGAGCATCCGACGCCTCAGTTGCTGGCGCTGCTTCGTGCAGCAACGTATGATGCCGTTGTTGGCAGATCTTACATCCGCTTGATGTGCACTGTCGTAAACGATGAGCTGGAGAAAGGCAGTTGAAGCACAATCCTTTCGACTGCACTAGTTGCTTTCTATCTGCAACACTCATATTGTTCATTAATTCACACCGGAACACTGAATGTTTCGAAACATCGCACAATTTGCACTTTTCGTTGTACGCAACACTATGCACAGCACTGGTCGCAGCATGGATGGTTTGCACTCGAGGGTTGCTGCGCATGGTGTCGCCGGTTCTGGCTCCGCTGGCTGGCTTGGAGAAGGACTTCAGTACATGGCAATGGTTGCGGACGAATTGCACTAAGTCTTTGTACGTTGGGATGGTCGTAGACTTCCGGTGAAGCTCCCAATGACGCAGGGTTGTTGGATCCAGCAGCGAGCTTAGCCTGAACACCAGTAGCGTGCTCCATGCATCTGGTTTCTCGCCTTCCTTTTCGAGCATTCGAAGGTTACGCTCGAAGTCGTCGACGAGTCGGCTTAGCGAATCTGCACATTCTCTCTTCAGTGGCGATATGTTGAATAACGCCTCAACGGTGGTTTTCACGATGAGGTACTTGTTCTCGTAGCGCTCGGACAACAGCTTCCAGGCTACGTCGTAGTTTTTGGATGTAATTTCCAATGCGTCGATCACCGCGCGTGCGTCCTTCGTCAGCGACGCAGCAAGGTAATGCAGCTTGTCACATTCGGTCAGCTGTTCTGACGAATGTATCAGTGATTGAAACGCGTCACGGAAGGCAGGCCAGTCGCGAATATTTCCGTCGAAATGTGGTAGCACGATTTCGGGAAGTCTTGCACGCACCGGGACTGTCGTGGGTTTCTGCTCACTGCCGAAAAATGGGTTTGGTGTTGTAGGCAATGGGATCTGCGATGCCAACTGGTATTCGATGTTTTTGCTTAACTCGAATACTTTGTCGTCGAACACGCCATATCGCTCGATTGCCTCCTGAGCCTGGTCGTCGCTCACAACGTCCAAGATCGAGTCGTACCATTGTTTGTAGTCCAAAGCAAGCACCTTCACTCGGTCTGCTATGGTTTTCAGCGAGTGAACGTCGGTGCTGTGTTTGACGAACATCTGTTCTAGACGGTCAAGCTGCCACTCCAGGTGAGTGCGTTGACGGTCCAATTTGGTGACGTCTGGAACGGAGCCAAATTCTCTGACGGTGGAACTTTGGCTTTCCTCCATGTCGTTGGCCGCTGGAACCACTTCTTTGACGGGAGAATGGTCAACGGGCATAGTTTCACTTTCTAACACAAACTTTACTTTTCACAAACTTCCCTAAACGCGAACTGTGGATCACTCGCACACTAATCCGGTTCGAAGGACCAAATGTTAATGATGAAGAGGAAGTTTGGTAATGATGAAGACACGATGTTGTTGCTTTGAACTCTGGAACTTGACTAAATGTATTCAGGAAAAACACTCGCTTATATACGGCAGAATTCGGGAATTCGAGCTGCACTTGCGGTAATTCGAGCTGCACTTGCGGAAATTCGAGCTGCACGATACCGATCTACAGCAAATTGCACTGCGTAATAGAATTATGATTAAGTAAAATTTACACGTAGGTAAATTTCTTGAAAGCGCCCTCTACCTTACGCTAGGCGTACTAAGGGTGACGCGTTACCATTACGCTTGCCGTAACAGTATGCATGTGTGTATTTGTACCACTGAATTCTGAACGTCCACCACACAGCGTGTATCGCCAAGTGCGTGGCTGTGTGTAGTATCACCGTGGACTGCAGAAAACTACCTGCACTAGAACAGAGCCAGAACAGAGCTAGAACAGAGCCACAGGTGTGGCCAAATGTGTGCATGTGTGTACTGCGCCACTGAAAGCCGGTATCGCACCAGATTACGGGTGTCGCCTTGTGCGTGCGTGTGTGTTATTGTCACAGCACACTTGAGTGTTCATAATTTTTTCCGTTTTTTCGCTTGAGCCACTCGATTTCGTTCTTCGCTGATTTTGGCAGCGCACGAAGGGGGTTCGGTTTCAACTTCCAACAACAACAACCACACGAGGAGGCTCGGGGACACTCATCAGGGGAAAATCGCTCAAATTAGAGCGAGAGACAGATAGAAAAAGTGAAAGGTCAATATAAAATCTTCGGCTTTTGACTGTTGGGTATTGTGTGTGACGAATGTAGAACGGCTTACCACGCGAAGTGCATTGCAATAGATGATGCCGCTAAAGACCAGGAATGGTTTTGTGATAAGTGCGCGAACGCCACGAAAGAGCAATCTACATCCACGCCAACGGGTTACCGTCAGCCGGCGGATAACACGATGATGGAGATAAGTCGCATCTTTGAGCAGATGAAGGCCTGCATGGAGAGTGGGGTGAGACAGAAAAGCGCACCGCCGCGGAAAACGTGCTACGCCTGCAACATTCCTGGTGATACCGATATGATTGAGTGCAACGGGTGTAACCGGTACGTGCACCTTACCTGTTTGACCGGAAGTGAGTCATCCTCCTCACGGAAGTGGCTTTGTGCCTTCTGCACCCTCAATAAGATGAAAGAGCAGTGTACCATCCCGCTCGACCAGGTGATGAATAGACTGGAGAGCATCGAGCGCAAAATGGAGACGACTGCGAAAGCGCCGCCTCCCATGCATGGCTACGCGTCATGTTCAACAACGTATGGACTTTCGATGGAGGGCGCTGGCGATATAACACGAAGTCAAGCGTCCGCTAGGCAAGCTGGTGCCGGAAAACTACCAACATTCTCCGGTAACCCTGAAGAATGGGGTATGTTTATTTCCACCTTCGAGGAAACTATGCAACTCTGCGGTTTCACCGACAGAGAAAACGTAAACCGTCTCCAGCACGCGCTTTAAGGAAAGGCGCTTAAGGCAGTGTAGCTGCGTCTTCGGAAGGCGGAAAACCTAGAAGAAATCATCGAAACCCTACGCACCATGTATGGACGCCCACAGCTTATAGTGAATACCCTAATGGAGCAGATTAGAAAGGCTCCGACGCCTCGAGTGGAAAAGTTAGAGTCGATAGTCGAATACGGCGTTATGGTAGAGGAGATTCATGCTGCCGTGAAAACCAGTGGTCTGGAGCTACGCTACGACGGTCCGATTCTGGAAGAATTAGTCGGACGCCTTCCCTCAGTTGTAGCGTTCTTATGGGGAATGCAACGAGTGGGAAAAGCGCCAGCCACGCTTGCGGAATTCAGTGAGTGGATGCGGAACGCCAGGGAAGCTGCACTGATCGCTTCTCCGTCATCAAAACAGACGGAAGAAAGACGCACCACTAAGCATCTGAATGTCCATGTACCGTCCGACCAACCGGACCAGTCCGCCCAACGGAAGTGTGCATGCAGTGAGAATTGCAACCAACTGGACGAATGCGAGGCGTTTCGTCTGCTAGCTCCCGCCGATAGATGGAAGCACATTAGGAGTGAGCGTCTGTGCAGCACGTGCTTACGACGCCATAGGAAAACTTGCCGCGTCACACGACGGTGCGACGTAGATGGATGCTCCAGACCTCATCATCCGTTACTACATTTACAACCCAAGCGGAGGCTGGCCGAAGATAGAAGGTATGGTTCTAACATGTCTCACTCCACAGGGTCGCATGGCGATGGTGGTATACTGCTTCGCTATGTTCCTGTAACGCTGCATGGACCAGGTGGACGAACACTGAACACCACGGCGCTCCTAGATGAGAGGTATCTACTGTCACGCTAATGGAGCACCGGCTGGTGAAGGAGCTTGGAGTCGAAGGATCAGCAAAGCCGCTGTGTCTAAGCTGGACCGGTGGTCAAGCCCGTGAGGAGCGAGAGTCTGTGGAAACAGCCATTACCATCTCTGGAACGCGGGACGGCGATACAAAGTTCATTATGCCAGCCGTACGAACGGTACGTTCACTGGGTTTGCCGTCGCAATCGCTGCAAGTAGAAAGGTTATTGGATCAATATAAACACCTTCATTCGCTACCGATATCGTCTTATGTTTCAGCTGTGCCACGACTACTGATCGGAATCGACAACTATCACTTGACTAGACCACTAAGGACGGTGGAAGGAGACGCTAATGAACCTACTGCAACAAAAACGCGTCTTGGTTGGGTGGTTTCAGGTAATATCGGTAAAGAGCGCAGCGCTTTCGAGCAACATCCCGTATCTACTCATGGTTTGCTATTGTACGAATGTCAAAACCTTGACGCAAGGATCGAAGCTGCGTTGAAAGGAGGTTTTGCTCTGGAAGACGTTCGAACAAATGATACTAAAACCTTTATGTCGAAGCACGATGAACAAGCCATTCAGATTCTGCACGCTCGAACGAAACGAATAGACGGTAGATATGAAACAGGATTACTGTGGCGACATGAAGGACTCAAGCTACCTAATAACAAACCTATGGCTCGGAAGAGGTTGGAGTGTTTAGAACGGCGAATGAAACGAACTACGGGGCTTAGAGAAACCTTGAACGATAAAATATGGAGCTACCTGGAGAAAGGTTACGTTCGACAACTATCGGAGGACGAAAAAACAGCTACCCACCCAAGAGTTTGGTACACTGGTGGACATAAAAATAGGAACTTTTTTCTGTGACCGAAAGACATAGTTCTTGTCAGAAATATTTGGTAGCCCTGAAAAGGACTGTTTAAGTGGTTGTTGGGAGGAGGTGTTGCGGTGTTCCACTGAGCGAAAACACATTCTAACGGTCAATCTGGTGACCGTTATTCGCTATCACTTCCTGACAGCGTTTGGCCATATCGCCGATGAGATTACGGCATTCGCTTCTGTCTATGCGTTCCCACATAAACTTGCAGCGTGTCCATAGATCATCGGCTGAACGTGCAGGCTGGTTCTTAAGCTGACGCTTGAGAGTTGACCACAGATTTTCAATCGGGTTGAGGTCAGGACTCAACGCAGGCCACGGTAGAACTTGCACATCCTGGTTTGCCAAATAACATTTAACTGTTCGCGATGTGTGCTTAGAGTCGTTATCATGCTGAAAGATGTAATGCTCTTCGTCTCCGAATTGTTGTCGGGCGTATGGCAACATCTCACGACTAAGTATTTTTCTATACCCTTCCGAGTTCAGTGTCCCGTTGATACGGAACAAAGGACCCGTGCCGTGCCAGGAGAAGCAACCCCACACCATTACGTGGCCGCCTCCGTGCTTTAGGGTTTTTATCGTATTTTTCGGATGATACGCCTGATTAGGAAAGCGCCAGACGTATTTAATACCGTCCGAACCATCCACATTGATTCTGGACTCATCCGAAAAAATGATTTTGCTCCACCAAAAGATGGATGCAGCTAAATGTTCTTCGGCAAACCGAATGCGCGCTTCTACGTGGTGCGGCTGCAGCTTACGAACCTTCCTCGGTCTCCGGGCACAGAACCCAGCGGCGTGTAAACGGCGAGACACCGTTTTCGCCGAAACTTGCAAACCAAGCTCCTGCTTGATACGAGTGCAAGTTTTGAAAGGATCCGCCCTGATCATCTCAACAATCCGCGCGTCAACGTCGGCCGTTGTTTTTCGCGGACGACCTGTCGATTTACCCGTAGCCTCGCTACGAATGGCGTTGTCAACAAACGTCCGCGAACGGCCGAACGCCTTGCAGATTGTCTTGATTGGCACGTTCTCACGATACAGCCCCTGAATGTGTTTTCGCTCCTCTGGTGTGCAGTGCTTTCCGCGACCCATGATGATTTTGTGGAATTTTTAAACAGCAACCTTTCACCTTGACCACTGATGGAAGAATGAAGCACAACACGGTTTGGCCCTCCTTTTATACTGCCGCAAAACGCTGCCGGCACTCAAAACTCAGATAAGTAGCGCACCAAAAATGAGAGTATAAAAGGCAAAATTCGGCTATTACAAATTCAGTACGCCTCGAACTGTTGGCGATGACACACCTAGTGTATGCAAAAAAAACACAAAAAAAATTTTTTTTTCCTATTTTAATGTCCACCAGTGTACCTGCCTATTTTTCCCGTGATTAACCCCAACAAGCCGGGCAAAGTACGCATAGTCTGGGATGCCGCAGCAACGTTTAGAGGGGTTTCTTTAAATTCTATGCTGTTAACTGGTCCAGATATTTTAGCTCCTCTTCCGTCAGTGCTGCAGAGGTTTAGAGAATATCGAGTAGCAGTAGCGGCCGATATACGCGAGATGTACCACCAGGTGCTATAAATCGAGACGACCAGAACAGTCAACGGTTTTTGTGGCGTTGGCGGGACGATCAAGAAATCGACGAATACGTGATGATGCGGATGACGTTTGGAGCAGCGTGTTCACCGAGCTGCGCGCAGTTTGTAAAAAATACGAACGCGGACAGATACGCTTCGTTATACCCGCGCGCAGTAGAATCCGTAAAGAGCGATCACTACGTCGATGACCTGCTCGTTAGTACAGAAACTGTCGACGAAGCAAAACAACTAGCACGACAGATAACAGAAATACATGAAGATGGAGGTTTCCTGCTACATAACTGGTTATCGAACAATCGAGAAGTCCTTAGCTGTGTAGACGAAGGCGGCCAGACACACAAAGATCTAGACATTAGTGCCACACCCGTGGCGCAGAAGATCCTGGGAATGTGGTGGGACACCCAAGCGGATACATTTCGGTTCAGGGCTCCCGCTCACGATTTGGAACTTCTACAAGGGAAGACTGTCCCTACGAAACGAGAAGTCCTCCAAGTATTGATGAGAATCTACGACCCATTAGGTCTGATCGCCGGTCTACTTTTCTACTTAAAGGTCTTGCTGCAAGAGATATGGAGAAGTGGAGCCGGATGGGATGAACCCATCCCAACAGATCTTCAAGGAAAGTGGGTGGAATGGATCAGCTGCCTCCCTCACCTAGAAGCGATTAGAATCCCGCGGTGTTACCGACTTTCGCTACCACTAGAGAAGTGTAAACTGCAGCTGCACGTCTTTGTAGACGCTGGGAAGGACGGATTTACTGCCGTGGCCTACTTTCGCTACTATCGGGATAGCGACGCAGAGATAACTCTCGTGGGAGCCAAGACCCGCGTAGCGCCGTTAAGGTATCTATCAGTGCCTCGCCTCGAACTACAATCCGCTGTACTGGGTACAAAACTTGCGAAAAGTATAGCCGATGCCCATCGAGAGAAGATTTCGGAACGGTTCTTCTGGACCGACTCGAAGGATGTTATCCTTTGGATCAATTCGGACCATAGAAAATACAGTACGTTCGTGGCACATCGAACTGGCGCAATACTAGAAGCTACAGATCCCCACGAATGGCGCTGGGTGCCCACGAAATACAACGTCGCGGATGAAGGGACCACATGGTCAAAACTTGGCCACCATCTCACAAGCAGCGACTGGTTTACAGGACCATCCTTTCTTAGCCAACCAGAGTCGGAATGGCCTAAACTGACCATGCGCGAGCGAACAACAAACGAGGAGATTCGAAAAACTGTTTGCAATCATGTCGTCAAGGTGCCGGTGTTCGAAGCGGAACGATTTTCGCGATAGGTTAAACTAAAAAACGCTATGGGATACGTGTGGCGTTTCATCAACAACTGCAAGGTGCCCAAAAGTCAAAAGGATGGACGATCGTTCGGTCCCCTAAGCATCGCAGAACTGCATCAGGCGGACAGAAGTATATTGCGAGAGGTGCAACAGATGGTATATCCGGAAGAGTACCGCATCCTTCACAAAGCCAGAGACAACGCCGAGCCCACACTTTTCGTTCATCGCTCTAGTCCGCTGCGCAAAAGAAGCCCCTACATGGATCGAGATGGTGTCCTTAGGGTCAAAGGTAGAATCGACGCGTGCTCATTCATTAGCGAAGATACAAAACGTCCGGTGATCCTGCCCAAAGCTAATTTCGTCACGGACCTGATCATCGATTTCTACCACCGAAAATATCGACACGCGAACCACCTTGTCCTAATAAATGAAGTTCGCCAACGGTACGATATTCCCGCACTAAGAGCAGCGTGTGGTCGAGTGCAAGCTAGGTGCCAGCTGTGCCGAATAAAAAAGACGAAACCGAATGTACCGATGATGGGAGAACTACCGGAATGCCGCTTGTCACCCTGCACTCGACCCTTCACCTTTACCGGAGTGGACTATTTTGGACCGTTCACGGTAGTAAACGGTAGGAAAACGGAGAAAAGATGGGGAGTTCTCTTTACCTGTCTGGTGGTGCGGGCGATACACATTGAAGTCGCGCATACACTGTCCACTAGTTCCTGCATCCTCGCCCTCCGCAACTTCATAGCTCGCCGAGGAACACCAAACGAGATAGTATCTGACCGGGGTACCAACTTCGTCGGCGCCAATCGGGAACTCCAGGAAGGGCTAAAAGATATAAACATGAGTAAGATCGTCGAGGAGCTGAACCTTACCAGCGTAAAGTAAGGTGCCAGGAGCACCGCATTTTGGAGGTGCCTGGGAGCGGCTCGTACAATCGGTGAAGAAAACATTGGCAAACATTCAGTATCTGATCCATCAGATGCGGTGTTCAACAGTTGGTTGATGGAAGTGGAATTTATCATCAATTCTCGTCCTCTTACAGATGTTCCGGTTGATCGTGAAGAGGACTCCCCGCTTACGCCAAACCTCTTCCTTCTCGGATCCTCGTGCGGGGCCAAGCCGATAACCAGCTACGATGTGTCGGCCGAGTCTATAAAAAACACCTGGAAGACGTCACAGGTGTACGCCGATATCTTCTGGCGAAAGTGGGTGTCGTGCTACCTGCCCACTCTTACCAAGCGGACCAAGTGGTTTGACACTGTGAAACCTATTACGGTGGGCGACGTGGTGCTAATCGTCGACGAAACACTCCCGCGCGGATGCTGGCCAAAGGGACACGTAGTTCGAGCCATCGTATCGAGAGACGGCGCGGTCAGACAAGTACACGTGCAAACGGCATCCGGAAAAATAATCGAAAGGCCGGCTGTCAAGATAGCAGTAATTGACGTATCCGCATGAAAGTGTTTGCAATGTTTACAAACACTGGGGGCCAGTGCTGACGCCGTCAACCGTCAATTCAGATGCAAAAGCCTCCTTGCACGGGTCACGCGATAGAGGGCGCTGCTGGTCGCTTCGAAATTAATCGGTTTATCGAAACCCGACCAGCGACGGCACGAACCGAAGCCCTTAGGGGAAATGACCGACGCAGCAGGATGACGAGCAGATTCCTTCGCGCACCCGAGCATACGCACGTGATTTTTTAGCGCCACCTTGCGAAATAGTAATAAATTATACCATTCTAATTTCGGCTAAAAAAACGTTTTAATTTATCTCTGGGTAGAAAGAATCGGTTGCATCGCAACACATTTCTTTTGCACATGGGGATTGCTACCCACTCTCTCTTGAAACAAAATAGATCGCCTTTTTTCATGAAACGTGCAAGCTGTGGTCTATACGACACTATTGTTGATTAACTTTCCTTTAAGCATGCGTCACTTTGGATATTGGATTCGTTTCTTTTTTTATCATATTCCTTTTTATGCATCTCATTTTATATATTCCATTTTCTCTTTTTTTTTGTTATGTAGCAGTCGTTGTTCCGTTTGTAAAATAATAATCGTTGCCTGATCCTTTAAAAACGCTGGGATATTCTAAGCTTTTAGCAATTGGTGTCGTTGTTGACACTGATTCACAGTACGCATTCATTGGTAACGATCCCAGGTTAAAAGATTCTATTACGTCTGCACCCAATAATAAAAGATTTACGCGAGCTACCCGTATTGTGGCTGTTTTCGTAATTCCTCCAACCATAATAATTCCTTCGAATTCCCCGTCTATGTGAAGGTTAGCTCCTGACACTGTCTTTGTTCTTATCTCGCATGCATTTAATAAAGGTTCTCCTAAGCTTTTCCACATGGGTCGATTTATGATCGTGATATCGGACCCCGTATCGAGTTGCAACCTGGCATTCTTCCCATTTATTAGCACGTTTACGTACTTACGGTTTACTGCGACTACACAAGCATTCACCGTGACGATTTTAGCCTCCGCTGATGGGCTGTGCCGAAACTTTCCGAATCGACTTGCGGTATTGCAGTGTCCTTCTCGGTGCCCTTCTATTCCGCAATCTTGGCATGTGTGGGATTTGTACTGGTTACTATATCTTTGGAAATTATTTCTTCTGGGGAATTGCCGGTGCTGAAAACTCGAATTGTTAGCTTTAGTATGGTTGTTAAATATTTTTGTATTATTGTTGTTATGCAATGCGAGTACTTGGCGTTCATTTTCTTGTATCATTGCGCTGTCTCTTTTTAGTGCGGCAGTGCGACTACAATCCTCTGACAGTTGCTGCAACGTAATCTGCTCTCGATCCTCGATTTTCGCCAACAATCTGGTTCGCACTTCGACGTCTCGTTCTTCTCTTAATCCACAAACGAATAAGAGGCACTTTAGCTGCTCCTCGTCGAGCTTGCTGAGCTCGAACTCTACGCATGATTTATTTACACGACATGCGTAGGTAAGCAGATCCTCTTCAGGTTTCCTTGTAAGCTGCAAACACTTGTACCTTTCGCTTATCAAGGATTCCTGTACGTCGAACAGCACAGCGAGCTTTGCGATCGTCTCCTTGAATGAAAATTCACTTGAACGTAGGGGCAGGATAAACGACAAATACCGATCATGCTCGGCTGCACCTAGCTTCCTTAAAAGAAGTCGCACTTTTGCTGCATCACTTAGCCGACAAGCATCCTCGTTGAACAGCTCCTCGTACCGGGAAAACCATGTTCTGAAGGTGATGCCAGCTTTAGGATCGAACCGAAATTCCACAATCGAATTGGCTAATGCTTCCGTTGCTTGCTCTGGATTAAAATTTGGCGTAACTACGGGCTGACTTATTTGCTGGGCCATTATTTTACTAGTAAGCTGCTGTTGCTGGGTCATTTGTTGCCGCATCATTTTCAGCGTTTGCAGGAGTACGGCGTTATCCACTACAGCTGAGCCCGTTTGCGATGGCGGTTGCACAAATTGCGATGGCGCTGATACCGGCTGCGCTGATGCGGGTTCCAATTGCGATGGAGGATAGAGGTGTCCGTTTGGGGACACCTGATGATGGGACGCTACTTCGTGCACGGAGGGAACGTGCGGCTGCGATGTTCCGGGTTGCTGCATCACCGCCGGGTTGAAAAATCCAGGTCGGCCTAAGGATGCACGTCGCTGCTCCTCCTCCGTCGGTAAATCCATCGTTGCATCAGCGGGGTTCATCTTGCGCTTCTTGGGACGTGGTGGCGCAATTGTGTGGGTGTATGTGTGTGAGCGGGACACGGAAGAAATCGAACAAAAAACGAATTAAAATTTGGTCAGCACTTTACAACACGAAACGATCACATTAACTTTTCTCGTCGCCACTTTTGTGATATTTGTGGGGCTTGGCTAAAACGATGGTGTACTTATTTAAAACAATACAATAATATAATTTATTAATCCTAAGCCCTTTTTGTGTGTGACCGTCCCGCTAGGCCGCCTTATTCCAAGAGAGCACGATCGTCCTTTCGATCGTGCTGAGTGGCCTCTCGGCTCGCTGAGTGACCAGCCAGTCGGAGCCGAACTGTTTGCGCAGATTGGCTCACTTATCGCATTTCGCCCTAAACGCCTCCATAACACTTATATACTATTCTTCTATTGTGGGAAGGTTATTTTATCTTCCTTTTACGCATATGTTCGTGTCGCTAGCCTTTTCCCTTTTCGCCACGCCTACGCATTCTTCTGAGAGGTTTTCTGGTTCTGGTGTGCTGTTTTATGTCAAGCGTTATCCTGAAGGATGTTGACCTGCTATCATTTTGTATAATACTGAAGTCGCTATTTTTCTGTCCCCTTGTTCGTACACCATTTCCTTCATTTTCTTGAGACTTTCATAATCGTAGACACCACTTTCCATTAGGCTCGGTAGTGGTCCCTTTTTTTATTGCTTTCTCTGGTGAGAACAAATTGTTGCATTGATTGCAGGCGTTGTGGTTTTCCCTTTTTGACGTGACTGTACCTAACACTTGAATTCTGTGGTGCATGTTCCGGATGTATCGCATCATTGACAAATACTCGAACTTATTGCCTTACGAATTCTTTATCTGGTTAATGTTATTAACGCATCTGCGTTTGAGTGATTTTTAGGTTTAACAATTTTATGGCCGTGAGAAAAATGGATGTAGAATTTTTCTACGCTTCTCGGAATTGGTCTAGCTTGACACACGTGCATGCTGTAATCCTAAGTGTCATATACGTCTGACAGCTGTCCATCGACAGAAACTGCTAGTTGGGTAGCAAACAGCTGTCAGTGAGAATAAACGGCACTCTGTGTCTGAACTACGAACGAAACACATGTATCTTCCTTCCACGAGTTATAACAATTGGCGACGAGTGACAAATTCTGAGAACCCTGGAACGCTAGCGCTACGCAGTTAAAGAAAAGCTGAAACAATCGGGTATAAGTGGAGACAGTGTCATGATCGAAGAGAAACCAACAAGCAGTGGTACAAAGCAGAACATCGCACAGAGTGAACAACGCACCACAATGGCAAAATTCGATATGGAACCTTTTAACAAAGGGCTCATGCAATGGGCCCGCTGGGTGAAACGCTTCGAAGGAGCAATGTCGGTATTTGAGGTTAAATCGAATAATAAAAAAGCCATGCTTCTGCATTACATGGGTGTTGATTCATACAATTTATTGTGTGATCATATTTCTCCGGAAGAACCAGAAGACAAAACATACGAACAAATAGTGAAGTGTTTGGATGAGCTGTTCGACCCGAAACCCCTCGAAATGGTGGAACTATGGAAGTTTCGTCAACGACTTCAGACTGAAGGCGAAACTGTAATGGAGTTCATCACGGCTTTGCAAAAAGTGGCGGCTAATTGTGATTTCGGGCAATATTTGACAAAGGCGCTCAGGAACCAGCTAGTTTTTGGTGTACGGAATCCAAGAATACGCAACCGGCTGATTGAAGAAAGAAATCTAACACTGGAAAAAGCTAAGCAAATTGCTTTAGCCATGGAAGCCGCCGGAGATGGCGCTGAAGTGCTGAATAGCAGAAGTGCTGAAGTGCTGAATAGCAGAGGTGCTGAAGTGAAAGAAGTAAACATCGTGAGCAACACAACGAAGAAAAACGTCGAGTGTTATAGATGTGGAGAATCACATTTTGCATATGTATGCAAGCACAAAAGAACCGTCTGCAAAAAGTGCGGGAAAATTGGACATTTGCAGCGCGTCTGTCGCACGAACAATAGAAGCAAAAGTGTGAGGTTAATTGATGAACAACATCAAGACAGCGAGGAGAACGAAGAGGTAAACTCAATTTTGATCAACAATTTATACCAAAATGCAAACCATACCGCAAAAATATACATAACACTAAAAGTCAATAATACTAAAATTCAATTTGAAGTAGATTCAGGATCCCCGTTTTCTATTATCAGTATGAACGACAAACAAAGATGGTTTAAAGATATCCCTATTAGAGAATCAGATATAAAATTACAAAGCTATTGTGGAGGATCTATAAAGTTATTTGGTACAATTAGTGTTATAGTGGAAAATGCTAAAACAAAATTAACACTATTTGTGGTAGAGTCTAAAAGAGGACCTATTGTAGGAAGAACATGGATGCGAGACTTGAAATTTGATTGGAACGAATTATTAAGTAAGGGGAACTCGTACGTAAATCAAATTGTCACCCATTCTAATACTAATCAAGAAGTGATAAAAAAATTAAAAGAAGAATTCGAGGTAGTCTTTCGTAAGTCATTAGGAGAGATTTCAAATATTCAAGCATCTCTTATCCTAAAAGAAAATGCGTTGCCAATATTTCTAAAAAATCGTACTATACCATTTGCATTAAAAGAAAGTGTCGAGAAAGAAATTAACGATTTAGTAAATCAAGGAATTTTAATAAAAGTCAATCGCAGTGAATGGGCTACACCAATAGTACCCGTAAAAAAATCAGGAAACCGTGTACGATTGTGTGGAGATTATAAATTAACGGTGAACAAAAACTTGGTAATAGACGAGTTTCCTTTGCCCACAATAGAGGAGCTTTTTGCTAACATGGCTGGGGGAGAAAAATTCTCGAAAATAGATTTAGCGCAGGCATATTTACAGATGACAGTTAAACCTGAACATCAGGAATTTTTAACACTGAACACTCACATGGGACTATTCAGACCAACACGGTTAATGTACGGGGTTGCTTCTGCCCCAGCCATATTCCAAAGAGAAATCACACAGATTCTCCAAGGAATTCCAGGCGTTTCTGTATTTTTAGATGATGTTAAAATAACAGCTCCTGATGACAAGACCCATGTGGAAAGACTGCGCACTGTTTTAAAACGATTTCAAGACCATAATATGAGAGTGAATGATAGCAAATGTAATTTCCTTGCAGATTGCATAGAATACTGTGGATACAGAATCGACAAGTACGGTATTCACAAAATGAAGGAGAAAATTACTGCCATTCAACTAATGCCAAAACCAAGGAACAAAGATGAGGTAAGAGCTTTTGTAGGCCTTGTGAATTATTACGCGAGATTTATCCCAAATTTAAGTGAAAAGATCTATCCCATAAATAATTTACTTAAAAACGAAATTCCTTTCGAATGGCATGAAGGTTGCCAGGACGCATTTGAATGGATCAAAAAGGAAATGCAATCTGAACGGATCTTCGCGTATGTCTTCGATTGTTCCCATTACGCCACTCTTGACCTCGCTGTGAAAGATTTTGAGCGGTTCATGTTGCAAGCCCTGAATGAATGCACGCCGGTGAAACGACCTAAACGAGGCCCCCCTTGGGGTGACAGAACGCTGCGCAGGCTCAAAACGGCTAAAGCTGCCGCGTATCGCGATTATTTGTTGCGTAGGTGTCCCGCTGCATTGCGCAACTATAACACTGCGCACTCTCTCTATCGGCGCTATAACAGGTTCCGCTACCTGGGGCACGTACGGCGTACGGTTTTGCGCTGCCGCGGCAATTCACGTGTACTGTGGAACTTCGCAAACAATCGTCGGAAATCCTCTGGTTTTCCTAGCTCCGTCAGTTACAACGGGCGCAACGGCAACAATCCGTCTGCTGTATGTGATATTTTTGCCTCGCGCTTTGCCGCCACCTTCCTTCCAGCTGTAACTGATGAGAGGCAGATAGCCGACGCATTATCAAACGTACCGGTGGATGCTATGGCCCCAAACTTGCCGATCATCGATGAGTATTCAGTCTCGAAAGCGATTGACAGGCTGAAATCTTCGTTTGCTCCAGGGCCGGACGGGATCCCGGCTTCCACGCTTAAGCGTTGTGGCACCACCATCGCGCCTATCCTGGCCTCGATTTTTCGCGACTCGCTGCGTTCGGGCATCTATCCTGCCTGCTGGAAAACTTCGTGGCTTGTTCCAGTGCACAAAAAGGGGGACAAATCAAATGCATGTAATTACCGTGGCATTACATCGCTTTGTGCCTGCGCTAAGGTCTTCGAGCTCCTGGTGTACGAACCTCTCCTCGCAGCTGCCTCGAACTACATTAGCACAGCTCAACATGGATTTGTCCCTCAGCGTTCAACCACCACCAACCTGGTTGAGTTCGTTAGCCTCTGCCACAGGACCATCGATGCCGGCTCGCAGATCGACGCAGTCTACACGGACATCAAGGCTGCCTTCGATAGCGTTCCGCACGCCTTGCTGCTCGCAAAGCTCGAAACGCTTGGTCTGCCTGTGCAGCTGCTGGCCTGGATGCGCTCCTATCTTACTGGTCGCACATACTGCGTGAAGATGGGACCCCATACGTCGCGCCGTATCGATGCTTCTTCTGGGGTGCCGCAGGGGAGTAATCTTGGACCGCTGCTGTTTGTCATTTTCCTGAATGACGTAACACGGTTGCTCCCTCCTGACGGCCACCTACTGTATGCAGACGACGCGAAGCTGTTCCTGCCTATCCGCGACCGGTCAGACCAACTCCGCCTTCAAGCCACTCTAAGTGCGTTCCAGTCATGGTGCTCTTTGAATGGTCTTGAATTGTGCGTCGAGAAGTGTGTTGTCGTTACGTTTGCGAGAAAGCGGTGCCCCTTAGTGTATGACTATGCGTTAAATGGATCTACCATTGGTCGCAAAAGCTGTGTCACGGATCTAGGAGTGCTCCTTGACGAAAAGTTGAGCTTCCACGATCAGCTAGAGCACGTTGTCACTAAGGGTAACCAATTGATCGGCTTACTAAAACAAATAGCACGAGACATCACTGACCCGATTTGCATCAAGACGCTATACTGTGCTTTGGTGCGACCAGTGTTAGAATACGCTTCTGTAGTATGGTGGCCTACAGCTGCTCGTCCCCTAGCTCGTTTAGAGTCGATCCAGCGCAAATTCACGCGGTTCGCTTTGCGCTCCTGGAGTGTCCAACTTGACTATGAGGGACGCTGTGCGTTGCTTGGCATCGAGACGCTGAAGCAGCGGAACTGCAACGCTCAGAGGCTGTTTGTCGCGGGACTTCTTGACAATCGGATCGACTCGCCCGCGCTTCTTTCGAGGCTCAACATGTATGTCCCGCCGAGATCGCTCTGAGCTAGATCGCTACTTGACGTGGAGGAACGCCGCACTCGCTTTGGCTCCTCTGATCCGTTTATTCGTATGTGCCGTGAGTTTAATGTCATTTGTGATCGTCATCAACCTGACATGTCGCGCACCGCATTGTTGAATAGTATTCGTGTCGTGCGACCTTTTACATGTTAATTATGTTACTTAAGACTAAGCGTGACAAATGAATGACCGTAATGTGACTATGTTATAATGAATGAATGTAAATGAATTCGCTTCAAGTGGGCCACTTGCGGTCCGTTGAATTTTAATAAATAAATAACAAATAACAAATAACAAATCTTGGTACACTACGATCCTAGCTTACCAATAGCTCTAGCAGTAGATGCTTCGCCCTACGGAGTTGGCGCCGTTTTAAGTCACATCTATCCAGATGGCAAAGAATATCCAATTCAATACGCATCTCAAACACTATCACCAACCCAACAAAGATATACTCAGGTGGATAAAGAAGCATATGCGATTATTTTCGGAGTTAAAAAGTTTTACCGATATCTTTATGGAAGAAAATTTATCTTAATAACCGATAACAAGCCAGTTTCTCAAATTCTATCACCACAGAAAGGTTTGCCAACGCTATCAGCAACTCGCATGCAACATTACGCTGTATTTCTAGAATCATTCAATTTTGAGATTAGATATCGACCATCAAAAGAACACGGAAATGCTGACGGAATGTCACGATTGCCAATCCGAGACATTCAGCTGGAGGATACAGAAGAACCCGATGAAATTGAACTAAATCAAATAGAAAATCTTCCCGTATCAGTAGAAGAACTTAGTAAAGAGACTAGCAAAGACATAAATGTTCAATTACTAATAGACGGATTAAATTCAGGGAGAACAGTATCCATTAACGATCGTTTTGGAATCGACCAGACACAATTTTCTCTTCAAAAGGGATGTCTTATGAGAGGCGCTAGGGTCTACGTTCCACCTCAATTACGAAAGCGAGTCTTAGACGAACTTCATGAAGGCCATTTCGGCATATCACGCATGAAATCTCTTGCTAGATCTTATTGTTGGTGGAAAAATATGGATAACGACATAGAAAGATTATCAAAAAACTGTGTTTCTTGTGCAAAAGTAAGAAAAGATCCTCCTAAAGTACCAACTCATGTATGGAAGCGTCCACAATCAGTTTTTGAAAGAGTACATGCGGATTACGCTGGGCCATTTATGGGTATATATTTTCTTATTCTAGTAGATGCGTACAGCAAATGGCCTGAAGTAAAAATAACACCGGATATGAATACAGACACTACTATAGACAAAATGCGAGAAATTTTTGCCACTTTTGGCTTGCCATCAATTTTAGTGACCGATAGAGGTACACAATTCATGTCAGAAAAATTCCAAACATTCTTAAAATCTAACGGAATAACCCATAAAACAGGAGCTCCTTACCATCCCGCAACAAATGGTCAGGCAGAAAGATATGTACAAACAATTAAAGATAAAATTAAAACTATGCAATGCCATAAATCTGAAATTCCAAAAAAGTTACAAAACATACTGCTAGCGTACAGGAAAACAACTCATCCAAGCACAGGGGAAAGTCCCTCGCGGTTAATGTTAAACAGACAGATACGGTCTCGGCTTGATGTTATGGTACCAAAAATCGAAAAGAAATCCAATCCCGAAGTAGTACACAAAACGACAAGATCATTTGCAGTAAACGAAAGAGTAGCAGCAAGAGATTTCCTTGCCCAGACCGAAAAGTGGAAATTTGGAACGATTACAAAGAAGCTAGGAAAACTGCATTACGAAATACGATTAGACGATGGAAGGATGTGGAAAAGGCACGTAAACCAAATGAGATCTGGTCCTGAAGAAATATCAATCCACCATAGTAGTAACCAAAACATAGAACCTTGGATAGATGAATCAGTTTATCTGCCAGATAGGATGGAAGAGTTTCAACTCCCTCATGATTCAGAAACGGAGATGGTTAGATCTGATAATATCAATGAAGATTTAGCTTGTGGAGAAGAATCTCAAACTCAAGTTAGGAGATCAACAAGAACTCGACAACCACCAATTCGATACCGTGATTAGGGATTATTACTTTAATTTAGAATATAAATATGAATTGTCTTTTACACTTTAGCAAGTAATCACTTTATATTGTTAGGAGGAGAGAGTTGTCATATACGTCTGACAGCTGTCCATCGACAGAAACTGCTAGTTGGGTAGCAAACAGCTGTCAGTGAGAATAAACGGCACTCTGTGTCTGAACTACGAACGAAACACATGTGTCTTCCTTCCACGAGTTATAACACCTAAGTTAACCGTTGTAGGTTCGAAATGAATTGAATTAATATTACTGCTAAAAATGCAAGTCACCAGACGGCCCTACTTGAAGGGTTTAGGATAACAATATGTTTGTCTCCTTGATGGTACGCCTGTTCTCGAGTACGTTTGAACTATCATATTTTAGTCTGTTTTATAGGTAGAAAGAAATATAAAAAATCCGGATTGTCGCGTTCTCAACATTCCGCCCCTCGTAAAACTACTAGTTTTACCAGATTCACGCGACTGGTAGTACATCATGGAGACATTATTGTTAATCGGGTAATGTGTGTTCTAATCTGCTCTATATATCGCTCACCTAGAGTTTAATTTCATCAGTTCAAAGAGTTTTCGTTGCGCTGGTGTGATGCTTTGCGCGATGACGTGTGATGTTTGCGTGGTATTTACGGCGTTTGGTTCTTCGGGCGTTAGTTCTTCTCTGGCTGCAGTTTGGTTGCTTCTACATTCTATTTGGTTTGGGTGAGCGGCGTGCCAACCGTACGTTGGTTGATTCTCCGGTGCAACTCGATTGTGATGTTGACGATCGCTAGTTAAATTGTATCGTCTTTCTTCGTTGGCATACGTTTGTTGCCTATTGTTGCTGCGGTGCGATAGAAAGTTGGTTGATAAATCCCACAAGGCTACTAGCAGCTGCCAACCATAGCCATATATTTCGAATAATATTCTGCCATGTATTATGGGGTCCATAATGAATTTAAGCGCTCTTGCTATTATGTAAATACCCAGCGCTGTTGATGTTACATTTCCTAGCCACGTAGACCAATTTATGAGTTTTTTCCAATATTTGTAAATGCTCCGTTTACGACCTTTTCAGATATGAGCGATTCGAATCTAAATCCTTGAAGATTTGGATGTTGACCTGCTATCATTTTGTATAATACTGAAGTCGCTATTTTTCTGTCCCCTTGTTCGTACACCATTTCCTTCATTTTCTTGAGACTTTCATAATCGTAGACACCACTTTCCATTAGGCTCGGTAGTGGTGTATAGGACCATGTTGTGACGATGTCTGTGTTTATTTGTTGCGGCGCGGTGGTTTCCCTGATACCATGATCAATGGTATACCATCTTCCACTCATTAGGAATTTTGCGGGTAACAGCGATGTGCAAGCTATTTGAATACCCCGGTTTTGGAGCATTCTTGTAACTGGAGCCATAAACATGGATTTGTTGTTGTAGTTTACTGGTACAGTATCGGACAGAATGATAGGACCCTAGTTTTTTCAACGCAGCATGCACCCGTTGGGACATGTTTATGCAAGGTTATTAGACTCTATACAGGTTACGACAGAGCGATTGAGAGGGTCACCATTTTGTAAACCTTGTTTACAATTTGTCTGTCAAAATCGACGCTGGTCAGCTGATGGTTGGAATAAGCAATATTAATAAGATTGCAGCAGCTGAAACTAACGATTCAAGTTTTCTTCATCCTACCACGTTTCATCGTTAATAGAATACGACTTCTTTGTTGGCCTGTTCAATGCTTAGTAAGTTCTGCTGATTTGCCAAGGATATCATCCCATTGTTTACCCAGTACCGTTTGTTCTCCAGGTTTGGCAGGATTGTTAAAAAGGGTGAGAAATTATGCAGTCCTGAACGCGACCCTACTGTGATGTGTGGGAAGCGGCAAAGCTCCATTCCGATTCGCCACAATCGTCGGGTTCAGGGTGATCGCCTATGCTGCTTCTGTTCTAGTTCCGGTTTACAGGAAACGAATGTTCGTGCTGTCCCGGCTGCAGTCTTGTTCCAGTGGGGGTCGAGGATTCATGCCGCCTCGGGTGCAGCTTAATTTAAGTGCTAGAGCGAAAAGACGAGACATAAATGTCGTCCCGGCAGCTGCTAGTGTTAAACAACGGCGGGGGTCCATTTCATTTATGCTCGAGTCAATTACAACATCAGAGCGAAAAGGATGTTTGAAGCATTTGTGGTGGGTACCACATCATCATAGGTGACAAATCCCCACATTTGTGTGAGACGAGTGCATTGCAAGTAGGTGCTCTCGGTAGGGGTGCACGGTGCTGCTGGTGTGCGGCCCGTACAGTATGAGTATCAACATGTTTTGTACATAGTGTTTATTTAAATAATATTTTGTGATTGCGTAAATTGTTGTTACGAAAGTTATGAAAATTACACTTTGTCAACCTTATAGAAGGAAAATCGTATTTGATAAATGCTTCCGACAAACACAAATATATTTGAAGTTTATTTTCTAATTATTATTGTTACAACGGGCTCGTTAAACATTAACTCATTTTTACCTCCTTCTCCTACTCCTTGGTCAGCGATCCAACAACTCACGCACGTTCTTCCATACACACACTAGTGAAAGGCGGGGCAACTGGAACTCACCGGGTCGGAACAATCCGAAGCATCCCGGAGTCGTGCTGGTCAACCTGAAACGTACAAATAGATGTAGTATGTGCAACGATTTCGCTAGATACGAGAAAGCATAAGCGATTCCGACCCATTGGTGCAGCGAGTACGGATCGGATATTGAACCTACTTTGATCTGACCCAAACTCGCTGCACCAACGGGTCGGAGCCGCTTATGCTTTCTTACAACTACTAATCATTCGAGTCAACTCGAAGTCCTTACTTCCTCGGGTCGGATTTGTTTCTGACTCCGATCTAGCACACCCGCTCCACTTGCGGGTCGGAATCATTGATGATGCATGATGTGCATTACCCTATGATGTGCGTTATCCTATTGCCTTTTTATTCAACATACTATCATCGCTTGTTTTATTAATACTATCATCGTTATTTAGTACAAACATTTAAGCCCTCGTCCCAGTCCTACCCTGTGTCCCGCGAGGGATCTTGGAAAGGGATTGTTGTTTGCTCATAATGAGCCTCTCTTTCCCCTTTCACCTATCACCATTAGTTGCCTATAGCTGCGACCCACTCTGCCGTATTTAGCCCATTGCGGGGCTCCTCAACAAACAGTCGGTCTGAGGTTTCCTCAATTACTCGGCCGTCATCGTATTCCTCCGATGCAGTATTCAGGCCGTTCCTTTTCGTCGAACAATCACCCCAGCATGTTCGTTGACCGGTGTCGCTGTCGGTACAGACTCATTCTTACCCGATTCGCCTCACGTCGGGAAGCGGTAGATGGTGACGGTGGAGGGGAAGGGGACCGTCCGCCCCGGCGTTCCTCTCTTTCCCGCGCACGCTGCTCTCTACGTCTCGCATAACGTCGATTATTACGAGCGGCAAGCACCTCCGCTCTATGTGCCGTAATTTCCTCCAGCTCGGCCTCGCGCTGAGCCATATCCTCAGCTGCGCGATTGGCCCTTTCTGCATCCTAGGAACGCTGCAATTCTACAGTTATTTGTCGAGCGGCTACACAGATACGACTCCAGGTGGCTTGGTCTCGCTACATATGCTGCTGAAGGGTATCTGGCCGAACCGGATCTGGGCCACCCTCACCAAGCAATTCCTGTCGGACACTAGCAAAACGGGGACAATCGAACATCACATGTTCTGCATCCTCTGGTACACCGACACACCATTGGCAGCCCGGGGACGACGTGAAACCCTTGATACAAAAGTACTCCCAGAAAAAGCCATGTCCCGAGAGCACCTGAGCCAAATGGAATTACATGTCTCCATGTTTCCGTGCCTGCCAGGTTCCAATGTTGGCCAACACGCGATGAGCTCATGTCTTGGATTCTCACTTACTCGATTTCTCCCTTGTCACAACTGTTAATTTATCACAAAATTAGTAATTATAAAATTACAAAATAATTAAATAAATTAAAACTTACAATATTTAACACCAAACATTATACCATTGCACGATTCCAATCCCGACAAATTGTAAATAAATCAGTCCAATTGTAAACAAACCATTCCAATTTGTCTGTCAAAATTTTCATTCATTTTTTTATTGGAAATCGGCCAAAACGGGTTTTTGTCGTAACCTGTATAGAGTCTAATAACCTTGGGTTTATGTGTGGTTTGTATTAACATAGGAAATTCTAAGAAAGGCCGATCGCTCACCAAAAGCGCGCACGTGCCTTAGCGCAGACAATTGTCTTTTGTTTCACTTTTCATCCCACTTGCGAGCAGGCTTCACACTGTTCATATTGTGTCATTGTTTTACAAAGGAGATACAAAGTTCATAGTATTGTTTTCGCTTCGCTCACACCATATGGCGCCCCTAGTTCCTAGCATCGTATTCTTTTGCTTCGACATCGAGCTAAGGTCAGTTTTGTTTCCATGAGTGCCTTATCGATTTTGCACATTTCGGTCATTACAGTTGCGTAAACGTTGGTTTAAATTTAAACGGTCATTACAGTTGCGTAAATGTTTGGCCAAGGTAGCTTTCAACAAGCGTTATTTTAGAATTGAAATAGGTGAATAAGTCTAAATGCTGGCCATTTTTTGTTTTTATAGTAAATGGTGATTTATACCCGTCGAACTCGAGTATAAATATTTTTGGGTGGTCGGTTTCGTAGCTGTCAAAACCGCATATCTTGGCTTTTTGGCGTGCTCGAATGGAAAGCATGTGGTCTTTGGATAATACTGTGTAAACTGCTTTTTGGCGGTTATTTATGTCGTCATTGTCGTACGTTTTGTTGACGATACCTTCATAAATAACCTCAAAGTCGGTTTTTTCGCATTGTCTGCTTAAGTCGCACAGTTTATCTCCATCTGTTCATGAGTGCGGTTCGATTCGTCTAGCTATCCACTTCAAATAGTTTATTTGCCCATACATTACTCGCCTGTGACACGTTTATCACGCAAATTCTGATCACTGAACTTGTCCATCGTGCTGGTTGGATGTTGCATTAAGTGATTGTCGCCCGATTGCAGGTTTATTAAGTGAATTTAATTTTGGCGTACCGTGCTGGTGTTGAAGATCGAGTGTTCGCCATCATAATCTGAAGTGCTTCCACACACACAGCTGTCTGCACACGCACATTGCATCTATCGCCTTCACTACTATCAACTCGATACGCGTACGCACTTATTACTACACTCACATCCAACTGCACATATATAAAGTGAGTGTGAAGTTTGTATGTGATGCTGCCTGCGCACAACACTTTCATCCGTCCTACACTGGCCTCTCAAGTGAATCCTTACGTGACTTACGAAGATTTTCCCAGTTAAAATGGTTTTGCAAGAATTGCGAAAAGGCATCAACTTCACTTATCATCAAGGAACTAACATCAACAATCACGGATTCCCTGGCACTAATGAAAGTCGAGCTATTGAAAGAGTTACCTTTTACGGAGAATAGGGTTGTTGCTCCGATTAATATCCGTGACTTAGAGTCAACACGCACACAGTTTTACGAAGGCACTCATCTCGGACAACACTCACACATTCAACGGGAAATACTCGAAAATCGCAGCAGACCACTACTGCGAGGCACTAACACTGATGATAATTGTATTAAGATAAAAACCGTGGCTAATCCTGAACCTCGTTTGTGGCTATTTTTTACCATCATCAGTCCTGGTGTGACTCCCGACGATATGGCAAATTGGGTTAAATATAAGCTCAATACAAACGATATACATGTTCGCCGGTTAACCAAGTATGATGCAGATCATTCGTTTCCTTCAAAGTCGGCATTCCATCAACTTTGAAGAATGTGGCTCTGTCTCAAAATATTTGGCCAGCTGAAGTTGCGTTTCGTGAATTTACCGATTACCATTCGCAACGGGGGTTTCAGTTCCCATACCAACCACACGCATTGCACCAACATCAACAGCAACCACCGGCTCCACAGTCGCCGCCACTAATCGACGAACAATCACCAATACTCACCTCATCACCCCCGCATCTTTTGTCCCCATCACCACCAGTATCCCCGACACTGCATTACAACCTACGCAGCCAAACCATCAACCCACATCATAGACGAACATTTTGCTGCAACGTCTATAACAATACGTACATCAACGCCAGCAACAATACCAACAGCAACAACAATAGTAACAACAGCAACTACAACAACAGCTACTACAACTAATTCAACAACATCAATATCAACAGTAGCAGCAGTATGTACAATGCCTGCCTTTCCGTCTACATCGACTGTTATGGTCCCGTCTACTATTGCTCCCTTTCTCGGTCATACGCAACATTCAACAACACTCAATATTTACTATCAAAACATTCGTGGTGTGCCTACCAAAGTTAATGAATTGCGGTTATCTTCATCGGAGTCCGACTACAACATCATTATACTCGCCGAAACCTGGTTGGATGAGAACATTCCATCCTCGCTTGAGTATACAGTAACCCGCGGCGATCGTACGGCATACAACAGTTCTCTCTCTCGGGGCGGAGGCACTCTCATCGCAGCATCTCGTCATCTAAACACCTGTGAGGTTATACCGCCGAGCGCTTGCCTCGAACAGTGCTGGTTACAAATCAAGCTTCCTTCCTGCTCTATATTCATCGGTGCAATCTACATACCCCTTTCTCTCGCCAAAAATCAAAATACACTCAGTGCACTTGATGCAACGATCGGTAGTATAGTGACGAGGATGAAAAAACATGATCGTATGCTGCTTTTTGTAGACTTTAATCGAGCTGATATTTCATGGATACACGACACAACACATCAGTATTTTCGTGCACAAGTTTCCCCTACATCTGTTGATGCGTTTTTCGACATTATTCGTTTTTATAACTTGCGTCAGCTCAGCGGCATTTTCAATTATCGGAATGTTCAAGTAGACCTAATTTTCTACAACTCTCCTCATGATAATTACGCGTCTCACGTTAGTGTTCCTTCATTTCAGGAACAACCACTCATCGAGGAGTTTAGACGTGTTTTTGTGCCGCTCTTGCTTTGCACTTTGGACTGGTTGTTTTTGCGTACGTGGATCGTGAATTGAAGAGTCACCGTTGAAACGGATTGTTGCTGCTGTTAGTGAGCTCCCGACCCTACTAGCAATGAGAATGTAAAAGTGTGCGTCTTTCAGGCGAGGGGCATGTAGAAGCAGGGGGAGACGGTTGGAAATACGCGGAATTACGCGGCGGCGAGAGCGTGTTTTGCTTTCTACACAGTTTTTGCACTCACACAATCACACATGTGTGAATGTGTGCGTTCACTTTCAGCCAGCGCGCTCAGTTTGGTTTTCTCGCAGCGGCTTGCTGGTGTCGGTGTCTCGCTCGCACTAGTGCAGCGAGTGTTCCTCGTGCGTTCCCTTTCTTGCTACCACACAAAATCGTCAGTACAGTTCAAGCCTTCGCAGTGTGAGGCCGCGCGCGTTTTAGCCTAAGTCCCGGGCGCTCGATGTAATTTGAAGTGAAGTGTTGAAGTGTTATTTATTTCAATTCACATTATTACGGCCTCGGTCGTATTTTCAAGTGTTGAAGTGTTGTGCACATTGAAATAAAGCAGCGTTAATCTTTCATAATTCAACATGAATATGTAAATTATGCTGCTTTATTTCAATGCTTTTTTTACAGTATTCAACATACAAAACATACAGGCAGTAAG
The DNA here is from genome assembly GCF_943734685.1 of Anopheles coluzzii. Lineage (NCBI taxonomy): Eukaryota > Metazoa > Arthropoda > Insecta > Diptera > Culicidae > Anopheles > Anopheles coluzzii. The sequence goes on along the minus strand of NC_064671.1, from coordinate 51,465,760 downwards.
GCGGGTGCTTGAAGTGACGATTTTTTTTAAATATTTATAATAAAAAATATGTGTGGTTTTGTGGCAAGATTGTGGTTCGCGATGTGTGGAACTGTGCCTTAAGTTTCAATAAAGTGTAAAAATATCAAACGAGTTTGATGTAATTTAATTTATTTCGATGCATGCGATTTTATTACACAGCAAATCAAAGTGAACGAAAGCGCACAGCGCACAACGCGCAACGAAAGAAACGAGGGGGAGGGGGTGTTCAGCGCAGCGCGCAAGTGCGGCAACAGCGCAGCGCAAACCGAAAGAAACGCGAGAGAGCAAGAACAGCTGATCCGCGCATCCAGCGCAGCGCGAGAGGAAAAAAACGGGAGGGAGGGGGTATCAGCTGATCAGCTGTTTTGTATCGCGAGAGCGCCCCGTGTAATTTGAAGGCATGCGAGAGAGCGCTGCGCGCGCTCACTCTCAATTCGGAAAAAAATCGCTTCCGCTCGACTATGGCGGCCAATACAAAATCGACCGAACCCCTTCCCCCTGTTTCTACATGCCCCTCGCCTGTAAATTTTGCTCTCTTTGTCTGTCCCCGACGCGAACAGGGGAGGGGGCTGTCGAGCGGAAGCGATTTTTTCCGAATTGAGAGTGAGCGCGCGCAGCGCTCTCTCGCATGCCTTCAAATTACACGGGGCGCTCTCGCGATACAAAACAGCTAATCAGCTGATATCCCCTCCCTTCCGTTTTTTTCCTCTCGCGCTGCGCTGGATGCGCGGATCAGCTGTTCTTGCTCTCTCGCGTTTCTTTCGATTTGCGCTGCGCTGTTGCCACACTTGCGCGCTGCGCTGAACACCCCCTCCCGCGCGTTCTTTTCGGTTTACGCTGCGCTGTTGCCGCACTTTGCGCGTAGCGCTGGACACCCCCTCCCCCTCGTTTCTTTCGTTGCGCGTTGTGCGCTGTGCGCTTTCGTTCACTTTGATTTGCAGCGTAATAAAATCGCGTGCATCTAAATAAAACTTAAACACATCAAACTCGTTTGATATTTTAACACTTTACAGGGTTTCGAATCATATAAGGGAATAGTTCAACCACTTAGGGGAATGTTGCAAATCGTTAGGGGAATGTTGCATGCAAGCTGTGGATGTTTGCAATCACTTAGGGGAGTTGTGCAATCGATTAGGGGAATGTTGCAAGCGTACTGTGGAGTTGTCGAACGCAGTAGGAGGAAGGAAGAACGAGAGGAGGAAGAACGGTAAATTTGGAAGGGGGAAAGCGTTCTGACGTCTACACAGCGGGAGTATGCCAAAACACATGTGGGAAGGGAGAGGGATATTATTCAATAAACAGCATGCGAATGTGTGCATAAAGCAAATGTGAACAGCCTCATCATTTCTATAAGCAATCCGAAAAAGGGGGTGGAGCAAACACATTGGTATGCGTGAGCGGCTGAAGAAACCAGAACGTTTAGATGTGTGCGTGACGGATGGTTCGGGCGCCTGTGGCGCCTGAGAGCTTTATGGAGAGCTTTGTAGGGAGCCCAGATTACACAGGCCGCCGTCGGTTTTTGCGTCCTTGGGTTTGCCGTCCAAAACCTAGAGAGAGAAGACAGGGCCTCTCGCTTTGGCACACAGCAAAATCTCTCAACAACTTCGGCTCTGCTACTTGGGTAATTTGCTGTGCGTTCGTGCGTTCGGTTGCTGTTCGCCATCTCTTGATGGTGTCGTTGCCTCGAGACCGCTCTCACTACTACACCTCACGCATTGCGTAGAACACGCTCTCTCTCTCTCATCGCAATGGATTGTGCCATCTGCTCTTCTACCATCACCAAGGATCCGGTTCTCTGCTGTGGAAATTTGCCTTATTCGAAATGCAAGGCTGCGTTTCATCCAGAATGCATTAAAATTGCTGCAGCTTGTGTCAAAGAGATGGCCCGTAATCGTGGCCTTTGCTGGATGTGTGAAAAGTGTCGTGAATCTAGAGCCGACTTCGTTTCTTTTATTTCTGGTTTGATGTGCGATCTGAAAAATGAGATGATAAATGAACTGTTTCATGAGCTAGATAAAAGGTTCACTCACTTGCCTTCATCCAAATTACCATCCACTAAACCTACAAATACAGCTTCAAGTGCACCAAAGCAAACTGGTATCCCCACTACAAGTTTATTAACCGTTAACGCATACCACACTGATCCTGACAATATAGAGTCATCCACGCCTGAATCCGTTAAACTAGACACTATTTCACGCACACACCCATCAGAGCGTACTGAAACGTCGATCACTGAATTCTCTCACCCAGCTCTTCACATTGGCACTTCTAACGACTTAACCATGAACAGCGCTATACAGTTTATACCAGCACCAGAACCAAAAACATGGATTTTTATTACGAGAGTTGCACCAAAAGTTACCGAAGAAAGCATGAAAACATTTATTCAAGGGAGATTGAATTGCACTAACTGTTCCGTGAAACGTATTTTGCCCAACGGCCGCGATCCAAACGCTCTCACATACATATCATTTAAAGTTGGTGTCCCTTCTGAACTAAAAGAGATCGCGCTCTCTCCCACGACTTGGCCGTGTGGTTTTGTTTACAGAGAGTTTAACTTTCGCCCACGCGCTCCCAAAATATCCACACCATATTCGGGATTCACCTTACGCACCGCTTTATCCTCAATCAGCTGTTCGGGAACCTGCGAAAACAAACACTACTCACCAGGACATGAATTTCACCAACACTATCACATCACCACAGCCGTCTACTTCTTACTCGATCTCTACCGCGGTCATACAAACAAACGCTGCATCAACAACAGAACCGCAAATAAATGTTGCTGGCAACTCTTCCGGATCACCTTTTTTACACAAACAATAACGTGTCCGCGCCGACACGATGTATCACTAAAGGATCCTTTCTATATTTTCTATCAAAATGCTAGAGGTTTACGCACAAAAAATACCGAATGCTTTACCAGTACAGCTATTTCCGAGTGGGATGGGATCGTTCTCACCGAAACCTGACTCACCGATAGTTACCCATCTTCTCTATTGTTTGACAGCCACCGCTACAATACCTTCCGATTGGATCGCTCTGCCGTAAATAGTGATAAATGTATTGGTGGAGGAGTTCTTATTGCCACGAATATCAAATATGCGGCTTCGCTGCCCACCGGTCACCAGCACTCAGAGATCCGCTGAGATTGAAGCTGGCTTTGAAGCTGAGTTGGCGAAATTATTCAACCGATCCGTCGGGTCCCGAAGCCGAAGCAAACCCGAAGCCGAAGCAAAACCCGAACGGGGTTCGGTACGACCCTTCGTTAAAATAGCCCCCTCCCCCTTTTTTGCCAGTGCGGACCATTATATCAACATGATTCGATTTATTGGATATCGAACCAACATAGAATACAAAAAAAAAACACACAACACATGCACAATAATCACTGCACTTAATTCTAAATTAACGCACATAATAAAAAAACACTTTTTACACTCGCACAATGAAAAATTAAAATCAGCACAGCACTTTCTGCTCCACATCGCTGTCGCGCCTAGTTCTTCTCGCTGCACTGTACGGGCCACCATCTCCAACACCACGACACTGCCACAGGTTTTGTTGTCTCCGTTCGCCGTGAAACACACATGAAATGGAAGAAAAATGATATGAATTAGAAGGGGGGATGTTGGTTGATAATTTTAATCACTTTTACTTACCTTAAATTAGAATGATCTCCATTTTTACGGGGTTTATCCGCTGACCACCAAGAGCTGAAACACCACACAAGCACCAACCTCACTGGACTGAAAGTAAAGCCTACTGCGTGAATGTGTGTATGCGCTTCTGCCAAGCCAACCGCGCCGTACTGCGTGTGTAGCCAAGTGCGTGAGTGTGTGTATTTGCACCACTGGACACAGAACACAAATCTCACCGCACAGCAGAGCGTGTGTCGCCAAGTGTATGCATGTGTGTATTTACACCACTGAATTCTGAACGTCCACCACACAGCGTGTATCGCCAAGTGCGTGGCTGTGTGTAGTATCACCGTGGACTGCAGAAAACTACCTGCACTAGAACAGAGCGCTGGTGTGGCCAAATGTGTGCATGTGTGTACTTGCTCCACTGAAAGCCGGTATCGCACCAGATTTCGGGTGTCGCCTTGTGCGTGTGTGTGTTATTGTCACAGCACACTCGTTCGTCATTTTTTTTTCGTTTTTTCGCTTGAGCCACTCGATTTCGTTCTTCGCTGATTTTGGCAGCGCACGAAGGGGGTTCGGTTTTAACTTCCAACAACAACAACCACACGAGGGAGCTCGTGGATACTTACGAATGGAAAATCACTCAAATTAGAGCGAGAGACAGATAGAAAAAACGAAAGGTCAATATAAAATCTTCGGCTTTTGACTGTTGGGTGTGCACTACTAATACATCATCAATTGAGTGTCTTTGGGTGCGTGTAAAAGTTTTGTATGTTTCCCTAGTCATCTGCTCATTCTACCTCCCTCCTGACCAAGCTGACAACCCCGATGTTATAAATACTTTCTGTACTACGCTACATGAAACTAGGGAAAAATATAAAGACGATCATTTGATTATTCTCGGAGATTTCAATCAACCCTATCTTAAATGGATTACTCGGAACGATTTTCCTTCGCTTGACTTCAGCAACTCCCGAATACATCCTACCTGCCAAATTCTCCTCGATGAAATTAATTTGGCCGGCCTTCAGCAAGTTAATTCAATCACCAACTGTAACAATACTATACATGATTTAATTTTTGCGGATGACCAGACCGTTGAACGATTGAGCCCATTAGAACTGAGTTTAGAATCCATAGTTAAACTTGATCCACATCACCCTGCTCTACTTACCAGCTTCATGGTTCCGCAACAGAATTTGTCGTCTTCTGAGTCCCCAGAACGGAGAGATTTGAACTTTAGACGTACGAAATTTGATGAATTAACAATTGCGCTAACTCAAACCAATTGGGAATTATTAAAGTCTAACCACGATATCAACGATAGCGTATTGCGTGCGAACAGACGGCATCCACGGGCCTGCCCACGCCCGAATGCAGAGCCGATGGCATACTATTCTATCTTTACCATTAACATGAGAGGGACAGAGCTTATACCCCGAACGTACACGAAAGGTATGCATGCTTCACTCATCAGGATCTAAAGGCAAGGACAAGGCAAAAGAGACACAGACAAATTTCCTCACGGCTACACGTGTCCTTTTCCCAACCAGCAAAACCGAAGCTATTGGAAAACCTTCCTGTGTGCCAAAGCGAGAGAGCATGTCTTCTTTCTCTAGATTTTGGACGGCACAACGCCGATCGTGTGGCCTATGAACGAAAAACGGGAGAAGGGGAAACCGATATCCTTCGAGTGACACACACGCATGCATCTGCATGCGTATTCCGCTGAACCGAGACTACACATCTCTCTCGATCTCCCATGATTTTTCTGCTATCGCGCTCATCTGGGTGTTAGGCATCCTCAGTCTGTCCAGAACTTTCACTGTGGAAGGATGTGTTGGAGTGATGTGTGATTTCTTGTGCCCCGTACTTTGCTCGTTTACGTTTTGTGCCGTGTTCCTTCTTCTTCAATTATGAAATGATTTATCCTTGTAAATTTCAAAGGTAAGTTTCTTATCCTCGTGTGTGCTTCAATGGATACATTCAACTAACACTTGTCGTCTAAAAAGTTACAGTGCACGCGCATGTTAATCGACGGTTGCCAACATCCCGCAAAACGATCGACGGAAGGAAAACGGTGTCCGGTTTTAAAATATAAAGATAAGCGTTTCTATAATCCTATGTGCAAAATATTGTTTAGTTTGTTATAAAAAACATGGTTTAATTATTGGTTAATTTTCATCAACAGATATCATCACAGCTTGTAAGCACAAGGAGGCGCGTAGTAGGCGTTTGTGAGTTCAGCTTATACAATGTCTTTATTTGCTCGCAAAAGATTTACGAAAGTTGAACTATACGCACTTAAGCTAATCTAATTCAGTAAAGCAAAGTAAGAAAAAGCAGTGAAAAGATAAGAACTACAAAAAAGGTTCGCCTATCGCTCTCTGCCAACCCCCCAGCCAACAATTTCCGAAGGCGCCCCTTGTAAATATTTTTTACTTTAAGCTTTCCTTAAGTTTTTACACTAGCAGCAGCTAAAGTAAAAACTTTCAGCACGGCGCAAACCGACGCACACATTCAAATGCTTGGATTACTGGTCCTGCTCACGCATACATTTGTATTTATCCCTCCCCTAATATTTTCGGATTGCTGGTTGTAGTAGTGACGCTTTTTCGTTTTGCTTTATGCACACTTTCACATGCTATTTATTGGTGTTACTCTTTCCACATACGTTTTGGCACACTCACACTCTGTATACGGCAGGATGCTTCACCCCTTCCAAATGCTGCGGTTGCTTTCTGTTACCCTTCCTCTCGTTCTTCCTTCTACCCTCTGCGCTAGGATATCCTCGACTGGTGCTGCGCGTGTTCAGCCGGCGCCTGTCTGGAAATGACGTCACGGACTGGTGTTGCGCATGTTTAGCCGTATCCTAGGCGTCCTTGAAGTGCGCTCTTCTACGAAAGAGCTGTGATGAAATCTGTCGATGAAAATTAACCAATAATTAATCCATGTTTTTTTATAACAAACTAAACAATATTTTGCACATAGGATTATAGAAACGCTTATCTTTATATTTTAAAACCGGACACCGTTTTCCTTCCGTCGATCGTTTTGCGGGTGTTGGCAACCGTCGATTAACATGCGCGTGCACCTGTAACTTTTTAGACGACAAGCGTTAGTTGAATATACACATTGAAGCATACACGAGGATAAGAAACTTACCTTTGAAATTTACAAGGATAAATCATTCCATAATTGAAGAAGATGTAACACGATACAAAACGTAAACGAGCAAAGTACGGGGCACAAGAAATCACACATCACTCCAACACATCCTTCCACAGTGAAAGTTCTGGACAGACTGAGGATGCCTAACACCCGGATGAGCGCGATAGCAGAAAATCATGGGAGATCGAGAGAGATGTGTAGTCTCGGTTCAGCGGAATACGCATGCAGATGCATGCGTGTGTGTCACTCGAAGGATATCGGTTTCCCCTTCTCCCGTTTTTCGTTCATAGGCCACACGATCGGCGTTGTGCCGTCCAAAATCTAGAGAAAGAAGACATGCTCTCTCGCTTTGGCACACAGGAAAGTTTTCCAATAGCTTCGGTTTTGCTGGTTGGGCCGTTCTCTGCTCGTACGCTTGCCGAATGCCATCCCACCGGGCACCAGCACTCAGAGATCCGCTGAGATTGAAGCTGCCCACCGGTCACCAGCACTCAGAGATCCGCTGAGATTGAAGCTGACTTTGAAGCTGAGTTGGCGAAATTATTCAAGCGATCCGTCGGGTCCCGAAGCCGAAGCAAACCCGAAGCCGAAGCAAAACCCGAACGGGGTTCGGCACGACCCTTCGTTAAAATAGCCCCCTCCCCCTTTTTGCCAGGATTTCTTTCCGAAATGATACAGTGCGAACCATTATATCAACATGATTCGATTTATTGAATATTTTATATAACATAAATACAAAAAAAAACACAACACATGCACAATAACCACTGCACTTAATTCTAACGCACATAATTTAACAAACACTTTTTACACTCGCACAGAGAAAAATTAGCACAACACTTTCTGCTCCTCATCGCTGTCGCGCCTAGTTCTCGCTGCACTGTACGGCCCACCATCTCCAACACCACGACACAGCCACAGGTTTTGTTGTCTCCGTTCGCCGTGAAACACACATGAAATGGAAGAAAAATTATATTAATTAGAAGGGGGGATGTTGGTTGATAATTTTAATCACTTTTACTTGCCTCAAATTTAACAAATCTTAATTTTTCATGGGGTTTATTCGCTGACAACCAAGCGCTGAAACACCACACAAGCACCAACCTCACTGGACTGAAAGTAAAGCCTACTGCGTGAATGTGTGTATGCGCTTCTGCCAAGCCAACCGCGCCGTACTGCGTGTGTAGCCAAGTGCGTGTGTGTGTATATTTGCACCACTGGACACAGAACACAAATCTCATCGCACAGCAGAGCGTGTGTCGCCAAGTGTATGCATGTGTGTATTTGCACCACTGAATTCTGAACGTCCACCGCACCGCACCACACAGCGTGTATCGCCAAGTGCGTGGCTGTGTGTAGTATCACCGTGGACTGCAGAAAACTACCTGCACTAGAACAGAGCGCTGGTGTGGCCAAATGTGTGCATGTGTGTACTTGCTCCACTGAAAGCCGGTATCGCACCAGATTTCGGGTGTCGCCTTGTGCGTGTGTGTGTGTTATTGTCACAGCACACTCGTTCGTCATTTTTTTTCGTTTTTTCGCTTGAGCCACTCGATTTCGTTCTTCGCTGATTTTGGCAGCGCACGAAGGGGGTTCGGTTTCAACTTCCAACAACAACAACCACACGAGGGAGCTCGTGGATACCCACCGGGCACCAGCACTCAGAGATCGCTTGAATACGCGCTTGAAAAAGAACTTGAGTTGGCGAAATTATTCAAGTGATCCGTCGGGTCCCGAAGCCGAAGCAAACCCGAAGCCGAAGCAAAACCCGAACGGGGTTCGGCACGACCCTTCGTTAAAATAGCCCCCTCCCCCTTTTTGCCAGATTTTCTTTCCAAAATGAAACAGTGTCACACACATGTAGTAGAACAATTTGATTTATTTAAGCAAATAAATCGGTTTAATGAGAAGCACTAACAACTATTTTACACACGGTCAACACTTCGCAAATTACATAAATTATGGCACATTATATTAAAAACACTTTTATCAACTGTTCCGTGAATAAAACGCAATATTTTCACCGTACTTTCTGCACTCCACCGCTGTTGAGCATGGTTGTCATCTTTCCACTGTACCCGTCATTTGCACCAACATTTGCACATCACAAACACAGGTTTTGTTGTCTCCGTTCGCCGTGAAACACACATGAAATGGAAGAAAAATTATATTAATTAGAAGGGGGGATGTTGGTTGATAATTTTAATCACTTTTACTTACCTTAAATTAAACAAAACTCCATTTTTTACGGGGTTTATCCGCTGACTACCAAGCGCTGAAACACCACACAAGCACCAACCTCACTGGACTGAAAGTGAAGCCTACTGCGTGAATGTGTGTAAGCGCTTCTGCCAAGCCAACCGCGCCGTACTGCGTGTGTAGCCAAGTGCGTGTGTGTGTATATTTGCACCACTGGACACAGAACACAAATCTCACCGCACAGCAGAGCGTGTGTCGCCAAGTGTATGCATGTGTGTATTTGCACCACTGAATTCTGAACGTCCGCCGCACCGCACCACACAGCGTGTATCGCCAAGTGCGTGGCTGTGTGTTGTATCACCGTGGTGTGGCCAAATGTGTGCATGTGTGTACTTGCTCCACTGAAAGCCGGTATCGCACCAGATTTCGGGTGTCGCCTTGTGCGTGTGTGTGTTATTGTCACAGCACACTCGTTCGTCATTTTTTTTTCCCAACAGTCAAAAGCCGAAGATTTTATATTGACCTTTCACTTTTCCTATCTGTCTCTCGCTCTAATTTGAGCGATTTTCCCCTGATGAGTGTCCCCGAGCCTCCTCGTGTGGTTGTTGTTGTTGGAAGTTGAAACCGAAACCCCTTCGTGCGCTGCCAAAATCAACGAAGAACGAAATCGAGTGGCTCAAGCGAAAAAACGAAAAAAAATGACGAACGAGTGTGCTGTGACAATAACACACACACGCACAAGGCGACACCCGAAATCTGGTGCGATACCGGCTTTCAGTGGAGCAAGTACACACTCACATGCACACATGTGGCCACACCAGCGCTCTGTTCTAGTGCAGGCAGTTTTCTGCAGTCCACGGTGATACTACACACAGCCACGCACTTGGCGATACACGCTGTGTGGTGCGGTGCGGTGGACGTTCAGAATTCAGTGGTGCAAATACACACATGCATACACACACACGCTCTGCTGCGCGGTGAGATTTGTGTTCTGTGTCCAGTGGTGCAAATATACACACACACGCACTTGGCTACACACGCAGTACGGCGGGGTTGGCTTGGCAGAAGCGCATACACACATTCACGCAGTAGGCTTCACTTTCAGTCCAGTGAGGTTGGTGCTTGTGTGGTGTTTCAGCTCTTGGTGGTCAGCGGATAAACCCCGTAAAAATGGAGATCATTCTAATTTAAGGTAAGTAAAAGTGATTAAAATTATCAACCAACATCCCCCCTTCTAATTAATATAATTTTTCTTCCATTTCATGTGTGTTTCACGGCGAACGGAGACAAAAAAACCTGTGGCAGTGTCGTGGTGTTGGAGATGGTGGCCCGTACAGTGCAGCGAGAAGAACTAGGCGCGACAGCGATGTGGAGCAGAAAGTGCTGTGCTGATTTTTCTCTGTGCGAGTGTAAAAAGTGTTTTTTTATTATGTGCGTTAATTTAGAATTAAGTGCAGTGGTTATTGTGCATGTGTTGTGTTTTTTTTGTATTTATGTTATATAAAATATTCAATAAATCGAATCATATTGATATAATGGTTCGCACTGTATCATTTCGGAAAGAAATCCTGGCAAAAAAGGGGGAGGGGGCTATTTTAACGAAGGGTCGTGCCGAACCCCGTTCGGGTTTTGCTTCGGCTTCGGGTTTGCTTCGGCTTCGGGACCCGACGGATCGGTTGAATAATTTCGCCAACTCAGCTTCAAAGCCAGCTTCAATCTCAGCGGATCTCTGAGTGCTGGTGACCGGTGGGTTTCGTTTTTTCGCTTGAGCCACTCGATTTCGTTCTTCGCTGATTTTGCCGGCGCACGAAGAGGTTTCGGTTTCAACTTCCAACAACAACAACCACACGAGGAGGCTCGGGGACACTCATCAGGGGAAAATCGCTCAAATTAGAGCGAGAGACAGATAGAAAAAGTGAAAGGTCAATATAAAATCTTCGGCTTTTGACTGTTGGGTACTCACGAAGGGAAAATCACTCAAATTAGAGCGAGAGACAGATAGAAAAAACGAAAGGTCAATATAAAATCTTCGGCTTTTGACTGTTGGGCGGCAACCGCACGTCCTAGAAAGCTGAAATCGGGTACAGGAACCACGACGCTCTTCTCGCAATAGAAGATTGCCCAGTCGGTTCGAGGTGTACCGTACATTTTAAGAGAGGGAAATGTTATGGAGGTGTTTTAGGGCGAAATGCGATAAGTGAGCCAATCTGCGCAAACAGTTCGGCTCCGACTGGCTGGTCACTCAGCGAGCCGAGAGGCCACTCAGCACGATCGAAAGGACGATCGTGCTCTCTTGAAATAAGGCGGCCGAGCGGGACGGTCACACACAAAAAGGGCTTAGGATTAATAAATTATATTATTGTATTGTTTTAAATAAGTACACCATCGTTTTAGCCAAGCCCCACAAATATCACAAAAATAAGAATTCATTTTGAGTCTGAATAAACACTTGCTATTTAGAGAAAAAGATCGGTGTGTCAGTGTCGGAAGTTCTTTTTTCCTCGTCTTTAAATACTGCCTGCGCGTTGGCAACGGACTCGATCAATCGTCTGATCGAGCAAAAAAAGGTTTTGTAAACGCCTCGAAGTTTTACAGTGTGAGTGAAATTCTAGAAACAACGACAATGGACCAGTGGCGTTGGGTGCCAAGTAAGGAAAATCCTGCAGACGCGGCAACCAAAATCACGAACAACAAGAATCTGCGGAAGTATGGACCCGAGTTCTTATTGAAACCAGAGTCTGATTGGCCTACGCCAAAGCGAGAGTATGAGACCCAAGCAGAGTCTTTTTCTTCCATCGCACTCGTCTGGGTGTTTGCTCTTTTCCATCGAAGCCAAAGAGCGGCTTCAGGGCGGTTGCAACGCTTTTTCGCATGCGATTTTATCGGACGGCCTGTCAAATTTTTATATGGGATTTGACAGATAACGTCGGACGACGAAATCGCACGTCCGACGTTATCTGTCAAATCCCATATAAATCTCGTCTGATAAAACCGCAACCGATCAGCGTTGCCACCGCCCTCAGTGTGCTCTGAACCGTGGCCGTGAGAGTGTGTGTTTGAGTACTGCGTGAACTATTGTCCCTGCGTAAAACACTTTCCCGTACTGCACCATCCGCGGTGTTCTTTCCGTGTTTACATTAGCCCTCTCGAACCTTTCGAAACTGAGCTACTGGATACCCGCAATTGATGAAAAACCCATCCATCGAACCTTTCGTACCCTCAACTCCATATAATTTTGACAGGAGTTCGATGGGTTCGCTACTGGCGATTGGCATGTGTAAACAGGGGGTTTCTACTTTATCGCAGGAAGAATTGTTCTCATCAAATTGTTTCGGTAAATGTCTAGTGCTATGTGACATGTGACATTCTAATTAAAAAAATACACTTTACTAGTTTAAGAAGTGTGCTGCTACCGCTAGCTGTCCCCCAAACCTCTTCAAATTGCGACACTGTGTGCACAGGCGTTCAATGTTCAATTGATCCTCAAGCACAAAGGTAAGTTTGTCACATCTTCAAATCAAGTGTAATCTTTTCAACAAAGTGTGTGTATTAATTTTGTATTTTCATCAACAGCCTTCATACAACACCGCAGTTGAGGCGCGCCAAATCTGATGACATCTTCCCGGAACCAAGCAGGCTGAACACGCGCACCTCCAAACGGGCTCCAGCGCGGTTTGAAGAGAGAGGAAGAAGAGAAGACAAAATTGGAAACAGCCGCGCCAGTCTACCAACCAAAGTTTATGAAGACCAGGTGGTCTCAAAGACTGTTTTTTATGACCAAATTCGAACGTCACTTTTTGACTGCATGAGTGAAAACATTTCCCCAAACAAACTCTCTGACGACTTGCCGAATACACAAAAAATCTTAGAATCTTCGTTACTTGCACTGAAACACCTTAAAAAACACACAAAATATTTCTTATTGTAAGCTAAACCAAATCTGAAATAATTAAAATCCATTTTTGGATCAAAATAATGCCATCGATGAGGACACCAATATGTACTACGTATGTGTTGTTAAGAACAAAGCGAACGGTTCCTATGGAAATTCATTTCACCCATTCTGTCAATAAGACTTTTTTTGATTCTGAAATTAGTTGTCAATTTGTATGGGACGAAACCACCTGGTCTTCATACACTTTGCTACCAACCACCGTGTGTGTGTATGTGAGAACACATGTGTGAAACCAAATAGCCTACTGCAAAAAGGAGTGAAATAAAGAGTGTGAAGCAGCTAGGCTGCCACAACCAAATCAAGAGAGTGATTTCTCATTTCAATCGGAAAAACTAGGAGAGAGTGATGACATGCGAGAGAGAATAAAACAAGAAGCACGAGAGAGGGTAACACGAAACTCTTTCGGATTTTTTTTTGTTATCGCGCATATTTTGCTTTATGCGCGCGACTAAGTGAGGCTTGATGAGCGCGATGGCTCCCATACCCCAAACGACCAAAACGCGATGAATGGGTAAAACTATGGACCTGAGATGGGTCCCTATATCAGTACCCAAACTGGTACCCAAAGGCAGACAATTTTGGCCTTATTTTTTGAGAGAGAGCAAAAAAGCTGATGCTCCTCCCTCTCACCCTATTCTCTCACTAATATTGTTTAAATGAGTTCTAGGAGAGGGAGAAAGGAGAGATGTTGCAAGTGGTTTACATATAATTTACTCCGTCACACCACCGTCACACCGTCACACCAATATCGAGAATGGAAATAAATGGAAATGCTCTGTATATTTTCGTACAGTACCTCATTGCGGCGGAACCTTACAAATGTTATTGCGCGGTCGAGTAAGGAAACGCGCATCGGATCGATGGAAGAAGGGAGTACGAACGTGGGGGGAGTAGAGTAAGCACAGAGAAAAATGCTACACATACACTCATACATTCTTACAGCATCAGGCAATTCGCGAGAACATGAAATCGAGAGAGTATATTTTAACGCTCTCGAATGAGTGCAAGCAGGTGCGGTATAGAAGATAGAGCAAGATAGCCCAGTTTTTGTTCAAGCTAGGTCCAAAATGTTTCCTTGGGACAAAGACCTTCGGCTTTGCTAGCTGGGTAAACCTTCGACAGCGCGCTCAGGCGCGAAGTAAGAGGCGGAGCCACGGACGGGTAGCTCGACGAGCTGCTTGACAATTTGCCGTAGGAGGGAAAAAGAAGGCATGAGAAAATTCGCCGAACGACATGATTTCTTCCGTCACTTTGCCCAGCGGGAATCCTGTCAACTTTGAAAACTATCACATAAAAATGATAACGAATTGAACCAATCTATGCACAGTTATAGAAACTGTATTAGTTCATTAAGTTTTTATCTGAATATTGTATCGATATTAGATTAAAACCACACCTACACCTTCCCACAGTAAGACGCGTTTTCGCCACTTCTCGTTTCACCTAGTTAAATACTTGGTTATCGCGATCGAATACTATTATTCTGTATCCGAATACTTACGTTAAGTTCGTTTCTCGCTTTACCCGATATTCTTACGTGGATACAGTTGTTCACTGCATTATTTTCGTGTGAATTGTGCATCTTGTTTACGCAGTTATTGACTCGGAGTGCATTGTGATGGCGGGCCTGTGTCTATCGTGTGTGCGTGCCGCCTTGTCCGAAGAACCCGACTACGTATACGACTGATACTGCAAGCGATGGGACTACCGCTCGTGTCTGGCTGTGAGCAATGTAGTTTTGAAGGAGCTCACTAACGAAGGATCGCAGTTCCTGTGGTTGTGTTCTGCTCATCGTCACGACTCCAGTTAGGTAGCGATCATGGATATGACGACAGCGCAGGATGACCTTAAGGCACAACTGACTTCAGAGTTTGCATCCCGCTTTGAAGCAGCATCTTAATTTTTATGTCCGTATGTGATATGACGAGAGGTGGACAGTACACACAAGAATACAAATAAATATTATATTGTTCTAAACTCAAATCGAATACTTTATTACAACCAAGTATATGCCGCGATGCGCCGATACGAAGAGTCCGTGTGATGTGTGATGGAATGATCCATCCCGACAGATCGCCCTCAGGCGCTCACGGCGCGTCAACTGCAGTAAGAGCACGCGAGCAGCTGGCTGTCTTCTTTCATCTAACATCTCCCCCTCTTTTTAAAACCGACGGTACAGGTCGAACCAACTGGGCGGTTTTCTTAGCCTAGAAGACCACCGTGACGCAATTGGCGACGCCCGTTCGACTGCAGCCGGGACGGTGTGCTACGTCGTCCCCTCTGGACACTGTGGCTGTAGCAGAGGCGCAATTGGCGACGCCTGTTCGACTACAGCCAGGGTGAAATATGATCTCGCCCTACCGGGCACTGTGCTGCAGCCAGAGTGACATATGTCCTTACCCATCTGGAAACGGTGGCTGCAGCTGGGCCGGCATGGCACCTCGCCCGTCCGGTAACTGCTGCTGCTACAGCTAGGCGGAAAGCGCCGATGTGGGGTTGCAGTGTTGCAGCCGATGCAACTTGTGCGTTGTCGGTCCTTATTGTGCTGCCGAGGTGGAATGGTACGTCGCCGTGATGAGATGCAGGGCTCGAGCCGCAGAGGAATTGCTGCCTCGCTGATGATGTACTGAGCTCGAGACGGGGCGATATTGCTCGTTGCCGATGGATCCTTGTTCTCACTGCAGCTGGGCGAAATGCGTCCTCGCCCGATGAAGTTGGGGGCTGCAGCATGGGTGGAATGACCCCCATCCGATGTTCCAGCAGCTAGGCGGAAAGCTGCCAAGCCTGTGGTGCTGCTGGCGTTGCTGGAGCTGCAGCCCGACGACCTTCCTTGTTGCCGACACTGTGATCGCCAATGATGGGACAGCAGCCGGGGGCCTTGGTCTTGGCGGCGGTGGCGACCCAAACCGTTCGCAGTGTCCCGCAAGCATCACAAGTATAGTGGCCGCGCACCAGCCGCACCGAGTGCCCCTGCCAAGAGCTCCTGCTCGATCGGCTCGCTAACACACTCTGTTCGGTGATCGGCACACACTAAGCCTTGTGCTTAATGTGTGCGACAGTGTGCGTGACACACTTTCATCCTCCTGGGCGTTGACCGGTGGCAGCGCAACTGCCACGGCAAGTCCAGGGGTTGGCACGGCTGCCCACAACAGCCTGCTGCCCTCGGCCATGGTACCGGAGCGGAATGTGAGGGTGATTTGGCAGCTGTTTGACATGGGTGGCATGTCTTGACCAAATCCTACTACAATTAATTCAACAACATCAATATCAACAGCAGCAGCAGTATGTGCAATGCCTGCCTTTCCGTCTACATCGACTGTTATGGTCCCGTCTACTATTGTTCCCTTTCTCGGTCATACGCAACATTCAACAACACTCAATATTTATTATCGTAACATTCGTGGTGGGCCTACCAAAGTTAATTAATTGCGGTTATCTTCATCGGAGTCCGACTACAACATCATCATACTCGCCGAAACCTGGTTGGATGAGAATATTCCATCCTCGCTTCTATTCGGCTCTGAGTATACAGTGGAGCATATCTACTATACACAACTTATTATAATACACACTATCAGCTATGGACACATTGTAACACACTTTAGAAAGCCAAACCACACCATTGTAACACATTCATTTTAACACATTCAGCAAATCAGATCATACCATAGCACCGCAACCGGAAGAGTCCAGGCCGTCCATTCAAACAAATAACAGACGTGACACACTTATCAAAAACAACCGAAACGGGCAACATAAGCAATTCAAGCGTTACTGCGGTAAAGTGGACAAACAGAGAACGCATAGCAACTTATTGCTAAAAGTGCAGTGTAGGCAAAGATCGACGAACGCACCCGTTCTTTTGCTAGAACAGTTTATACTTTCCAGAACCTTCGTAAAAACACTAAAAACGCAGCATAGGCACATAATGATAGACACCTCACTCCAATATAATGTATAAATTGCACCTCATATCAATAACCTTTAATTAGGACAAAAACACATTCCAAAACCAAATGTACGAACCTTATTGAGTATAAATAAAACAAATTCCGACCGTGGCAAGTCAGATTCGTTCGGACTGTCAGGATAGGACTATGCCCATCCAACATCTATCGACTTCTCATTTAAAGAGTTTAGTTATGTCCCCCTACCCAAGGTAAGGCCTCTAAACTCCAACGTTTCCAGTAAGGGAAACCTCCTAAAGGTTTCTATGATCGCCTGGACGATCAAGTGTCGAAAAGTCCGCTTCGAACAAAGTATTATTCTACTTCGATACATGTCAGCGAAACACTGACCTACCGCGATGGTACGCGTTGATCAGTTGTACCGTATGTACGCTCATCATATTACATGGCGACCGTAACTTCCGAACACATTACAACAGTAACCCGTGGCGATCGTACGGCATACAACAGTTCTCTCTCTCGGGGCGGAGGCACTCTCATCGCAGCATCTCGTCATCTAAACACCTGTGAGGTTATACCGCCGAGCGCTTGCCTCGAACAGTGCTGGTTACAAATCAAGCTTCCTTCCTGCTCTATCTTCATCGGTGCAATCTACATACCCCTTTCTCTCGCCAAAAATCAAAATACACTCAGTGCACTTGATGCAACGATCGATAGTATAGTGACGAGGATGAAAAAACATGATCGTATGCTGCTTTTTGGAGACTTTAATCGAGCTGATATTTCATGGATATACGACACAATACATCAGTATTTTCGTGCACAAGTTTCCCCTACATCTGTTGATGCGTTTTTCGACATTATTCGTTTTTATAACTTGCGTCAGCTCAGTGGCATTTTAAATTATCGGAATGTGCAATTAGACCTAATTTTCTAATTTTTAACTTAATTTTCTACTACTCTCCTCATGTTAACTACGCGTCTCACGTCAGAGTTCCTTCATTAGCCGCTTCTCCTCTTGGTCATGTAAATCGATGAGATTCGAAACCGTCAACGGCGAAACGGTCACCGGTTTTGAACAGCATCTTTCGAATGCGTTTCGAAAGATTGCGCTTGCGTTCCGAAACGCACTTTGACCCGATAACCTCATGTCCCCACGTCAGGTTATCGATACGTCATGTGGGAGCGTGCGTGAGAGAGAATTTTGTGCGTAAATTCTCTCTCAGCATCCTGGGGAATCGGCTATCGTGGGCTTCGTGCGATCGATCAGCGGATCGATCGAGCATTCGTATACGTGTAGTTGAGTGGAATAAATGGTATGATTATAACGTTTTAAAGACATTCTACGTTCTAGTGTTTTTTTATCCTTTTTTTGCGACTTCGTGAGAGAACACCTCTATTACCTGAAGATCAGCATCACCCAGCATTAGAATTGTGTACTTCTATTAATCACACATCCGTTAATCCATTGTCGTCTCATGTTAGGAGTAATACAGGGAACTTCAATCGCTCATATAATTTTAGAAAGTGTGATTTTCAAAAACTTAATAATTTGCTGTTAGATACCGATTGGTCACGTGTGCACTCGGCACCTTCGGTGGACGAAGCTGTCTCTGTTTTCACACAGCTAGTGTCTTCAGCTTTCCCATTGTGCTGTCCTTTACGTAAAGCCCCTTCTTTTCCTCCCTGGTCCAATTCAATCCTTAAATCCTTGAAACGTGATAAGCAGCGCTACTTACGCGACTATCGGGAATACCGTAATCCACACACAAAACGACTGTTCAAATATGCAGCAACGGCGTATCGCATTTATAATCGGGTCCGTTATAAGTCCTACATAGCTTTCTTGCAATACCGATTTACTTTACACCCAACACAGTTCTGGAGATATATCTCTTCCCTTCGTAACAATCATCGTCTGCCCAGTACTATGTCTTATGGTTCGTCAACAGCATGTTCCGAACAAGAGATATGTGCACTTTTCGCCGATCACTTCTCCAACGCCTACTCTGATTACATTAATGATGAGGAGTTGTTAGAGGGTGGACTTTCTACTACACCTCGCGATGTTTTGTATTCCCGTCCCCTAAATTGTACCGTCTAAAATGTTGCTACAGCTATATTGTCCTTAAAACCTTTTTATTCTACTGGCCCAGATGGTATACCTCCAATCAATCCTTAAAAAGTGTACCAACGCTATTGCTCCCATAATGACATTCATTTTCAATCTCTCCTTTCATCATAAATATTTCCCTGCTCTATGGAAAACAGGTTGGCTCTGTCCTATTTTTAAAAAAGGCAGTAAATCTGAAGTAAGCAACTATCGTGGTATTTCCCTACTTCCCGCTAGTGGCAAGGTATTGGAAATCATCGTTCATTCTGAGCTTTTGTATTTATCGAAGCAGTATATAACCTTTAATCAGCATGGATTTATGCCAAAACGTTCCACTACCTCTAGCCTTATGTCGTTCATATCCAAATTGTTCCAGTACTTGGACACAGGTTACCAAGTTGATACAGTGTATACTGATATTAAATCTGCTTTTGATAGAGTATCTCATAAACTATTGTTGATGAAGCTCTCTAAATTAGGCTTATCTACGTCTTTCGTTCACTGGATTGGGTCTTACCTCTTTAATAGAAATCTTCATGTAAGTTACGGATCGTCCTTTTCTTTACCGTTTTCCAATTCCTCTGGTGTCCCTCAAGGAAGTGTACTAAGTCCCCTCTTGTTTCTGTTATTCATAAATGACATTAGTTTTATTTTATGACATTAAAGTATTTGTTCCAGTAATGCAAGAGGATGATTGCAGCGCACTCCAATCCCTTCTTAACTCCTTCTCTTCCTGGTGTGCGTCAAACTTCTTAGAGCTCTAGTAAATGTAGCGTCATCTCTTTTTGTCGTCGTCATTCCCCTCTTATTCACGATTATGTTCTTAATAATCACTGTTATCAACAAGGTGTCACGTGTTCGCGATTTAGGTGTTATGTTAGACGAAAGGCTATGGCTATTCGATAGTCATCTTGAATTGGTCATCGGTAAAGCTTATTCAAACCTTGGCCTTATTTTTCGCATGACTTCGGGCTTCACCGATTTGAGGTGCCTTAAGGCATTGTATTGTTCCCTAGTGCGCCCTGTTGTTGAGTATGCTTCTGTTGTCTTCTGTACTAACAGGGCAGGTTGGAAAAACAAACTCGAAGGCGTGCAAAAGCGCTTCACTAGGTGCTTATATCGTCGCCTCTTTGGAAATTCCACCACCGCATTACCGTCATACAGTGATCGTTGCATATTGTTCAATCTCGACACCCTCGAATCTAGACGAACTAAAGCATGTGTGTCATTTATCAGTAATTTGTTACGAGGGAATATAGATGCTCCAGACTTGCTTTCCCAACTTAGCTGGTATGTTCCTTCCAGGTGTTTAAGAAATCAGACTGCTCTTGCAATACCTTTCCGCAATACAGCGTTTGGCGCAATACAGCGTTTTGGACTTATAACGACCCGTGGCTAATTTGTTTGCGTCAATTCAATGAACATTACCGGGATTTTAATTTCTAATTTTATGTTCCGGCTCTTTGTTATTTTTTCTAATTATGTCTTTTTTATTCTTAATTTCTTCTTTGTTTTAAATATTTACTTCTTATCCGCTGCTTACTTTTCTTTCATTATGGATTTCCATTCTGTTACATCCTTTACTATTTCCCCTTAGTTTAGTTAAGTTACAGTTAGTTTAGTACCAATAGGGCCAACTAGGTTTTAAGCAATTATATGTTCAACCCCAGAGGCAGACATATTTAAATTAATAAATGAAATGAAATGAAATGAAATCTTCGATGTCTGTATCTATTGTAGGCCAATACAAGAAACTCTTAGCTAACGCTTTCATATGCTGCACTCCTGGATGGCCCTGATGCACCTACTGAAGACATTTTTGCTGCAGCTTTTTTGGGATTACCTCCCTCTCACTGAAAATAATGCAATTTTCTACGGTTGTTAGTGCATTTTCCCTATCATGAAAACGAGCAAGATCATCCGTAAACGTTGCGTTTCTGGGCCAGCCTTCGCTGATGTAAACTGACACCTTTTTCAGAAGTGGGTCTTGTTTTGTTTCTCTGGAGTCTTGAGAGCAAATCAGCGTTTCCGAAATCGTCGGTGCACACGTACTCAATGTTAAAACCATACGCCAGCAAAGTAAGTGCGAAACGCTGAAGAAAGCAAACGCTGAAAGCAGTAAATGTCGGAATGCCCTTTTTCGATCCTAATATATGCAGTAGAGGTCGATGATGTGTCTGAAGCGTAAAATGCCTACCGAAAATCATTTTGTGGAACTTTTTTACTAAGTAAATGATCGCTAGCCCCTCTCGATCAATCTGGCTGTACCGACGTTCTGCCTCAATAAGGGCACGAGAAGCGTGTTGTACTACACGTCTGAGGCCATTGGGATACAGCTGGCTTATTTATTTATTTATTTATTTATTTATTTATTTATTTATTTATTTTTATTTTATTAATTGCTCGGCCACGTTGGGTTACAGCAATAGTGCTTACTGACTATAGTATACAATTATTCACGAAGGAGTTGGAAGGAGTTTATGGTACGGAAAAGGAGCGAAGACGGGATCGGTAGACAGGATAGGATATGTTGAAATCGAACAGATCAGAAGTACTATTAAAAGACGACATAGCTCTTACAAAAGGCTCATTGCGAGCAAAACGTGTACGACATATAGGTAACTGGAGACGAAAACGATAACGTAAGGTGCGACAAGGTGCATACAAATGTAAGCGCGACAGAAGTGAAGGAGTATCAATCGTATTGAGCAATATGCCAGCGACGAAAGAAGCCTGAGCGACCGAGAGGCGGTGCTCCAACTTGGCAAGGCCTAATAGAGTGCATCTATCGTCATACGAAGGAAGCGGAATAGAGTGATGACCCAGCGACCTACGAAATACGATCCTTGTAAAACGTCTCTGGATCCTCTCAATCCTTTGGAGCAGAGATAGTTGAACAGGAGACCAGATGACACAGGCATATTCCAGTACGGAACGGACCCAACAACAATAAAGGGACTTAAGACAAAAAGGATCACGAATTTCAGTGGACATGCGACAAATATAACCAAGACTTTTGTTGGCCTTGTTGATGACATAGTCCGTGTGCTCCTTGAAAGAAAGACTCGGGTCAAAGAAGACGCCAAGATCCTTAGACAAGGACGCACGGGGAATAGGGGCATCACAGACACTATAAGCATGAGTTATACTTGTAGAAGATCGGAAGAAAGACAAGACAGAACATTTTTCAGGACACAGGACTAAACCGTTAGAAGCACACCATGTAGAGAATTTACAGAGCCAGGATTGAAGGACTAGACAATCAGCTGTAGAAGATACAGGAAGAAAAATTTTAACGTCATCCGCATATAGCAAGAAGCCGTTAGGAGGAAGGATCGAAGTACAGTCATTGAGGAAGAGAATGAACAGTAAGGGACTAAGGACACTACCTTGAGGGACACCCGAAGAACTAAGAAAACATTCAGAGAAAGAGCCACAGATTTTAACTGCATATGAACGATTCTCAAGATAGGAGTTGAACCACGGCAATATAGAGCCACCGAAACCTAGTTTTCGAAGCTTAGCAACAAGTAATGATAGAGGTATACTGTCAAATGCCGCTTTGAAATCGGTATAGATAGTGTCTACTTGCTTACCACTAGACAGATAGTGATACAGAGAAGACAAAAAACACATTAGGTTGGTGGACACTGAGCGATTGGGCATAAAGCCGTGTTGTTCTGCAGAAATATAATTTTTTACACAAGGCATTACAGATAAATGGACAATTGACTCGAGGATTTTAGAACACGCACAAATAATAGAAATGCCTCTGTAGTTTGATGCTAGTGTGCGGTCACCTTTCTTATAAATGGGAACAAGCCAAGCTAGTTTCCATTGACTAGGAAAAATCCCTACACTAAGCGAGCGAGAAAAAAGACGAGTGAGAATAGGAGTGAGGGTATTGCCACATTTTTTCAAAACACAGGCAGGGATGCCATCGGGGCCTGGTGAAAACGAAGTTTTAAGTTTGGATAAAGCGGATTTTACTAGGCTTTCACTTACAACGACTGAATTACATGATATCACATCAGAGGGCGTGTAAGACAAGCCTACGTCCAAAGGAACCTTAAAAGTACTAGGATCGACAAATACACTAGAGAAATGTTTGGCAAACAGGTTACATATATCAGGATTGGACGTAGCAGAGGACAGATCAAGAAACAGGGTGGATGGAAGGCTAGCAGAGCCTCGCCGAGAGTTCGCAAAACGAAAGAATGACCCAGGATCAATAGTGAAGCGCATTTGAAGACGCCGAACGTAGCGACGATACAGATGGCGATTAAGAAGACGATAAGCCTTAACCGCATATTTATATACACAAAGATTGTGTAAAGTATTATTTAAACGGTAGGCGCGTTGAGCGCGGTTTTTGTCCGATTTTAATAGACGTAAAGCTCTGTTCGACCACTTAGGATTAGGAGCGGGTTTAAGGAGAGGACAGCAGGAAGGGAAGGCGGAAGTGATTACATTAGTAAACGCTGCTACAGCTTGATTTATGTCACAGTCAGCATCAATAAAGGACCAATCGGTATCGGCTAATATACGATGAAGCTTTTGGTAGTCCAATTTCCTAAAATTGAACATACGAGCCGTAGGTATTCGTTGGGAGGATGCAGGGCGAGAGTGCGTAAGGAGCACGCTTGTCTCAAGAGCAGGATGATGATTGTCTAGCGCGACGAGTGGAACAGGTGAAGTTATGACGGGGGAGCAGCACTCCAAGAAGGCAGCATTGGCAAATAGAAGATCTAATTGTCTTCCGCGTATATTTTTTATGCCGGATAATTGCAGCAAACCGTTTACCGACATTCCATCAAGCAGAGAAACATTTTCACGAGATACACCAGTAGGAATGAACTGATTAACGCACGATGCCGACGGTTGCCAGAACACATCCATATCAAGCTCAGATAGAGAGAGGCGTAACTCGTCTAGTTTTGTGCGCAATCCTCTTACGTTTTGATAGTAGATGTTTAGTCGATCTATCGAAGGAATGAGAGAGCGAGATGCGCCGGGAGTGCTCTCGCTGCAAGTTATTAACGGCGGAAGAGAGTCAGACGGATTGTGTGTATTAGATGCAGGGTTAGCTTCCATCAATTCGGGTAAAGTCGGTAGTTCATGAAAATCTTCAGCCGGATCAGCCGGTTTACGCTTGCTGAAAGTACTGCGTATAAGGCAAGCTCATAGGACCATGATCGGGCGAAATAGTGAAATCAGCGTTTCGCAGTTGTGTCGTGTGGTTGATAGAAGGTGGCGATGAATGATGATCCGATTCACGGGTAACAGGCGCAGAAGGTGCATGGGATGCTGTAGTAGTGGGTCGCCAAACATTGACGGAGCGGGGATTAAGGTCGATGAACTCCTTAAAAGAGATCCCGCGAGGCCAGGTTGAAGCAGCCAAAGCAATAGCCCGGTGCGAATCCGGTACACCAATTTTAAAAGATACGTAGGAGAGCGTAGAAAGATCCCGGTCGCGTCGTACAAGGCTGTATACCAAGATGTCGTCTGTCCCTATGTTGGAACAGGCCATTTCACGGATCGCTTCAATCGGAGTATCAGGAGCAATACGGGAGATAAAGACCCAAGTACGGCGTGGGCGTTCAGGAACGGTCGTAATATTGTTGTAGGACAACCCTGTACCCGATGACAGCATAGCGCGTGTAACGGTATTGGTAGGCGACGAGTCGGGAGAGCGATCCATCAATCGACGTTTGGAAGGATTCTCACCAACAGCTTGATGGGTGAGCTTAGAGGCCGCAACTGGATTCGTGGTCGTTGAGTGCGTAGCAGGAATCGCGGAATGGTGTGCACTCGATGTAGTAGTATGCGTGGCAAGATGAGAGTTGAGCTTGTTCATTAGTGAGTTGAAGGAAGTGAGAAACTCACGGTGCATGAGATCAAGCCCCTTGATGCCATGCTTAACTTCATCAAGCGTTGTGAGTAGTGGAGCCTGTGAGTAGTTGCGTTCCATTGAGTGAGAAGCAGTAAGTGAGTCGATGAAATCTTTCACGGAACGAATTGACGATGCTGATTCCTGTTTCATCAAAGCTATCTCGTTTCTAAAACAATCCAGTGAAGAGGAAAGTTCAAGTCGCAAGCCAGCTGATGTCGCCTGCACAGAACGTGAGGTATCGCGGAAATCGGACTGCAACGATTCCAACAGGTAGGCAGCATCACGAGAAAGGCCGTGCGAGAAGCGTAAAGTGTCAACGGCCCGCAAACGCTGAGCACAATCCGCGCAAGCCCAGAATAAATTTTGTGACTTCTTAAAATCACGCAGGAGCGGGGTTGAAAGTCCAATGCACTTATCGTGGTAATAGTGTTCACACAGACCGAAGCACGGAATTGGATCGTTGCTAATAGCACCTTCACATTTCTTACAGATCACGGACGCCATCGCAAAATAGCACAGTGAGTGGTCACAACAACCGCAGGCGGATCGCAATGTTTATTTGTTGAACCGTACAAATTCACAGGTGCCGCACAAATTTGTGATACGTGAACGCGCGAGTGCGAATTAACCGAACTAAAACAGTTCAAGCACTTAAACACCAAGAAAATCGCGGTAAAAATCAACTTGGAAATAGCAGAGTGAGAAAGCACAACCAGCCGCTATGAGTGACAAGTGACGAGTTATAGTTGCCCCAAGGCGAATTGATGATGCGTCAGCCGAGACCACAATCTTTTCTTGCGGATCGTAGTGAGCCAATTGTAGGTCTGACAACAAAATTGTCTAAAATTGTCTGAAAAGCCTTTTACATTCCCACGGCCAATGAAATGGAGTATTTGCCTTGAGTAAATTATCCAAAGGATGCCTCAACTTTCTCATGTATGATATAAACTTCCCGTAGAAGTTGATTGCACCCAAAAAGGATCTAACACCGGTGACATCTGTTGGTTCAGCAAGATTTTTGATAACCTGGATTTTTGCCAGATCTGACCTTAGTCCACGACGATCAATTACGTGTCCGAGATATGTTATTTGCTGCATTTTATGTAGAATGCGCATTTGTGTAGAATTGTATGTAGAGTTGAAAGCTAGTATTGTCTGATGCAATCGGAATAATGTTATAAAGAAGAGAACTTGGGCTGAGCAGTCAGTCGTTGATCAGAACTCAATAAAGAAACACCGTCAGAACAGAAAAAAGTCTGTGTCAACGGTCTCCCTCATTCGGTCCACCTCCTCCACCCCTCGGTCGGTTTTCGGTCGTCGTGATACGGTTGTGTTGGTTCATGGTTCGCAAGTGATGAAGTATTCGTCGCCCTCCCTCAATCCATTCCGCTTTCGTCTTCTCTCTCTCTCTTACATTTATTTACACGAATTGTGAATCCAAAGTCTCTGGAATACTTTAGCTAAAATCTCGTCGTGCTCTTTTTCGTTAATTCGTTTCGTTAGAAACGGTAATTAGACCCGCTAACATTTTGTCCATGATCATCTGGATCGCAGCTAGAGCGACCTTAACTTCTGGTGGAAGGCGGTTATAATGATATAACCCGCGATGAGTATTTATCGTAAGCAGTGGGCGGCACAGCGGCTCGACTTCCACTTGCAGAAAAGCATTGGTTAGGTGCTGAACTTGCTGAAAATTATTGATTTGGCCAACTTTGAAAATATGTCATCCGGTAAAGGCAAAGAGTAATCATTTGGCTGTAGCGCATCGTTGTGGCCAGTGTAGTAATCTCCATGTATGCGAATGGCACCATTTGCTTTTTTTACTACAACAACCGGTGCTGCCCATTGTGAAAACTTCACTGAAGCAATTACTATTGGAAAAAGCAACATATCAGAGTTGCATAGTAGGCTTGTTATATCTTATTAAATGTTCATTATATTTCAATAAACGTTAAACACTACACATACTTTCAATAGGTTATGGGCTCAGTGTAACGCGGATTAAAAGGAATTGGAATCAGTGGAGCTCATCGTTTCATTTTTTCCGGAGTTTCATAAGTGCTTGGTTGATCGAAACAAAGGTTGAACCCTGTCGCAAGAAAAAAAATGGCGGACGGCAAGATTGAAAAGTTTAACCACCAGAATTTGGAAATATGGAAGTTCAAAATGGAGCTGAAGTTGACCAAGGAGAAGCTGATGAAAACCGCGAACGAACCGAAGCCAACGGAGGAGAAAGAGATGGCGGCCAGGTCTGAAAAAGACGGAGAGGCGCGTCATATGATCGGTTTGGCCGTGGATAACGATCCGTTGGTCCAAATTCGCCGGAAAACTACCGCGAAGGAAATGTGGGACACTCTCATGTATACACGAAGTAGAATCTATGAATACGTTGATGACGCTAATGCGAAAGATGTGTTCTTTGAAGCTGCCAGAAGACGGCAATCTTCCAGAGCATCTTAAGGCGTTGACGGCGATGCACAATCGTTTGGAAGTGGCAGATGAGGGCTTAAAGCCTCCACATACGTGTGGCAACCTTGCGTATTACTGCAACGCACTGTAAAGTGCCAAAAGCTTTTAACCTTTGTAAGGTTCCGTACACACCTTTACGCTTCCGTGTCTATTGCAAAACTAATACGCGTTCCTCTATTAACACTAATACTACAAACTTATACTACCTACGCTATGTAAGGATCATTACACTACTACCACGAAATCTTCCAGTTGAATTTGTACAGAATAAAATTAAGTTAGTTGATTGCGCAGGAAACTGCTTTCGGAATTTCTGGTTTATTAAATAAAACTGTAACTAAATGTGTGTCTTACCGTAGCAATAGACGATGCGCAATCTCAGATTGCGCGTATATTTATCTGTCAAACGGCCCGATTTGATATATTTATCTGTCAAAAAAAATTTATATATCTCGGACATATAATCTTGAAAATTTATGCGCAATCTTGGCGCAATCTGAAATTGTATGGAAATGACGTTTATAGCTCAGGGTTGGCTACGCGAAATGACATATGTTTTGATAAAACGAATATATGCGCAATCTGAGATTGCGCATCGTGTATTAATACGGTTACTCTGTTTTTATATTCTCGTTTTTATTCACTTGATTTCTTCGCAATCTATATGTTTTATCTGTCAAAAAACACGCAGCCTCTCTCCAGTAATAAGTACGCGCTCTTGTTCGTGAGTTTTGCACCACACACCTCCAATCTATATAACGCGTATGCTCATTCCGCGCTCTGACTGCTGTGTTATTATCACACAGTCTGCTGTGTGATAACCCTAGCGTTAACATCCCGGCTACCTTGAAATAACAATGTTATTTTAATACTACTCATTTATAGGGAGTAATGCTATCCTGACGACTGGGCGAGTAATTGTTTTTCCATCTGGCGTTTTTAATGAAACAACTCGCACTATATTGTCCTTGCCTGGGTGAAGCGCTACTATCTTTGCAAGTGGCCATTGGCCCGGTGGAACATGATCCTCCTTTAGAATTACGACTCGTCCTATCTCTATCTTAACTGGTGGTTTACATACCTTTGTAGCTCTGGCTTGAAGTTGCTGGAGGTACTCTGGGTACCATCTTGCCCAAATCGATTGCATTAGCCTTTGCGTATGCTCCCAGTATGTTAAGCGATTATCCGGAATGTGCTTGACGTCTACCTCGGGCACCATTAGAAAGTTAGATCCAGTGATGAAATGGCCCGGAGTTAATACGTCGAGATCATCAGGTGAATTGGGGATAGGAGTGAGTGGTCGCGAATTGAAGCACATTTCCACACGTGCACATAGCGTCAAGAAGTCATCGTAAAGCAGTGTTGACGATCCTAACTTCTTAAGTAGATGTTGCTTTGCTGATTTTACCGCGGCTTCCCAAAGCCCACCAAAATGAGGAACTCGCGGTGGAATGAACTTCCATGTTATCTCGTTCACAGCACACCAGTTGAAAATAATCTCTCGCGATTTGGGATCGTTTTTCAATTGTACATATAGTTGATGCAGAAGATTTGCTGCACCCTTAAATGCTGTGCCGTTGTCTGAATGTAGCTCCTTGACCCTTCTACGACGTGAGATGAATCTCTGTAGCGCGGCAATAAAGGCTTGGGTAGTTAAATCACTAACTACTTCGATATGTACTGCTCGCGTCGCAAAACAGACAATGATTGATAAGTATACCTTCCGTGGTATTGTCTTCCGTGTTCTAAATTTTACATAAAAGGGTCCACAGTAGTCCACTCCTGTAATTGAAAACGGAGGCGCTGGAACCACTCTGCTGCTGGGTAGGTCGGCAATGGTCTGATTAATAAATGTTGGATGTTTCTTAAAACATGTAACGCATCGATGATACACCGATCGAATCAAATTTCTTGCACCTATGATCCAGAACCGTTGTCTTAACGAGGCGAGCATTTGTTGTGGGCCCGCATGTAGTTGCCTTTTGTGACAGGCTTCAACCAGCATAACCGTCAATCGATGTTTCGCTGACAACACGATTGGGTTTTTTGTGCACAATGGAAGGTTTGCTAAATTAAGTCGTCCGCCGACCCGAATTAATCCATCTTTTCCTAATACTGGGTTAACCCACCTCAACTGCGATGATCGTGAGATAAAGCTTCCATTCGTCAAAGCATGTAGTTCGTCTGGGAACATTTGTTGTTGATGTAATAAACATAAGTTGACTTCTGCGAGATGTAATTCCGCTGTCGATAGCCATTTGGGATTAGTATCTTCAGGAAATTCTACACAGACCTTCGCTCCTTTACGATGTTTCGTTTTAACTAGCAACCGGCAACAGTATGCAAAAACGCGTCGAAGCTTAGTATATGATGAATATTTGGCAAATAATTCATCAGAGAATGTTGCTGCAACGGCTGCTAATGCCAACATGGTTGTATTACGACGTTCTTCTAGTATGTCGGCATACTCGCAAGGAGTGAAATGACCTGCTGGCCATTGATCTTCTGGTAAAGAAAGCCATGATGGTCCAAACCACCATCTCTCTGCGTCTAATAGATCCGTTGGATCTAAACCTCGGGAGATATAATCTGCTGGATTATCAATCCCCGCTATATGTTTCCATTGGTTAATGTTTGTAGCGTCTAATATTTGTGTAGTACGATTTGCTACGAATGTCTTCCATCGACATGGTGATGCGTTTAACCAATGCAAAACTGTGGTAGAATCGCTCCAAAATATAATCTTCGTAGGATTGAATCTTAATGCAGTCGGTATTTTGCCATAAAATTGCACACTCAATAATGCAGCACACAATTCAAGCTTGGCAATAGAATGATGAGTTTTAACAGGAGCCAATTTAGACTTTGCCACTAGTAGATGAATTGAAACCCCTGACTCTGAAGGAGCACGTATGTAGCAAAAGGAACCGTAAGCCTTTTCGGAGGCATCGCCAAATATATGAAATTCGCCTTTTTCTAAACCTGCATTCCCAAAAACGTAGCGTGGAATGTTTAAATTCTCCATAATTTGAATCGTTTGTTGAAAGGCCTTCCAAGCATGTTGCAGTTTCGTTGGAAGATTAACATCCCAATCAATAGGTTTACCAGTAATTGGGTCGATAGATGTCCAAGCCTGTTGCATTAGTAACTTCGCCTTACACACAACAGGTCCAACCAGCCCCAGAGGGTCAAATATTTTAGCAACAGCTGATAGAAGTGTGCGTTTGGTAATAGTTGGAGGCAATGCGACATTCTTGAAATTGTAGCTGAAATTATCGCTTCCGGGGAACCATACAAGTCCCAGAGTAGTGATAGCAGGATCAGTTCCTAGATTGTGACAACGTGGGGTTGCTAACTCTTCATCTGCGATATCGTCTAGGACGCGTTTCGAGTTCGATGCCCACTTTCTTAGAACAAACCTATACTGCTGTAATAAGTTGGATACGTTTTTCTGCAACGTAGCAGCAGACTCCTCATTATTAGCACCAGATAGAAAGTCGTCGACATAGAAATTGTTTGTGATAGCGTGTGCTTCGATTGGGTATTTATCAGCTGCATTGAGGGCAATTTGCTTTAAAGCTCGGGTTGCTAGAAATGGAGCAGAAGCTGTTCCATAAGTAACAGTCTTTAATTGGTAGCTTCTAAGCTCTTCTGCAGCACTTGGACGCCATACAGTTCTCTGTAATGGCTGATCATCAACATGTACCATAACCTGTCGATACATTTTTTCGACATCTGCACTAATAGCGATTCGATGAGTCCGGAAATGAACAATCAGCGAGAAAAGATCTACTTGAACAGTTGGACCAACTTGAAGCGCATCATTCAAGGAGTACCCTGATGTAGTTTTACACGACGCGTCAAAAACTACTCTTACTTTTGTCGTTGAACTGGACTCCTTCAACACTGGATGATGCGGTAAGTAACAATGGACCATACTATCATCTACAGGCTCTGCAAGTAATTCCATGTGTCCCAACTCTTCGTATTGCTTTAGGAACATTCGATATTGCTCGTATACCTCAGGATTCTTCTGTAGTCTACGTTCGGTGTTGAAGAATCTTCTTTGTGCTATTCTTTTGGACTCCCCTAGACTGATTCTTGATGTTTTTACTTTCGGCAATCTGACAACTAATCTTCCTTCGTTGTTGCGAGAAGTAGTTTCGGAGAAGAATGTCTCGCATGGATCTTCGTCTGAAGCCGAGGATGAGGATGGTAAAGCATCTATCTCCCAGAATCGCCGGATGGTCGATTCTAACGTGTCCTGACGCACAACTGCATTTGTTGACACGTGACGATTCTGGCTTGTTGCTGAAGTCGATCCAGCAACTGTCCATCCAAACTTAGTACTCACAAATACTGGCTTATCAGACCCAACACCGATTCGTTCGTTCATGTGAATGGCCCAGAATGCTTCTCCACCGATAACTAGATCAATCTGGCCTGGCTTGTAAAAGAATGGATCGGCTAGTACTAATCCTTCAATCTTCCATTCATTTGTATTCACCTCCATAGTGGGAAGCTGTGCGGTAGGTGAATCTAAAACGAGAAAATTTTAGCTTTGTGCTGCATTGCTGCGTCTTGGATGCCACGATCACATCTACTGCTTCATGAATATGATTTTCTCGTTGGCCAATACCTAAAATAGATACGCTAGCAGAACATTTGCGATTAGTTAAACGATTTGCAAGAGCCGTCGAGATGAAATTGGACATCGAACCAGAGTCCAACAATGCTCTTGCATCAAACATTCTTCCATTATCATCTATCACCTGTACCAACGCGGTTTGTAGTAAAACAATAGTATTTCCCGATGCGGCAGTATTTGCAACCACAATGTTATCTGGAGATAGATTTTGCATAATCGGATCGACATGTAAGAGTGTGTGGTGGCGCTGATGACACTTGTGGCATTTAAATTTCGAATTACATCGCAGGGCTATATGTCCAACTCGAAAACAATTCCGACACAGCTTATTCGATGTGATAACCTCCTCACGTTGAGCTACTTTAATTCCTTTAAACATTTCACATTGATGTAAGTAGTGTTGTTGTGCACATGCATAACAGCGGAGGATAGCGGGTGGCGTGGTGCTAACACACACAATATCCTTATGCTGCTTCACGCCGGCTACCTTGCCCGCACTCGATCTTGATACTTCATAGGTCGATTGAACTGTTGCACTAAGGATTCTCAGCCGTCTTTGTAAAAACTCTTGCAACTTGGTATACAAATCTTCCTGATCCTTACTAGTATACTCTTCCCAAGCCAATAAGGTTCTACCATCCAACTTATAGAACAACAGATTGCACAGCGGTGTATCCCATTGTCCTATGGGCTCTTTCAACGCACTCATTCCTTGGGTCAGCCTAGTAAATTCATCGAAAACCCGGCGTAACTCTTCAGTCGACTCGCCCTTCATCGGCAAAATGGCATGCAGGGCCTTGAAATATTCACGCTTTAGTGCCCGTTTGTTATCATACCTATCTAATAGCGCTTGCCATGTTATGCTGTGATTGTCGGCTGTAAGCTGCACATGCTGGAAACGTTTTGACACTTCACCCTTTAGCACTGACAACAAGTACTGCAGCTTCATTACGGAAGGCATGTCCTCTGCCTCATCGATCATGGACACAAATCGATCCTTAAAACTGAGTCAATCCGTCGTGCTACCATCGAAAGCTGGCAAATCCAGCTTAGGTAGACGTAAATTAGCCAGATTTGTGCCTTTCCCCGTATCCGTGACATCCAGATCAGAGACTGCCATGGTTTTACGTGACGTTAAAAAACCCTTAGCTGAACAATACCTGTCATAAAACGCGTTCCGTGCGTCGAACAATTCGTTCAGCTGCTTATCATCTTCCTCGTACGATTCCAGCTTCAACTGAGCCGCTTCATACGCCTTCCAAACTGCTTCCAAATTGGATAACCTCTCTGCCAGTTGATTCGCCTTCTCCTCGTTGAACCCGTTAATAAACTCTTCTGTTGCTCGCATCTGGGCTCGGGATCGCAGCGTCACAATCGTCGCTTGGGTTTTCTTCGTTTCTGTAGCCATCTCACCAACCAGCAAATATTCAGCAGACTTTTTTTCTACAATACAGAGTGTATTAGAAGCATGTGTTTCACTTAACTTACGCAACGCGTGATTGAGGTTAAGAACCTCGATACACAAAATTTTACAGTTTTTTTATGTCCAGAAATCCAGTTCGAAGGACCAATGATTGCGCAGGATACTGCTTTCGGAATTTCTGGTTTATTAAATAAAACTGTAACTAAATGTGTGTCTTACTCTGTTTTTATATTCTCGTTTTTATTCACTTGATTTCTTCGCAATCTTTATGTTTTATCTGTCAAAAAACACGCGGCCTCTCTCCAGTAATAAGTCCGCGCTCTTGTTCGTGAGTTTTGCACCACACACCTCCAATCTATATAACGCGTATGCTCATACCGCGCTCTGACTGCTGTGTTATTATCACACAGTCTGCTGTGTGATAACCCTAGCGTTAACATTAGTCTTATCTCGCAACCTATCTCGATCACATCTCTTTCCCCGTTAAATTTCTACAAATCGAAAGATCGCGCTAAAGTGGTGTCCCCGACGTGATCCACCATCATTTAATCAGTAATTTGCTAATTCGTTACCGCATCGAACCGTGCATCGCAAATTAAGTGTAAATTCGGTTGATTACGTTTTCGCGCTATGATGAATAGTGAAGATAAAAAAACCGACGCCGCCGCCGAAGGCACGAGTAGAGATGCAGCACAATAACTCGTAGGAGAAATAAAAGCACCGAGACTAAATCCGCCCAGCATGACCGACACAAACATCGAAACCTATTTCATGTCGCTGAAATTTTGGTTTGCGGCATCGGGGATCAGCTCAGCATACGATGTGCGCCGATATAATATCGTGATGGCTCAGGTGCCACCCAATAAGCTGACGGAACTACGCTCGATCATCGATGGCACTCCGGCATACGATAAGTACAAATACATCAAAAGACAGTTGATAGCGCATTTTGCCGATAGCCAGCAGCGCCGTCTTCAACGTGTCCTCTCGGACATGCCGCTAGGAGACATGAAACCTAGTCGTTTATCTAACGAGATGAAGCGAGTAGCGGGCGATGCATTTACTGGCTCAGTTCCCGACGATCACCCGTCTCGCACCCCCGGGGACGATCAGCCAATCGACGATCTGTCATCGAATCGAAACTACAGGACAACCGGTATACGCTCGACCAAGACGCCTGCCTCCCGACAAACTAGAAGCAGCTCGAACTGAATTCGAACACCTGATGAAACTCGGCATATGCCGACCCTCAAGCAGTAACTGGGCCAGCCCTCTTCATATGGTTAAAAAGGCGGATGGGTCCTGGCGACCATGCGGGGACTACCGTGCCTTAAACGCCCAGACGGTTCCAGATCGATACCCTCTGCCCTACCTTCAGGACTTCACGACCATTTTGCAAGGTAAAACTATATTTTCCAAAGTTGACTTGCAGAAGGCGTTTCACCAGGTTCCCATCCATCCTGACGACGTATCTAAAACGGCCATCACGACACCTTTTGGCCTCTTTGAGTTCTCCTTTATGACGTTTGGAGGAAGGATTAAGGAATGCAGCTCAAACCTTCCAACGCCTGATTCACGAGGTCGTTCGGGGACTTGATTTCATCTTTCCGTAAATCGACGATCTGTTCATCGCTTCGTCTTCGCCTGATGAGCATCGGGAGCATTTACGCATGCTGTTTGAGAGGCTGAAGCAACACAACTTGGCAATAAATGTAGCCAAATGCGAATTCGGGCGTGACACACTCGATTTTTTGGGACATTCTGTCTCCGCTGAGGGGATCCGTCCGCTTTTGGAGCGCGTCGAGGCCGTTAAGAATTTCAAACAGCCCAGTACAGTTAAAGATTTGAAAAGTTTCTTGGCCATGATCAGTTTTTATTGGCGGTTCGTCCCAAACGCGATCCAGGTGCAGATTCCTCTGCTGACGATGATTCCCGGCAATAAGCGAAACGATCGTACGCCGCTGACCTGGACCGATGAGACGATGGCCGCATTTAACTGTTGCAAGCAACAGCTAGCCGAAGCAGTTTTGCTAGCTCACCCCGCCAAATCAGACGAACTACCTCTCTGGGTCGACGCTTCAGATATCGCTGCAGGCGCGGTATTGCACCAAATTGTAGATGGAAACGCACAACCGCTAGAATTTTTTTTTTTAATTCGACAAGGCTCAACTTCGCTACAGCACGTATGATCGCGAGCTTACAGCGATTTTCCTGGCTGTGCGGCATTTCAAGTTCATGCTAGAAGGACGGAATTGCCACATCTACACGGATCACAATCCGATCATCTTCGCCTTTCATCAAAAGCTCGACAAAGCTTCCGATCGCCAAGCTCGTCAATTGGACTTCATCGGACAGATAACGACGGACATAAGGCATATAGTGGGCAAGGAGAACATCGTTGCTGATTTGCTCTCCCGCATCGCTGCCATCCAAACTGTACCTACGCTCGATTACGACGCCCTTGCTGATGACCAAAAAATCGACGAGGAAATCCAGGACATTCAGCAAGGTAATTTAAAATTGTCATTGAATCTAAAGTCTTTTTCGATTCCAGGCAGTAAGAAACAACTGCTATTTGATTGTTCAGGCGATCGCATTCGACCCTTCGTTACGAGACGTTTTCGTAACACAGCGCTGCAGGCAACACATCATCTTTCTCACCCTGGCACTCGTGCAACGGCCACAATGATGACGGAGCGATTTGTATGGCCCAACATTCGCAAGGAAAGCATCGCTTTTGCTAGGAGCTGCCTACAGTGCCAACGATCGAAAATCACTTGCCACACGCAATCGCCAGATCCACTCGGTGGCCGGAAGCATTTCCCATTCCAGACATGACCGCGACAGCAATCGCCGACGCTCTTGTTTCCGGGTGGATATCCAGATTTGGCGTTCCTGCATGCATAACGTCCGATCAAGGGCGCCAGTTCGAGTCATCGCTGTTTTCCGAACTAGCTCGGTTGCTCGGATCTAGCCATTTCCGGACTACTGCGTAGGGGAAGTCGGGGTTGGTTCGACACTGCGGGTAAGTTCGACACCTTGCCGTTTTTGTATTTATAGAACTTTTTGAAGACAAAAAACTTATACATATTATTCATGTCAACTGTTTCGAATATTTGAGTCACATTTCACTGATCAGAAACCTGTCAATGGTCAAAAAACAACAAAATAAACACATGGTGGTTCTGATTCACAGCCGATGTAAGTTTTTACTTCTGGGACTTAAGGAATTGTGGCGTTATTTCAACAAAATTATAGTTTCCATGTTAATAGTATTGTTTTATAAATACTATTGATTAATTCTGTATCACAAGGCGTAATTTTTACATTAATCTATATAATATAAAATGTCACTAAAACTTGTGCGGCCAATGGGGGTAAATTCGACACCCCACTTGGTAGTAGTGTAATGCTTATTTGTAGCATGTTAACTTTGTTTATATCGTAATTTGAAAGTGCCTGTATTTCATAAAGATGTCCCTTAACGATGTACGACAAACGTAATAATCAAGCTGAACAAACACGCAATTAAAAATACCGTAGAAGCTTTAAAATTCAAGATGTCAACAAACCTAGGAAGTTATAATTATGGAATTTAGCTATTATTCTCTCACAGAACGTTTGCCAAACTCGGACTCAAAACATGTACTTTGTATATGGTTTAGGCTTATGAAAAATAATATTGTTATGACTTTAACCGTATTTTAGGCTTATTTTAGGCCGAGTAGGCTTAACTGAAGAAAAAAATAGTCGCTGGTTTGGAATCACATTGACCGATGTTCACCTTTTGGCTTTCGAGTTGGCAGAGAAAAATAAAATTGAACACCCTTCGATTTTATAAAAAAAGAAAAAGATTACTGGAAGATGGCCAGGATATTTTTTTAAAGGAATCTTAACCAATTATTCCGTAAACCAGATGCTATCGCCGCAGCTTCTACTATATCGAGTCTGGTCCGATGCTATTTGAAATGAAATTTTTGTTTTTGCTTGTATCTTCATTTTTTTCGTATATTTCAATACTGTTTTATTTATTTATTTATTTATTTATTTATTTAATTATTTAAATCAAAGTTATCGGGCAGTATGCCTAAATAACTTAATGCTTACAGAGTACAGGTTTAAAGTATGGCCCTAGAACTAACTTGAATATGCTGACGCAGCTGACTAACGGATTGATTGAAATCTGCTGATAACCCTAACCTATTATACACATCAATCATTTTGAGCAGTGGATCATTGGCACCAAAACCAGTCGATCTAAAAGGGCTTCTTAGTAGCTCTCTACTTCTAAGACCTCTAGAGGGAGTAGAAAAGCAAATAAAATTTAAAATGTCAGGTGAATCAAAATCTCCATTTCATAATTTATGCATAAAAGTTATCTGAGCCGTAGTTCTCCTATGCTGTAAAGTCTCTAAGCCAAATA
The DNA here is from genome assembly GCF_943734685.1 of Anopheles coluzzii. Lineage (NCBI taxonomy): Eukaryota > Metazoa > Arthropoda > Insecta > Diptera > Culicidae > Anopheles > Anopheles coluzzii. The sequence goes on along the minus strand of NC_064671.1, from coordinate 51,427,890 downwards.
GTAAACACCGAACATTATACGAAGGACGTGGAATTTGGTTTGACCAGGGAAGACGATGAAACATAACACGTGTGATTTTTTTCTGATTTTTTTCAATTTTTTCTATGTATGTGATTTGATGGGGACACCAAACTACACTGGCAAATTCCAGGATGGGACGGACTAAAGAACAGTATAATGTTTTTTAAACTGAAAGGATCTTTAAAGTCGGCCGAGACACGTAAGACAAATCCCAGCAGTTTAAGAGCTTTAGTGACGATAGTTTGATAATGGCTAGATAAACTAAGCTTACTGTCTAAAATAACTCCTAAGTCCCGAACCTGAGAAAAACGTGGAACGCTGTCTTCATTGATTTTGTAGTTATAAATAATAGGATTTTTTTTCTTTGAGAATGTTATACAACTACATTTGCTAGCATTAAGTAACATTTCATTATTAAAACACCATGCAGAAAAATAGTTTAACGAGTCTTGCAACATTTCACAGTCGTCAGAATATTTAACAGGTAGGAACATTTTTAGATCGTCAGCATATAATAACAATTTAACATGAGGAATAGCAAACACGACATCGTTAATAAATATAATAAATAGTAAAGGTCCTAATATACTCCCTTGAGGAACACCAGATAAATTATGGAATGTGGCAGATAAACTAGTTCCTATCTTAACGTTAATGCAACGATCAGTTAAATAACTTCTTAACCACTCAACAACATTTGTGTGAACACCATACTTTGATAATTTAGATAGCAATAGAAAGTGGTTGACCTTGTCAAAAGCAGCGCAGAAGTCAGTATAAATGACGTCAACCTGTAAGCCCTTGTCAATATAGGAGTGGCAAAAGTTAAGTAAGTATATTAGATTGGTCTCAATCGATCGTTTCGGCATAAAGCCATGTTGAACATTAGAAATTAATGGTGAAAAGGCTTGGAGCATATGACCAGACATTATCTTTTCAAACAGTTTACTGCACGCACATAACATTGAAATTCCTCTATAATTGCACACATTACTTTTGTCAGATTTTTTATAAACAGGAAACATCCACGATGATTTCCAAAGACGCGGGAAGCATTTCGATTGCAAGGATTTGTTGAATAGTTTGGTCAGTATGGGAATGAGAGCAGCCTTGCAGTTAATGAGATTTGCGCTGGGAATATTGTCAGGCCCAGGTGCGTAGGAAAGCTTCAACAACGAAATAGCAGATTCCACCTCATCATCGTTGATTAGTGGTGTGCATAAATTAACCTCATCACTTATGAAGGATAAAGCCGATGTTGAGTTAGACGGTACCGAGGAATTGTTGGTGTACACAGAGGAGAAATATGAGGCAAATGCATTGCAAAACTCTTCATCTCCGGTAATGGTGTTTCCCTCAAACTGCATCGAGGAAGGAAGTCGTCCACAGGATTCCTTATCTTTAGCAAATTTCCAGAATGATGTGGGATGTCTTTTGATATTGATTTCAATTTTCCTAACATGTTGTTGATGTTTTGTGTTAATTTTTCGTAAAATTGGTACAAAATACTTTGTTGAACTTCAATGAAAACTACAGGCCATCAGAGTTTGCTATTTTGAACGCTAAAACCAATGTGTCGAAATCACCCCCAAGGTGTCGATTTTACCCCATCATGGTGTCGAACTTACGCAAATCGAAAGAACGCGCTAAATACGCGTCAGCGAGCACCCGCTGCTGCCAATAGACTGCTATCACCCACCGTTCAAATTTGATTTGGAAATCACAGCATCGTCTATGAATCACGCTACCACTGTTACGGAAATAAAGCTCAATTACGCACGTGCTGACCTTACTAAACTCAAGAGACTGATCTACTCCTTTAACCAATCCTTTGAATGCTCAAACTATACATCCATTGACCATGCTACGAACGATTTCTCAGAGTTTATGCGGGCATTGCGTGAATGTGCTCCTATTAAAAATCCCCATCGCGGACCGCCGTGGGGTGACCGCACATTGCATGCCCTAAAAAAAGCAAAGCGAGCCGCTTATGACTATTTGCGTGCTAGTCGGTCCACACCGTGTCGGCTTTACTACAATGGTGTTCATGCAATTTATCGACGTTATAATAGAGTCTGCTATCGTCGATATATACGCCACACTGAACGAAGCTTGCGAAAGTACCCTCGCCGCTTTTGGAGCTTTGCCGACAACATGCGCAAGTCAACTGGCCTCCCCGGGACTATTCGGTATAAGGATAATTGTGCACACTCGCCATTAGATATTTGTGAACTGTTCGCCACGCGTTTCGAGGATTGCTTCATCTCAAACATCACACATCCGGAGGCTGTTGCTTCCACAATCATGAACACTCCGGCAGATGCAATTCATGTCACGCTACCTATCGTCACCGAGACCCTGGTTACCCAAAAAATCGAGCGTCTCAAGTCGTCATACTCCGAGGGGCCAGATGGAATCCCAGCGACAATTCTCAAGCGTTGTGCCGTATCGGTAGCTCCTGTTTTAACTAAGATTTTTAACGAATCTCTGCGCACAGGAACCTTTTTATCACTGTGGAAGGTCTCATGGCTAACACCCATCCACAAAAAGGGCAGCAAAAACGAAGCAGTGAACTATCGAGGTATTACCTCTTTAGCTGCCTGCGCCAAAGTGTTCGAGCACCTCATCTATGAACCATTAATAGCATCTGCCGGCAAATACATCAGCACCAACCAACATGGATTCATGCCTAAGAGATCAACTACGACAAATCTGATGCAATTCGTTAGCGGCTGTTATAAGTCCATTGATGATGGTATGCAGGTTGATGCCATTTACACGGACATTAAACGGATGAAATCGTATTTATGTGGTCGTTCATATGCAGTTAGAATGGGCTCCCACCAATCTAGATCTATCGGTACCTCTTCCGGCGTACCCCAGGGCAGCAACCTGGGGCCTCTGTTGTTTCTGCTCTACATAAACGACTTGTGCACGGCACTCCCGGATAATAGTTGCCTACTCTACGCAGATGATGCTAAAATCTATCGTGAAATCCGTGAGCCCGAGGACCATCTTCAACTTCAAGCCACTTTGACTGAATTTGTCTCCTGGTGCAAGCGTAACGCACTAAGCGTCTGTATCGATAAATGCGCCATAATCTCATTCAGGCATTCAAGAGCTCCAGCGCTGCTTAATTATACGCTTGATGGTCAGAACCTCGAAAGAGTGAACTGTGTAAAGGATCTAGGAGTCCTCCTAGATGCTAAACTCTCCTTCGAAGAACAGATAGACCAAGTAGTCGCTAGTGGCAATCGTCTACTTGGCTTGGTCATAAACATGACGCGCAAGCTTCGTGATCCTATGTGTTTCAAGACACTGTACTGCGCACTTATCAGACCACTGCTGGAATATGCTAGCATTGTTTGGGGGCCAGCATATACTCGGGCACTTGCGCGCCTAGAGTCCATCCAACGGAAGGCAACGCGCTTCGCCTTTCGTGATTGGCCGCGTCGTCTCGACTACAGAACTAGATGTTTGCTGCTTGGGATCCCGCCTCTCGCCGAACGTGTTGAGCACACCAGACTGGCATTTATCGCGGGAATCTTAAACGGAACCATCGACTGTCCCGAGCTGCTTTCAAGGATTCACCTCTATGTTCCTGCCAGAATACTTCGCCGCCGACCAATGCTGGCAGTCGCTGAAACCCGAACAACATTTGGCTCTCGCAACCCCCTTCTTTGTATGTGCCGTCTATTAAATTCAGCTGACGATATTTACGAGCCTGGAATGACGATAACGGAACTGACTTCACTTTTAAGTGTTCGGAATGCGTTCAACAATAACAATATATAAATGTTCTGTTCGTTATCTAATGTGTAATGTAAACAAATTTTGACTCGAGAGGGCTTCATAGTCCATCGATTAATAAACTAAACTAAACTAAACTAGACAGTTTGTGGCTGTAATGCGTTCAAGTCTTCCTATGTCCTACGAAACTCTCATCAACGTCATTGGAAGCTACCCGAAGGATCAAATCACGGTGGATTTTGTAAAGAATAAATTGCGCGACAAGTGGCGTCGCAGGCAAAAATGTTACGATTTTCAAAGTGGTCCGTGTTGGGATATACAATATCCGGCAGTAGTACCAATGACGCAACCTGACGTTATTGTCAATTCACGCGGGGTGAGCGTACCTCTCATTGAACTCATGTATAAATGTTCAGCGCTAGTCACTTCCTGAACTCCGAAAGAGATACATAAAATATAGAACATCTCAACCGAAACAAAACTGGTGTTCCACAGCGTTTAAAACTAATATCACATTAGCCCGAGTGATGAAAAGGCGTATAAATAGGAACTAGCATCAAGGCGTTGCCAAAGATGAAGAAACGCGGCGTTTGTCACTTTTGTCAAGAAGAGGGACATTTTATTCAGGATTGTCCAATGATGGCTGACGTCCGAAAAGATGTTTGTATGAAAAACAACCGGAGAGGTGCCAGAGCCAGCTTAGTTAAAGAAGTTCACCCTAAAAAGGATATGTGTTTGTACGTCACATCAGCATGTGAAGGAAACTGGTGGTATCTAGATTCTGGTGCGACGTGACATATGACAAACAATGATTTTTTTTTTTTTGAAAAACAAAAATCCGTCCAGACAACCGGAGATTTGCTTAGCTGTTGGGACGAATACAGCGTGTAAAGGTACTGGTATTGGAACAATTGTGTCTGATACAGACAATCGTGATCGAGTGAAGATTACGCTTAACGATGTTATGATTTGTTATATCTTTTCGGATATATGTAAAGAAACTCGACCACTCTGTTTGGTTGTTTGTACGCAAGAGAGCGTGCCGCCAATTCCTCTTTCTAGAGTCTTCTTCCCTCATTACATATCTGTAGCCGCGCGTCAAAATGTCACAGCGGTTTACACCTCGTGGTTGGATACACACGGTGTGTACGATGTGTATATAACATCTCTCCCCTTGACGACTGAAAACAAGGATCCGGATGATTGCATTGAAATCATCTTCCTTGCAATATGCACTGCATCCTGACTTGTATGTTGTGCATCTGTCGGGTTGTTGTTCGAATCTGGTAGATCATCCCCCACAGCCATCATTTGATTAGTGTGCCGATCCCATACTCTGCCATCTTCGAGACGAACCGAATACCGCAGTTTTCCTAACTTTTCCACCACTCGTCCAAATTTCCATTTGTCCGACGATAGGTAGTCTCGCACTCTTACACGGTCGCCATCCGAAAATAGCTTTGTATGCAAATTTCCTCCCTGTTGCACTTCATTGGAAGCTAGCATAAGATCCATACGTGACCTTATTTTACGACCGTAAATCAGTTATGATGGCGTTTTACCTGTCGAAGGATGACTTATTTTGCGGTAAGTTATTAGTATGTTACATGGACTAAGATGCAACTCAAACTTTGAAGATTTCAAAGCCTTAAGCTTTTACTTGAACGTTTGTACATAACATTCCGCTTGCCCGTTAGTGGATGGCAGCTGGATGCTATGGTACTCCCATCTTATGGACAATTCCGTTCATATTCAAAAATCGCTGAAACACATTGGAATTGAACTTTCTTCCGTGATCGCTGACCAATACCGACGGTAATCCATGACTACTAAATATCTCGCGACGCATTTGTACCGTTTTTTCTGCTGTAGTAGATTTGCAAATTCGTATTTCCGGCCATTTACTGTAAGCATCGACCATGATAAAAAAATAGGTATCCATGAAAGGTTCCGCAAAGTCTACATAGACTCTTCCGAACGGAGCCGTTGGTTTCTCCCAACAGTGTAAGGGAACTTTTAATGGTTCCGGACTTGTAGATTGGCAATCAGCACAGTTCCTTATCATTGTCTCAATAGCGATGTCGAAATACCAATGACATGAAACTGGTTTTGAAGGCTTGTGAGATCAATCTTTTTGTCGACGATACTGTTCTGTTTATCTCCTATAAAGATATCAAACAAGCAGAGTCTCTGATTAATATCGATTTAAACGCTCTGGCTGAAGTACAAAAAGCTGGCATTAAACATTAGCCTGTATCGCGAATAAATGGAAACATTTTAACAGTCGTTTCAAGTTCATTTTGGTTTAACCTAGTTCATTTTTTGTTCAATCCTGTTAAACTAACGATCGTCAAAACAGTTAACGACTGCTCGATATCGCATATTGGCAAACACGGGGGAAAATTCGAGCAGCATTAGCAGTAACGACGGTTAATTTGTATCGCATCTTGCCAGTCGTTTGTTTCACAGCGACATAGGACCAGTCCTTAAAATTAACAAATGAATTCAATGCGTTCATGTTGTCAAATTCTAGAAATTTTTAACGACTCTGGTTAATTTTTAACGACTGTTAAGTCCATTATTTAATCGTTAATCATTCCATTTCTTTCGCGATGCCAGCTATTAACAAGACTTGTTACATGGTGATGTCTGCGGGTGTATTGGACGAACCTCCATCTATCGTGATAAAATCGGAACGAATCGAAAGAGATAGACAGGCTAAATACTTAGGGGTAATCCTAGATGACAGGTTAAAATTCCACGGACGACTGGGGCATCGCTAAAGTGGGTTAGAAATGTGTGGTAATAAGTAGATTGGCGAAGGATCTCGATTTCTTAGTGAAAGTTCACCTCTACAAATCATTGGTATCGCCTCACTTTGACTTTAGCTCGTCCATTCTATTTCTTTGGCAACAAGGGGCAAATTAAAAGACTTCAAAGGTTGCAAAATCGCATTACGAGGTTAGTTATGGGGTGCGGTCGACGTACACCGACCACTGTTATGCTAGGTATTCTTCAATGGATGTCGGTAGAGCAGAGGATTGTATACCAGACCATGATCTTCATTTTGAAAATGTTAAAAGGCCTGCTGCCCGGGTATCTGGGGGAGAGCATAATTCGGGGGTACAACGTCCACCGGCATTGCATACGCAGGGCTAATGAGCCGAGGGTACTCAACTTGCATTCACAAAGTGCTAAAAACATTTTGTTCTTCGAATTCGGGGGTACAACAGGAAAGGGAAATGGATTCGACGGTACAACAGATTACCCGGAGAAATTAAGAATGCGAGAAACTTATATGATTTCAAACGTAAGTGCGTCATTTATGTTAAGCAAACTGTGTAACGTGAATTATGTGTAGATGTCCTATGTCAATATGTAATGTGTAACTACAGTTGTCATCACGATCTTGATGATGATGATAAGATTTTTTATTCATAGGGTAAATGTACCAATAGTGGTGCAATTTGTAGTGGTACCGATGTGTTTTAATGGATTTAAAGTGACAGGAAGGACAATTTCTGAATATTTTAACACATATGTTTTGGAATATGTTTTATATTCGCAATCACAACCATTTTTACCCTGAAATACATCAAATTTACGAAAAAATACATATTTTTGTGACTGCTTCGTTGTACCTATAATGGTGGTATGGTTCCTATAGTCGTCGTATTGTGTTCCTAGAGTGGTGGTAAACAAAGATGCATAAAAAACGGTGTATAATATTAATGAAACTTAGTTTCGAAGCTGTTTTCGTATGAATAGCAAGGATTACTGCCATAATATTGGTTTTTTGCGTAATTTGATCGTAAAAAATGTATACATTTGATTAATGAGACTATTCACTAAAGTACTGCATCACACCTGTTGTCAACCTACACCCGGAAGAGTGTGCTTGATTTGAAGTCAATTTTTCATTCAGGCAGATAAGCGAATTTTGGCCTGTTTTTGGTAAATTACCTACATAAAACTTATTTCTTTTGCTTATTTTAGTGAAAACAGCACGACATGTCAAAAATTTCCTCAAAAAAATCTAAAACGACCTGTTTTTATTGATTTTTTAACTATAACCACTATAGGAACATGCCTGTTTTGTGTACCTATAATGGCACTATGGTAAAAAACACTTAAAAATGCATAAACATTTTATGTATAAACATCAAAAGGCAAATAATTTTAGTAAAATAATAACATTACATAACAGTTATGTTGAAAAACTAGTAATTGCGTGGTTATGTGGTCATTTAAAACGTTAAAAGAAATATAAGTTTCGTTATGAAATCCTAAGGATTTTGGAAAAAATGTTGACACATTTCACAAAATAATGGATATTTCGGTCACTAAGTAACGGAATGGCCCCATTTAACTTTTAAACCCTTTGTAAAAGGCTAAAGAACATTTCACACTAACGTAAATAACTTAATTACTTTTAACCTCTATGAACCGCATTTTAGAGCAACCCAAATAACCAAATCGTCCTTAACCCACTGTAAAGCCACTTCAAACCCACGTGGGTTTGTGGTGGTCGATTCAGTCGTTAACCCACCAAATTTTAGAACAATCGGAGCTGCCAGTTCCGATCCGATGTATTTATCTTGCCCACCCTTAACCCACCTTTTCCAAAAATGCTTTGAGGAAAAGTTTGGTCAAGGGTTGGCTAAGGTCAATATGCTGAACAGGATTTTAACTCTTCGATTGATTACATTAATTCACTTACATCACTGCACTTAAACTTCAGCAATATTATTAGTCTATAAACTATGCACTGACCAGCGAAATGGGGAGATCATTCGCAAGTAAACAAACACACATATACACATATTAAACATGAATGTTTTACAACAAACCAACTTAAACACACACGTTTAATTGTTTCCTTTGCACAATTAAATCACATTTTAACACAAGTGAAACATGTTGAGCAAATAAATTGCCCGAGCATAATAACTGACTTTAACAAAATTGAAGTGGCTGCTTCTGTAGCCGTGTGGCTTAACCCACCAAACTGATAGTTTTTTAGCTTTGTTTGATGGAACTGGATTTTTAGTACAAGAAATTGGTGGCGTTTTCGGTATCTTGGTTATATGGGAATAGCACCACTATTGGTACTACCACCACTATAGGTACATTTACCCTATATGAAAAATTAAATAGAAAAAAATATATAAGAAAGAGACAACATAGATTTGAGACACGTGCGGGTTCTATTTAGGGGAATTTACGGTTTGTACACGGTCTAGGAGGTCACAACAGGATTCACTCATTGATGATTGTAAGTGGCCGATTCCAGATACATTAGGTTCACTTGTTTCGGAAGGTAGTGCCTTGTCGCTACTGAAGAGCGCTTGTAGAAATTATTTTTTCTTTTCTTTCGCCCTGCAGTGTTACAATGCCCCTCGCGGAGCCCATACTTGCCACAATCCTCGCACTTATGCGACCGGTAGAAACAATCACGTATCCAATGATGATCTCCGCATAACCAGCATGGACTCAGTGGTTTCACTGCTGGTGCTTTTCGGTCTACTTGCCGAGGATGCTGCTGGTTGCTGAAACTGCGTTGTGTTGCTTGTAGTCACCGCGCATAGCGAAAACTCGCTCGTTTCCCTCAGTGGCTATCATTGCGCTGTCCACCTGCAAGCTTGTGATGCGCTGAACTTTGGCAGAAAGCTGCTCCAGCGTGAGGTATTCCTTGTCTTCGATGCGAGCAAGAAACCATATGCGGAATTCAGCATCTGCTTCCTGTTTCAACCCACAAACAAGTGTAGTGGGTGTAATGATAGTCACGGTCGCCATGTAATATGATGAGCGTACAACTGTACCTCAAGTACCGTCGCGGTAGGTCAGTTTTTACTGACATGAGCAGAGGTAGAATAAAACATCGTTCGAGCGGACTTTTCGACACTTGATCGTCCAGACGATCATAGAAACCTTTAGGAGGTTTCCCTTACTGGAAACGTTGGAGTTTAAAGGCCTTACCTTGGGTAGGGGGACATAACTTACTTACTTACTTATCCGGCGCTACAACCGCTTTGCGGTCTTGGCCTGCCTCAGGAGTGTCCGAAACCGCTCACGGTCTCGCGCCTTCGTCTGCCAGTCCGTTATCCCGGCCTTAATGGCGGACACCTCCACGCCATCTTGCCACCTCAATTTGGGCCTACCACGCCTCCTCTGTCCTTGTGGACGGCCTAAAAAGACTTTACGGGCTGGGTCGTCCGTTTCCATGCGTATAACATGGCCAGCCCACCGGAGCCTGGCGAGCTTTATACGCTGTACGACAGTGAGGTCGCCGTACATCTCGTATAGCTCGTCATTATAGCGGCTCCTCCATTGTCCTTCCACACATACGGGGCCAAGTATCCTTCTGAGCATCTTCCTCTCGAACGCGGCTAAGAGGGTTTCGTCAGATTTGGACAGTGTCCATGTCTCAGAGGCGTATGTGAGCACTGGTACTATATAGGTACTATATAGTCCCAGCTTCGTCCGTCGCGACAGGTTCTTTGAGGTGAACTGCTTTTCAGGCTGTAGAATGACCGGTTGGCAGCCAGCATCCTTGCGCGCAACTCAGCTTCCATGCTATTGTCGTTGCTGACCTTTGATCCCAGATAGGTGAATTGTGGGACGACTTCAAAAGTGCGTTCACCTATCTGCACGTCACGCCTACGTAGATTCTGATTATTTGTTGGCGGGCCCGCTGATGTTGCCACCATCAGTTTGGTCTTTGCCTCGTTTATCTGCAATCCGAGGTTCTCTGCCGCCTGCTCGATCCCTTGGTAGGCTTCTGCTACATAGGAGAGCCGCAGACCAATGATGTCTATATCATCAGCGTATGCCAGGATCTGGGTTGACTTATAGAAGATGGTTCCCGTAGTCTCCACCCTCGAGTCACGGATGACTCTCTCTAGCGCCAAGTTGAATAGGATAGGCAAGCCCGTCCCCCTGGCGCAGACCCTTGGTGGTAGCAAGAGGTCCTGAGAGTTTTCCATCCACCCTCACCTGGCATGTGACGTTGGTCATAGTCATTCTAACTAGCCTTATCAGTTTGGCCGGGATTCCAAATGAGCTCATAGCGTCGTAAAGTTTTACCCTGGCTATGCTATCGTATGCGGCTTTGAAGTCTATGAAGAGATGGTATGTGTCGTTTTTGTATTCAGCCATCTTCTCCAAGATCTGCCGCATGGTGAAGATCTGATCAGTGGTTGATTTTCCGTTTCGGAATCCTCTTTGATAGTTTCCTACTATCTCTTCGACGTGCGGGACAAGGCGATCCTGAAGGATCAGGGAGAATATTTTATAGGCGGTATTCAATACCGTAATACCCCTGTAGTTGTTGCAGTCCAACCTATCTCCCTTCTTGTATATGGGGTAGATGATGCCGAGATTCCAATCACAAGGCATCGATTCGCTATCCCACACCTCAGTAACAATTTGATGAATCTCGTTTTCTAGTCGTGCACCTCCATTCTTGACCAGTTCGGCTGCAATTCCGTCGGTTCCGGGTGCCTTGTTATTTTTCAGCCGACTCATAGCCTTTCGTGTTTCTTCTATGCTAGGTGGCAGTAGCATGACACTATCTGCTAGTGGCGCTTCTAGCTGTTCGCTAAACTGGTCATTGAGTAATTCATCAAAGTACTGAGCCCACCGCGAGAGGACCTCTGACTGGTTACTGACCAGATCTCCATCCTTGTTGCGACAGCAGGTTACCTTAGGTACAACGTTGTTTCGGTGACCTACTATCGCTTGGTAAAACTTTCGTGTCGGTTCGTACGCCTCTCTGGTTTGCTCGAGTTCCCGCATGTTTTGCTCTTGCAAAGCATGCTTCTTGGAGCGGTGAACTGGTTTCTCTTCGCGTCTAAGCCGTGAATATTCCTCTGCGCATGCCCGCGTTCTATGCCGTTGCTGCATTGCTCGGTATGCAGTATTCTTACGTTCGGTCACTTGTCTGCATTCATCGTCGAACCAGCCAGATTTGGTGTTGCCACGACGTGGTGGGAGTATATTTCTTGCACAGTTTATTATTTTTGTTTTTAGAGCGTTCCACCTCTCGCTCGTAGTTTCGTATCTGTCTTCTGGTAGTAGAGACTCTTCTAAAGCGGTTTTGAATTCCTGTTGGACAGCAATGTCCCTTAGAGAGTCCGTGTTGAGCCGAGGCTGCGTGTTTTCTCCGCCCCCATTGGCGCGGGGGCGGGCGATTCTACAACGTATCACTAAGCCAACCAAGTAGTGATCGGAATCGATATTGGCTCCTCGATATGTTCTGACATTTAACAGACTCGACTGTCGTCGGCGGCTTATTAACACGTGGTCGATCTGGTTGAAGGATTCTCCACCCGGGTGCGCCCATGTAATCTTGTGGATTTTTTTGCGCGCAAATTTGGTACTTCCTACAACCAGATTGTTCGCTGCGGCGAACTGGACCAATCTACTACCATTATCATTACTGTGCTCATGCAGACTGTGACAGTCAGTGTATTGGCGGTACATTGGCTCCCTACCGACTTTTGCGTTGAAGTCCCCCAGGATGATTATGAGGTCATGCCTGGGGCACGCATCTACAATTCTAGCGAGGCGGCCGTAAAAAAGGTCCTTCTCCTCTTCCTCTTTATCTTCGGTAGGGGCGTGAACGTTTATGAGGCTTATATTAAAGAATTTGCCTCGCATGCGCAGGGTGCATAGCCTATCGTTTATAGCCTTGAAATCCATGATTGCGGGTTTCAACCGGGGACCTACGGCGAAACCCGTTCCGAGCACGCGGTGGGGGACATAACTAAATTCTTTAAATGAGAAGTCGATAGATATTGGATGGGCATAGTCCTACCCTGACAGTTTGAACGAATCTGACTTGCCACGGTCGGAATTGGTTTTATTTATACTCAATAAGTTTCGTACATTTGGTTTTGGAATGTGTTTTTGTCCTAATTAATGGTTCTTGATATTAGGTGCAATTTATACATTGTATCGTAGTGAGGTGTCTGTCATTATGTGCCTATGCTGTGTTTTAGTGTTTTTACGAAGGTTCTGGAAAGTATAAACTGTTCTAGCTAAAGAACGGGTGCGTTCGTCGATCTTTGCCTACACTGCGCTTTTAACAATAAGTTGCTATGCGTTCTCTGTTTGTCCACTTTGCTGCAGTAACGCTTGAATTGCTTATGTTGCGCGTTTCGGTTGTTTTCGATAAATGTGTATAAATGGTTTTTTTTCTATGAACGGTATGGTCTAGGTGTGTTGCTATGGTGTGGATTGATTTGCTGATGTGTTATAATGAACGTGTTGCAATGGTATGATTTGGCTTTCCGAAGTGTGTTACAATGTGTCCATAGCTGATAGTGTGTATTATAATAAGTTCTGTATAGCAGATATGCTACACAAGCATTAAGCATTTGAACTGCTCCTCGGTCATAGCGCTGAATTGGAAATCAACACAAGCGCGATTAACCCGAGCAGCAGTTACTCTTAGAGGAATGAGTTACACCCTCGCGCGAGCCCTCCCCCTCCACACCCGTAACGCACGGTGTGCTCTGCATTTATGTTCCAACCTGCTCGAGTCATCACCACACCCGCTGTCAAAATGAAATTAAAACGAAACTCTTTTGTTTACTTTTTATTCAAAGATAGCCGCGTCGCTTTTCGTGCGCTCATAAAACCCAGTTTTTGTGTAGATTTCTGTGTACAAACTTGATTTCCTTGCTACCTATCTGTGTTACCTGTAAGTATGGAGATAAATATTAAAAATAAGACATTTTAAAGACATGCAAAACTCATATACTTAACTTTTACAGCTGTGATTGTGGGTGGTTGTTGTGTGCATTTCGATCGGGAGTTGCTAATTGTTGTTCACCTGTAAAACATGTAAGTTGGATGTAATCAAATTATATGTTTTTCAACTATTACTTTACATTGCAACTAAACGAAAAACTAAAAATAACATAATTGCAGGTTACCATGAGCGGTTCGAATGTGGGAGCTACTAGCTGTGGATGCGGGCAAGAATGCAATTGCACAAGCATTGCTAACGAAAATGCCAAACAATTACATACTTTAAAAAATTTGATACTAGATGCAAATATGAAATTAGACTAGCTTACAGGGTTTACCAAGTCACTTTGCGATGTGAGCTGCACAATTCATCTCACTTGAGACGTATTTCTATTCTGACGTGCTACTTCATTTGGCCCGAAATAATTTTCTATTCCGCCGCATTCATTTTCATCCATTATATGAAGTCTTTTCACAGGGGATGTTAGCTGGAGCCGTCCGCGATGTTTACATTTTTTTCAAAAATAAATTTTTGGGCTTTTAGTGCTGATTTGTGATACAACTATGTTGTTTAACAAAGAATAGAAGTTTATCTTTGCTCCGCTGTAGCATTCTAGCCGAAACATGGGTTATTCATTGAGTTATTAGCAGTTGAACCTGCTCAGTCAAATCTGCTTATAACTCAATGAATAACCCATGTTTCGGCTAGAATGCTACAGCGGAGCAAAGATAAACTTCTATTCTTTGTTAAACAACATAGTTGTATCACAAATCAGCACTAAAAGCCCAAAAATTTATTTTTGAAAAAAATGTAAACATCGCGGACGGCTCCAGCTAACATCCCCTGTGAAAAGACTTCATATAATGGATGAAAATGAATGCGGCGGAATAGAAAATTATTTCGGGCCAAATGAAGTAGCACGTCAGAATAGAAATACGTCTCAAGTGAGATGAATTGTGCAGCTCACATCGCAAAGTGACTTGGTAAACCCTGTATGGAAATGCATCTAAATCAACAAATCTAGCCTCAGGCAATTAATGAAAATGTGGTGCTGGAAGAAGTAATTGAAAAAGCTTTCGCGTTAATTTCATCCAAAGTAGATTTGGACAAACTCGAGCAGGATTTGGTGGCGACGGAGCGTTACCGATCGATTAAATCAGGTCTCATGAAAAGGATCAAGTCGGTTGGGATTAAAGCAAGGTTGCATGACGCTCTGTATCTAGTTTTTAATAGAATTTTTCTATCTGAGTGCTCTTGGAGCGGAATCGGTCGCAGCGGACCTAAAATTGAATTTAGGAAATATGTACACATTCTACAACTATTTAAGGAAATTTCAGGCAGCAGAGATTATTCGGAAGTAGAGAAATTTTTCAGTACAAAGTTACGAAATGCAGGAACAGCAGCAAAAAGGACCGGAGTGGTCAAAAGCGTTAGCCGAGGACAATACTCGAAAAAAAAAGAAATTTAATATAAAAAATGAATACTGTAAATAGTACTTAACGTAGATATAGGTAAGAAAGTATGTTGAACTTAATTTTATGGTGTAGATAAATGGTGTAGATAAAGAATTTGTGCAATATTAACCATTTTAAGTAATACTTATAAGTTGTGCACAGGCTGTGCATTCTTTAATTCACAGTTGCGAGCAGTTAAGTTTGTTGTTTTAAGTGAATAGCGAAGATTTATATGAATGTGAAGACAAGTAGAAGAATAAATGAATTATGAAACGTTCGATGGTTATGTTCTTATTTTTTCTTAATAATATTTAGTTATTTGAAATATTTTAAACATACTTTGAGTTGATTATAGCGATTAATAAGTGTAATAACCGATTTTATATGGACATGTTAGTTAAGTGACATTTTACAAACATTTTTAATGAAATTGCTAGTTATGCGACAAAAGCAACTGGCCAATTTAGATTATCATGATTTGTGAAAAGATATTACCGAACAGATAATTACTGCTTCGAGGTTTTGCCTTCTGTAAGAGAGTCCTTTAAAGCATATCCAGCTTCATAGTTTTAATTGATTAATGTCATCTACTCGGATAGTCTGGCCACAGATTTCTAGACCTCTTACTTCTACAGGAATCCAACCATACGTGACTTATACTACAACCTAAAAATACATAAAACATTAGAGCATTAGAGTGTGTTTCGAATTTAGGTCCTCAAGGTGTACTTGCCTGACGATGTTAATGTTTATGTCCGAGCACATCATGAAATACAAAGCACTAGCAAGAAATCCTTTCATTGTGTTGCACAAGACGATTATGTTCTTTAGGCGCAATATTTCGGTTATTTTAGTGTTTGTTTTCGTGGCAGTAGCGTGATGTCGCTTTTTTATATTTGGATGAACTAGCATGTTTTAAGCAAAATACTTGTGTACCATGAACCTCGATCCATTTTCGTTTTGCTAGCCTAACGAGCTTAGCAAGTCAATGACAGTAATTAAACAGCTGCAGAGGAATAGAATGGAATACACGTGGTAAGATGTGGATTGCGCATAAACGCGTTCCGAAAGTTGCTGATGGACAGAATCAACCGCCGCGCCACACCACTACAATACCATCGTAGTTTAGAATCCACTTGAACCCCCGCTTCGCGCTGCAACATGAAACCCTGCGCACACGATACCTTTCGTGCTGGGCCCGGCCGGTCGATTGCTGCCCTGAGCATGCTCATCCTTCAGAGCACATAAGCAGCGGGAGAAGACCGCTCCATCAATTAACATCACCGGAACGGCATGGCGCAGGGCGGCAATCGCCGACAATTTGCCCGTATCCTTGTGGCCAAGTCACGAATAAGCTCAAGAATCTATCCCTCAACGTCGCGTTGGTTCAGAAAATCGTGCGGGATCTCGATCAGGAACGAATCCAATACGCCCTTGTTCCACACGTCGAACTCCTGTGCCATTTCCTTCCGTGTCATGCCCAGCGCCAGCATCAGGTGACACGCTTCGCATATCAGCTGCATATCACCGTACTCGATGCCGTTGTGTACCATATTCACAAAGTGACCCGCATTCACAGCACGAACCACCGTTCGATTTGACGCAAATAGTCTACTGGGAGAAAAGTGACGAACCGGGTTAAATATCAGTCAATTGAATCACAAGATTTACTCACCTGGTAGATATCCTTAATCAACAGTAAAAGCATCCGGGTGCCCACCGGGCATGAGAGAAGGAACTATAAATTTTCCCCGCCAGAGTGAAGTCAGTCTTCGCGGTAAAGTTGATGTCTGGTTACCTAAAAAAGTAAAATAAAAAATAATCTAAATTAAACACTAACATTTGCCGTGCGATTTCTTAAATGTTAATTTTGTGTTTTGGTACTGTATGCTTTTATTTGACAAAATAACTTTAGTAAACTAACACATTAAAAATTGTACACATATAAAAAGACGATACGCGGTAGAAAACACGTCCTGCTACGACGGCACCCGAAATGGAAGAGAGCCGATCTCTCTCGCTTTACCGCCGCGCGAAGTACCGACGAACCCTTCGGCTACGTCGGATGCTGTCGGTTACCAAACAACACCGAGTACCTGTGGCTGCGTACTGCGCCCAGCGTAAGACCGCGCTTGCACAACATCTCTCCCTGTTAATTGAGCTGATAGGCTCCAAGCCGACGGGGGAGTCTTCTAACGCGAGAAGACCTACGTGGCACGCCTATCTGCTGCTGGTTCGTACCTTCTGTAGGATGTTCGGTCTCCAGGGCCTGCTGCGGTTGTGGTGGTGTGGAGGCCGCAGAGTTTTGGGATGTCTCAAATGCAGACTGATCAGTAGAATGGGTTGCCGGTACATCATGTCCACTCTCGGGCTGACTGGATACCTTCCATTCCGCCAACAGCACGTCAAGGGGTAGCTGAACTGCTGGTGATGAACCGTTACCAACTCGTCGTCTCAGCTGATTCACGTGACGCCTTAACAATCGTCCATCTTCGGCAACGATCTCGAACATTACACGCCCGCAGCTGCGGACAATCTCCCCTGGGATCCACTTCCACGAGTTGTTACTAAAATACTTTTCCCAAACTGTGTCGCTGCGATGAAATCTGCGAACTGATGAAATTGATGATGATGGGGAAGATTTTTCACACGATGATGGAGGTCGCAATAGCTCCAATGCAGTTCTTATCGGGCGACCGAACATTTCCTCCGCTGGACTTCTCTGCTGTTCGAGTTGAGCATTTGGTGTAGAACGATACGTCATCAGGAAAAGCTCCAAGTCCTCATCTAGCTTACTCTCCTCCGTTCTGATCTTCCTCAAAAAACGTTTAAGAGTATTGACGAATCGCTCCGCCTGTCCGTTCGACTGTGGGTGAAAGAGAGCCGTAGTAATATGCTCAATCCCGTTGTGCTGACAAAACTCATTGAACGGACCGCTAACGAACTGTGTGCCATTGTCGCTGACTAAGGTTGCAGGCATACCGAAACGAGCAAACAAGTTCCTTAGAATGGCAATCGTGGCTGTTGTGGTGGTGCTCGTAGTTTTGACGATCTCCGGCCATTTGAAATACGCGTCGACTACAACCAGAAAATAAACGCCCTCCCAAGGGCCCGCGTAATCGATTTGAACTCGGTTCCAAACTGCCGAAGGTTTTGGCCACGCCATTGATGTTGCCCTTGGTGGTGATTTTGCCGCTGCTGCACATGCCTCGCAGGAGGCCACATAACGTGCTATGTCGTCATCCAACTTAGGCCAATATACGTAGCTACGTGCAACCGCTTTCATCCTCTGCATTCCCGGTGTAGTTGATTTAAACAGCGATTGCGCAGCTTCTCCGGGATGACTACTCTCTCTCCAAAAAGAATGCAGCCATCCACGTTGGTCAGCGATTCCCTTCTATCGTAGAGCCGTGCAAGATCTGTTCCGTAAGCTACGTCGCGAGGCCAACCATCTCGCACGTACTTGTAAACCTTCTGGAGCGACGGATCTTGCTGAGTGTAGAGCTCAATGTCGAAAAGGACGTCGGCGTTGGAAAAAGAACCAGTGGGGATGTATTCGATGGTCATGTCGTAAAGCTGAAGTGTTAATGCAAACCTCTGCAATCGATTAGCTGTATACGTTGGAATCCCCTTTTTGCTTCCAAAAATTCGCACTAATGGCCGGTGGTCGGTTTGCAACGTAAAATGTCGACCGTATAGCATCCAATGGAATTTCGTTACAGCAAATATGATGGCGAGACCTTCTCGGTCGATTTGGCTGTAACCCTCTTCAGCCTTACTCAGCGCTCTAGATACGTGTTGCACCACCTTAAGAGATCCATCAGGAAATTTGTTACTAAGCGTTGCCCCAAGTCCAATAGATGAAGCATCGGCCGAAACCACAATGTCAAGCTTCGGGTCATAATGTGTGAGCAGGAGGTCTGAAGAAAGAACGGTTTTGAAACGCTCGAACACTTTTTGGCATTCCGGTGTCCATTCAAATGTGTTACCATTTTGCAGCAATTTGTCCATTGGGTAATGCAGATCTCTAATACTTGGGATGAACTTTGCATAGTAGTTCACCGCACCGATGAACGATCGTACTCCTGAGATATCTTTCGGTGGAGGCAGTTTTTTAATGGCTTCGATCTTCAACGGGTCAGGTCTGAGGCCTTGGCTGTCTATAATATGCCCTAAATAGCGGATATGGCTTATTGAACGCACACTTTTCTGATCGTATTGTAAAGCCATAGTCTTGTATGCGTTTAATTGTTTCCTCCAGGGCGATGTCGTGCTCTTCTTGCGTTTTACCACCAATAATCACGTCATCCATATAGGCTGATACTCCGTTTATGCCTGCGAGCATCTTGTCCATGATCTGCTGAAATGCTCCCGGTGCTACTTTGATGCCTGAGGGGAGTCTATTGTAGTGGTAAAGGCCTCGGTGTGTGTTAATCGTGAGCAATGGCCGACATCCTGTCTCTATTTCCACCTGGAGAAACGCATCTGAAAGATCGAGTTGTGTAAATATTTTGCATCTAGCCACTTTAGAAAAAATATCCTGTGATAACGGAAGTGGATACTCATGCGGGTGTAAAGCTGCATTCAGGCCGGTCGAATAATCGCCGCATAGTCGTATCTGTCCGTTAGCCTTCCTGACCACTACGACTGGTGCTGCCCAATCCGAGTAATCGACAGGTGATATAATGCCCAAGCCTTCCAACCGATCGAGCTCCTTGTTGACAATCTCTTCCATTGCATACGCAACGGGGCGCTTGGGACGAAACACTGGACGGGTATCTTTTCGTAGCTGCAGATGAACGCTGGCTTTGGTACAAATCCCCGTGCCATGGAATACCGACGGAAATTTGTCCTCCCAGGACCGTGGATCTGCTTCTTTGATGTTGTTACAAAAATTATCCATCGGGATCGTTCCTAGGGCGAAAAGATTAACCATGTCCGCTCCCAACAACGCCAACTCCATTTTGGACACTCTTATGGTAGCTCGCTTTGTACGGTTTGCAATGGACACGTTCGCTATGAACTCACCTTCCAGTCTGAGGACGTCACCGGACGCTGCTTTGGCTCTTACCGTTACTGGTGTCAGATATGGTTTACCCAACTGCTTCCACATGCGCTTACTGATAACCGAGATATCCGAGCCGGTATCCAATTGTAACCTTGCTGATTTATTCTCGATCTGGATGGTCACAAATTTTCTGTGCTGCTGGACACTGCAGACGTTGACTCGTACCACTCTGGCTGCTACGGATGGTCGCTGGTGAAATTTCTTATGCCTCGTGCGGCGGTGTGAGGAAGCGCAATGTCCCTCTCGATGACCGATGCGACCGCAATCACGACACTTGTGCGCCTTGTACGTGCATTCCCTGGACCAATGCAATGCACCACAAAGCCAACACGGATTACGGGGATTGGAACCAGTGCTTCTGTCAAACGGTTTGGAGTTTCGGTCGCGATCATAGCACTATCCGCTTTAACTCGTGCTAGCCGGTGGCAATCTTCTGCTAGCTGCGCTAGTGTTGCATCTGTGCGTTCTTCCATGCTAGCAAGCAGCCTGACACGAATATCACGATCACATTCATCCTTCAATCCGCATACCAGGACGAGACATTTGAATTGCTCTTCTGTCATAGATGCAAATTCAAAATCGACGCATGCGCGGTTTACTCGGCCGGTGAATGACAAAAAATCCTCGGAGCGCGATTTGGTGATGCTCAAACATTTATACCGCTTGCTTAGGGTCGACTCCATTTTGCCAAAAAGCACCGTGAGCTTTTCCACCATTTCTGAAAATGAAAGGTCACGGGGGGCACGCGGTAAAATGAAATTGGTGAAACGAGCATACTCGCCTGCTCCTAACTTTCGTCCAAGGAGTCGAACTTTTGCTGCGTCGTCCAAACGGGATACATCGTGCGAGAAAAGGTCATCGTATCGCGCGTACCATGACTCAAATGTGATGTTGGCTTCCGCATCATGATGAAACTCGGTAATGTTGCCAGCAAGAGCTTCGAGGATGAGCTCCGGATTGCTGGGTTTCGCGGAAGGTTGAAGCTCACTATAATGGGTCAGTGGTGTAGGTTGCTGCTGTTCCCGTTGCTGCATAAGCTGAGAAAATAGTTGCTGCTGCTGTGTCATTTGCTGCTGCTGTTGGGCCATTTGCTGCTGTAACAGGTGCAGCATTTGCTGTATCATTGTGATGTCCGATGTTGTTTGCAACGATGGTGCATTCTGCGATGGTGGTGGATGCTGTATGAATGCTGCGTTCAGGACCCCATTCTGCTACAGCCGTCTCTGCTCCTCGGTAATCGGCGTCTCTTCGGGGCTTGACATTCTACGGCGTTTTCGCAGAATTGTTGCACTTAAAAAAAAACGTTGATTAGGTTCACTTGACTCGTCGCCACTTATGTGTTTTAGTACTGTATGCTTTTATTTGACAAAATAACTTTAGTAAACTAACACATTAAAAATTGTACACATATAAAAAGACGATACGCGGTAGAAAACACGTCCTGCTACGACGGCACCCGAAATGGAAGAGAGCCGATCTCTCTCGCTTTGCCGCCGCGCGAAGTACCGACGAACCCTTCGGCTACGTCGGATGCTGTCGGTTACCAGACAACACCGAGTACCTGTGGCTGCGTACTGCGCCCAGCGTAAGACCGCGCTTGCACAACAGTTAAGAATTAAGTAATGTTTAAAACTTATGAATGTCACATCAATTTGTTCTACGCAAGTCCTTTGACTTTAATTATAAACATTAACTTACAGTACTAGTTATCGATCCATCCTTCCTCTACTGTCGTTATACTTCATGTCAAAAAAGTTTCCTGGAACATAAAAATTATCCCCACGAGCATATTTAAACTGTTTAATAATAATTCCCTTTCTTATAAATAAAATGTCTCTTGCACCTTGTATAATGTTAATGTATCCCTGTGTTAATTTATTTTATCTCGCCAGGCATTGAAACATCCCAATTACTTTCCTTTACAATCCCCTTTCCGATTTGCCATGTGCCACCTTCCGCCCGAGTAGTTGCAAACTAGTCCGTGTAGCGTAGCTTGGTTGGCACATGTTAACACTCTGCACGACAAGGACGTGTCGGAATAGGAGTTGAATGGGAGAGCCTCTATTATCCCTCAAAAGGGCTTCGGATCCCATCCCTTTGCAGAGCATGTTAGTGTATTAGTTTGTTAGTCAAAATGGGTAGAATCCAAAGAGACAAAAAAATTAAACAATTAAACAATTAAAACAACCATCACCCATATCCTACAATAAAACCCCTGCTTCCATGATCATGAGGACACAATAGCTCTTAATTAGAGATCTCAACGGCTCACTAGTACAAGACTTGCGGAAACGCGGGCATTACAGTGCATGGGGCCCCGCATGGCAAACATAAAGCTATGTACCAACAATGGTCATTGTCTCCCCATAAAAAATCTGCTATTCTTATACTATCTAATATACTACTTAACCTAACCGTGTTAATATACTTATTTAGCCTTACCATGTTATTAAAAAAAACCTTAACAAATGACCATTGTGAGCTTTATAATGCACAAAGCGGTCAAAGTGGTCGGCCCACGTTAAATCGGGCAACAAAGATCCAGTATAGAGATGGAAACACATCGTATGCGATCATATATTAGAAAAGGAATAGAACTTAAAATATAAGCAATAATAAATTAATAAAAATGTTAATCAGAAAAGGGGACAGTTAGTGACGGGTTACATGAAATATGTTAGTTGATATAGTTAGTTTATTGAAAAGTATGGAAAAGGGGAGTTAAGGAGATTAGACTGGAAGATAGTTGCGGATCAGGATGTTTAAAGGAAGTAGAGGGTAGGCGAAGTGCAACAAATTTGCACTTGATCGCATAATGTGGTATTTCCACCGACCTGGACGGACCATTTTCATCTATCTTATAGATATGTAGGTCGGTAGACGATAACTGTTCACCGTCTACCGACGCACTAAACTGTTCCGTCCAGGTTTCATACTGGATTCCAATTACGGTGTACAACAGCGAAGAAATCCTCTTCGCTTCTAAAAATTTTCCATTGCCCTTCAACCGGGGGTATGTTTGAGTAACACGATTGGTAGCCACTTGCACTGATGCAATGTCTTGCATACGGCCGGCTACCTGTGTTACTACATGCGTGCCCGATCTCACATATCGGCGTACAATTTGAAGATACGCCTGTTCTCACTTTCCTCTGAATCTTTATCCGGTTGCTATGGATCGCAATCCATGAGAATGGATCGCAATCAACTACGTCTGAATCGTTGTCAGCTACGTTTGGATCTTTTTCAGCTACGTTTGGATCGCTCTCAGCTACCTTTGGATTTTACGGTAGCTCGCGCAAATTTTGTTGCGGCGTAAAGTTTATTTAGTGACCGCTTGGCGCACCGCACGATTCACATCATAACAGACAATATGAAAAGCAACAATTTAATATTGTTCTATGTTTGAACCCAATTGAGAACTTGTGTTGAAAACCCATTACTAGGCAATGAATAACAATTGACAGATTTGTCGGCTTCTACGCATCAGACTAGATTCGCAACCAGACCGTCCCTCCATGGTATAGAAGGAATATCCGGCTAAATCTCGAAAGCTGGAACATGACTGAAAGACCACGAAGGTCGTTACGCCAAAAAGAAGAAGATTGTGCAGATTTGTTAGGAAAACTTGGTCAAAGAATAAAAAAATGTATGAATGGTAATGTATGTAAGTTTCACATAAAAAATATGATTAGATTTTACAATTGAACGCATTAATTATTTAATGCTTTCCTTGGGATGCAAATGTGTCCCGCGGGCACTGAATAAACGGTTGCGCTACAATGAAATTTGCGCGAACTACCCCAAAATCCAAAGGTAGCTGAGAGCGATCCAAATGTAGCTGAAAACGATCCAAACGTAGCTGACAACGATTCAGATGTAGTTGATTGCAATCCATTCTCATGGATTGCGATCCATAGCAACCGGATAAAGATTCAGAGGAAAGTGAGAACAAGTGTAATTCTCATACCGATATGCGGAATATTCAGGAACCGCTCCAAACATGTTAACGTCTCCTGACACGTGCAGGAGATCGTGGACGTTGCTGGTCATATGGGCTCGACCATAATACTGCGGAAAGTTCTTTACAAAGTTGTATAAGAACTTTTCCGCAAGAGGCCAAAGATGCTTGTGTGCCGTTGAATTAAAAATCGTCACACTGCAAAAGTAGCACAAGAAGTGATTGAATGCATCAAAAGACATAAAATCCTTCAAGACCGCAATATTAATATGAAGAAGGAAGGACCGAAATTCGGTGGCCTTCCAAAAATGGCGATAGCGGAAGGATCACATAGGGCGATTCACTTCCGAAGGAAGCCGTGTCTTTATCAAAAAAGTATTCACGGCTTCCTTTTGTCGGGGTGACCACTTTTCAAAATTTTCAAAAATTCCCTCGTATAACCCTAGAACAAGCTTTAGGGTCACCCCGCGATCAAACTGATGGAGACCTTCGTAGGGAACACCGTCGATCATATTAAAATTTTTGAGCTTTTCTAATGGTGATCGCCATGGTTTGTGGTGGTCTTTGTCTACTCGTCGTTTAAAGCCGACGTCCGTACGCAGTTCGGCGTCCACGGATTCAAAAATCATTTTGTGCTCCGAGTTGAGGTGTACCCCTACACAGGTACACTTTAAGCACCCATGCGCTGCATTAAAGTAAACTGTACCTGGTAAGAAACAAAACATAAAATAAAAAAAAAATCTTAATTTTCATAACAATAGTGCTTTGCATACCTTTAGCAAATGCCCGCGCTGGAGAATCGGCGACAAATGCGCTTGGTAATAAGCGTACCACTTTGTCGCCGAACCGCAAGCCTGTTTCTTGGAGCCTATTAAAATCCTCCACTAGTGGGCCTAAGAACTCTTCCACCAGCCCCGGTTTAGTTTGTCCGCAAAAAGCCCGACAAGCATTACCGGAGCCTCAGGCAAACTTTCCACCCATATTAGAATTGGCCACAATTGCTTAGTGGAACTCTTAAATAGGGGAAGCCCGTCGATCGACATTGGTATTTTTAAAGTGTCGTGTTCGGGAATGGTATTTCTGTAAGAAAAGAAAAAAAAATACGAACACTGTGCAACCCAATAAATAAATATTTATAATTTATTGCTATAAGCACTTACCTAAAATAGTTGCGAATGACCGTCTCAATGCCCTGGCCCTGGTGAACTAAAATTCACCGCCCGAGATCGTTTGTACTTCCAAACCGACCTCGGTGGGGGTTTTGAGGAATGTCCGCGCATCTTTTGGAACGTCTAAATGATACAAATTCCGCAAGACCGCCAAAAGTAAATTGAACGTCGTTCGCGGCACGTTTTAAACAATAGCCCATGTTCTCAGGCCTTCAATGGGTGATAATTTACCCATGAAGGCCCAGGCTTCCTCCCAACACGCTGTGATATCTTCATCATCACTGCCGCGATCGGTATCCCCATGATCACTATCTGAATCTGAAAAAATAGCTGGAAAAGGGTTAGTACTATCTAACTCACCGTCACCTTCAAGTAAATCGTTGTTAGTTGGATAGATGTTAGGCAAGTTGAAACCATCACCAGAAGTACTGCTACTATATACATTGTTTTCACCTGAAAAGGCAAGACAAAAACACTACGTAATTAGTTTTGTGTGATGTTTACAGTCCTGGAAATATTTAAGAACAACTATTATAATTCCCCCTTTTTCATTAGTAAAAGAAAACATCACCAACATACTTAACAAAAAAAGCCTACTCTATTGAACCTATAGCTGATTTCCCCATCTTTTACCTTTAACGAACTTTAACACGAAGAACAAATAAAGTTATTATGGTATTGCGGGCAATACGGCCTTTTTCAACCGTTCCTACTGAATAAAAAAAGCATACTGTTACTTCGGTAACAATTTCTTTCCGGGTGTTTGAAATAAGAAAATGATCTTTGACGTTTTGATGCAAATTCTATATTTTTAACTTGTCCGGTCACACTCGCTTTTGCTACTGCCAATAGTTTCGCGCCGTTTCCTGTCTATGCCCTTATGCTCGACCTTTATGGGGTGTATGACCGGAGGCTGGATCGTGTCTCTTCATCTCTTTCGCAATGTATATGTTTGCCTCTTTCAGTTGATAACAACCTTTACGCCACCTAGCGGCACCTTTTCTAACTTGGTTTATCTACATATCTCGGTCGCTAGGTGACAGCAGTTGTGTTGTTTACCTTTTTCACGCAGCCAAAACAGTCAACACAAAAACGTGCTAACATACCCCACCCCGTCAATCCTAAGTTGCGCAGGATTTACTTAAAATACTGGCACGTTTCTATTTGATGCTTCTTCTAAACGTTAAAGTGTGTATGGACAATATATGATGTATGGGTTGACTCAGTGCAGTGCTAATATAAATGTTCATAATTCCGGTGCTAACATTTCTGTTTCTATAGAGGCAAGTTTTACCACTGCTCGTTTCAAAAGTTTTCCAGACGCTGTCCTTACTACTGCTTGTCTCACTCGTCCGTCTCGCCCAGCTATTGTTTCTTCTACAATTGCTCTCACCCAATCCTTTCGACTTCCTTCCGTAATAAATACCAAGTTTCCGACCCTGATTGGTATGTTGTCATCTCGCCACTTTTTCCTAAGATTGAGGTTAGGAAAATATTCCTTCAACCATCTGTCCCACATTTCGCTAGATAATTTCCGGCTTCTTTTGTAGCTGTTTTGGAGTGTATCAGCCAGATCTGGGCATGTTGCTAATGTTGATTTGGAGCCGGACGAATCTCCTAAAAGGAAATGGTTTGGTGTCAGTGCTTCTGCATCAGTGGTATTGTGTGGCATATAGAAAAGTGGTCGAGAGTTAATTAGACATTCCGCATCAATCAAGGCAGTATTTAGAATTTCATCATTCAATTTTCGACCATCAACAAATGCATTCATGGACTCTTTAACGCTCCTTACCATCCTCTCCCATACTCCGCCCATATGTGGTGCTGACGGCGGATTAAAGTTCCAGTTTGTGCGTGAGTTTGTGAAGGTGTCTGCCAATTTAGAATTTAATGCTGCTATTTCTCTTTTTAGCTCGTTGTTTGCACCAACAAAATTGGTTCCGTTGTCGGAGAATATCTCTATAGGCGGGCCCCTTCTCGACACAAACCTTCTGACAGCCATTATGCATGAATCAGTGGATAGGCTGAATGCAACCTCTAAATGAACCGCCCTCGTTACAAGACATGTAAACACAGCAACGTATCGTTTTTCGGTTCTTCTGGCGTTGACGACATCTAGCGGACCTAAGTAATCCACTCCAACATAGCTAAAAGGACGAGCATAGGATTGCAGCCTCGCGTTAGGTAGAGGTGCCATTCGGGGATTATATGGTTTGCATTTTTTTACCTTGCAATACTGACAGTCTCTCGCCCTTTTTCCAACCAAAACTCTCAGGTGGGGTACATAATATCTTTGGCGAATCTCGTTAACTACAGTCTCATGATTTGCATGTCCTAGTCTGCAGTGAAATGCATCGATGATAAGATTTGTCACTGGATGTTCTTTAGGCAAGATGATAGGATATCGAGCATCGTAAGCGATATGATTAGCGTTTGCAGTACGGCCATCGATTCGTAAAATGCCATGGTCGTCTATAGTTGGTGTCAGCTGGTACAATTTGCTATTGTGCTCCAGATTTTGTTCATGTGTTTCATTCGCCATAATCTTTAGCTCTCTCGGAAAGCTTTCTTGTTGCGCCACCTTTATAAGAGCCTGTTCGGCCTTTTGGTACTCGGAACTTTGTAAGGGCATTTGTTTGGTGGTTTGTGAACTCTTTATCATTTTTGCCTGACGTTTCGTGGGTATTAACGTTTCTAGTGGTAGTTTCAAAATTTTCCTGCGACAGTTACTTATGAATCGATATACGGTTGCTATAGTACGTACCAACACCGTCCATTTCGAGAACCTTTCTACTTCTATCAAGATGTTATTAGCAACTTCGCTATGCACATTAAGTGTTCTGCGTTGTTCGTTTGTCTTCGCTATTTCCTTCTGTTCCGGCCAATTGTCTGGCGGGAGATATAGGAATGAAGGACCATTGTACCACTTACTATCCTTGACTAGAAGGGTATCTTTGCTCCATTTGGTTAAGCAGTCCGCTGGATTTTCTTTTGAGGGAACGTGTTTCCACATGTGAGGCTCTGTTAGTGAGAGGATTTCACCTATCCTGCACGCTACAAATTGTTTGAATTCTCTAGTTGCTGATGCGATCCAGGAGAGCACGACTTCGGAATCAGTATGGAGGAATTTCTTACTTATGGGAAGAGTATGGTTCTCACTCACAGTACTCATTAATCTCGCGCCCATCAATGCTCCTTGCAGTTCCATTTGCGGGATCGTTAAATGTTTTAAGGGAGCTACTTTGCTTCGAGCCATCACCATCGAGCAGTGTACGCCGTGTTCATCTTCTACCCGGAAATAAGCTACACAGCCATACCCGAGTTCACTCGCATCGGTAAAAACATGTAGCTGTAGCGATTTGTACGCTTTAGAAGCAGTATTTCCAAAATAACACCTCGGTATTTCTATTTTGTAGATTAGAGGAATTAGGTCTACCCATCTTTGCCATTTTAGAAATTCGGCGTCAGCCATTTCTTCATCCCAACCAAGTTTTGCACGCCACAGGTCTTGCATGATCATACGACCATGTATTAGGATGGGAGCGAGTAGTCCCAATGGATCAAAAAGACTCATTATTATTCTCAGAGCAGTGCGTTTAGTGGGCCTTTTCTTTTCCTCGAGGTATGGTAATAGGTCGTCCCTCCAGGTTGCAGTAAACTTAAACGTGTCTCTTACTGGATCCCAGGCCATTCCTAACACTCGTTGTTGTTTTTCTACGTCTCCGTATTTGATTGTTACGGATTGGTTCGAGGTGTTTTCGAGACTATTTAAAACAGTTTGGCTGTTACTGACCCAATTTCGCATATTAAATCCGCCCTTAGAATGAATTAATTTTACTTCTTGTGCTCGTTTAATCGCTTCTTCTTCTGTATCGCAACTATCAAAATAATCATCCATGTATGTTTTCCCTTTTATGGCTGCAGCCGACTCAGGAAACTCAGTTGCATTTTCTTGCGCATTTCTATGCATGACATACTGTGCGGAGCAGGGTGAGCAAGATGCGCCGAAGGTCGCGACATCCATTATGTATACTGAAGGTGGTTGGCTAGGATCAGTCCGAAACAGGAACCTTTGTGCGTGCTTGTCTTCTTCACGAATTTTTATCTGGTGGAACATTTTTTCAATATCCCCACCGAAGGCCACTCGTCGTTCTCTAAATTGGCTTAAGACACTGGGGAGCGTTACTAGTAGATCTGGCCCTTTAAGTAGGAATGAGTTTAACGATACTCCGTTTACTTTTGCCGCTGCATCCCAAACTAAGCGTTTTTTGTCGGGTTTACGCGGGTGTCCTACGACATTCAATGGTAGATACCATACTCGGGAGGGGTTTGCTCCATGCACTTCCTGCTTTGTTGCCTTATGTGCGAATCCCATGTCTAGATATTGCTGAATTTGTTGGTGAACGTTCTGTCGCAGTTCTGGATCATTTGACAGCTTTCTTTCGAGACTTTGTAAGCGTTTTACAGCCATTGGGTAACTGTCAGGGAACACCACTTCATCTGTGTTCCAAAGTAGCCCTGTTACAAACCTCTCCTCTTGACGTTTAGTGGTAATCTCAAGCAAATGTCTGGCCCTAGCTATCTCACTTGTTTCAGGCAACGCGTTAAATTTAACACCAACCTCTTCTAATGTGAAATAATCACGGAGCAGCATGTTCAGGTCTCCGTCGCTGTCTTCAGTGTCGCGTTGCACCGCATTGCCGGGTTGCACCGGACCAATATGCTGCATCAAGACGCCGCTCGTCGTGTTGTTGTACGGTCCGTACACAGCCCATCCAAGAGGGCTCCTCACAGCGACCGGTTCGCCTGCCTGCCCCGTCCGGGTCTCCAGTGGTGTAAGCAGCTCCATGTGTTGCAGCCCGATTAATAACTTTGGCTCAGCTTTCAGAAACGACGGGATCGGCAATTTCTGAAAGTGAGAAAAGTTATTTATTAGGATTTTGCGGTTTAGTTCTTGCTTCGGCAGACTTAGCTTTTCGACCGTACGAGCGCCGGAAAGCTCGTAACGTCTATCGTCGCCTCGCGCCGAAATCTGCACGTCTACTCGTTGTGATGCATTTTCCTTTCTCGTCACATCGGCTGTCCAGCTTAGTTCCAAGGGCTCTGGTCTTCCGCTTACGCCAAGGGTGTTGGCCAGGCTGGTTTCCATCAAGGTTAAGGATGAACCTTCATCCAGGAAAGCCAGAGTTTCTACACTTTTCGGTCCATAGTGCACTATGACTGGTACGATTCGGAACAGCACACCAGCCTTTGTCGTACCGTTATGGGCTAGTACCTCTGCACAACGTGTCGCTGACGGCAAATGCAGCAATGCGTTATGGCGAGCTTCGCACCCGTTTATCTCGCATCGGAATCGCGATAAGCAACGTCGTAGGCCATGTTGGTTAAGGCACAGCTTGCATAATCCATGCCGATCTACTACATTCAAACGGTTCTGCACATTCATTAGTCGGAACTCTTGACAGTTCCTCACTCGATGACCTGTATCACCACACGCAGGACATTTCCGCTCTTGCCAGGTGTAACGTCGTGGTTGTGCTAGGGTTCCCCTTTCAAGAGTATCAGTGTGATGGTGTGTTCGATAGCGAGGAGGAGGAGGGTTTGTGGGTTGTTGTGGAATATAATTGCACACTTCGCAGGCATGCTCCATCAATTCATCCATGAACTCACCAAATTGTTGCAAACTGATATGTGGAAGACCACATTTATATCGCGACCACTCCAGTCTCCTTGATGCTGGGAGTTTCTCTACTAGTTCTCCTAGTATTGCTGGGTTCTGTAGGTGGTCTTCTAAGTCTGCTGCTACTAGGTGGTCGCAGAAATGTTGCACTGCTAACCCGTATTTAATCAGCGACTCTAGGTTTTCTGGTTTGGGCGCTTCGGTTTGTCGTGCCTTGTCGATTAACTCTTGTACGATTAGGGCAGGACGTCCATAGAGTCGTTTCAACACTTTGATAATGTCTGGGACTGCGTTTGGCGTCGTGAGTTTTGATTGCACTGCCTCTCTAGCTGCACCATGAAGGCACTCTTCTAAGCGCAACAAATTTTCTCTATTAGAGAATCCGCAGGCTTCATTGGACTCGTTGTAGCAGCTTATGAACACGGCCCATTCTTTAGGAGAACCACTAAATTTTGGCAGTTGTTTTGGGTAGTGGTTCCTCGCAGTTATTTGGCTGGGGGTCAAGCCGTTTCTTTCCACCATCGCGTTTTCCAGATTATTTTCAGCTATTCGTCTTTTCGTTACTGGTGACGCTTCAGTTTGCGGATGAGTCTGCACTTGAGCAGGTTTAGCCAAAGCCTGATTTTGATCTCTTACCCAAATTTTTGCTCTTACACTTTTGCCACTTATGATGGAACATTCCGAGCGTTCGATGTCGAGCTGCTCCTCGAGTTGCATCCTGAGCTCCTCCTGCTCGAGCTCCATTTTGGCCATCTTTAGCTGGAACTCCTTCTCGGCCATTTTCTTCTCAAGTTCCTGTTTCTTGGCCAGGCGCTCTAAGGCGTTTCGCACAGATAGTTGAGAAGACGCTGAGCCGCCCCGTCTTGTGCTTGGTGCTTTAGATTTGGCCGTTTGGGGTGGACTTGGCTTATCCTGCACTACGGTTCGCTCCGAACTGCCACCCTCGCTATCAGCTGCTCCCTGCTTCTCTACATTCTGGCAGCTTTCAGCGGGCTTGTTGTCCTTTGCACTAACTTCCTCACGTAGCGTCGGTTTGGCCTCGCTTTTCCCGATCACAGGCACTTTCTTCACACACTGAACACAGAACCACTTTCTTTTCGCTACGTTTGCGGTGACGCCAGCACACCCGTAATGGTACCACTTCGCGCAACCGTCGCACAGCACCATATCGTCCACGGTGTTCGCCTTATCGCAGGCACCACAATCGAAGCGATTTTCTTCACTCTGCATTTTTATGCCGTAAATTTATAACTCGCGAAAATACAAGTGTGGAAGTTAAAAACTTTGTTACTTCGGTAACAATTTCTTTCCGGGTGTTTGAAATAAGAAAATGATCTTTGACGTTTTGATGCAAATTCTATATTTTTAACTTGTCCGGTCACACTCGCTTTTGCTACTGCCAATAGTTTCGCGCCGTTTCCTGTCTATGCCCTTATGCTCGACCTTTATGGGGTGTATGACCGGAGGCTGGATCGTGTCTCTTCATCTCTTTCGCAATGTATATGTTTGCCTCTTTCAGTTGATAACAACCTTTACGCCACCTAGCGGCACCTTTTCTAACTTGGTTTATCTACATATCTCGGTCGCTAGGTGACAGCAGTTGTGTTGTTTACCTTTTTCACGCAGCCAAAACAGTCAACACAAAAACGTGCTAACACATACCCTAAGGTATTTGAGATGAACTATGCTCAGCATGTTCTTCTATAAATAATTCTCAGCAATACAAATAAAATTGTTTACTATCCACCTGATCCCAAATACAGCCCCCAAACAGTGAGTGGCCAAACAGCGGGTATATCAACTAACATAGCAAATAAATGGGCAAACGTAGCCCAAATTCATTTCGCTAGATACGAGGCAGTCTGCTCGTGCCGATCGCTTACTCGACAATGCATATGCTGTACTTGTTTGGCACGTGGCGAAGCCGCCAAGTGCATCACTTCATAACTCCAACGCTGCTGGCATCAAGAACGCGCACCTAAGCCAAGTTGGAGATATCCGACAATCGGTCCGACCCAGACGCTGTCCGGCAGGCCCGGCATGATGCGAAAAGGACTCTACACGGAAGTACGGCGTAGCAAACGGCCACCGTCGCCGTCATCATCACCGCGGACAGCGGTGAGACTGTACGCGCAAGGATGGCGAGACTTCGGCAACGGCATCGCCAGAACCGTCAGGAAAAGCGGAAGAGATTGACGGAGCAGACACTGACAGCGGGGAGTCTGGGCATCCTTAGTTGGATATCCCTTCCCATATCGTGTACGGCGGTTTGTCCGTAGAAGAGGAAATGGCAGCTACATATGCAAATGCGGCCTTCCGCTAGTCAATTTTTTAAGGAGTCAAAAGGATACGATCCAACGGGCTCTAACAATTTTTCTCTCTAGACCCTTCGAGGGGCTTAGGAAAACGGACAGGAAGAGAATCAGGAAAAAATAAAAAATTGAAGTAACAAACAAGCTTTTTGTAAAACAAAGATAGACCTGCCTTGACCTCACCGTTCACTACACCGTACATCTCACACTTTGCTGGTGCTAGCCAAAAATCGTTAGATTTCCCAGCTCTATCAGATGCAATGGACTTAGCAGTAACAGTCCATCTACAATTTGTAAAATTCAATCCTTTCGGTGCCCCAGGAACGGACGGGATTTGGCTTATTACTACTGAATCGACCCTTTTTGTTTCTTGTCGCTTCCAATGACATAATACGACCGACGACACGTGCTTCGCGTGCTGTCCAAAGGCGAACCTAGAACCCGCAGCCAACTATATACGGTCAACATAGTTACCTCATAGCGTGGGGTTCAACGCACACCTAAAACCAGGCCGACCACCAATGACCGAACTGACAGAACGGCACCGACAGTGGAACGATCGGTCACTTGATGCCTTCCCCGCCGAATGATCCGCCCGAGCTTCGAACCCCCACCAACCCAATTTGCTGACGACGATGTACACCTCATGGGACAACCAGAACCAGCCACACCCCCTCGTCCGTGTCACAAATAATTAGCACATAATAAAAGCGCGAACGAGAGTTCGATCGTGGCTATACTTCGCTTAAATTTCAGAGCTCACTTTCCTTTGAAGTTCCTGTGCTCGAAAGAATTCCCGCCCGCTACACTACGCTGAAGTGCTGCGGGATACATTTAGTGCTCGTAATTACCGAGGCATGCTGCGGTTGCGCTAAGCATTTCGCGCTGTTATTGTATGGGCCACTTCTCATGCGGTCGAAACGTTCAACCACCGCCAATCTGGTTGAGTAAGCCTGCCTCTGCCACAGGACCAGATCGACGCGGGGTATCAAAGCTGCTTTTAACATCGTTACGTAAGTCTTGCTGCTTAACAAGCTTTACGTGCTCGGACTATCCGGGCAGCTGTTGGCTTGGTTCCATTCCAATCTTGCCATATATGATCGCGTTTAAAGGAGATGCTTCTCTATACGCGGACGATGAAAAGCTATTCCTTCCAATCCGCGACCAGACCGATCAACTCCGGTCACAGGTCTCACTAAGCGCTTGCCGTTCCTAATCCTTTTAGAATGGTCTTGAGAAGTGCGTCGAGAAGTGTGTTTTTGTTTCGTTTGCGAGAAAGCGGTGCCTCTTAATGTATGACTACGCGTATGACTACATCAATGCTCCTTCATGAAAAGTTTATCTTCTACAGCCAGCCAGAGAACATTGACGCTAAACCAATTGATCGGCTTACCAAAATAAATAGCACGCGAAATCGTGGACTGATTTCCTCCGCTCACACAATTTAATTTCATGTTTCCACAAAAATATTCCTCCCATGCTCCAAATATGAATATTTCATAACACAAGCACGCCAATGACATGCTTGCGCTAGAAACTTGTACACTAACAAACTGCTCTTCCTAACGCCGATTCAAACGGCAGTGTGTTGCCTTCAAGTTGTATCGTAGCATTAAGCACAACCTAAAATACATAACAAATACTATATTCGTTTAATTAACTTACCATTTGAGGTAGATGGCAATGGAATAATTTCGGTCGATGTATACCCTCTCAACAATCTCAGAGAGAGATTGTATGGAAACCGCCACAGCTTCTTCTCTGCTTAAACTCTGCTTGTTGGTATAAGCAGAACTCAGAGAAGAAGCTTTAAATGAACCGGCGCTCAGTGACGTAACGGATCGCACTGAATCCCATCCAAAGAATATTCTGTTCCAACCTGCTCGAGTCATCACCACACCCGCTGTCAAAATTAAATTAAAACGAAACTCTTTTGTTTACTTTTTATTCAAAAATAGCCGCGTCGCTTTTGTGCATGTCAAAATAAAATTCAGAACTGTAGAAAACTTTTACGAAGAAACTGTTTGTGTTTGCTGATAACCTGTAAGTATATAAATAAAGGATCAAAATGCGTAAAATTTAGATCGGTGTACAACTAATAAACCTTCTTCGCTTTAAATCTTTGCTGTTGTTACCTGTAAGATCAACTAAAACACATTTTATATCAATAAATAACCCCATAACTTTCATTTAAACGAAATGTGGAATATACTTATATTATCATTGCAAGTTACGATAAAGAACGCTTCGAGTGTGGCAGCTGCCGGATGTGGATGCGAGCAGGAATGTTACTGCAGAAGCCTGGCTGTTGAAAATAACAGGAAAATACATATATTGACAAATCTAACAACAGATTTACATATGAAATTATTATTATTATTATTATTATTTATTTCATATTGTCAGCCGCCTAGGGTTTCACAATAATAATATGTCTTACAAACTAAGGAAGAAGGAAGTGTTAAGGATGGGAGGTTGATGATAGAGACAAGGACTCAGAAAGACGAGAGCGAAAACTGGACAAGGGGACGTGGTAGTCGAACAGATCATGAGCTTCATTAAATGCTGCGCAAGCTCTCAAAAATGGATCTCTCTGACCAAAAACAGAACGGCGGGAGGGGATAAAAATGGGAGGTCTGTCGCGGAGACGACGAGAAGGGACGTAAATAGGAATGGAGCTGAGGAGCGAAGGAGCATCGATATTGGAAGTCAGGAGGCTGGCAATGAAGTAAGACTGCGCGTGTGAATGCCGGGATTTGATTTCCATCAAGCCCAACATACGACATCGGAGAGAATAAGAGGGCACAGGTGCATTATGTCCGTGCAGAAATCTACGAATAGCGATACGCGTAAACTTCCTCTGCACTCTCTCTAGTCTCTGCATAGCGACACCTCCAGCCGGGGTCCACACAACACTAGCGTAATCCAGAATAGATCGAACCCAGCAACAGTAAAGCGCCTTCAGGCATAGCGGATCTCTCAACTCAGAGGCAAGACGAATTATTAGTCCCAACGCTTTGTTCGCTTTAGCAACGACATGATTGATCTGATCCTTGAATGTGAGGGAGTCATCGAGCCAAACACCAAGGTCCTTTATAGAAGACTCTCTAACGATCTGAGTTTGACCTAAAAAGTAATTCCATGTAATTTTCCTGTTAGGACGACCAAAAGAGACAACACAGCATTTAGGGGGACAAAGCACTAACCCATTAGACGAGCACCAAGATGAAAAATTATTTAAAAAAAACTCTGAAGCGTTTGACAATCAACAATAGAGGACACAGGAAGAAATATCTTCAAGTCGTCAGCAAATAGAAGGTGTCCATCAGCAGGTAGAACATTAATACAATCGTTTATGTATAAGATAAACAGTAAAGGGCTAAGCGCACTTCCCTGGGGTAAACATGACTGGCCTATGAATGTAGAAGAGAAGAAGTTCTCTATTTTGACTGTGTAGCTACGGTTTGCTATAAATGAATTTAGCCAAGTTATTAAAGGATAGCCTATTCCTAATTTCTTTAGCTTAGCTATTAGCAGGTCATGTGGTATATTGGAAGTAGTGAAGTCAACCAGCTTGGTGTACGGTTAGAAACAGAATGAATTGTATTTCATACCAAACTTATAACTACACAAATTCATAGGTTACTATGATTAAATTACTCATAACCCAAATACGGCTTACTATAATTCCAATACTCCTCCTTAAGCCGATTGTTGTGTAATTCCCATAGATCGTCGATTACGTTCTTGTTTGATTCGTTGTAATGCTTTTGTAAGACCATCTGCAACTTGTTCTTCAGTGTTAATGTAATGGAGATTCACAACATTTCGATCCAAAGCATCCCTGATGTAATGATGTCTTATATCGATATGCTTCGTTCGTGGTGTATATCCTCCATTTTTTGCAATACAGATAGTGCTCTGATTATCACAAAATATCTGAATCGATTGCTTCTTACCAAAT
Organism: Anopheles coluzzii; assembly: GCF_943734685.1. Taxonomy (NCBI): domain Eukaryota; kingdom Metazoa; phylum Arthropoda; class Insecta; order Diptera; family Culicidae; genus Anopheles; species Anopheles coluzzii. The sequence continues at coordinate 51,390,754 of NC_064671.1, read as the reverse complement.
TGTTCTAACAATCCTTTCCACCACGATGCTTCTTGTACCGCTGCTGACAATGCCATGTATTCCGCCTCGCAGGTTGATAATGCAACAGTTGGTTGTCGTTTGCAACACCATGACACCGCTCCTCCTTGCATCAAGAAAATATATCCACTGGTGGATTTCCTATCTTCTGTATCAGCGGCCCAATCAGCATCTGAATATCCAGTTATTTGTTCGTTACCTTTTCTGTAATATTTGAGTTTCATCGATGCCGTTCCTCTTAGATATCGCATAAGATGTTTTACAGCTTGCCAGTGACGCGATCCAGGATTATTGTTGTATCGGCTCAGCTGATTAACTGCAAACAGGATATCTGGTCTGGTGCATTGAGCTAGGTACATCAGGCAACCTACAGCCTCTTGAAAAGGCACCGCTGACATCTCTTCCTTTTCTTCTTCTGTCTGTGGCGACATTTCCTTAGTTAGCTTTATGGAAGAGTTCATAGGAGTAGCAACAGCTTTGCAGTCTTGCATTTTGAACCGGGATAGGATAGTTTCTATGTAGGCTTCCTGGTCAAGTGCAATTCCGTCATTTAAATAATTCACACGAATCCCTAAACAATGTTTAGCTGGTCCCAAATCCTTCATCCGGAACATGCTGCTCAATTTCGTCTTCAGCTGATTCTTCATTTCTTCATTATTACTAAAAATCATTAAATCGTCCACATAAATGGCTACAAACAGCATATTTCCATTGCCATTATAGAAATATAAACATGGATCATACTTCGATTGTTCCAAACCCAGTTGTTTCAGTGCTGCATCTAGCTTCGTATTCCAGACACGACTTGATTGTTTTAGTCCGTACAACGCTTTGTTCAATCGACATACCATGTTTTGCTTGCCAGGCTGCTCAAAACACGGTGGTTGCTCCATGTATATCTCCTCTTCCAAATCTCCTTGTAGAAAAGCAGTTATCGCATCCATCTGATCCACCAAGAGATTATTTCTGGCCGCTAGTGCAAATAAATATCTCAGGGAACTATGACGAACTACGGGTGAATATGTTTCGTTATAATCTACCCCCTTTCGCTGAGAATATCCCTTTATCACCAAGCGCGCCTTGTAGCGGTTGACTTTTCCAGCCGCATCGTGTTTTGTTTTAAACACCCATTTACATTTGATTGCTTTCCTACCTTCTGGAAGAGTTGTCAATCTCCATGTGCTGTTGTCAATCAACGCTTGATATTCTTCTTGCATCGCTACTTTCCAACGTTCTGAATCGCTACGCGACATTGCATCCTGGTGTGTGATTGGATCCTCGCTTGAATTGTTGCTCATGATCTTTGAACTGGTAACATTGCTGAAAAGACCAGAGCCATGTGGGATTATAGAATCATTATACCTCTCTGGGACTTTACGCGTCCGACTGCTTCGCCTCAAGATTTGCGATTGAGTTGGTATAACGAGAGGTTCGCTGTTCACAGCTGCATCATTATCGACCACTGTTTCGTCAAATTCGTTACTAGTTCCATCGGTATCTTCAGAAGTTTCATTGTTCGCGTCCGTGAAGTATTCGCTGTCGCTGTCCTCGTCCTCATTTTCACTCAAAACTGCCTCCATTTGTGATGTAGCATTCGGTGAAAGAGAAACTGTCTCTTCATGTTCAAGGAGAATCATATGCCTTCTGCTTGATTTTTCTTGGATAGGAACAGCAACACCTTCATTAATGAAATTTACTTCACGACTGACTGTTACTTTCTTCGATCTGATGTTGTACAATCTATACCCTTTGGTAAACTCATCGAAACCGGTCAGAATGCACTCTTCTGATTTAGCGTCCCACTTCTTGCGATATTGCTTCGGAATAAATTTCATCGCTCTAGTACCAAAGATCCGAATATGGGACAAATTAGGTTTCTTACCAGACCACGCTTCCTGCGGAGTAGCATTATGGCCTTTGGTTGGAGAACGATTCAGAAGGTACACAGCAGCAGCCACAGCTTCCGCCCAAAAACTTTTAGAAAGTTTCGCCATGTGTAACATACACCTTGCACGCTCCACAATCGACCTATTCGCTCGTTCGGCCATGCCATTCTGTTCCGGAGTGTATGCGTTGGATGTTTGATGAACAATGCCGTGCTTCTTTAAGTAGTTTGTGAACCCTGTGTTGACATATTCTTTTCCATTGTCTGTTCTGAGTACCTTCAATTTTCGTCCAGATTGCCGTTCTACCATCTTGTGAAAATCCTGGAAAATTTTGTTTACCTCAGCTTCCGACTTGGATTTCAAGAAATATGTCCACATCCGGCGTGATTTGTCATCCACAAATACAATATAATATCGGCTTCCTCCTAGAGATTTGACTTCCATCGGCCCGCAAATGTCAGAATGAACCAAATCGAGTATTTCAGCCGCCCGCGATCCTATCTTGCTAAAAGGATGACGGCTATGTTTGCCCATTGGACATTCTTTGCAATCGGCCATGGTATCTCCAACAATATTCACGCCAGTCACTATTCCATTCGCAAGGCTTCGGACACCGTTGATGTTAAGATGGCCCATCCTTTGATGCCATAGTTCCAAGCTCCCTGTTGAAGAAACTGTCAACGCGGTTTTCTCACCTTCTTTACGTTCGTCAAGCTTGAACAGATCGTTGTCATGGCTACCAGTAGCAATGATATCGCCGTTTCGGTTAACCACTTCGCATCCTTCATTGGTGAACGTAACGGAGTAGCCTTTTTTCACAATTTGATTTACCGATAAAAGGTTCACGGATAGATTCGGGATTAGCTGCACGTCATCAACGGGAATTTCACCTTTTTGGCACGAAGGCTTCAAAACACAGGATCCCTTCGCGGTGATTTGCATGTTCTCCCCGTTGGCTGCTACCACAGTTCCACTAGATGTTTTCGCATACATCAAAAAATCGCTATTGTTCGTCATGTGGACACTTGCTCCGGAATCGAAATACCATTTTCCGTATTCCGACGATCCACACGTAGAAAGCACTACACAGAACGAATCGTTTCCCTTCGTGCTGTAGCAATCCTTCGCTATATGGCCAAATTTCGAACATTTTCGACATTTCGGTCCCTTAGCTGTATTCGATTTTTTAGTTTGCTTACCAGCATTAACGTGCTTCGTCCTTGCCGCAAACGCAGGTTCAACTGATGTGGAAGGAACCTCTTGTAAAAGTTTCGTTTTAATGATGTCCCCAGTGATGACAATACCGGAGTTTTCAAGGGCCATGATCATTGGGCGATACTGTTCTGTTAATCCAGCCAGTAATAGATTTCCGACCCACTCCTCTGAAATCGGGAAACCAATTCCATTCAGTTGATGCGCCGTTGATACAATACGATTAACATAATCCGACATAGAATCGCATGATTCTAAATCTGTCTTGATTAATTTATGCAACAATCCGACTCGTCTTGTGAGGCCAGAGTCTTCGAAAGCCTTTTCTAGTTTGGACCAAACTTCTTTTGCTGTTGTCGCTTCCTTCACATGAACGTAGTTCACTGGTTCAAGAAGTAAGATGATTTTCACTCGTGCCTTTCGATCCTTTGCTGTATCGACGGATTCGTAGCTTCCATCGTCGTTTTTCTTCGGCTTTACTGCACACCAGAGATCTTCAAGTTCCAGGAACGTTTGCATGGCAAACTTCCATGTTTCCCAATTTTCTCTCCCGATGAGTCGTTCTATGCCAGGAAGACTTGATGTTGAAATGCTACTACCTGCAGCGCTTGAGGATCCAGTGGAGTTCGGGTTCATCTTAAAACTTCTTCGGAATAACGGCGAAAAGATTCTGCTTCAATCACTGTACGCTTCTGGGTTCTGGGCCCATAACCTATTGGAAGTAGTGAAGTCAACCAGCTTGGTGTACGGTTAGAAACAGAATGAATTGTATTTCATACCAAACTTATAACTACACAAATTCATAGGTTACTATGATTAAATTACTCATAACCCAAATACGGCTTACTATAATTCCAATATGGTAGACTGTCAAAAGCGGCTTTAAAATCAGTATATATTGCATCCACTTGACGATTACATGCAATATTCGACATTAATGAAGACACAAAGTGCATTAGGTTGCTCGTGGTGGATCGTTTAGGCATAAATCCGAGTTGATGTTGCGTTATATAGTTCGTTACGCATGGAAGAATGGCAGTATGAACGAGTGACTCAAACACCTTAGCCATAGCACATAGAATGGACACACCGCGATAATTTGAAGCGACTGAACGGTCACCTTTTTTAAAAATAGGACATATCCAAGCAATTTTCCAAACAGCTGGAAAGGTTCCCTCTTGAAAGGATCTCACATACAGGCGTTTAAGTATGGGAACAAACAAAGTGCTGAATTTTTTCAATATGCAAGCGGGTATGCCATCTGGACCCGGCGAAAAGCAATTTTTTAATTTTTTCAATGCTGAGTAAATGACCTCATCATCGATAGCCACTGTGTTGCAGGAAATTATATCACTTGGTACATATGCTAAGCCATCAGATAAGGATACTGGACTGGAGTCTGGGTCCACAAATACGCTAGAAAAATGTCTAGCAAATAACTCGCTGCAGCTGGAGGGCGTATCAGCCACTTCATCGCCAAGGGAAATTATGGAAGGGATGCCGATAGAGTTGCGACGATTATTAGCAAATCGCCAGAAAGATCGAGGGTCAGAGATAAATCTTAATTGGAGACGCATGATGTATAGTTTATAGCACGCTCTGTTGTAAATACGATATGCTGTGGAAGCATATTTGTATACCCGTTGGGCATGTTGAGAGCGAGTATGCATATATGCACGCTGTTTCCGCTTCTTATCCGTTCGTAAAGCTTTTAAGGATCTGTTCGACCACGACCATGTTCGAAATTAGATGAACTTTTAGCAATGCAACGTCAACATCCAATTCAGCCTTTGGATACTGTTGCAGTTATAGTGCAAGAGGATGAAGCAGATGGGTTTGTCTTTGCCAAAATTAGTGACAAAAACGAGCTAACCAAATTTGAGGCGGATTTGATGTTGACGGAGCGTTTTTCTTTTATAAAAACGTGGCTTCTTAAACAACTTAAGTCCGTAGGAAGCATACCAAGGATGCATGAAGCCCTGTACATAATTTTTAATAGAGTTTTTTTAATGGAGTGCTCGTGGAGTGGACTAGGAGTAGGACGTTAAAAAACAAAAGTAGAATTTAGGACAAATGTAAATATATTACGATTATTTAAGGAAATAGAAAATACAGTAGAACGTCGATTATCCGGGGGCGGATTAACCGGCGGGCGGCTTAACCATGCGCATAAATGTGACAGCTGTTCAAACGTACGGCGAACATTTGCAGCGATAGTCAAGTGGGCAACCAGTTTTTTGTGCAACTCTGTAGTGTTTAGTAGCATTTTCAAAATTCATGTTTGCCCATGAAAAGTTGCCAAACCTACAGTTATTGAATATAATAATATTCTACAAACGATTAATCGATTAATTCAAAGTGAATTAATCATAAAACTAGTGAATTTTATAATTTTTATATGAATTTGACATTTCTTGGACCATTATCCGTGCAAATCGATTAACCGGTAACCGTCCGGTCCCGAGCTGCCCGGATAATCGACGTTCTACTGTATACAGGACATAGCAGAATTAGATTTTTTTTTAGCAAGAAGCTCCGTATTGCTGGTTCTGCTGCCCAAAGAACCGGGGTCATTAAAAGCGTCAGTCGAGGGAAGTTCACGAAAAAGAAGAAAGAGGAAAAAAAATCTGAATCTTTGTAAATATTGTAAATAATATGAATTATAGATTTAGTAGTTTTAATATAAATTTTAGTTATTTGTTTTCAAAGAAGACATATTTTGTAAATTAAATAATTTTATGAATTAGTTGCTAATGTTTTCATTACTGTGGAAGTTGAATAAATTGGAAAATCACTAGTTTTATAAAAAAAGTCTTACATGCTCTTTTTGTGACTTTAATGCAGCTGTGTCAAACTCATTTCATCAGAGGGCCGCAAGTACAAAATTTCAGTGATTCGCGGGCCGCAAAGTTGGGAATGGAAAATATACCCCAATATTTATGTAAAATACTTTTTTACATTTTTATTGTTAAACAAATTGACTTTTTGTGTACTCCTCGCTTCTTATCTGGAATCGTTTGTTATGTACAAATTCGCGATGTTATTTTTATATGTGCTATTTTTTACATGAGAAAATTTTTTTAATGTACTTTCAACGTTATTACTAAAAAAGGACATTTTACATTACTCGCGTTCTCTTACGGCAGTTCTGCTAGAAAATATCTGTTAAACACACTTTTTCACTGAAGTAGGAGAAGTCTAGCAGCCTGTAGTGAATCTTGTTCAAGCAATCCGAGCTATCCATCACTGGATGAATAACAAAAATATTTGCTTGCAATGTTTTGACAGATCAAGAGAAAAATTGTAATAACACGTGTTGAAACATTATTTTTTGCTAATTTACAAGTTCCAAGTGTTCTGGTGTTATATTCATTTCTTATAACAAGAACCCGTATTTTACGAATAACTTTTTTTTAAATTACGATAATTTTATCTGACGAAGAGTCGTGGTGTGTGTTCCCATACAGATCGGCAAATCTGTTTTTGACACTTGAAGGGAGATGATTCGCGAATTGAGGAATTGAGGACTGTGTGAGCTAATCTATTAATAAGCTTTGTATTGCATGGCTTCGGCATTTAGATTATTTTTATCCTTAATCTAAATCCTTTAGGCTTAAATGTAATCATATCATTTTGGTTTTGATTTTTGGGGAGGTTGGAAATTACATTAATTCGTCTTGCAGAATGTTGGGTACAAATAATTCCAACTTGGCTACAATCATTTTTATTAACATTTATGGTGGCATGATTATGACAAAAAACAGAAGTGGCTCCAATCGAATATCAATGATGTAACAATCTAAGGTCGGAAAAATCGAAGCCGAATGAATCCTTTACTCGGCAGTCGGGGGCATGGAGATTGTCAAATTCGGTGGGACAACCGATGACTCCAACGGTTCCGAATGGCTTTAAACGGCTCTATAGGCTTCGGACCGTAGCCGATTGAGCCGGTCTCGTAGTACAGTCGTCAACTCGTACGACTTAACAACATGCCCGCCATGGGTTCAATCCCCAAATAAACCGCGCCGCCATACGTAGGACTGACTATCCTGCTATGGGGGGAATCAATTAGTCACTGGAAGCCAAGCCCACAAGTGGGTACAGGCAGGCCTTGACCGACATCGGTTGTTGAGCCAAAGAAAAGAAGAAGATAGGCTTCGGACGGCACCGAACGGAACTGTTGGTTTGATTTTGGCCGGATTCGGAGTAAGAATAGCTAAAATCGGAAATGGTTTTGAGCCGTGGATGCGATTCCGACAATCCATCACTAGTTGTTGCGAAGTTTCCTAGTGTGTGTATCAAGTTATTTTCATTTCTTTTTCGTTTGTAGACAGTTGACGCAAATCTATTTTTCCATACAGAATGCGCAATCGAATGTGCACAAAACTATGCTAATATTCAGAATTTAATCGAAACATAACACGACTGAGCTTGCATTCGATTCAGTGATTCTTAAGGGTCTCGATTGATATGTACGTTAGTGTAAAATAAGTTTATGAGATGTTATGGGTACATTCATGTTAGTTTCCATATACCAACAAAAGGATTGTCCTTCTCTGGAAAATTTAATACACTTTGACAAATAGTAATAACAGATTTAGGGTTTGCAGTGCTTTTAGCAATTCTCAAAATACTCTTGCGGGCCGCATCCAGAATCAACGCGGGCCGCCAGTTTGACATACCTGCTTTAATGGATTGAAGAATGTTGAAATGTAATAAGAGCTTCACATTAAAAGTCATATTTCCGCTTCCGAAAACACGAAACTGTTAACGAACTGTCAGTGTCGCAAATAAAAGTAAAAGAACTATGCGACAGTTAATCCAAAAATGCAGAAAAGGTTGTAACAAGCGTCAACTGTGACTGACTGAAAAATGATGACTTGTTAAGTATGTTAGAAAAATTAATTAGCACGATGCGATGCATCACACTTCAATTTAGTTTAAAATTATTTCCAGAAGTGGAACTTAATAAAGTTTATGCTTACTACCTTAATCAGTTTTATCAGTTTTTTACTACCATTACATAATATATAATTAATTGCTACTTTTCTCACAATCTGACACCGTTATTGTCCTGTCTATTGAGTTGATTTAGCGAAGACGTGTTACCACAAAAGGCTAGACCACTTACTTCTACAGGAATCTAACCATACATGACTTATACTACAACCTGAAAATACATAAAACATATTTGCATTAGAGTGTGTTTCGAATCGTGGTGTCCAAAGTGTACTTGCCTGACGATGTAATTGTTTATGTGGTATACGTTCGAGAACATCATGAAATAGAAAGCACTAGCAAAAAAACCCTCCCATTGTGGTGCACTGGATGATCATGTTCTTTAGGCCCAACAATTCGGTTATTTTAGTGCTTGTTTTCGTGGCAGTTGCGTGATGGCGTGTTACTATAGTAAGATGAACTATCATGTTTTCAGCCAAATATTTGTGCACTATCTATTTTCGTTCAGCTAACCTAACGAGCTTAGCAAGTCACTGGCAGTCGCAAAGCAGCTGCAGAGCAATAGAATGGAGTACGCGTGGTAATATGTGGATTGCGTATAAACGCGTTCCGAAAGTTGCTGATGAACATGATTCAACCGCCGTTAGATTTGGCGCATATAGCCTACCGGGAGAAAGGTCACATACATTACAAACCATTCAATTAAAACACAAGTTCAACCCACCAGGAACATAACATTCATCCGCGGAAAAAGCGTCCGAGTGTGGGAAGGGTGGTAGCGAGCCCCTTCTTCTGCACCCCTTCACAGCTGCAGAGGGTATCGACTATTGACTATCCCCGCCAGGAACGGTTATATTGCACAAATCACACCCTAAAATGGAACAATGATCGTAATTACACATTAACATACCTTACCTAGCGGCGGTGTCGTGCGTGAAGGTTAGAAATTTCATTCGGCTTTATTCCATGCTCCAAGCTTTTTTTTTCGCTTCCTCCACAGCTAAATCATACTTCCGTGGTTGATTTTATGTTTATTCTACAAAACAAAACGTTTTTAATGATAAATATCATATAATTTGCATAAAATACTTACAAAATCACCGCACACGCAAACACTTGCTGTTTACATTTTGGCTTCACTTTCATTTGACAATAATTTGCAAACCCCAAAGTGTGGATCAAAAAGGGGGGTAGGAGGGGAGAGAAGGTGATGAGATCGAAGCGGCACGAAATGGCCGTTGCAAAAACCGCATGCTCAGAACCCGACAGACAAAGAGAGCAAAATTTACAGGCGAGGGGCATGTAGAAACAGGGGGAAGGGGTTCGGTCGAAGTTGTATTGTCCGCCATAGTCGAGGCGCAGTGATTTTTTTCCGAATTGAGAGTGAGCGCGCGCAGCGCTCTCTCGCTTGCCTTCAAATTACACGGGGCGCTCTCCCCTACTAGCAATGAGAATGTAAAAGTGTGCGTCTTTCAGGCGAGGGGCATGTAGAAGCAGGGGGAGACGGTTGGAAATACGCGGAATTACGCGGCGGCGAGAGCGTGTTTTGCTTTCTACACAGTTTTCGCACTCACACAATCACACATGTGTGAATGTGTGCGTTCACTTTCAGCCAGCGCGCTCAGTTTGGTTTTCTCGCAGCGGCTTGCTGATGTCGGTGTCTCGCTCGCACTAGTGCAGCGAGTGTTCCTCGTGCGTTCCCTTTCTTGCTACCACACAAAATCGTCAGTACAGTTCAAGCCTTCGCAGTGTGAGGCCGCGCGCGTTTTAGCCTAAGTCCCGGGCGCTCGATGTAATTTGAAGTGAAGTGTTGAAGTGTTATTTATTTCAATTCACATTATTACGGCCTCGGTCGTATTTTCAAGTGTTGAAGTGTTGTGCACATTGAAATAAAGCAGCGTTAATCTTTCATAATTCAACATGAATATGTAAATTATGCTGCTTTATTTCAATGCTTTTTTTACAGTATTCAACATACACAACATACAGGCAGTAAAGCGGGTGCTTGAAGTGACGATTTTTTTTATTATTTATAATAAAAAATATGTGTGGTTTTGTGGCAAGATTGTGGTTAGCGATGTGTGGAACTGTGCCTTAAGTTTCAATAAAGTGTAAAAATATCAAACGAGTTTGATGTGTTTAAGTTTTATTTCGATGCATGCGATTTTATTACGCAGCAAATCTAAGTGAACGAAAGCGCACAGCGCACAACGCGCAACGAAAGAAACGAGGGGGAGGGGGTGTTCAGCGCAGCGCGCAAGTGCGGCAACAGCGCAGCGCAAACCGAAAGAAACGCGAGAGAGCAAGAACAGCTGATCCGCGCTCCAGCGCAGCGCGAGAGGAAAAAAACGGGAGGGAGGGGGTATCAGCTGATCAGCTGTTTTGTATCGCGAGAGCGCCCCGTGTAATTTGAAGGCAAGCGAGAGAGCGCTGCGCGCGCTCACTCTCAATTCGGAAAAAAATCACTGCGCCTCGACTATGGCGGACAATACAACTTCGACCGAACCCCTTCCCCCTGTTTCTACATGCCCCTCGCCTGTAAATTTTGCTCTCTTTGTCTGTCGGGTCGCGATACAAAACAGCTGATCAGCTGATACCCCCTCCCTCCCGTTTTTTTCCTCTCGCGCTGCGCTGGAGCGCGGATCAGCTGTTCTTGCTCTCTCGCGTTTCTTTCGGTTTGCGCTGCGCTGTTGCCGCACTTGCGCGCTGCGCTGAACACCCCCTCCCCCTCGTTTCTTTCGTTGCGCGTTGTGCGCTGTGCGCTTTCGTTCACTTAGATTTGCTGCGTAATAAAATCGCATGCATCGAAATAAAACTTAAACACATCAAACTCGTTTGATATTTTTACACTTTATTGAAACTTAAGGCACAGTTCCACACATCGCTAACCACAATCTTGCCACAAAACCACACATATTTTTTATTATAAATAATAAAAAAAATCGTCACTTCAAGCACCCGCTTTACTGCCTGTATGTTGTGTATGTTGAATACTGTAAAAAAAGCATTGAAATAAAGCAGCATAATTTACATATTCATGTTGAATTATGAAAGATTAACGCTGCTTTATTTCAATGTGCACAACACTTCAACACTTGAAAATACGACCGAGGCCGTAATAATGTGAATTGAAATAAATAACACTTCAACACTTCACTTCAAATTACATCGAGCGCCCGGGACTTAGGCTAAAACGCGCGCGGCCTCACACTGCGAAGGCTTGAACTGTACTGACGATTTTGTGTGGTAGCAAGAAAGGGAACGCACGAGGAACACTCGCTGCACTAGTGCGAGCGAGACACCGACATCAGCAAGCCGCTGCGAGAAAACCAAACTGAGCGCGCTGGCTGAAAGTGAACGCACACATTCACACATGTGTGATTGTGTGAGTGCGAAAACTGTGTAGAAAGCAAAACACGCTCTCGCCGCCGCGTAATTCCGCGTATTTCCAACCGTCTCCCCCTGCTTCTACATGCCCCTCGCCTGAAAGACGCACACTTTTACATTCTCATTGCTAGTAGGGTAGTGCGAGCGAGACACCGACACCAGCAAGCCGCTGCGAGAAAACCAAACTGAGCGCGCTGGCTGAAAGTGAACGCACACATTCACACATGTGTGATTGTGTGAGTGCGAAAACTGTGTAGAAAGCAAAACACGCTCTCGCCGCCGCGTAATTCCGCGTATTTCCAACCATCTCCCCCTGCTTCTACATGCCCCTCGCCTGAAAGACGCACACTTTTACATTCTCATTGCTAGTAGGGAACGCTATGTCCCAGAAGAGGGAGATCGAGCTACGAATGTGACAGAGAGGGCATGAGAAAATGAGAGAATTTGAGTGCCATTGTCGGGAGGGTGCTGGGCTTGTTGTTGGGGCTGCGCTGTCGTGTGTGGTGTTTGCTGCATCATGTGTGTCATCATTTGTTGCTGCTGAGATAGCTGTTGCTACCGCTCCTGCTGCATTTGCTGCTGCATAAGATTCAGTATTTGCAAAAACATTCCCATTTCAGAACCGTTCATGGCCAGTCCTGCTTGTGCCGATGAAGCAACGGGATTTTGCGATGGCGGTTGTGCTGGTTGCATCGGTGTACTTAGCGTTGGCTGAACAAAGCCCGGGTTCAGAGCCCTTGCACCGTTCAGAGACAACCGTCGCTGCTCTTCCATCTCGGCATCGCCTTCAGGATGAAACATTTTAATGCCGCTTCGATAAAATTGTCTCTCTTTTCGGGATAAGGATGCACTTCACACGCGAACACTTTAACAATGCCTTTCGTATTAACTGCATTGCACTGAAAAAGTCTTATTTGTTTTTTCAACTCGTCGCCACTGCACATTGGGCAAACGCCTGTATAAAAATCGAAAAACCAACTTCATCGCAGGTTAACACCATGATCATTTTCTTAAAATAGATACTTAAACTTAGTTGAAACCAAAATATTTCACGTTTTTATCTTAAACTTACTGAGATATAGGGCATCAAAGTGTAAACTTTGTGTTTTTTATCCCAAATTGGAGCTATTTTTCGACCGAACATAAACCATCATATTTTAGTATATGATGCTAAGATTTTGATAATCAATGTGTCGTTGGAAAGGTTTTTTGTCATACTTTGATGTTATGTCTGAATATTTTACAAAAACTTGTTTTTAAAGTTCATAAATGATTGAAAACCAAACATCCCTGCTAAATTTTTAAATATTTTCATGTTGGATAGTGATTTTTTATTATTCGACTCGATTTCACTCGTGAGTCGTATATCATTAGAAAGATCAACAATTTTCCTACGCATTGTCGTTAAAATTAGCTGCGACCATCTGCGACCCTGAAATTTATTAAACTTTTTCTTGAAAATAGCGCGAGCGTTTTTGACGTGTTGTTGTATGAGCGGTAAAAGTAAGGCTGCGCTCTGGCACCAATCGAACACGACAACCGACTCGAACAAACCCATATAATCATATGGAGGTGCACTGTCAGACACAAACAAACAAACAAGACAAACATGTCAAATCCCATACATTTTTCATGTTCGATGTCGTGTTCGATTGGTGCTAGAGCGCCGGGTAAGGCTCAGCCCTCTACGTTACGCTAGCGTTACCCGGCGCTCTAGCACCAATCGAACACGACATCGAACATGAAAAATGTATGGGATTTGACATGTTTGTCTTGTTTGTTTGTTTGTGTCTGACAGTGCACCTCCATATGATTATATGGGTTTGTTCGTGTCGGTTGTCGTGTTCGATTGGTGCCAGAGCGCAGCCTTACGCGTAACGCCTGTTAATCACAAACCCAAGCACATTTTTGAACGTTTGTTTTAACCGCCGTGGATGAGCAAATTAAGAGATAATCATGTCTTATTATTGTTTACTTTGATATGATAGTTAGAAAAGCTTTGTTGATAATTAGAAAAGTTGTCACAACTTCAAGAATTATAATTTTAACAATCTTATAAATAAAAGATGTAAATAATAAAAAAAATGAATATTTTTTTTATTTACCCATTTATTGATAACGTAGTATAATGAAATACTTACAAGTATTTATTAACTTCATTAACCTCATTTTAAAAAGAGTCCTTGCATCTAAAGTAATTTTTATTCAAAATGGCCAGAAACATAGATTGAAAAGGTAATAGTTATATTTCATATATATAATTTAATTAAAAATATTTTAATATTTTATATTTTCTAATCATAGAAAATGTTACTCCAATTGAAAGCTTTTGTGGTGTTCATGAGCTTCCATCTTTCAGACTTTTTTCATTAATCATAATGCAACAATGAAAAATATTAAACCTGTTATTTAATTGTTATTTTAAAATTAAATCTCCTTTAAATCGGTTCATCTTACAGCAATTAACTTTTTTTTCATCTCAATTTAAAATATTTTTTATTCAAATAATGTACACTGGTCGGTCGCCTGGATGACAAAACTGTAGTAAAAATGTTGATTGGGAATATTTTAAGGGATGTAACGTTTCTCCAATGTAACGTAGAGGGCTGAGCCTTACTTTTACCGTATGAGCCAAAGTGGGTTTATTATACAGGTGGGCTTATCCCGAACAAATTGACAGCCGTACTGTAGAAAAATGAAAACGAAATGACAGGAGGGGATTCGATCATTTGTTGATGTATGCGTGTGAATTCCAATGGCTATTTTGGATGATGTGTCGTAGTGTGGGTGAAAAACTACGTATCACAATCGAATCCCCTCCTGTCATTCGTTCGTCCAATATGGCCTTCCCGCCAAACCTATAAGCCCACCTAGTCCCTATACCCACTTTGGTATGAGCCATTAGCCACCAGTATCCAACTACCTATCATAAACGGGCATTTGAAACAAACAGGCAAAAAACAAAGCTGAAGAGAGGAAAAACAGGGTAAAATAATATACAGGAAAAACAGCCTAATAGTGATATTATAATTCATTTACACTCATGAATTATCAATGAGTTTTATCTTTATTAGCGATTACTATTCTTTTTTATGTTTGTTCAAAAATTGTTGCTTCTCTAATTATCATGTAAAAATAAGCAATTTTAATACATGATAATCTATTAATTTGCTCATCCACGGCGGTTAAAACAGGCGTTCAAAAATACTGCTTGGGTTTGTGATAAACGGGCGTTACGCGAGTTAATATATTTTCGGATCAAATGATGCGAACGCTTTGAGTTCCAGATTCTAACTGTCTTTATTTCTCCTAGTTTGATTCCTATCAACTCTAATCCTAACCTTATCTTGTATGTATGAGTGTACGGCTTATCTTATATGAATATGGTGCTTGGCTATAGCTATTGGTAAATATAGTGGTGTGTCACATACACATAGGATGGTTAACTACTCCCGGGCCAACAAGAAAAGACGTCCTCGTCTTTTAGTGATACTGCTTGCGGAACATTTCATAGTATTAGAACAACATTCATGCTTGGATATTTTTGTATCCTTTGTTTCATTCGAAACACCTGACATTTCTGTCACTGGATGGTATGTTGTTCATGTTGTTCATGTTCGTATAATCCATAATGGACTTTTCACAAGGACCTTTACCGATCGCAAGTGATTATAAGACTTAGTTCCTTTTTCCTGACAGATCTTTGTCGTTGGCCTCTTTCGCATCAAAAGATCGTAACGGATCTTTGAATTCCTTTGCGACAAATTGGAGAACACAACGAATCTCGAAATCTGAACAGATTGTAGCTCCTCATCACTTAAAATTGTACAGCCCATTTTTTCCTCACTTTCTAGTATAACCATTCTCAGTATGCAATACCACTATTTACACAAATATACATGTGTAGAACCCACATGTCCACATATTCCGATGTGTATAGATATATAAATATACTTAAGCATTAATATATAAATACACACACGCATGTACACATGTAGACTGTCTACAAATCCATTTGTTTAAGATGTAGAAGAATTGCACAAGCCATATTTTGCCGTTGATTATCTACGTTATTATTATCATCCCTCTTTTTTTTAGAATAAGTGGAAATAATCTAGCATGTTTGTATCTATTCTTTGTTTAACAAATGCATTTATGTTGTCTTAAGTAAAACTTGGCATATTTAAATTATTTTAAATTTTACCTACTCTATTCTATTATCTATTTTATCTTAAAAAAGAATGAAAAGAGGAACAGTTCAGGTGTTCTTGTGGCTCTCGTTATGAATCCTTTGCTTCCTATCAAAAGAATCAAAACTAATCTTTAACTAACCACAATATATATGTAGATATAAAAAGATATATATACATACTAACATTATTAAATAGTGCCAAACAAAAAAAATTATTTTTTTTTTGGACAAAACACATAGACAACACATACATAAATTTAACATATAAGAAATAGAATAATGAAAAGAGAGAAAAAAGTAGTAGCAATTAAGTATGAGTATCAATTTAAATTAAGTTGATTAATCAATCAATTATGTTAAGAATTCAATTTAAATTTACAAATAACGTTGATAAATCATTTTTTTTGGTTTAGTTCTTTTAATTTTTTATCTAATTTTAAGGTCATTTTTATGAACTTTTCTATTACCTTCTAAGAGAACTGTACTATTGTTTATGTTCATAATATTTTTCTTTTTGTACCTTGGTTCAAGGTGTGTTTATTAAGGAGGTGAATTGTTAGCGCGTTTTCCGGGCGCCATCATTGAGTATTGTTATGTCAAATCGCATACAATTTTCTATACCCCCCTCCAGCCTTCCCCGATTTTAATACCGGAGCCCCCAGTATTGTTATGTCAAGTCGTGAAATGTCAATTTGCTCTGAAGCACTTCACCTCCTAATATCCATACACCTTGACCTTGGTTTATGTTTAAGTCTTGCTCTAGTTTTTTCGTAAGTGTCATTATTTCTGTCTATTGGGACTGATTTTTTATTTTTGTTGTGAAAAATTAGGTCTTGAGATTGTTTCTGGATCAGATTTTTGTGTACATTATTAATTATCTCAGACGATCTTACTGAAGGCAAGATAACCTCAATAGGAGTATGTTTGGTTACTGAATGGATTGAACTGTTATATTTTTGTACGGAAAGTTCGACAAGATCTGGTGTACAAAATGTTGGATTTTCTTTTTTTGTTATTCTATAGATTTCTAATAACGTTGAATGAAATCTTTCGATGATACCATTCATTTCACTTCTTCCCGTAGCCGTTACATATGTTTCTATGTTGTATGCTTTATAAAATAATTCCAATTCTCTAGAGCAAAAAGACTTTTCTCCGTCCATTACCAAGGTTTTGGGCGGAAAGAATTTTGTTGTTAATTCCTTAACTGCTGGTAAAATGTCGATAGTTTCTCTTGATTCAATTATTTTAATTTGGGCAAATTTGGAGAATTTATCTATGTAAGTTAAAAAATAATTATTTTCAAGAAACAGTATATCAATATGAGCTATTTCAAACGGGTTTGATGGTATTGGAGTTTTTTGAATAGGATAGTCAATTGGTTTTCGATTGTACTTATTTTCATGGCAAGTTTGGCATTCTTTTGCTATTTGTTTTGATTTTGCTCTTATTTTGGGAAAATAAAAATTTCGAAGAATTTGCTGTGTATTTTCTTCTGCACATCTATGAGCTCGAACATGCTCTGTTTTAGCAATTTGCCATTGTTCTTCTTCGTCCTCTATGTCTCGAACTAATTTTTGAGTGTAT
The DNA here is from genome assembly GCF_943734685.1 of Anopheles coluzzii. Classification (NCBI taxonomy): domain Eukaryota; kingdom Metazoa; phylum Arthropoda; class Insecta; order Diptera; family Culicidae; genus Anopheles; species Anopheles coluzzii. Next base: position 51,373,513 of record NC_064671.1, on the reverse strand, counting down.
CTAATTTTCAATAAATTTGTATTACCAAAATACTTCCTATATACTTCTTGAATTTTTCCCATTATCGCTTCCGATGTAAATAATCCATTTATTTTTGATGGGTCGAAGTACTTCTTAAGAACCTGTAATACAGAAATTTCATTAGTGTCGTTCAATGATATTGTTATTCGGTTATGCGATGAAAATATCTGTCTTCGTTGCACATTATCACAACCGTTTTTAATTATCACCTGATGTTTGAAAGCATTTAGCGGTGTTTCTGTACTGATTATAAAAAAATCATCCGATGTTTCAGCCGAGTTTTGAGTACCAGTCAAAGAACATACATTTCTGCTCAAAGCATCCGCCACAACATTAGTGTTTCCTGGCTTGTAAGCGATTTCGAAATCATGCTCCTCTAGGTACGATTTCCAACGTTTCAATTTGGCATTAGTATTTTTTGCGGATAAGGCAAATGTTAATGGTTGGTGATCTGTCAAAACTGTAAACTTAGTACCATACAGATAGTTACGGAATATTTTGAGAGCCCAAAATATTGCCAACATTTCCTTTTCGGGAACAGAATATTTTTCCTCTGTCTTTGACAATGATCTGGAGGCAAAATGAATTGGTCTATCTTTGCCAATCTGACCTTGTGATAATACGGCACCTATTGCTATGTCAGAAGCGTCAGTTTTAAGTAAGAAAGGTTTACTGTAATCCGGATAGATAAGAATATCTTCTGACGATATAATGCTTTTGAGTTTTTGAAAACATGCTTTTTCAGCAATAGATAAATCTATTTTCTTTTTTGAAGCCTTATTTTCGTCACCTCTCAATAAATTTGTTAGCGGTTTAGCTATTCTAGCAAAATCTTTGATAAATCTCCTATAATATCCCATCATTCCTAAAAACCCACGCAATTCTTTTATGTTGGAAGGTTCTGGGTATCTGCTTATTGCTTCTATTTTTTTATAATTCGGTTTAATGCCTTCCGAAGTTATAATATAACCTAAAAATTCGATTTTATATTGTAGAAATTCTGATTTATCGATCTGTACTTTTAAATTAGCGTTGCTTAATAATTGTAAAATATTGTTTAAATTGTTTAAATGTTCTTCAAAACTTTTACCAAATACAATTACATCGTCCATATACACATAGCATGTTTTGCCAATTTCACTACGAAGTACATCATCGATCACTCTCTGAAAAATTGCTGGGCCATTTTTCAGCCCAAAAGGCATTCGTAAGAACTCGTACTTACCATTATTAATAGAAAATGCAGTTTTTTCAATATCACATGGTCTCATGCGAATTTGGTAAAATCCTGATGCCAGGTCCAATGTGGTGAAGTATTGATGCCCCTTAAGCTGATCAATTACGTAATTTATTTCTGGCATCGGATATCGATCGGCAATTGTTTTCTGGTTAAGGTTTCGGTAGTCAACAACCATACGAATTTTTTTGTCTCCCGATGCATCTATTTTTTTCGGGACTATCCACACAGGAGCTGTCCACGCGGAGTGAGACGGTCTTATAATACCGTTATCTAAAAGGGTTTTGATTTGATTATTGATCTCTTGTGTATAGGCCGCTGGGTATGGATATACTTTTTGATGTATTGGTATATCATCGTTAGTATTGATAGCACATTCTACTCTTGTTGAGCATGTTAGTTGTAGTTTCGGCTCGTGGAATACTGAATTGTTTGCATCCAGTATCTTTTTAAGCTTTGCTTGTTCGTTACAATTTAAATGTTCTAATCTAAATATTGGATTTAATGTAGTTTTAGAAGATGAGTATGAAAAAAGTGGAATATGTAAGACCTGAGAATTTTTTTTTAGTATTAAATTGTATGTTTCTAAATCTATTACAGCATGTAAACATTTAAGAATATCTGTACCAATTATTCCAAAAAAGAAAGAATGAAAAGAATGCAAAAGAAATGTGCAAATTTGATCAATTTTCGGACTAAAAAAGTTAATATCTATCGCTGATGATGTATTAAATTTCCCACTAGCACTTGCAATATTTCTGTCACATAAATCATATGGTTTTCCTATTTTACAAGAATTCGCCAATTTTGGATCTATAAGGCTTACATTGGCTCCTGTATCAATTAGGAAAGGAAATTCTCCAATATTAGTTTTTAATTTAACAAATGGTAAAATAGGTTTTACCATTTGGGATCCCACTCTAAAAAATGGTTCTGATATAAAGAGCCGTCCAAATTGTGATCATGACCCGCTTCGTATTCACTTTGTTGGTGTTGGTAATCACTTTCTAAGCCTGTATTATTTATTTTTCTGTCCGTGTCGTCATGTACAGTATTCGCCTGACGCTTAAAATCCTTCACTTGTGTAGATGGTACTCTGGGATATGTTTGTTGTGTGAAGCGTCTAGAGTGTGAACCGTTATCGTATCTGATACTACCATCCACTTCCATCGGTGTTGGTGTCTGATAACGATTACTTTTTATCGTGTGTGTTGTATTCGGTACGCTGTGGGATGCTGTGGATGGCACGAAGCTTGTGCTAGCTCTTGGATAGGGCATTGGATTGAAACTACCACGAGGCTTCGGAACCGGTTTTTGGTTGAAATCGGCTTGGCCGCGTGGTTCAAACATTCTAGCGAAACGTAAATCTGTGCTGTAATATTCCTGACACAACTGATAAGCTTTGCTTAAATTTGCTGGAGCAGATGTTTTTAGGATGAAAGACAATGGCTTATCTAATCCCCGTATAAACGAATGCAGTGCTTTTTCGTTGAAAAATTGCGTATGTATTGGTGCATGTTCTCGATACTTTTCATTAGTTTGTACATGTGCAATTATAAGTGCTAACGTCTCTTTTACTCTCCCATAGTATGCGGTTAAACTTTCACCGTTACTTTTCCGCATGGTAGATAATTCGAAATCTAACGTGAACAAATCTCTTTTATCACCGTAATGTAAGAGAAGTACTTCTTTAATTTCTTTCCAATCTGTGGAAATATTATTCGTATTTAATACTTCAGCTGCCTCACCAACAATTTTTCTTCTTATTGTTCTTTGAACTAAAGTACCTAGCAGCTGGGATATTTTGCAACTCACACACAGAGTTAAAATTTCTTCCACATCTGCTATCCAGTTCATTAGCTCTGTATGTCGACCATCGAATTCTCGAAGATCTTTTACAAAATCGGGAACTTTTCCAAGCTCATAAATGTTCGGCACATTTGTCTCCGTAGTCATTTTTACTTCCTACTTACCAAAAAAAATTGTCACAGTATGATGTCTTCGGGGGAAAGCTGGGCAGCTTGCAGAGGATGATCCTTTTTTCCGTTCGGGTACTAGGGGCCTCAGCAATCAATCGGGCGAAATCCACAGTGTCCCAGTTCTCGCTTGGTGCAAATAATTAGTGGCTCCTTCAACCACTCGATGGAAGTGTTTAGCTTCATGTGTAGGATTTTTTTTAATACTTTATATGCACTTATACTCTTCCCTCACACACATACAACCTATTCGGGCGCCAGTTAATATATTTTCGGATCAAATGATGCGAACGCTTTGAGTTCCAGATTCTAACTGTCTTTATTTCTCCTAGTTTGATTCCTATCAACTCTAATCCTAACCTTATCTTGTATGTATGAGTGTACGGCTTATCTTATATGAATATGGTGCTTGGCTATAGCTATTGGTAAATATAGTGGTGTGTCACATACACATAGGATGGTTAACTCGCGTAACACTAGCGTAACGTAGAGGGCTGAGCCTTACTTTTACCAAAAACAGTTTAAAAAAGGTCGTAAGATAGGAATCAGCTCTTTTCCAAACAAAACATAAAAAACAGAACTTTTTTAGTGCGTAATACTTTAAAAATTCATGTTCAGTCAGAAACTTATTGCATCTTCGTTTTAATTCCTAACACTTACTGTTGATACTGTTAACTGATACGCAATAATGCAATGTTGTGAGCGATAATTATTAAGTTTTATTCGCTGTCTTGACAATTTTAGTGTAGGACTACCCTGTATAGTAAGAACAATTGTATTAAATGAAGAAAAACTGCAATAGCACGAGGAATTAATTTTCATCCCGGCGTTTGTATGGCCGTTGCCCACTGTGCACTGTTATATTTTCGTTTTCTTTCGAAGAACGCTAAAGAAACGTTAACGCGTTACTTTAAAACGAGGTAATCGGAATGTCCTAGTTTATTATAATTTACTTGTAAACGATTTGTAAACACTTTGCTCCACGACCTTGCTCAAGCGCGCGCCATATATTTTTACTCTCCCGATCGGTTCTCACGCATCGTGCCGAGCGCGCGTTCGCTGACCTCCCGATAGATCGCACACACACTTTGATCTACGTCCGATGAGTGTCCTCCGTGGTGATCTACGGGACCATCAGATTGGCCCATAACATTTTCCATCTGCCGTTGCCAAATCGCCGGGGCTGATGCAATACCATACATCAAACGCTTTGGGCGAAACAGTCCTCGATGAATATTAAGAGTCACGAGTTCGACATTGCATTTTTGAAGAGGTTTATGTTTGAAATATTTCTCGTCGCATTGTTTTCCAATAATGGTTAGCGGTGATCCCGTATCCACTTCGAAACGCATTGTAATGTTATCTACGGTAAGATCTATCCACCATTTCGGAACGATATTGTTTAACGAAATTACCGTGCACACTTTGTTTTGGCTTTGCTTTTTCATGAAAACTTTAGCTAAATGCCCTTTCTATGGAATACTGCAATGGAATACAGACGGAAATTTGTCCTCCCAGGACCGTGGATCTGCTTTTTTTATGTTGTTGCAGAAATTATCCATCGGGATCGTTCCTAGGACGAAAAGATTAACCATGTCCGCTCCCAACAACGCAACCTCCATTTTGGACACTCTTATTGTTGGAACCTTACAACAGTAAAATAAGATGGTTCCAACGACCTGTCGACACATGCGTTAGGAATTGGTGAGAGAGGAAAAGAGATGGGAAAAAGAGAGAATAATTGTAAGGAAATAGGATAAAAAGACTCGCAAGATTAGCCAGAGCGATATTTACAAACGAACTGGCGGAATAAAAAGACATATTTTTTGGCAACAGCAAAAGTATCACAAAAACCTTTAACGTGTTCGGCACTAAATTATTTTCCACTTCGTTTTCTAACACTTATGGTAGCTCGCTTTGCACGGTTTGCAAATGAACACGTTCGCTATGAACTCCTCTTTAGTCTGAGGACGTCACCGGACGCTGCTTTGGCTCATACCGTTACTGTTGTCAGATGTGGTTAACCCAACTGCTTCAACATGCGCTTACTGATAACCGAGATATCCGAACCGGTATCCAATTTTAACCTTGCTGATTTTTTTTTTCGGTCTAGATGGTCTCAAATTTTCTGTTCTGTTGGACACTGGAGACGTTGATTCGTACCACTCTGGCTGCTACGGATGGTCGCTGGTGAAATTTCTTATGCCTCGTGCGGCGGTGTGAGGAAGCGCAATGTCCCTCTCGATGACCGATGCGACCGCAATCACGACACTCGTGCGCCTTGTACGTGCATTCCCTGGACCAATGCAATGCATCACAAAGCCAACACGGATTACGGGGTTTGGAACCAGTGCTTCTGTCAAACAGTTTGGAGTTTCGCTCGTCGTTCCTCTGGTACCGCTGCTTATCTCCACCCGCATGGACCGCGTGCACACGTTCGCTCGTATCGGTCGCGATCATAGCACTATCCGCTTTAACTCGTGCTAGCCGGTGGCAATCTTCTGCTAGCTGCGCTAGTGTTGCATCTGTGCGTTCTTCCATGCTAGCAAGCAGCCTGACACGAATATCACGATCACATTCATCCTTCAGTCCGCATATTTGAATCCTTCAGGACGAGACATTTGAATTGCTATTCCGTCATAGATGCAAATTAAAAATCGAAGCATGCGCGGTTTACTAGGTCGGTGAATGACAAAAGATCCTCGGAGCGCGTTTTGGTGATGCTCAAACATTTATACCGTTTGCTTAGGATCGACTCCATTTTCGCAAAAAGCACCGTGAGTGGATGAGCAGCGTAGGCAGTCGCAGCAATGGTTTCAACACGCTTTGCCCCCAGGACCGGCAAATACTTCTCCAGTGCCAGCGATGCCGCCATTTCAGATGCAGCCGAGAATGGTGTACCGCCATCGCAAATCGCAGGAACGTCGGGTCATCAACCTACGCCGGGAGCGTCGGATGTAATGCAAATCGTGCTGCAACTCCAAACACAAGTGAACAAATTACTTTTAATTCATTGTGAAGGTAATGTTTCACAAGCACCGCTTGTATCAACACCAGCCCCAAACCACGAGCAAATTCTAAGTTCGCTTAGTGGTCATTGAAAGGAGTTTCGCTGCGATGAAGAGGAAAGGGTTACCTTCGCGAATTGGTTTTCTCCTGCAAAGATTCATTCGCTAAGGACGCTTTGAAGCTCGATGATGCAGCAAAAGTGCGGCTATTAATTCGGAAGTTGGGCACTAGCGAATACAACAGATACGCCAGTTTTATTTTGCCAAAACATGCTCTCGATTACACGTTCGACGAAACCGTAAAGAGGCAGCAACCGTTTTGGCAGCAAAGAGTCCGTTTTGAGAAGACGTTACAAGTTTTTGAATACCACTAAAGCATATAGTGAGGATTATCTGTCCTTTGCTTGCCGGATGAACAGAGCGTGTGTGGACTTTGAGGTAGGCAAAATAAACGAAGAACAACTGAAGTGTCTCATCTTCGTGTGCGGGTTACGGAACGAAAGCGACGAAGAGATTCGTACTCGACTTCTTTCACTAATGTTGTGGTCCGATCAAACTTAGCCATTCTGTCCAGCTGGGTGTGCCACTCAGCGATAGCAGTCGACGGCTTCCGTATGATGTGTGCGTGGAAGGATGTGCGTGAGTTACAGGTCGCTGACCAGAGGATTGAGAGAGAGATGGTGCAAAACAGAGGGAGATCTAACTTACAGTACGCATGCAGTGAGTATTCTCATTCGTGCGGCTGAGCTAAGGCAAATAGGATTACCGGGCCCGTGCTAGTAATGTATAATTAAGGATAAAAGGTTTTTATAAGTTTGTGTCGATGCAAAGTAATCGTCTTCATCATTGTAGTTAACGTCCATGCACCCGACATAAAAACTAATAGAAAACCGGCCGGAGGTACGCCTTGAAGATTTACCGGAAGAGTGCCAACGTGTACTAAATTTGAAAATGGATAGCGCAATGAGAGAAAAAACACCCATAGAAAAAGTGTTAGCAGTAGCAAAGAGCAATCATCGACAATATGGTAGAAGACAAAATGGTTACGAGAATATTCAACACACACAACAGCCAAATTATCAATATGGCCGCGCTAGAAGCTGCTGGCTGTGTGGAGGCGACCATCATGCAATAAAGTGAAATCTTAAAAATTATAAATGCTCCATTTGCAACACTATGGGACACAAAGAAGGCTACTGTAGCTCGGTATTTCGTTGGAACGCGAGCACAAGAAAAAGTGCGATCAGAAGCGTTACGATTATGGAAGTTGGAAGCGGGCGAGGAAGAAACATCGAAGGCGTGATTCCAGTTTTTCGTCCTAAGAGACCAGTGGCCTACGCTATGATGGCAGCTGTTAATGGAGAACTGGATCGGCTGGAGCGAGAGGGAATTATCACCCCCCGTCGAATGGACAGGCGGAACGATTCGTAGACTTTCTTAAGCGAAGGCTAAAAAACAGCGAGGGAGGAGCATCGGCCAAAGAGTCACTGGACATCTTCTTATTGATGTATAGAAGCTCTCCCAATAGGCAGTTAGAAAACGGCAAATCACCAGCAGAACTGATACTTGGGAGAAAAATGCGTACCTGCATGGAATTGCTTCGTATACCTCCCGAATCTGAACCAGAATCTCCTGTGCCCCAACAACGCGTTCGCTGTTTCAAACGAGGCGATTTGGTATACGCGAAGGTCTATGCACAAGACAAATGGAAATGGAAAAAAGGTGTTTTAGAAGACAGGATGGGGAAGGTCATGTACAAAGTAGTCGATGAAGAAGGAAAAATATGTTGGTCACATATTAATCAGTTAAATCCTCGTTACACTAATTCTTATACCCTTGCAAATTCTTCCAGCACATACCCACCGTTTAAACGTGCCTTGGATATGAGTATATTGATGGATGGTAACGTGGCTATAACCAGACCAGACCCGGCTCCAAATGTCTGCGCGCAACCGTCCGATTCGACACTAGCAAGTGCAGCAGCTACGTGCTCGCCAACACCGCAGGTTCCTTGTCCACCACCATCAAGAGAGATTGCCATACGTTCGGAAACATTCCCGGAAGACATGCATAGTGAGCCTGCGATGCCAGTGCAGCCTCTACGCCGTTCTTCCCGAACACGAAGATCGCCGCGTTGGATGGCTATGTACAAACCGTATTAAAGCAGGGGGGATGTTGGAGAGTGCCCTCATGTAGACGGCCTTACAGATGCAGATGCTGCATGGGCCTCCTTCTCTCAGGTGACAGGGACTGTCACCTAGAGACGAAGTAAGCACGAAGAGGTCACTCCCCCACGAGCCGAGCCGAGAGATAGACGTGAGCGGGTCTCCGTCTAAGCATTTGTAGATAGTAAGTTTTATTGTAATAGATATAAGTTTTATCATCTGAGACTGTATATGTTTTGTTTACCGTCAAGTAGAGAACGTAGACATAACAGTATTTTAAACTAATAAACGTACATAATAAATAAGATACACAAACGATAAACACTTCAAAATCACAAGTGCGGTGGCCGCGCACCAGCCGCACCGAGCACACACGAAACACGAAAAGGATAATTGGGTATTTCTAATACACTGATGTACACAAAGGTTATACGTGTAAACAAATATTCGACCGCATGTCCTCGGCGCGGAACAGTGTGTTCAAGAAATATGGCGCAGATTCAGCATTGCATCCGATGAATTCAGGTATCATCAACGTTTTCAGGTATCATCAACGTTTTCAAGCATCATTCCGCAGTCTTGGCATTGGCTAAGACAGATTCGGGAAGGGGTCCCGCGGTCTTGAGATAAAGTGTGAAACCCTGTAATCTACCCTACTAGCAAACCCTACAGGCAAAGAGAGCGAAATTTACAGGCAAGGGGCTTGTAGAAACAGGGGGAAGGGGTTCGGTCGAAGATGTATTTCCCGCCATAGTCGAGCGGCAGTTATTTTTTCCGAATTGAGAGTGAGCGCGCGCAGCGCTCTCTCGCTTGCCTTCAAATTACACGGGGCGCTCTCTCGATACAAAACAGCTGATCAGCTGAAATCCCCTCCCTCCCGTTTCTTTCCTCTTGCGTTGCGCTGAATGCGCGGATCAGCTGTTTCCCCTCTCTCGCATTTCTCTCGGATTGCGCTGCACTGTTGCCGCACTTTGCGCGTTGCGCTGGACACCCCCTTCTCCTAGTTTCTTTCGGAGCGCGCTGTGCGCTTTCGTTAACATAGATTTACTGCGTAAAATCGCATGCATTAAAATAAAATTTAAACACATCAAACTCGGTGGATATTCTAACACTTTATTGCAACTAAAGGCACAGTTCCACACATAGCTAACCACAATCTTGTCACAAAATCACACATTTTTTTTATTTTAAATAATAAAAAAAAATCGTCATACTTCGCACTTCAAGCACCCGCCTGTATCCCGTTGTTTATGTTGAATACTGCAAAAAAGCATTGAAATAAAGCAGCGTAATATACATATCCATGTTGAATTATGAAAGATTAACGCTTCTTTATTTCAAGGCGCACAACACTTCAACACTTGAAAATACGACCGAGGCCGTAATAATGGGAATTGAAATAAATAACACTTCAACACTTCACTTAAAATTACATCGAGCGCCCGGGACTTAGGCTAAAACGCGCGCGGCCTCACACCGCGAAGGCTTGAACTGTACTGACGATTTTGTGTGGTAGCAAGAAAGGGAACGCACGAGGAACACTCGCTGCACTAGTGCGAGCGAGACACCGACACCAGCAAGCCGCTGCGAGAAAACCAAACTGAGCGCGCTGGCTGAAAGTGAACGCACACATTCACACATGTGTAATTGTGTGAGTGCAAAAACTGTGTAAAAAGCAAAACACGCTCTCGCCTCCGAGCAATTCCGCGTATTTCCAACTGTCTCCCCCTGCGTCTACACGCCCCTCGCCTGAAAGTCGCACACTTTTACATTCTCTTTGCTAGTAGGGTCTTTGTCTGTCGGGTCTGGTCCTATGTAAATAGCTGCAACGAAATCTTCCCGCATCCTTCTATAATGACATTCAGACTATCCACCGCTAATTCAGAAGCCGATATCAGTTCGCTTTTTGGTCAATATTTCTCAAGTATTTTTTCTGTGCCAATTAGTCAAACGAATTTATCACCAGCATCATCTTCGCATTCGTCTACAGCCACTAGCACCGACTTTTTTGTAGACTCTATCGGTTTGGAATTAATGCTTTAAACCAGCGATCGGCAAACTTTTGAGGCAATGGGCCAACTTTAGTAAATGATCGAGTGCCGCGGGCCAGGAGAGTGCGGTGTTTTATTATTACATATTAATAATAATTACATTTTAATTTTTTAGAAACATTTTAGGTATTATTGTGGTTTTTCTGTAATTATATCATCCAACTATAGTTCAAAATTAAAGATAACTTCTTTAAAAACTGATTGTTATCTTTAATCACTTTAGAATCAGCAATAGATGGCCAAAAATTTGATCAGTCAAAAAACTACACAGAGGGATCAATATAGCTTCTTGAAGACCCCTTCTTCCCACGCCGTAAAAAATATTGAAGATATTCCGGGGATGATACAAAAGTCTGAAAGGCTGAAAAATTATCGAAGCAAACATAGATTCAGTAATTATAAAAATGCTTTATGGACAAGTCATGCCATGTCAGATAAATAGATAACTGATTCCTTATGAAAAAGCTCTTTGACAATCGTTGTTCTCGTAAACAGCAACAGTGTGGAATCGTCGTTCTCGTTAAAACAACAAGGGTTTTTTTTATTAATTGTTTTTTGCTTTCAAATACGATCAAAAATATCTCTAAACAAATTTAAAGGGAAATCAACTGATTTGTGAGAAATTAAGAGGAACGATTAAAACATAACATAAAAAAATATCAAAAAAAGATAATTTCACTATATTTAAAACATTGTATTGCATGTTTTGCGTTGGTGAAAGTCTAATGCTCTCCCATCGCAAAATCACATGCAAAACTTTTAATAAATTTATTGCAACCAGTCTTTAGTGCATCTCATCAATATACAATTTCGTGTGCGATATCCTTCATTCCGAAAGTCTTATTGTCGTGTTGAAACAATGTTAACCGTTATGTAATTAACGGTTGCATTTACGAAATTGACAAATTCGTGGGATTATCGTAGGATTATCTTCACCCGTTCTAACAAATCGTTAATTGCACTTTGAATAGTGTCTGCGTATCGTCATACAGCAACTTGGCTATCAACCACCATCAGACGCCATCACGACACGCTGGATTCGCCAAACACTGACGGAAGTGCTACTTGAGCCGAAGGTAGTCTTGGAAAATCCGTCAGTGAATTGGCGACTACTCTGGCGCAATATTCATCGTTCCTGTTTATCGTCCCTTCAACGCAGCACGCTCTTCTTACTGGTAAACGGCAAGATCAGCCATGGAGAGCTGCTGCATCGAATGAACCGCGTCCCATCTCCGTCATGTTCGTTTTGTCCTGTAATAGACACCCTGGAACACAAATTCGCTGGCTGCAGAAGAGTTGCTGGTGCTTGGCAGATTATACACCAGCGAATTAGCGTTGTAATTTCAGGGTGTCCGTCTTCGTCAACGTTATTGTTCGGTTTGTTGCGTTTGCCTGTACTAAATGGCATTAGTGCAGGTAAACGCAGCCGAACTTATTGTTGGAAAGTTTGTTTGCGAACTATGTCATCCACATCATTGGAAACAATGATGCTGTGATTGACATAGAAGTTCTGCGTTGTTCTTTGTAAATATTAATGTTAAATAGAACCTAAGCACGTTTTTAATAAAACATTTTATAAAAAAAAAATAGTAGAATCTCATGAGACAACAGGCAACCTCTATCAGTCACTTCACCTTGACACCTCTATCAGTCAAACTTTAACCATGATAACCAAAAAAGTAAACCAACCAACTTAGAAGCGTGCGCGATCAACGAATGACACCCCGTAGCGTCTTAAATGAACTGCGTACAGAAGTTTTTCGTCGCATGAGAACGTTTCTGCGTTTTGGTTACCAACATTTTAACACTATTAGGCAACCATCAAAGCTTCGCAAGAGAGCTCAGGCTCATTTTTGAGGTTCCAAAAAAGCTAAAAACGAAGACAGAGGTACAAGTGGCTACATTACGATGCGATGGAGATCGATGCAACCCGCCAAACAGTGAAATAGTACTAGGAAAACATAAACACATATATCAGGAAGCAGGAATCGCGTCCACTGATTTCGCAATGGCAAACAGTGACGCCAAAACTTAATGCGTTCATATTAGGTGAGTTTCGGCAAAATTTCGACATGACACCCTAGCTCTACTCTAACAATTCTGTCGCGAAAACTTAGGATGCCTATAGGCACGTGTTCGTCCATCGTGGCGAAAATTCCGATTGAATAATTGATTGAACAAATCTAAGACTTTGCAACTCCCAAAGTCTTAGACTTATTTGTCCAAGGAAGCTTAAATAACTACCTTTCAAATGATGTACATGAAAAGAAATTATCTATCCTAGTTTTTGTTCTACAACCAGCCGAAAAAAAGTCAATTGTTTCTTTACATGGATATTGATATTGATACGGGGATCACGAGTTCGAACATACCAAACGATCCGTCATTCCATAGTACTTTAACTAAAGTTGAAAGAGTACGATGGTATAAAATGTTATTCTAAAAGATATTCAGTAATTTGTATACGAAAAGTTTCTTTCCATCTTTCAATACCAGTCAAAACCTTTCGCGGGCCGGATTGAATGTTGCGGCGGGCCGGACTTTGCCGATCGCTGCTCTAGACGCTGTAAATTTTTCACATAAACCTGGTCCTGACGGTATTTCGGCCTTATTACTCAAAAAAAATCAACACTCATTTGCTCCGTTGCTTGTAAAACTATTTAGTTTATCCATTTGTTGCTTTCTAGTTCCCGTTCCGTTATCATCCCTCAATAATACGCATTTGTCTAAAGAAGATCTACTTCAAAAAAACCTCATGTGTTTTACTTCTTTTGTATCGTCCAAGTTGGAAAATTCATTACAAGACGATGCAATCTGAGGTTCTCTGCCGCCTGCTCGATCCCTTGGTACGATCCCTGCTACATAGGAGAGCCGCAGACCAATGATGTCTATATCATCAGCGTATGATAACCCAGGATCTTTTCTATTATATCCCCTAGTCTACACCCTTGAGTCACGTATGGCCCTCTCTAGCACCACGTTGAAAAGTAGATAGGCGAGCCCGTCCACCTGGCGCAGACCTTGTGTGGTAGCAAAAGGTCCTGAGAGTTTTCCATCTACCCTCACACAGTGACGTTGGTCATAGTCATTCTAACTAACCTTATCAGTTTAGCCGGGGTTACAAATGAGCTAATATCATCGTACAGTTTTACCCTGGCTATGCTATCATATGCGACTTTGAAGTCAATGAAGAGATGGTATGTGTCGTTTATGTATGTGAGAATTCAGTTAAACATCAAAAGAAGAAGATGGGTGGCTTTCGTTTAGTTCACTTTATTTATTCTCCAATTCGCACGTCCTTCACCTTCGACATTTCGCGTTCAACTGACTTCTCGACCCAGCAGCGCGCGCCGCTTAAATTCCCTCCTTCGCTCACTCGGCGCTCGCCACGATATCGCTATCTCTTTTCCCTACTTCACACGGCCTTTCCTCAACCGATCCTTTCGCCCCGAAGGATCCCCACTACATTAAAACCGATAGGGTTTCATATGTGACGAAGCCGTCGACGTCACTTTTGGCCCTTCGCCATTGATCCTTTCCACGTCATAGCGATCATGAGGACGAACACTGGTTACCTTATATGGTCCAAGGTACTCAGCCGCGTACTTCCTTCCAGGCCCGAACTGCGTCCGCTTAATCACCACCAGGTCGCCTTCGCGGTAAGTTGTAGCCGACCGCGCTCGTAAGTCGTACGATCTTCGTTGTTCTTCTTGGGCTTTCTCGATAGAAACCCTGGCACCAGCTCGAGTCTGCTCTCGTTGATCGTGATGCTGGACCACTCGAATTTCTTCCATCAGCTCACCTAGTCGTAAATCTCCTTCGTGTCTCATCGGTACCCCAAACATCGCTTCAAAAGGGGTAATACCGATGCTCTGATGTGGGCTAGAATTAATCCACCGCTGAATATTGGCAACGTGCTTATACCACTTTGCGGGATCGTTTACACTCATCTTTCGCAACATAGCAATAATCACTTGATTTACCCTCTCTACCTGCCCGTTCCCGCGCGGAACACCTGTCATAATTTCCACACGCTCGATATCCTGATCCTCACAATACCGCTTAAAATCGTTTGACGTAAACGCAGCCCCTTTATCGCTTATAATACGTCTTGGATGACCAAATACCTCGCTCTGTGTCGTTAATCGCTGAATTACTTCAAATGAATTCGTCGTTTTAGTAGGAGGATATTTCCAAGTGTACTTACTAAACGCATCAACTACTACAAACAAATATTTATACCTTTTCTCTGTAATGTCCATTGGACCCAAATGGTCTACGTGATACGTGTCTAACGGAACGTCACCTTTCGCGATTGGGTATAATAAACCGTCAACTTTTCCCCTTTTACGCTCTGCGAGGATACATTTCACACAACACTCAATCGTTTGTTTTATTTTCTCACTCGCGTTTGGAATGTAAAACTCCTGTTCGATAATACCCTCTATCTTACGAGCTCCTAAGTGACCCTTTTCGTGTATCCTACGTATCAAATCGCTTTGCATTCCCGATGGTACCACAATCACTTCTCTACCTTTCACTACTTTCATCAGCAGCCCATCACTCATGACAAACTCTTCAAAAGATTGTGTTTTCAACAATTCAATAATTGTCTTCGCACGCTCGTCACTTTGTTGCATTTTTCTGATCGCTTCTATCATAGGATCGCTTTTCACAATCATCACCGGTGCCCTGCTCAACGCATCCACATGCTTCATCGATGAACCTGGCCTATGCACCACTTCATATTCATACTCTTCGAGCATCAAAGCCCATCTCGCGATTCTAGCCGACAGTTCTTTCGATTTCAAAGTATGCCCAAACGCTGAACAATCTGTAACGATCTTAAACTTGATGCCTAAGAGATACACACGAAATTTCTCAACAGCGCGAACCACCGCTAGTACTTCCAAATGATACGCACTATAATTCTTCTCCGCGTTTGATGTTTGTTGACTCATGAAGGCAACAGGATGAAACTTGTCATCGTCGCTCTTCTGCATAAGCGCAGCACCATAACCGTACTTTGACGCGTGCGTATGAAGCTCGGTTTCGGCACTTTCGTCGTAGATCTGTAACACCGGATCGGTCACCAAACACCGTTTCAACTCATCAAAACTCGAACGCTGCTCTTCACCAAACACAAACTCAACACCTTTCTGAAGTAAACTTGCCAAAGGCTTCGAAATTGTCGTGTAACCAGCAATAAATTTTCGGAAGTAACTCGTAAGTCCCAAAAATCTTTGCAGCTGCTTCACATTTTTCGGTTCCGGAAAAAGCTGAACCGATCGCAACTTACTCGGCGCTATGCGATAACACCCGCCGTGAATCACATACCCGAGATACTCCACTTCATCCTTTAAAAATTGCGATTTTTTCCAATTGAACTGCACACCGTTCTCTCTCGCGACATTTAACAATTCCTTCAACGTTTGAAAATTACTTTCCTCATCGAATGAAGGAATTATTAAATCATCCACATACACCAACACACGCTCACTTTTGATAAATTCCCGAAACACATCCGCTACAAACCGGCTGAAACTCGCTGGACTATTGACCAACCCGAAAGGCGTTCTAAGAAACTCGTACTGGCCTGTGTGGGTAACAAAGCCTGTGTACCGCTGGCTCGACTTTTCCACAGGAACATGAAAAAACGAATTTTTCAAGTCAAGTGTGGTGAAAACTCTGGCTGACTTCAAGCGATCGATTTGATCTTCTATGTTCCTCATGGGAAAACAATCCTTAACCATTTTTCGATTAAGTTCGCGATAATCAACACAAACGCGTAAGGAACCGTCCTTTTTTCTCGCTAACGTTACCGGACTCGCAAAATCACTCTCACTTTCTCGAATTATTCCCGCGGCTAACCACTCGTCGATTGTTTTCTCCAGCACCGCCTTTTCACCCGGAGCAAAACGCCTTGGCGACGAACGCACAGGCGTCTCGTCATGCAAAATAATTTTCGTCTCAACACGACTATTCACGTTTACCGCAGGTTTGTACCCCGAAATAACCGCCTTTACTCTTTCCGAAAATCGAGGAGACACATCCAAATTGTCTTCATTGTCACACACAATAGAAAACATTTCATCCGTTGAACCATATGGCCTGACTTTGACACCCGCCGTTGTCATCGTAACTTCAAAATAGTTCAAGGAATCTCTGCCCAATACTGCATCGTAAGACATGCTCTCATTTGGCACCACAAAAAATCGCACACCACTAAAAACGTTATCATCCACCGTAACGTCCACCGTGAACATGCCGATCGCCTTTGTTCTCATGCCACCAAAGCCCTGGAACCACATCGAAGTATCGATCAGCGGTGATCCCTCGATTCTTTTGTAACAACCTATTGTCACCAAGTTTTGGTTGCTTCCACTGTCAAACAATGCATTGACCGATGTTTTGTTCAACACGACATCAACCATTCCCACCGATTCTTCCGTCACGTTTATTTTCGCAGGAACGACGCTTTTGTTCCGCGCACACTCGCTCGCCTTATGACCGTACTCACGACACAAGAAACATTTCGGACCACCCTGTGTCTGCGCGCACGCGCGAGCTTGGTGTCCTTTGTTTCCGCAATTGTAGCATCGCTGCTCCGCCCGTTTGTCAACGCGGCTAATGGATGACAAAACTCGTTTGTTTTCTTCTTTATCCGTCGTTTTCTTCTTTCGAGCCATGCGCACTTTTTCAAAGTTGAGCAACTTTTCTTTTAATACTCGAATTGTTTGCGCCTCGTACAGCAATGATTTGAAAAAATCATCGTCGGTCACACCGTTAACGATGTACTCACACAAGCTTGGTTCGTCCAAATCGATTTGGGCAGCAATTCGTTGCATTTCGTAAACGTACTCTCGCATCGTCTCGGCCGTTTCCTTCTTCCGATTCGCGAGAATCCGATGCACATCACTCGACCTCACAAATGGAGCAAATTCCGCGATCAGCTCTTTTTTCAATATCGCATAAGTTTGCACATTACGCAAAGACGACACGAACTTTCTTGCGATTGCCGTCATCTTTTTACGTAACATGATTAGCTTTTGTTCGTCATTCCATCCTGCTGACTTTGATACGGAATCGAGGTGTGCCAGCCAAATACGCACATCGTGCCCATCCTCTGCTCCAAACGTCTCAATGCTATCTTCCACATCTCGAAATGCGTAAACGCGTTGCGGTCGTTTAGGCGTCGAGATTCGCACAGCAGTTTGAAAAGGGTCTTCTTCCGTTTCATCGTCATCCTCGGCAACAAAGCTATCACCTTCTTCCGGAAGATCCAGATCCGCTTTTTCCTCGGAATCATCATCGCAACTCTCGTACGGTTGGTTACCCGCGTAGTTTTCGACGTCGTCTATGGCGTTAGCTGGTTCTGCTCTGTGTCCACTCCCGGACGGACCGGCGTTGTCCCCTGACGCAACCGTCGCTCGGTATTTCACAATTCGATTCGCGATTTCCACTTTTCCTCCAGTGGTTTCTAGGCCAAGCCTCTCACACTCGTGCACCAACCCAATCTTCGTGAAATCTTCACAAAGCTGCTTGACCGTTGCCATTCTATCTCTCTCTCTCGCGGTACTTTCACTCACAAAGCCGACACACACTACCAGGCAATTCGCGACTTCCCACACTCACGCACAAAATGTCACACTAGTTGACCCGTAAAATTCACACAGAATTTTCACACACAGATTGCTGTGAAGCCTCGCTTAATTTCTTCACTCGGTGTGCTTCGAAAAGCCTCGCTATCACTCACGGATTCTCACTGGTTGCTAAAAATAAAGCCTCACTAATTGCTTCACAAGCCTCACTGATTCGC
The DNA here is from genome assembly GCF_943734685.1 of Anopheles coluzzii. Lineage (NCBI taxonomy): Eukaryota > Metazoa > Arthropoda > Insecta > Diptera > Culicidae > Anopheles > Anopheles coluzzii. The sequence continues at coordinate 51,355,236 of NC_064671.1, read as the reverse complement.
ACGGATTGCTACGAAAGCCTCACTGATCCGCACGCGTTGCTACATAAGCCTCACTGTTCTTCTCTTTCACAAAACGTCTCACTATTTGCTTATAAAAAAAGCCTCATAGTTTTTTGCTATTTAATCACAAAATAGCCTCACGAAACATCACACATTATCGCACCGATTGCTTTCATCGCAAAAGCCTCACTCGTTTGGGAAAAAAGTATCCCGGTTGAGCCCCCATGTGAGAATTCAGTTAAACATCAAAAGAAGAAGATGGGTGGCTTTCGTTTAGTTCACTTTATTTATTCTCCAATTCGCACGTCCTTCACCTTCGACATTTCGCGTTCAACTGACTTCTCGACCCAGCGGGATAGCGCCACGATATCGCTATCTCTTTTCCCTACTTCACATGTATTCAGCCATCTCCTCCAAGATCTGCCGCATGGTGAAGATCTGATCAGTGGTTGATTTTCCGTTTCTGAATCCCCTTTGATAGTTTCCGACTATCTCTTCGACATGCGGGACACGGCAAGATCCTGGAGAATCAGGGAGAATATTTTATAGGCGGTATGCAACACCGTAATACCCCTGTAGTTGACCCCTTCCTTCTTGTTTATGGGGTAGATGATGCCGAGATTTCAATCACAAGGCATCAATTCGCTATCCCGCACCTCAGTAACAATTTGATGAATATCGTTTTCTAGTCGTGCACCTCCATTCTTGACTAGTTCGGCTGCAATTCCGTCGGTTCTGAGTGCCTTGTTATTTTTCAGCCGACTCATAGCCTTTCGTGTTTCTTCTATGCTAGGTGGCAGTAGCATGACACTATCTGCTAGTGGCGCTTCTAGCTGTTCGTTAAACTGGCCGTTGACCAATTCATCAAAGTGCTGAGCCCACTGCGAGAGGACCTCTGGCTGGTTACTGATCAAGTCTCCATCCTTGTTGCGACAACAGGTTACCTTAGGTACAACGTTGTTTCGGTGTCTTGCCATCGCTTGGTCAAATTTTCGTGTCGGTCTGTACGTCTCTCTGGTTTGCTCGAGTTCTCGCATGTTTTGCTCTTCTAAAGCATGCTTCTTGGAGCGGTGAACTGGTTTCTCTTCGCGTCTGAGCCGTGAATATTGCTTTGCGCATGCCCGCGTTCTATGCCGTTGCTGCATTGCTCGATATGCAGTGTTCTTACATTCGGTCACTTGTCTGCATTCTTTGTCGAACCAGCTAGATTTTGTGTTGCCACATCGTGGTGGCAATTTCTTGCACAGTTTATGATTTTTGTTTTCAGAGCGTTCCACTTCTCATTCGATGTTTCATGTAAGTTTTCTGGTAGTAGAGACTCGTCTAAAACGGGTTTGAATACCTTTTGGACAGTATTGTCCCTTAACGAGTCCGTGTTGAATCTCGCATGCGCAGGGTGCATAGCCTATCGTTTATAGCAGGGGCCTCCAAACTTTTCAGCTCGCGGGCCGCATTGCTTCCAAAATAACTATGTTGAGGGCCATTTGACACTACCTTTAAATGATGAGTGAACGTTTAAATCTCGTTTTTAGAACAAAATACTAACGATACTTGAACAGTTTCGTGTTACTAAAGCTTAATTTTTGTCTAAGAAAAGTAAAATATACCTTTTTATTTGAATAAGTCATAATAACGTAATATATTATTAACTCTGGCAAAGTCATCGTAGGCCGCATGCGGCCCGCGGGCCGTAGTTTGGAGACCCCTGGTTTATAGCCTTGAAATCTATGAATGCGGGTTTCAGCCGGAGACCTACGGCGAAACCCGTACCGAGCACGCGGTGGCGGTAGTGGCAGCTATAGTAGATGTCGTAGCATATCTTGACACGCCTGTTGTGCACACCGTTCCCTAGCCACCGAATGTCTTGTAGAGCTTCGAGGTCCATGTTCAGTGTGGCTAGGGCGTCGATGCAGTCTACTTCTTCTTTCTTCTTTTGGCTCAACAACCGTTGTCAGTCAAGGCCTGCCTGTGCCACTAGGGGTCTTGGCTTTCCGTGACTAATTCACTTGTTCCACCACTGATAGAAATAAAGTACGCAGAATCGTCCACACCGACGTTTAATCAGCATTCGATCGTGTTTCCCATCCTCTGCTCATAGACAAACTATCCCTTTTGAGCATTCATCCCTCCTGTATTTCAAGATTTTGTTCTTTGCTGTCTAATTGCTCCCATTATGCCGGTGTCCCTCAAGGAAGCGTTTTAAGTCCTTTGTTGTTTGTGTTATTTGTTAATGATGTTATTAATGTTCTTCCTCCTGAATGTTTTTTGTCTTATACTGATGAAAATATTGTACCCTATCGCCTGTCCAGACGACCATGCTATCCTTCAAGATATTCTTGATAATTTCTCTTCCTGGCGTAACGTTAACTTGCTTTCTTTGTGTCCTGGTAAATGTTGCATAATTTCGTTCTCTCGTTCCCGCTCCCCATTTACCTACCGTTACTCCCTCAACAATGTGCTCGTCAGTCGTTTGAATACGGTAAAGGACTAGGGTGTTTTCAATGACTCTCGTCTTTCTTTTAATCGCCATATTGATACTGTTGTGTGCAAAGCTCGTAAAACGCTTGGCACTTTGAAAAGTGTTGCTCGATACTTCCACAACCTAGGTTGTTTAAAAGCTCTCTTCTGTGCCCTGGTCAGGCCACTACTTGAATATTGCTCGGTAACATGTTCACCTTCAGCCAGGGTCCACATTGACCGTCTGGGGCGCCTGCAGAAATCGTTTACCAGGTTTGTTCTTAGTAAATCCCTCGGAGTAGGTTACTCGGCACTACCTCCTTAGGCCGCGGGGCCATGGGGTTTCTCAACGATCATTTTCTCAAGCACTCATTAGTGCTTTTGAGAAACCTACGTTCTAAACGTTTGTCAAATTGGCCCAAAATTGGTTTGAGAATCTTTGAGAATCTTTGAGAAAGTTGACGATGCAGCGATCGGCTAACTGAAATACAAACAATTGTGCTATTTTTTTTTTCGAAAATCACTTTGGAAAATGTATTCAATGTTTACATTAAAAAAAAAAAATGCTATCTAAAACTAATTTTCTATTTAAAGTTCCAAGTAAAGCTTGAGTGGCGTTATCAGTTTCTCAGAGTGAGAAAAATTGACAACGGCCACGAGCTCGCGTCTGAGAACAAGTTTTGAGTGTTTGAGAAACTTAAATGAGTACCTGAGAATGTTTTCTCAGCTTGAGAAAACCCCTTGGCCCCACGGCCTTATGAGGATGTCGGTTGCTTGGTTGGAATTTTCAAAGAATTTTCATTGCAAATATTCTTATGCACAACAGTGATGCACCTACGTTGCTCTCGTCAATACCGCTCTACGTTCCTTCTCGTTCCCTCCGCGTTCCCTCATCCTTCCCTATATACTAATGATCCACTGCAGCGCGCAATACGCACTTTCAATTCCTCGTCTCAACTGTCATCCTCCTTCCGTTCTCGTCTATCCTCAATCCCCAGTATCCCTTCTCCTTGTTATAAGTTATAACAAGGATAAGTTATAAGTCTCCAAAAGACACTGGCTACCCGGGTAACCCGGTTGACTGGAATAGGGGTATTGCAAAAATTAATTATAAAAAACAGGTTTATTCTTCCTCAAAAATTCCAAAATTTCAAGCCAATCGTATTCCTAGAATCTGATAAATAATTTGGCTACCCGGGTAGCCGAATGCCTGGATCAAGGTTAAAAGATATCGGTCTAATTTTTTGACACGACATCGCTGAAGAGTTTCCTCAACGATGAGTGAAAAAAGTTATCCGCTAAGTGGGTTAGACTCTAGAGAACTGTCCAGGGTGTTGCAAAGTCAGATATTGAGTTAAAATATGATGTGTCCGACTTCAGGTGACCGCCACTGTATTTTTTCATTTTTTTTCACTCAGGATTCTTCTCTAAAACGTCTTCTCTTTTGTGTGTCCTTGGAGGAACTCTTCGCTGAGGGTGCCATAGTAATAATCGAAATTTTCACTCGACCCGTATCTCGACCCGTCACTAGTCCAATAATCTGTTTTTTATTCTATTTAGTCCTTCGTTTTTTTTTGGAAAAAGATCAACATTGTTTAAGCAGCGCATTGCTATAGCAGCGCATTCAGGCAGCGCATTGCTGGAACCAAACAATCGTGTTGTAATCAAAATACTTTAGAGATCGACGTGGAGAGCCAAGTGGTTAACCAAAAGGAGAAGTATCTGAAAGTTTTATAGATAAACAGGTGTCCCCCGAGATACGACTGTATTTGGAACCGAAAAATTATCCCAAAGCAAGGCGTAAGTCGAAATAGTCGTATTTCGAATATCTGTGAACATTCAGTTTTTAACCGAAGTTGAAGAGTCGGAATCTATGATATTTTGTATTTTATATAAAATAATGTTCAATAATGTATTAATAGTACTCCAAAAGCCGTTTACACAATACAGATATTTATGAACGGGTAGTTGTGGAATCTTTGGAAATATGAGTGTAACGGTTATCAGTACGGAAATAAAAAAAATACATCATTTTTTCTCAATGACAAATTTAAACTGTCAAAATCAAAATCGTCGTATCTGCGAATCGTCGTAACTCGAGGGGGTCGTAACAAGGGGGACGCCTGTACATGAATGGTAAAGAGCCCCAATCAAGACAGCAAAGATCCACACCCACAATCAAACTTACAGTCAGTTTAAAAAGTATTCGTCTAGCTGAATATTTTACAGAAAAAGGGGAACTATGGCCGCAATAGGCATGGGGTGGTAAAAGTAATCATGGGGTTTGATAAAGGGACTATCAATACACACGTTTTGCTAAAAAATAAGCATTAAAATAGAGCAATAACAACTAAATTATTTAAAAAACTAAAAAAAGTCGTTTGATGGGCGCGCAAAAAGTATTCGTCTATCAGACTTTTGGCATAAAATGCGTATAAAAACAAAGGTTATGGAATCAAAAAAAATCCTGATCTTGTTTCTTATTGCATTTATGACTATTGGTGACTACTTGCACAATTCATAAACTCATTTGAACCTTTAAAAAGGCGTATTTTTGATCCACTCATCCTACAAGACTTGTTACAATTATCCTCTGATAGAAATATTGCATTTCCGGACTACGTGGCCAAGTTCCATTGAAAATGGCAACTGATATCATATTGAGAGTCTACTAAATCATTTTCATCAGTTTGGTTTCAGCTGGTTTGGCGTTTTGGGCAAATGACAATGCCCTGTTTGTTCTCCAGCTCGACTGTTCTGACACATGTGATACATTTTAAGTACAATTTCTCAGAACTGGCACCCAAAGTACTTAAAAACTCCATTAATATGTTTTCCCATCTCGTCTCCTATCATTTTGAATCATTTTTCTAGCTCTCCTTAGCGCACTGATCCCTAGTATCATGACTCCATGATGCTACCATTACCCGAGATTTTGATGTTGGATCTTAGTAGACTGTTTTCGCTATGGTAGACGTCGCCCGTATGACCTTGTGTAGCAGATTTACTGCTAACAGTTGAACCAACTCTTAAAGCCACCTCAACATAATCGTTGCTAACCAAAACCATCCAACTAAAAACACATTCAAATTAACCAGCAATCAAATCAGGTGAGACAGAAAACCTACCATGCAATAAATGCTTAGCACACACAAACCGTAGGACAGGAAGCGCGAACCGACAACTTATAAAAACATAACGCGACGGTGAAACGCGCCTCGCAACTCAGAACGGCTGCAAAACGATTGCGCAACAATAACACCAAGTGACAAACAAACAACCGGACATTGACTTTATATTTTGATGAACAAACCTCAAAACAGGAAGGTTAGCAACCACATAATGAAAGTAGGTCAATATTAGTCGTAAACATAAAATAAGTGTAAAAAGACATTGTGTCATCACTGTTTAAGAATGCGTTATAAATAAAGCTTATTCGAAACAGTGAGACAGTTCACTAGTTTCAGACACGTAGATCACTCGTGTTTAGTGTTTCTCCCCATTAAGCAGAAGCCGCCGAAGGCTCTGCCCAATTGGTAACCGCGTTTGGTTATCAGCTGTTCAGTCGGTTGACCGATCAGCAATACCCCTTCTACGGAAGAAGTGCAAGTTTGCACCTTAATCGGTTAATACTCCCGCAGCGTTTTAACGCCGCCTGGAATCCGATCCATCGCGCAAGTAAAGTCCCGTAGTTCCACCCGTCCGTTGCATAAGTGTAACTTGACCATCTCTTCCTAACGAAGTGAACGAATGATATAATTCATTCGCAATTAAACCAACTACGGTACGTTCTCGCCTCGATACCCCGCCTCGTTCTGCACTCTTCCTCCACATCCCGCGCATCGGCTTACCGCACACGGTTCTGGTAAGCAAAGTGCGCGCCGAACCTACCACACTTGGCGATTTAAACATGTTTTAATATGTTAGTAGAGCCTAATTTGAAACAAATTCCTGAATTATTTGATGCACCTTGACAGATTTGGCCACTTTCTGTGTATGGTATTATTCAAACAAAACATGTTTGTAACAACTCACTCATTCAAGCTATTACATGACCAGCTACGATGAAATGCAGCATGACCCATCAACCAAATGTGACCCATATCTTTTCCTTTTCTAATTGGCCATCACAAAATGCACTGATTCCATGGTAAAATTTGATTTTTTGGACATTAAACCGCTTCTTTCGTTAGATTAACCGTCAAGGATGGCTGCTTACAAGGCAGTTTCTCACACAATTAGTGTCAGAAAAATGGCCAAACTCTGATCAAATGAAGGAACGAGCCCTTCCACACATTTTGTAACCTTCAAAAATGGGTAGGATAGGTTATGCATAAGTTAAAGATACGATTTTCGCCATCATGCTCCAATCATTTAACTCCCCCGCCTTTAGTGCCTCTGTGACCGCTTGAAGTGCAATTAAAACAACAGAAATGCATTATTTTAGAAGGAAGTCACCAGTAAATTGATAATAATAAATTTAATTCACGTCTTTGTTGTGTTTGTCCAGCGTAAATAATTAAAAAGCTAGATGGACGAATACTTTTTGCGCGCCCATCAAGCGACTTTTTTTAGTTTTAGTTTTTAGTTTTTTAGACCAAAATACATAAATTTTGGTTGCTATTGCACTATTTAAATGCTTATTTTTTAGCAAAACGTGTGTATTGATGGTCCCTTTAGCAAACCTCATCATTACTTTTATCGCCGCATGCCTATTGCGGCCATAGTTCCCCTTTTTCTGTAAAATATTCAGCTAGACGAATACTTTTTGGACTGACTGTACATGAAAAACAAAGAAAACCCCAAAAAATAATTTCTTATTTGAATAATGAAATTCAATTTTGTGTGTTTTATTGATATGTTTATAATAAACATCTATTTTTTCTCATACATCTCAGCAGACGTACTTGAAGAATCAACAACATCATTTGCAGGAATTAATTATTGTTTAGATTGTTTACTAATTGGTATAACCTTGAGACGCTTAAAATTTAAGGCATTGCCAGCTACATTTAGATCTGATGCTATCGTCGGTTGAGATAGAACTATACGCTGCGATTGCACCTTTTGCGATCCTCCATCGGCGTTCTGTAATTAACAATAAAAATATAAAGATACACTGTAATGGAATAAAATTATATGCAAAGCATCAACGATTTGAATAAAAAATTGGATTTTTGGATTGAATAATTGCACTAAATCACATTTGAAATCTTTTTGTATTATAAAAGTTATTAATACTTACATTACTTATTTCAGTACTTGAAGATTGTATTTTGACAAATGATTTATCTTCCATACTCATCGCACCTAATGGTTTGTTATTAGCAGCTACATGTGGCGTGAAAAGAATGGCGCTTCCAGCAGAGCCAAGCTGTTTACTTTGATGTTGTTTCTGTGGAGTTTGCTGAGGATACTGCGTCTGAGCTTCCTGCGTTTGTTGCTGTTGCCTTGATTGAGCTGTAGTGCATCTTCCCGCACAGACTGTTATTGGTGTGGTGGAAGTTTTAACTCCACTTCCTGCACCGCTGGCGCCTACCGACCCAGCCGAAATAGTTGTATGTTGAGAAAGTTTATTTAATGCCGTTGGTGGTACACTTTGCACCTTTAGCAAATTATTACGAATCATGAGAGTTTGAATTTGTCCTGGAATTACACTGTTTGTGCATGCATTTTCTCTTCTTGCCGTTGAAGGTAAACCAGGTACATTCTGTTTGAAAACAGATACAAAAGATATATTAATTCATTGACATTAGAATACTACAATCGGATTAATTAATTACAGCGGTCCTCCTCATAACGATTTTTTCTTATAAAGCCAGCGTTATAGCCCCAGTGAAATTGAACGTGAAATTTAGTGGTTTGCTGGTACATTTCATGATTTTTTTTATCAGAATATTGCTTATCGTACACCAAAATAAAGGAAATTTGATTCCCCAACCATCTAGACTATAAAAAAAATAATTAATTAAGAAATTTTATGCATTTCCTTGTGATTTCTCGCTTTGTTCACGGTGAAAAATTAATGGTCAGCGGGGCTTCACAAGGAAATGTATTGAATTCATCATTTTAATATTATAGATGACCAATATCACCGCCTAACCCGGGAATTGTTCAATCCAAATTAAAAGGATAGAGGAAAGATTGTAGAAATATTGGTAAACAGCATTGACGACATTTTGTTAAGAATCAATGCACATTTTAAGACACCCGAAGATATTGGGAAATGTCGAAGACAAAGGAAAATAAGCAGCGGATAAGAAGTAAATATTTAAAACAAAAAAGAAATTAAGAATAAAAAGACATAATTAGAAAAAATAACAAAGAGCCGGAACATAAAATTAGAAATTAAAATCGTGGTAATCGCTGTAATGTGGAAAGGTATTTCAAGAGCAGTCCGATTTCTTAAACACCTGGAAGGAACATACCAACTAAGTTGGGAAAGCAAGTCTGGAGCATCTATATTCCCTTGTAACAAATTGCTGATAAATGACACACATGCTTTAGTTCGTCTAGATTCGAGGGTGTCGAGATTGATGCGGTGGTGGAATTTCCAAAGAGGCGACTATATAAGCACCTAGTGAAGCGCTTTTGCACGCCTTCGAGTTTGTTTTTCCAACCTGCCCTGTTAGTACAGAAGACAACAGAAGCATACTCAACAACAGGGCGCACTAGGGAACAATACAACGCCTTAAGGCACCTCAAATCGGTGAAGCCCGAAGTCATGCGAAAAATAAGGCCAAGGTTTGAATAAGCTTTACCGATGACCAATTCAAGATGACTATCGAATGATAGCCTTTCGTCTAACATAACACCTAAATCGCGAACACGTGACACCCTGTTGAATTCAGTGTTATTAAGAATATAATCGTGAATAAGAGGGGAATGACGACGACAAAAAGAGATGACGCTACATTTACTAGGACAGAGCTCTAAGAAGTTTGACGCACACCATGAAGAGAGGGAGTTAAGAAGAGATTGGAGTGCGCTGCAATCATCCTCTTGCATCACTGGAACAAATACTTTAATGTCATCTGCATATAGAAGGTGGTTAGGAGATGGGAGAATAAAACTAATGTCATTTATGAATAACAGAAACAAGAGGGGACTTAGTACACTTCCTTGAAGGACACCAGAGGAATTGGAAAACGGTAAAGAAAAGGACGATCCGTAACTTACATGAAGATTTCTATTAAAGAGGTAAGACCCAATCCAGTGAACGAAAGACGTAGATAAGCCTAATTTAGAGAGCTTCATCAACAATAGTTTATGAGATACTCTATCAAAAGCAGATTTAATATCAGTATACACTGTATCAACTTGGTAACCTATGTCCAAGTACTGGAACAATTTGGATATGAACGACATAAGGCTAGAGGTAGTGGAACGTTTTGGCATAAATCCATGCTGATTAAAGGTTATATACTGCTTCGATAAATACAAAAGCTCAGAATGAACGATGATTTCCAATACCTTGCCACTAGCGGGAAGTAGGGAAATACCACGATAGTTGCTTACTTCAGATTTACTGCCTTTTTTAAAAATAGGACAGAGCCAACCTGTTTTCCATAGAGCAGGGAAACATCTATGTTGAAAGGAGAGATTGAAAATGAATGTCATTATGGGAGCAATAGCGTTGGTGCACTTTTAAGGATGATTGCAGGTATACCATCTGGGCCAGGAGAATAAGAAGGTTTTAAGGACAATATAGCTGTAGCAACATTTTAGACGGTACAATTTAGGGAACGGGAATACAAAACATCGCGAGGTGTAGTAGAAAGTCCACCCTCTAACAACTCCTCATCATTAATGTAATCAGAGTAGGCGTTGGAGAAATGATCGGCGAAAAGTGCACATATCTCTTGTTCGGAACATGCTGTTGACGAACCATAAGACATAGTACTGGGCAGACGATGATTGTTACGAAGGGAAGAGATATAGCTCCAGAACTGTGTTGGGTGTAAAGTAAATCGGTATTGCAAGAAAGCTATGTAGGACTTATAACGGACCCGATTATAAATGCGATACGCCGTTGCTGCATATTTGAACAGTCGTTTAGTGTGTGTATTACGGTATTCCCGATAGTCGCGTAAGTAGCGCTGCTTATCACGTTTCATGGATTTAAGGATTGAATTGGACCAGGGAAAAAAAGAAGGGGCTTTACGTAAAGGACAGCACAATGGGAAAGCTGAAGACACTAGCTGTGTGAAAACAGAGACCGCTTCGTCCAGCGAAGGTGCCGAGTGCACACGAGACCAATCGGTATATAACAGCAAATTATTAAGTTTTTGAAAATCACACTTTCTAAAATTATATGAGCGATTGAGGTTCCCTGTATTACTCCTAACATGAGACGACAATTGATTAACGGATGTGTGATTAATAGAAGTACACAATTCTAATGCTGGGTGATGCTGATCTTCAGGTAATAGAGGAGAAGCGGCTAATGAAGGAACTCTGACGTGAGACGCGTAGTTAACATGAGGAGAGTAGTAGAAAATTAAGTTAAAAATTAGAAAATTAGGTCTAATTGCACATTCCGATAATTTAAAATGCCACTGAGCTGACGCAAGTTACAAAAACGAATAATGTCGAAAAACGCATCAACGGATGTAGGGGAAATTTGTGCACGAAAATACTGATGTGTTGTGTCGTGTATCCATGAAATATCAGCTCGATTAAAGACTCCAAAAAGCAGCATACGATCATGTTTTTTCATCCTCGTCACTATACCATCGATCGTTGCATCAAGTGCACTGAGCGTATTTTGATTTTTGGCGAGAGAAGGGGATATGTAGATTGCACCGATGAAGATAGAGCAGGAAGGAAGCTTGATTTGTAACCAGCACTGTTCGAGGCAAGCGCTCGGCGGTATAACCTCACAGGTGTTTAGATGACGAGATGCTGCGATGAGAGTGCCTCCGCCCCGAGAGAGAGAGAACTGTTGTATACCGTACGATCGCCGCGGGTTACTGTATACTCAGAGCCGAAAAGAAGCGAGGATGGAATGTTCTCATCCAACCAGGTTTCGGCGAGTATGATGATGTTGTAGTCGGACTCCGATGAAGATAACCGCAATTCATTAACTTTGGTACGCACACCACGAATGTTTTGATAGTAAATATGAAGTGTTGTTGAATGTTGCGTATGACCGAGAAAGGGAGCAATAGTAGACGGGACCATAACAGTCGATGTAGACGGAAAGGCAGGTATTGCACATACTGCTGCTACTGTTGATATTGATGTTGTTGAATTAGTTGTAGTAGCTGTTGTTGTAGTTGCTGTTATTACTATTGTTGTTGTTGTTGGTATTGTTGCTGGCGTTGATGTACGTGTTGTTATAGACGTTGCAGCAAAATGTTCGTCTATGGTGGGTTGATGGTTTGGCTGCGTAGGTTGTAATGCAGTGTCGGGGATACTGGTGGTGATGGGGACAAAAGATGCGGGGGTGATGAGGAGAGTATTGGTGATGCGTCGATTAGTGGCGGCGACTGTGGAGCCGAATGGTAATCGGTAAATTCACGAAACGCAACTTCAGCTGGCCAAGTATTTTGAGACAGAGCCACATTCTTCAAAGTTGATGGGATGCCGACTTTGAAGGAAACGAATGTTAGTCGGCTCAGATCCGCATCATACTTGGTTAACCGGCGAACATGGATATCGTTTGTATTGAGCTTAGATTTCACCCAATTTGCCATGTCGTCGGGAGTCACATCAGGACTGATGTTGGTAAAAAATAGCCAAAAACGAGGTTCAGGATTAGCCACGGTTTTTATATTAATACCATTATCATCAGTGTTAGTGCCTCGCAATAATGGTTTGTTGCAATTTTCGAGTATCTCCCGATGAATGTGTGAGTGTTGTCCGAGATGAGTGCCTTCGTATAACTGTGTGCGTGTTGACTCTAAGGCACGGATATTAGTCGGAGCAACAACCCTTTTCTCCGTAAAAGGTAACTCTTTCAATAGCTCGACTTTAATTAGTGCCAGGGAATCCGTAATTGTTGATGTTAGTACAATGTTAGTAGTTGATAATAGTTGATAACAAGCACACTAGTCAGGCAAAACCAATACAATAGGTTTTACCAACCTTAGATTAATAATCCGATAAAGGACGAGCATCGTTCAAATAACAGCAGCTGGAGGTCTCAATCTCAGCAAAGCAATAATAACTGGAGATCTCAGGCTCCACAGAAAAGTAACTTAAGAAAATAAATGTAGGAAATATCCAAAATAGACATCCTAGCGAGGAAATCGGGTACAATATCGAAAATAGGAAACCCACTAGCATAAATATTCTAGAGCAACGCGATCCCAAAAGTGCAATTTATTGCGCTCAAGTAAATAATCAGCACAGATAAGAAACAGAAAACATAATAGCCCGAATTCCACTCATAAAAAATAATAACGATAGTAATAAAAAGTATGAAAATAAATTTTACAATCAAAATGATAAAGGATATGTAAACATGAATTGAATTCTAACTGTAAATTAAGGAATGTAACGCTTCTCCAATGTAACGTAGAGGGCTGAGCCTTACTTTTACCTCAATTTTTGTAGCATCATTAACGTCATTAACGCATTCACAGATGATATGCTAGGGTGTGCCTAAGTAAGTGTTCTCTACTCTGTCTGTTTTGCGATCCTGAAGGCGCGTATACATTTACAATTTTAAGGCTGTTATTAATGCATACTGCTAATCCTCCCGTCTACGCTCTTCTCTATGTGTGAGTGTTTCAAACAAAATCCGTTCCGTATGGCTATTGCTGTCCTTTTTTTTTATAATCTAAATTTGTATACGTTGTGAAGCCGTTGATTTCAAGATTATGATCAAAAACTTCTTGCATACATACAACATCTGTTTCTAATTTTCTTATAGTCGAATGAAAACAGTCTAATTTAATATTGCTTGAAAAATTGTTTAAGTTTATCGATATAATACGAAGGCTTATGCAAATATTATTCATAATGTTTGATTTTTCGTACCTTTTTATATCTCTGAGTGTTTGCGATTATACCTAGTAAAGGTAGTCCTCGAGATACACGGTACCTCTTATACGCGTATTCGGAGATATGCGGTTTTCTAAATTTGACAGTTCTTTGAGCAAAATGTAATGATTTATCACATCAATAATCGTCATATGCGAAATAATGTCTCTTCTTATAGAATGTTGAAAACCATTTTCAAATGTTTAAAACTATTATACTAAGTCAGAATCAAATCTAATAATTCATTAAGGCCCGTGGCAACGCTCATCCGATGCGATTTTATCGGACGAGATTTATATGGGATTTGACAGATAGCGTCGGACGTGCGATTTCGTTGTACGATGGAATCAAAAAAATTTGATCACGTCGGATCGTCGCATCCGATTTTATCTGTCAATGTAATCATGCAGTTTATGTAGGAACAATATGAAATTATTTTTTTTATAATGGTTAAACCATTCAAATCATTAAAATTTTCGCAATATGAACAACGTTTGACAAAAGCGTCCGATAAAATCGCATTGGATGAGCGTTGCCACGGTTCTAAGTGGCTAAAACCATCTCCTACTTGCAAAATTACACGATCATCAGTGATATTTACACTGGGAATTACGAGATTCGGCTTACGAAAATTCGAGATTTTTCGCGGTATTTCGCGACCGATTTCGGTCCCCATTAACTGCGTATCTCGGGGAACGCCTCTACGTCCTTTTTCCAAAGTGGGTAGAAAGGAGGTGTCGTCATGTAGACCAATTGGGCATCGAGGCTTTAGAAAAAAGCACAAAACCAGGATCGACGGCAGTTGTCAAATGCGACGAATGTTGCTGGTATTTGGATATGATAAATGAATTGTTTTCGTTTCATACACATTTTTTAGCACTAAAAATTTGTATTTTGCATCCACACTCCATAAATCGGCATTTTACACGTTATAATGCAGCTGCTGCCTGTAAACAAATATCGACGACTGTTGTCAAACTGTATCTCAAAATGGCAACATGCCAAACGCTAAGAAGACGCCTCCTCTTTATTCCACCTTGCTTTTTTCGATTCCATGTTAGGCCGCGGGGTCACGGGTAGTGATGGGTCAAGTAGCACTGTGCCACCACGCACACACAGCACAGTAAAATGTGTGAGCACAATTGCACATTTTATAAAAATGTGGTGCCACACTTCGAACGATTTTTGTGCTCCGCACAATTTTTGAGCTCCACACAATTTTTGTGCTCCGCACAGTTATTCGGCCTCAGCACAATTTTTCGATCGAAAAAATTCGATAGATCCGGCTGTCATTTTGGTGTCATTTGATACTCATTTCGCCGCCAAGGTGTTCATTTTACTGGTCTTTTTGAAAACTGGTATACCATGACACTCACGAGCAAAATGAACTATGCTACAAAAATTCGATCGTTCTGCTTTGCATGGGGCAAAATCCGCGACGCATTGAGCTGCGGAAATTATCGAATATCAGAAAAATTCCGTAAATCAAGTTTGATGTTTTTGAAAAACGTTATGTAAAGGCAAGTTGGTAGATGTGTTGGTTCTTTTTCAATATTTTGGGTGATAAAAAATTATTTTAAAAATTGTTTACCTGGGGGGCCAACTTCATGTAGGGGTATAAAAGAAATAGTTATACTGTCAGTTTTACGTGAGCGCCTATCGAATTTTTTCGATCGAAAAATTGTGCTGAGGCCGATTGTGTGCGCACAATTACACCGCGCTGATACCAATCGAACAAGACACCACATTTGTTCGGAATTTGATCGGTTCGAGACGATGTTTGGTTTGTTTGTTCGAGATGTCTGACGAGAAATCCTCACGTTTGTTCGACTATGATTTGCGGGTTATACCAACAGGACACGAAGCGTAAACTCAAAAAGTTAACGCTTGATTTGTATGAGAGAGCATAAACTTCCCGTCAAAAGATTATAGAGTTGTATGGCTTAAATCAAGTTTACGCCAAAGTTTACGCCTCGAGTGACGTCCGTATGATGTCTGGTTCGATTGATGCGAGAGCGCGGTGTAACTGTGCGCGCACAATAGCTGTGCGGAGCACAATAGCTGTGCGGGGCACAAAAAGTGTGCAAAGCACACTAACTGTGCGATAACACAGTAACTGTGCGGTAACACAGTAACTGTGCGATAACACAGTAACTGTGCGCGCGCAAAAAAACTGTGCGGGAATACAGCTACTGTGCGACCACACATTAAGTGTGGTACCACGCACACACAGCACAGTAGACTGTGCGTGGTACCACAGCACCACACAGTGGAAAGTGCTACAACAGCGCAGCGCAAACCGAAAGAAACGCGAGAGAGCAAGAACAGCTGATCCGCGCATCCAGCGCAGCGCGAGAAGAAAAACAACGGGAGGAAGGGGGTATCAGCTGATCAGCTGTTTTGTATCGCGAGAGCGCCCCGTGTAATTTGAAGGCAAGCGAGAGAGCGCTGCGCGTGCTTACTCTCAATTCGGAAAAAAATCGCTTCCGCTCGACTATGCTATTTATTATTACCTTCTCCGGGTGAAGCGGCTGTTCAAGTTGAGTTTGCTAAAAAAAACATTGTAATAGTTTGTATAAGTTAAGGAAAATGATCAAATTTAACCATTAAACTATAATATAATACATTTCGTGTTATTTACTCAAAATTTGTCAGAAAAAAGAATAAAATAGGGAGGAATAGCATCTATCAAAACTCCTCGAATGGGTAAATTAACGACAACTAATTTACCATTAAATTGCCCTAAAATTACCTGTAATTTAGCGGTAAGATAGTGGTAAATTAAGTTCGATGTGTCTGACTGGGTATCCTAAATTAAGTAATCCTTCTTCTCAAAATGTGTATATTATACAGGTTGGGTTATCCCGAACAATTTGACGAAACAAAATGACAGGAGTGGATTCGTGGATTCATATTTTGATGTATGCGTGTGAATTCCAACGGCTGTTGCGGTTGATGTGACGTATTGTGTGTGAAAAGTTACGTAACACAATCGATTTCACTCATGTAATACGCTCAGTCAAAATGGCGTTCCCGTCAAACCGATAAGCCCACTTAGTCCATATGCCATGGCTATACTGCGTCGCCGAATGCCACGGTTATACTGCGGAACGCATCACCTGCAAATTGGCCCACAGCATCGACACCATCCTCTCACCAGACAGCGATTGCTAGCGTAAACTTTTAAAATTCCTTCGTATCACTAACTCTAACCAAAACCACATTTGTAACAGACAATAAAATCAACGGATCCCAAATAACCAAATCGGCCTTAACCCACTGTAAAGCCACTTCAAGCCCACGTGGGTTAGTTGTGGTTGATTCAGTCGTTAATCCATCAAATTTTAGAACAATCGGAGCTGCCAGTTCCGATCTGATGTATTTATCTTGCCCACCCTTAACCCACCTTTTCCAAAAATGCTTTGAGGAAAAGTTTGGTCAAGGGTTGGCTAAGGTCAATATGCTGAACAGGATTTTAACTCCTCGATTGATTAAATTCATTTACTTACATCACTGCACTTCAACTTCAGCAATATTATTAGTCTATAAACTATGCATTGACCAGCCAAATGGAAGAGTTAATTCGCAAGTAAACAAACACACATATACACATATTACACATGAATGTTTTACAACAAACAAACTTAAACACACACGTTTAATTGCTTCCTTTGCACAATTAAATAACATATGAAATAATATGAATATGAAATACATTGCCCGTGCAAAAAACTGACTTCAACATTGAAGTGGCTTCTTCTGTGGCCGTGTGGCTTAACCCACCAAACTGATAGTTTTTTAGCTTTGTTTGATAGAACTGGATTTTTAGTATAAGAAATTGGTGGCGTTTTCGGTATCTTGGTTATTTGGGTTATTAAGTAAACCGAGATTACCCGGTATAAGGTAACTGCAAGACACAAATGGCTTGCAAAGAAGAACGTTAGATTTTAAGTATAGAATTAATCTACCGATTGAAAGAGGCGAACGAGGCCAATTGGCTCAAAGTCTCTATAAAAATAAAGAAAAAAAACTAGTCCCTACACCCACTTTGCTTTTTCTACTTACTTTCATATGTCGTCATTCCGTCATGAATTGACCTTGTATCCTATATGAACTTTGTATCGTACACAAGACAGTTGAAATGACGCATAGACAAAATTATATCTAATAAATGATTTATAGGCTTACCGTTCAAATAGACATAGAGCGACAACGTCGCGCGCGACGAAAAATAGCTTAGAATTTTAAAATAGCTCCGTGTAGATTAAAGCAGCTCATTTGACTCAGTCAACCAACTTGTTTTATATTACCAACTTGAAAACACACAAAAATAGGTTAAAATGTGTTCAAATCTATTTTTTTGCGTTTGGCATTAATCTAGCTTGTAAACAAACTAGATACAGTAGGTGACCGCTAACTGGATGTGTTTTAACTGGAGTGCTTTTTTGCCGGTCTGGTGGTACAGTCGTCAACTCGAACGACTTAACAACACGCCCGTCAGGGTTCAAGCCCCTAATAGACCGTGTCCCCATACGTAGGACTGACTATCCTGCTATGGTAACAATAAGTCACTGAAAGCCAAGCCCACTTTACTAGTGGGTATTGGCAGGCCTTGACCGGCAGCGGTTGTTGTGCCAAAAGAAGAAGAAGAAGAAGAAGAAGCTTTTTAACTGGAGGTTCGCTAACTGGAGTGATTCTCAGTTAACGAACACTTAAACGTCAAAACATGAAACATCCGGAATCTCATGAAGAGAAATTTGTCGCAAATGTGCATTTTTCAAACAAATTTAGGGTCTCTTGCCTACGTTTGCTATTAGTTTATGTTATTACACGAATTACTATACTTTATATCAATAAAAATGAAAAAAAAAGTTTGGTATGTTTATTCCAGTCAACACCGATCAAAACAATCAATCCATAGAAACGTCACTCTAGTTAGCGAACATTGTTTGTTAACTGGAGCTTGTTTACCTCTCAGTTAGCGGTCACCTACTGTAATTTGATTATTTCGGATGAAGCAAAAATGTCGCGCGAGACGAGTAGCTCTGTTTGCAAAATTAAGCTACTTTTCGTCGCGCGCTATATTGTCCCTGTATGTCTATTTGAACGGTTAAACTTGTCACGTCAAGCAATATTACACGAAAATAAGTGATATTTTGACGGGAAACCGTGAAATTCGCCTCACACGGAAATTCGACATACGCGGTTTTTTGGGGTACCGTTTTTTGTAATGTATCCCGGGGAACTCAAATCAGTATCATTTGCTCAAAGAACTGTCAAAGGGGCCCTTCACGATTCTAGTCAGTTTTTTGTATGGAGTTTGACAGTTGGAGGCTGAAATCATGTAAACACTCCATACAAAACCACACACAAAACTAGTCTGCAATTTACAGTCTAGATTATTCTAGCCTCAAAGCTAGAATTAGATTCGATTACCTGCTCGAAAAATGGCAAAACAAGGTTATGTTTACATTTATCCTAGGGTGCATTAAAGAGATCTGATGATGGATTCCAGAATCAAAGTGTATGTAGTCCAGGTGATCTTTTTATAACCAAATGTGAATATCACTTTTTGACAGGATGGGTAAAAACTTTTGTTTAAACATGCTCTCTCGAGGCTTGACCAATATATAAAACACTCTTAAAATTTTCATTCAGCAACAGAAGCGATAAAAATCATCCTTCTAAATTCATACACCGTGGGATCTGCTGCTATACAATGCAGACAGCTGACAGGCTGAAATTCAGCTTACCAACTTAAAATGGAAAGAACCCCAAAATTAGAAACTGCTTATCACCGAATCCGCGTATAAGAGGTATCGTGTATATCGGGGACAACCAGTATTTAATATTTTTTTGACTCACCCTATAAACTTGTAAATCGTTAGAATAAACACCAAAAGAAGTCGATTTTCACGTTTCTCATCCAAAATACAGCTGATAAATGGATATTTTTGTTCACATTAAATTTTTGGATTAGATTAAGTTTTGATTAAAAATCCGTTGATCCAATTAGCTATTTATATAATACTTAAAAAATAGCAAATGTCTGGCATCTATGTGGTTTAAATTGGTCATAAAAGCAATTTATTTTGCATTTGACAATTCTAGGAGCAAATTGAACTGATTTGACACACGAACTGTTAAATTTAGAAAACCGCGCAATGGTGCTATTAGATTAGGTATTAATAGCTATTAGATTTGGTCGTTATTATTAGATTCGGACGTGCGATTTGTCGTCGGACGTTAAATATCAAATCCTTAAAATATACAATTCGTCGGATAAAATCGCATCGGATCAGCGTTGCCACCATCCTTATACGGAAGTCACAAGAGGCGTAAACTCAAAAAGTTTACGCTTGATTTGTGTGGTACGGCAACTGTAGCTACCCATCACCACAACATGATGACAAAGATTAGCGGTGCAAAGAAGATCGGATTAGATCAATCCGGATGGGATTACAACATGGAACAGGGGACTGGATGAAGGACCATCACTATAAAGGGACGACATGATAAAGCAAGTTTGATGCAGGACGCGGACCGAGACAGACGAACATTGAGAGTACCACATCTGGCGACGAGGATAAAAGTAAAACCGAGGAAATTAGTGAAAAGTAGTGAAAACGTGAAAAAGAAAAGGTTAACAAATAAATGTGATAGTTGTGATTGTCCAATTGTACCGTGTCATAGTATATGTGTTATGATCATCGGCAGGAGAGCGGGTGATCGGAAAGAAAGGATTGTCGGAGAACAATACTAAAAAAAAAAAAAAAAAAAAGAGGAAAGAAAGGCCGGAGAGCAAACATATTAGAATCGCACCGTAATTGCGTGGATCGCAAAATTAGGTGGTGAATGCCGGAGAGCATTTTAACAATTGGAGTAGGGGATAAAATAATAAATCAAGGTTATCTGTCGGAGAGCAGATGGGAAATGCCAAAATGATTGGTCGGAGAACCGATAGGGAAAAGGAAATGGCGAGGCAGAAAGAACAATAGAACTGAAACATGTGCTAATGATGAATGGATGTTTCAAGAAATGGACACTTGGAACATTTCTAATTTTCTTTTTAGGTCGATGGATCGAAACTCCATAAGGAGTGAATGGGTGAAATATAAAAGGAATTTCGATTTCATCATTGCCGCGACTGGAGAACAAGATCGAACTAAAATACGGAATATTTTTTTGGCAAGAGCCGGACCCGATGTCCAGGAGATTTATGCATCGTTGCCAGGGGCAGAAGTGACGGAAGACAAGAGCCAGGGTATTGACCCGTACGTGGTGGCTATAGAGAAGTTGGATGGGTATTTCTGCCCAAAACAACATGATGTCTTCGAACGAAACCGATTCTGGACTTTAAAACCGGAGCAGGGCGAGACAACTGAGCAGTTTGCTTTCCGGTATCAAAGTGTAGCTCAGAAGTGCTGTTTCGGGAAGACCGAAGAGGAGGCCAGGGCAAATAGCATAATCGACAAGGTTATCTTATTCGCTCCAAACGAATTGAAGGAACGTTTACTTCAGCCAAAAGCGATGGATATGGAGCAAATGATACAGGTTATCAGTTCGTATGAGTCGATCAAAAGACAAGCTCGGGAAATATTGGCACCTGGAAGAGAGGAGGTTCGAAACTACCCCCAAATCGACGATCAGGTTAACCGGGTGGTGCAAGGCAGAGGAGAATGTTCCCGTTGCGGGAAAAGGGACCACACTCCGTTAGATTTGAAATGTCCGGCTCGTAACAAGGAATGTTATAAGTGCAAGAAAGTTGGTCATTTCGGTTCGCAATGCCGCACACCAGGGTCGATGAAAAGGCGAGATGATCAGAAAAGCTACAGAGAAACCAAACGGTTTAGATCAGAAAAAGTTAGAGCCGTAGATAATAAGGGTGAAAGTGAAGGGGGAAATGGAAACTTTATTTACAATATCAGTGACGGTGGCGAGAGATTTCGAATTAAGATCGGGGGAGTAATGTTACAGGTATTGGTGGATTCGGGCTGCAACAAGAATATTATCAGTGAGAAGGCTTGGGAATATTTAAAATCAAACTCACTAGAAAGATGGGGCGAAACGAATGATTGCAAAGAAGTGTTTTTGCCGTATGGGGAAAACGCCAAACCACTCACGGTCTTAGGGAAATTTGAAGCCATAGTTGGAATTGAGGATAAAGGGCAAGAAATTATCAGAGAGGCGACATTCTACATTATCAAAGGAAGTGAGCAATCACTTTTAGGTCGCATTACAGCTACGGATCTAGGTGTTCTGTTCATAGGATTACCTAGTACCTATGGGGTAAGAGCTATAGAATCCCAAGGAGTAAAACCATTTCCTAAGATAAAAGGGATAAAGCTTAAAATCCCTATCGATAGGGACGTACAACCCGTATGCCAACACCCACGTCGGCCACCAATAGCGTTGTTAGGAAAAATTGAAGAAAAGATAGAGTACCTATTGAAGGCAGACATTATAGAACCTGTAGAGGGAGGGTGCGAATGGGTTTCACCATTAGTGCCAATCATGAAAGACAATGGGGATGTCCGTTTGTGTGTAGATATGCGCAGAGCTAATGCTGCTATCGTGAGAGAAAGACACTTTATGCCGACCATAGAAGATTTTCTACCGAGATTTGCTTCAGCCAAAATATTTAGTAGATTGGACGTGAAAGATGCTTTTCATCAAGTAGAGCTTGATGAGAAATGTCGTTTTATAACGACATTTATCACTCACATGGGCCTTTTCCGGTATAAACGTCTCATGTTTGGAATAGTGATCGCGCCGGAAGTCTTTCAAAGAATCATGGAACAAGTTTTGGCGAAATGCAAAAATGCCGTAAATTATATCGACGACATACTCATCTTCGGAAAATCCGAGGAAGAACATGATGAAGCCCTACGAGAAGTATTAGAAGCCATTAAGACACAAGGAATACTATTAAACCAAGAGAAATGTATTATGAAAGTAAGTGAGGTCGAGTTTTTAGGACATAAAATCTCGAGCAAAGGAATTGAACCGACGGAGAGGAAAATAGAAGCGTTACGGAAATTTCGGGCCCCTTCCTCCGCGGAAGAAGTTCGAAGCTTCCTAGGCCTTATCACATATCTAGGTAGATTTTTGCCAAACTTGGCCACAGTAACAGCTCCATTACGCGAGTTAACGCGTAAAGGTGTAAAGTTTGAATGGCAGAAGAAACAAAAGGATGCGTTTGACACTTTGAAAGGATTGGTGGCGGATGCAAAACTTTTACATTTTTTCGATAACAATTTGCGAACCAGGGTTATCGCTGACGCTTCCCCGGTTGCATTAGGTGCAGTGTTAGTGCAGTTCGAAGGTGCAGGGGATAATTTGCCAAGGCCAATTGCGTACGCGAGCAAAAGTCTGACCGAAACAGAGAAACGATACTGTCAGACCGAGAAAGAAGCGTTAGGACTAGTTTGGGCAGTGGAACGATTTGCGCCTTATTTACTAGGTCGTAAATTTGAACTGGAGACAGATCATAAGCCACTGGAGGTCATTTTCAAACCGTCATCTCGTCCTTGTGCTCGAATAGAAAGATGGTTATTACGGTTACAGTCTTTCAGCTATGTGGTGAAGTATAGGAAAGGTTGTGATAATATCGCCGATCCATTTTCACGATTAGTAGTGGACACAGATAATAAACCATACGAGGAAGAAACACATCACACGATAAGGGCAATAATGGAATCTGCCGCAATTGACGTCCAGGAGTTAGAAAATGCAGCCAGTATAGATGAAGTACTAGGAAAGGTTAAAAACAGTCTACGCTCGGGTTGTTGGAATGAAATAGAACTTAAACAATACATCCCGTCCAAAGAAGAGCTAGGAATGATTGGAGAAATGGTTATTAGAGGAAACAAATTAGTAGTACCGGATACACTCCGCAAAAGAATGTTAGACTTAGCTCATGAGGGACACCCTGGAGAATCGGTGATGAAACGCCGTTTAAGAAACAGAGTGTGGTGGCCCGGAATGGATAAAGAAATTGAGCAGCATGTCAAAAACTGTGAGGGGTGTCGATTAGTCGAAACTCCGGGTAAGCCCGAACCAATGATGCGCCGCCCATTACCTTTAAGACCATGGGTAGATGTAGCACTTGATTTTTTAGGACCATTACCATGCGGATCATATTTATTAGTGGTAGTAGACTACTTTAGCCGATATAAAGAAGTCGAAATAATGAGTCGGATTACAGCTAGAGAAACGGTCGGGAAATTATCGAAAATGTTTACAAGATTAGGATACCCTAGAACCATCACTTTAGACAATGCTAAACAACTGATTGGTACCGAGTTAGAAGCTTACAGCCGAGAGCATGGAATATATTTAAATCATTCAACACCATACTGGCCACAAGAAAATGGGCTGGTCGAGCGCCAAAATAGATCGCTCCTCAAAAGATTAAAAATTAGCGCATGTCTAGGAAGGGAGTGGAAGAAAGATTTGGAGGAATACCTAATGATGTATTACACGACACCTCATTCCACCACAGGGAAAACGCCGACGGAACTTTTATACGGAAAAACCATCAGATCTAAAATACCGGCACTAGAAGACATAGAAACTGCCATATCTAGGGAGGAGATTGAGGATCAGGATCAAGCAAAGAAATGGAAGGGTAAAGTAATTGAAGATGGGAAAAGAAAGGCGCGAAGATCGTCCATCGCAGAAGGAGACATAGTAATTACACAAAACACAATACCAGGAAACAAACTGCAAACCACGTTTAATCCAAAGGAGTTTCTCGTAAAAGAAAAGGAAGGGCCGAGGGTGACTATTATGGATACAGAGACGGGTAAAAAGTTCAAAAGAAACTCGGCACACTTAAAGAAAATTACCAACACCGACATCAGAGAATCAGAACTCAGAGAACTTCGAGAAGAAACTAGGAATAATTTAGAGGAAACAACGAGTCGTGGGCAACGGCAAAGGAAAGCTCCAGCCAAATTAGCGGATTACGAAATAGATTAGTGAGATAACATTAGGTTGTGAATTGTATTAGAGAAAGGCAGGTAAACAGAAATAATGCAGAAACAAGAGATATGAATTCATAACAAACAGTGCAAAAGAAAAAAAAGAAGGAAGTGATGTGGTACGGCAACTGTAGCTACCCATCACCACAACATGATGACAAAGATTAGCGGTGCAAAGAAGATCGGATTAGATCAATCCGGATGGGATTACAACATGGAACAGGGGACTGGATGAAGGACCATCACTATAAAGGGACGACATGATAAAGCAAGTTTGATGCAGGACGCGGACCGAGACAGACGAACATTGAGAGTACCACAATTTGTATGGGAGAGCGTAAACTTCATGTTAAAAGATTATAGGGTTGTATGGCTGAAATCCAGTTTACGCCAAAGTTTTTCCTTCGTGTGACGTCCGTATCACTCGAACGGATTAAGCCCATTATACTAGAGTCCACTGTAAACATAGATTTGTTAGGCCGAAAATACACGGACCGGAATTCCTCCTGCTGAAAAATGTATGGATATGACATTTCGGAAAAGTTGCCGTTGACAGTTTGTCTATGGGTTTGGCAGCACGGAGTTCGTGTATCTTCGGCCTTATATAGATATAACTAACGAATGTACTCACCATATCGTTTGAATTTTGCTGTTCTAATGCTGGGCTGATGGAATTTGTATTTGAAGTTAGTAACATTGTGCCAGCGGGTGTGCCTTTATTAACACCGTTGTTATGTAAATGCGAAGTGCTGACTGTAATTCCTTGATTGGTCCCGATCGCCGCATTGTTTGCAATTATTACTGGTTTTCCACCAATATGTGCTATATTTAGGCCACCTGTATTCATCAAACTAAAAGATTGGACGGACAAATTAAAGAACATCATTTGTGACAACTCCTGTAAGGTAAAACAGTAAAGCAGTACAGAAGAAAGTGATGGTTCAACAAACACAATTGCAATTGCGAGACTAAAAGTCTCTATGTTCAACGTAAAACGGCTACCACTATTGAATATGATTTACCTCAAAGAGGATGTGCCTTTCAGCTTAGTTGAAGCAATGTTCCGGACCCCTATAATTTTTGCATTCAGTAGATCCGTATTATCTAGCGATGTTTTCGTTTTAGAAATGTTATTTTGTGGTTGTATTGTTGTTGTGGAAGTAATGGCACCGGAACTAAATGATTTTGGACTCTGAGCAGTTGTGAGTAGCTTTACTTGTGGTATTTGTTTTTCAGAAGGTGAATGAACAGGTGGCGATGGAACCGTGTCGTCAATGGTATTGACCTCGGTTACATTTCCTTTCTTATTTCCAACAATAAGCGAAGCTGCAGATGGCAAAGACTCTGCAAAAAATAGACGGTAGTGAACGCATGAAAATCTCGAACGTACATAAACTAGTGCTTCTCATTTAATAAGCAATATCAATGGCTTTTATCAGACTTACCATTTGAATCTTGAGATGAAACAATTGTTAAGGGAATATTGTTTTTTCGACTTGTTCGAGATGTTGATGCTACCGATATTATGTTTCGGGACTGAGGTAAAATGGTGTATTGTTGCCGTACACTCCCCAGTGATGTAGTCCCACTATTTGATAGTACGTTCGAGGCTGATGTTGAAGTGATTGAGCTTGCTGCATTAGAACTAGTAGTAAACTGTAAAAACTGTTGTTGTCCAGTTTTGTTGGTGCCAGTTATCTTCAAAAAAGTATTTAAACCCCCTGTTGAACTGTTTGTCGTGGGCGTAACACCTTGTTTTTGTAAAAGACTCTCCAATGGAATTAGTTGACCTGTGCTAATGCTGGGTGTTACGATTACTTTTGAACCAACATGTGCTGTTAAGTCATTTCGATGCTTATCCAAAACATGGTGGCGAGTTCCTTGGGATAATAGCTTTTCAGACAATCCACTTGGCGTTACTTCGGTCTTAATAACAGTCGTAGTTCCGGTGGCTGTTTTTAGTACTCGCATGGTAGAATTTGGAGTAGATGCGGGAGACCCAATATTATTTGTCCCGGAAATGGTAACCGTATTAGCTCCACATAACGTGCTTGCATTCAACATCCCTTGGGGTTCGATGGATGTGAGCATTGTAGATGGATGCATTTTTATCATCTTCACACCAGGTGACGTTTGATTTACGATGCTTGATGAAGGATGTCCAGGAGAATTCGACGATGTAACAATTGTACTGACGGGTCTAATCGTCGAAATACAGTGAGTTTTCGCACGTGTAGGCGTGATTTTGACAATTTGCTGTGACAGTGGTTTCACACTTGAAGTTGAATTGTGTTGCATTTTAAATGATGCTGGAACGGCTGTCGGACTTTCCAACTGAAATGGTGAACCTACACCTACACCTTGTTTCGCATCGTCAGTTGTACAAACTATTTGCTTGGTGATTATAGACTGTTTTTGATTTTGCAATAGTAAATTTTGAATTATTTGTTGCTGCTTTGCTGGCGTTAGAACTGACTGCTGACCTTTGGTAAGGGTGATAGTACTAAAAAGGTTTGCAGTGGGCCTTATGATTGGTCTATTGGTTCCAGTTTCTGTTACAGTTGTTATACTAGTTGAGTTAGTCGGTTTAATGGCCACTACAGTTGGGACATTACTGCTTTCGCCGGCGGATGATGCATACGCTCTGGCAGAACTTAACATCATCTTTTGTGACAAAACAGTGGTCGCAGGATTTGATTGTAACATTGGAGCTGAAATAGAACTTTGTTTTGAAGTCGATGGTGTAACTGAAGAGCTATAATTTGGTTTTTCTATTGCGGCTGATATTATGGTACCACCCTTGATTGTTCGGATTGCATTTGCTGCAGAAGTAGTGGCAATAGAAGAACTGTTCATGGAAATTTGTGGTCTTTTTGCTTGTGTTGATAGTTGTGGAGATAACAAAGATGTAGATTGCGCGCACGCAAATGTTTGATTTTTTTGACCTAACGTACCGAGGTTTGTGTTGTTTACCTGGCGGATGGATACTATCGTGCCGCCTATGGCAGAGCTAATTTTTATAGCATCTTTCGAAAACGAACATGAGGACGGTGTAATGATCGGTGATGCAGTTCCAGCAGATTGTACTAATATTGGCTTAGTATTCAGCTTTTGTAAATTATCCACACAATTATTTAAAGAAAAATCAGTCGACGGAGATATCGCTGTACTTGCAACCATGGTTTTGGCAGCAGATACAACTGCAGAAACGATGATCTTTTTAGGAGATTGTGGAGAAGTATTATGTGCTGATAGTTCTGATGTTAAAACTTCGTTTCCTGTTACTGTACTATGGTTTGATGCTACGTCCGGTCGATTAGATAATGATATTGAAGATTTTGGTATCTGAATTGTCCGTACATTGTTTCCAGAAGATGTGATTAACGTTACAGCATTGTACAATTTACTTGAAGATTTATATATTGTATCAGAGCCAGAGTCTAAAAGTTGATGATCTTGCATGGTGGTATTGATGGACTTTTTGGTGCGATCAGTTTGGCTCGGAGAATTGCTTGCAGATCTATTCTCATTTCTTGTGTCGACACATGATTGCTGGACAATGCTATTATCCATTACAGTTAGAGGAACTTGTTTTTTCAATAGCGATGTTGTCGACCGTGCTACAGTCACCGTGTTACCAACTATAGTTGTTGGAATATTAATAACAGACGTAGCTGCACTTAAATCTGTGCCCGAATCCATTACATTGATGATCTCTGTAGTATTATCCCGAAGGATTTCAACAGCAGAACTGACTGAGGCAACATTATCTCTACTGGGACCGTTATCGTCAATCTGATGTTGTTTGGCCAGGTTTGAAATTTTTGATGTCGCTGTCGTTAAACTTTCTCGGGACTGTCTCATCGATTTTCTCACAATCGATTTCTTATGTTTGGATAATCCTTGGTATTGCATATGTAACCGCTCAAACTCTTGCTCCGTGCGGTTTCGATGTAAGTAGATCCATATTTTCCGTTTCGCATCATATTTCACACAGGGATCGTGCTCCGTATGCATACGATCCAAAGCACCGCTGACAATGGTCTGCAATATTTGATCGGTAGCTGTGGGGGAGATATACTGTGAAGATTTCAATAGTTCACAAATATCTGCACGAGTGCCTTCGCCGTTAGGCAAACGGGCAGTTGCATCTCGAACCAACGTAAGGATGGTAACGAAATTTGGGCGATTTGCGACTAGCATACTGTGTCCACGGGCCTTCGAAATTCCTGGAGCCTGTGTGTATATTCCTTTAACAGGTCCCACCACACTGTCATACGAGTGCTGTTTGTAAGTGAAAGCCATGTGCGGATTTTCATATCGACATTTTTCCTGTTCACGGAACCTTTGTATTTCCTCATCAGTAGCCTTTCTAACGCTCCAATCCGTAGGGAAAAGTGGTGGTGGTGGTGTCACCGAACGTTCACTAGCAGACCCATCCTCATCAGCTAGGATTGTCATGCTTGATAGCGATGATACAGAAGACTCATTAAATCCGATAGAAACTTCTCCGGCAGATGGCAATAAAATGGAGGACGATGTTGAGGAATAGGCGGAAGATGCTAAACTTTTGGTACCGATGTTTGTTTTATTCTTATTCTTCGGTGAAACAGTGACGTGCATATTTGTATCAATTGGCAAGGTATTATTCAAACCAATAATATTGTTAGCCGTAATCGTAGGCATATTGGTTTGTTTGTTCATTTCTTGTTTTCTGTTTTGCCAATATGTGCAAAGAGGAACTAGGCGACTATCAGCATCACGAGACGCGCCAATCCATTGCAAAATATTGATGGCGATTTTGTGTTCTATGTACGGTACAAAATCTTCCGGTTGGTTTTGAAATTCTCCTGTAAGAAATTTCACCGCAGATTGAAGAGTCGAATCCCAATCCCCATTTTTGTTATATTGCTCAAACCAATCATTTCGTTCAGCTACAGGACTTTTTGTCCAAGCCTCAAGTTTTTGCATCAATTCTGACATAGTACAACGGTGGTCGGGATTCGAACAAAATAGATCGCGAACAACTGATAAAAAGCATGCATGAGTTCCATTACTCAACAACAGGTTCATTGAATTATTGTCTCCTGTGCTGGTATCCGATGCTTTTTTCGGTACGTCAGACTGTGCAACGCTATTTAAAACATTTGGATTTAGCGATGTAACAGCTGTCGGCTTTATAGAAAGTTCAGTTTCGTCTAATACATGTTCAGAAAAAGGCTTTAATTTCTCTACAGTATTAATAGGATCTTCACCATTTTCTTTAGTTTTGTCATGGTTTGATGCTGCTCTCGTGCCTTCTATAAACTCATCATGTTTCAAAGCAAGATGGTGTAATTCATTGTCCGTCGAATTTGATTCTGATGAATCATTTGGCAGTACGCTTTTCGATTTCTGATCGGCATCCACTGAAGGTTCTACTTTAATTTCAGTTATATTTATACCTCTCTCTTCTAGATTAAGACCAACCGAATGCTTTAAATCAGCCTGATCAGGAGAAACTCGATGCATTCGGAATAGCTTTTGTGACTTAATCCTAGCTTTGATACCAATCGGATTTTCTTTTGCTGAATCTGAAATATAAACTTTTGGAAGGGGCAGAATTCTTCGGTAGCCTGCAGCTATTTGTGTGCGGCTTACTACATCCTTTAATTTAACACCATCCAGGTTCAATTCGGGATGATTAGGCTCTTCCATTTTACGCTTTCTGTGCTGCACAAGTAACTTTCGATAATGATCTTCAGTGACAATAAACAATTTCGGAGCATTGAATATTGTTCCATCGAATGTGTTTCCACCCATTCCGTTGGAAGTATTAACCAAAGCGCTTTTTTTCGATAGAATATTTGTAAAACCCGACGCACCAGATAAATTAGGGTGTCCAATCGTACGATTAAGGTGGCACGATTGTTCGCCTGATTGCACATTATATCCAAGTATTCTTCGTTGCTTTCGGATGGGAGCAGTTGGTAATGCTTGGAGGCATTCTTCTTCATCAGAAAGGCTCAGTGATAATCCAGCTTCCTCAGATATGCTAACAATTTCACTTAAATATCGTTTTGTAGCAACAGCTTGGCATTTTGCCATGACTGAAGGTGCTTCGAAATCATACTCTCTTTGCCGACGTTTACGATAATTATCCATTACTCGGCCACAAGACGGTAACGCGTGGTTGCTAATAAACTGTAGTTCACTAAACAAAGCAGCTTCGCGTGATATCATTACATTTTGCGCTAAACGACTTAGTCGCTGTAACTCAACCATTCGTCGGTCTTTCGTTGTAGATTTGGCTAAATTTTGTTGCAGTCTTGCTATGTCTACTCGATAGTTTCCCGTCGATAGATTTAGGCGAAAACTTTCCATTGGTTCCTTGTAAAAACGGTTTAGTTCACGCGAAAACAAACTATGAACTATTTTCGTCGTTGACGAAAAATCATCTTTAGCTACCGGTAAGTACTTAGTCAATTTTTGCTGAGTGGCATTTGGCAGTGCATCCCATAGCGAATAGGAAAAGAATTCGTTAAATATGTTACCATTTTCACTGAGATCTTTAGGTAGCATAAATTTGTTACTCAGTAGACTACTTCTTTCCAATAAGCTTGCATTGCTCTCGTCAGAATCGCTTCCGGAGCTCGATGCATACACATTTTCCGTAGCCTTGTAGATTTTAACCATTGTTTCTGTACTAGATTTCTTATCCATCACAAAGCGTCTTCCCATAATTTACTCTTTAAGCCGATATTTTTTACGTTGGCAACTGGCACAGTGCTGAAAGAGAGTTCTGCCGGCAGTAAGTTAGTATTATTATTATTGTATTGAATATATCTATTGTATATCTAAAGTCAACAAATACAAACCTTAAAAGCACCAATGCGATTGTTTGCTCTAACTGGTGTTGATTTATGCGTAATCGTTGACCTTGGTAGTTTTTACATTAACATTGCGTACATTAAGCCACTATTTTGTGAAGACAATATTGTAACTAAAAGACCAAAGACTATCGTTAACAACTCTCACTCCAAAGATTCAATTATGAACTTGTTACAAAACTAATGTTTTATTTAGCTTCGTACCCAAACATGGAAAACACATTCTATTTCATTTTGTTTGACATACTGATTGTTTGTGACCAAAGTCTATATAATACCAATCCCCCACATACATGGTTTGTCGGCGTTCTGGCACCAATCGAACAAGACAAACAAACACGACTTTGTGCGATAAACGCTCTATCATTGCCCACCCAAGTGACATTTGCTCGAAATTGATTTCCCATATCTGCTCGATTAGTACTTGATACGCCTGAAATTGTGCCAAGATTTGGTGTGTTTGTAAATTAGACGTTCCTCTATCGATGAATGATGCCGTCGAGGTCATTTTTTATTCATAGCTATGGTTTTTTGATGAATTTCAAACGCTAATTTTCTGTGACGTTATCTATAAAAAAAAAATATTATTTAAGAATACAGGGGGTCCCCGAGATACACGGTTAATGGGGACCGAAAACGACCGCAAAATACCGCGTATCTCCAATTTCCGCGTAAGTCGAATCTCGCGATTTTCAGCTAAAATATCACTAATTTTCGTGTAATGTTGCAAGTAGGGGGTGGTTTTAGTCACTAAACGAATTATCTGATATGATTCTGACTGAATATAACAGTTTTAAACTTTTTGAAATAGTTTTTAACATTCGATCAAAACGGAAATTATTTGGCAATTTACAATTGATGTGTCAAATCAGTACAATTTGTTCAAAGAATTGTCAAATTTAGAAAACCGCGTATCTTCGAATCCGCGTATAAGAGGTACCGTGTATCTCGGGGACTGCCTGTATAGTGGGAACATGACCAACTATAACGATAGGAAATATCATTCCCGAGCGAATCTAGAAAAAAACCCAAGTGACACAAATCCACTAAACGACCACTAAACGCCTTCTAAACGACTCAAGCACTTTACCTAAACGAAATATAGAAAGACTTCGTTTAGCAGACGGCAAACGACTCAAGCATTCTAAAAATAGCAAAAAATACTCAACTGGTTAGGTATTGCGCATCGTGTATTAATACCGTGAGGGCTTGGTACTTGTTTCGACGCAGCGTATCGCAACGCATTGCGTGACGCACGCTGGTATCTGTTCACTGCATTCTGCATGGATATGTCAACACATTTTACTAAGAAAAACATCAACAAACAGCAATAATGCCTCTTATTTATAGGTTCTCATGTGATTATAATGTTAAATTACAACTGTAAAATCATTTCCAGTTCTGCTCAAAACAGTGCAAAGCATGTTTTCGCTTTATTATTGCACATTGCATACTGACCCGCACACACCTATTTTGCAGCAATTACGAAATTACTTTCTCTACATTTATTTTGATTTGTTAATAAAATTATTTAGTAGTCCAATTACACGTCCAATTGCGCTCGAAACAATTTAACGTGGAAAAATATCGATTTTCACCCGATATGATTGAACCATTTTGACAGACGCATCACGACGTGCGTCGAAATAGAAATTTTTCTACTTTGACGCTGCGTCGTGCGTCGTTAACGCATGCGTCGGTCAAATCCCATATATTTTGGCAAAATCGCAACGCATTGCGTCGGAACAAGTACCGCTCTCTGAGAAAAATGAAAACGAAATGACAGGAGAGGATTCGATCATTTGTTGATGTATGTGTGTGAATTCCAATGGCTGTTTTGGTTCAAGGTGGATTTAAAATATAAGGTGGTGGAAAAGCGCCTTTGGGCGGGTGGCCATAGTTAACCGTAGAGTTGGCAACCAGATTTACACACGTAAGTTGGGAAACCGGCATACTCGGGTATTCCACACGTTTTGATGCAAAAAACTAACGATTTTCATAGGTAAACATGCTTACTATATTTTAATGCTGAAAGCAAGTACAGTGGAGCGCCGTTTATAAGGGCTTCTCGGTACTTGACCCTGACCGGATAAGCGATTAACACGGATAATGAGTCAAATGACACATTTTTCACCAATTTCTGAATATTTATTTAAAAAGTTCCTATTTTTTGATAAAAATAACCCAGTTTTTATTAACTTCAGTTTTTCTCATGAGAATATTTAAAAATTGCCATGAATGGGGGCCTTTCCGTTTGAAGCTCGTAGGCTGAAATTTCAGCCTGTCAGCTGTTTGCATTGTATAGCAGTTTTCGAGCAGCTATCTAAGTGGGTATAATATACAGGTGGGCTTATCCCAAGGTGTATGGATTTAGAAGGCTGATTTTTATCGCTTCTGCTTCTGAATGAATATATTAAGAGTGTTTTGAGTGTTCGTCAAGCTTCCAGAAAGCCTGTTTGAACAAAAGTTTTCACCCATCTTGTCAAGTGATATTCAAATTTGGTTTTAAAAAACATGCTATGAGACCACCTGGACTACATACACTTTGATTCCAGATTCCACCACCTGATCTTTTGAATGCACCTTGGGGTAAATGTAAATAAACCTGTGTTTTCGAGCAGGTACTCGAATCTAATTCTAGCTTTGAGGCTAGAATAATCTAGACTGAAAATTGCAGGCTAGTTTTATGTGTGGTTTTGTATGGAGTGTTTACATGATTTCAGCCTCCAACTGTCAAACTCCATACAAAAAACTGACTAGAATCGTGAAGGGCCCCAATTATAGTGTTTTTTGTAATTGAATTATTATAGTGTGAATTATAGTGTTAACTGCTATATAGTGCTATATTATAGTGTTAGGCCCGTGTCTGTGCTCCATTGGATGCGATTTTATCGGAAGGCCTGTCAAAATTTTATATGGGATTTGACAGATAACGTCGG
Organism: Anopheles coluzzii; assembly: GCF_943734685.1. Lineage (NCBI taxonomy): Eukaryota > Metazoa > Arthropoda > Insecta > Diptera > Culicidae > Anopheles > Anopheles coluzzii. The sequence goes on along the minus strand of NC_064671.1, from coordinate 51,320,997 downwards.
ACGTGCGATTTCGTCGTACGACGGAATCAAAAAATTTTCATTTCGCCGGACGCCGCATCCAATTTTATCTGTCAGGCCCGTGTCTGTGCTTCATCGGATGCGGTTTTATCGGAAGGCCTGTCAAAATTTTATATGGGATTTGACAGATAACGTCGGACGTGCGATTTCGTCGTACGACGGAATCAAAAATTTTTGATTTCGTCGGACGCCGCATCCGATTTTATCTGTTAAACTAAATGTGTGGTGTTTTGTAGGAACAATCTCAACCTAATTTTTGATGATCGTTATATTATTAAAATCATCCAATTAATCGCAATATTATACGAAAAAGCGTTTGACAGCACGTGCGATAAAATCGCATGCGATGGAGCACAGACACGGGCCTCAAACTAAATGAGTGGTGTTTTGTAGGAACAATCTCAACTTAATTTTTCATAATCGTTATACTATTAAAATCATCCAATTAATCGCAATATTATACGAAAACCCGTTTGACAGCACGTGCGATAAAATCGATGGCGATGGAGCACATACACGGGCCTTACGTGGATTCGGAGATACGCGGTGTTCTTGATTTGACACATCAGATGTCAAATCAGGGCATTTTGCTTCAAGAATTGTCCAATGCAGTATAAATTTCATTTTTGCTGTTAAATTTAATCCACTTTAAAAATATCAAAACGTTTTGCACGAATCGTATCAAATAAATGATTAAGTGTATACAAATACTAAATTGAATAAAAAAATATCGAGTATTCGAATGTCATTTACCCATATGTTTGAGTTACGCGGATTCCTTTGGAACGCACAAACCGCGTAACTCGAGTATTGACTGTACCAACAATATACCCCGCCCAAATGACAATTGGACCCCCTAAAAATTGGCCAAAAATTGTCAAATTTTTGCAGGATCGGATCAAAGTGGGTATAGGGACTAGGTGGGCTTATAGGTTTGGCGGGAAGGCCATATTGGACGAACGAATGACAGGAGGGGATTCGATTGTGATACGTAGTTTTTCACCCACACTACGACACATCATCCAAAATAGCCATTGGAGTTCACACGCATACATCAACAAATGATCGAATCCCCTCCTGTCATTTCGTTTTCATTTTTCTACAGTACGGCTGTCAATTTGTTCGGGATAAGCCCACCTGTATAATAAACCCACTTTGGGATCGGATATTGGATCGGATTCAAGGTGGATTTAAAAATATCAGGTGGTGGACTCTAGTGCATTTTGACAATTCGTCACTTGACGTAAGGTCCCCAGGATTCAAACTTTGTTTACATTTATTAAATTTGTTCATATAATTTATCTACCCAATTTTTTCGATTAAATATTCTTTTAAAATATATTTTGGACTTTGCGAGTTCTTATTTAACATTAAAACATGGATTAAAGTGTGTTATTTTGTGTTATTCCGTCAATTTATTCTATAATTCATTGTGTTTTCGACATTTTTGATGATAAAAATTAAGAAAGCATTATTTTTTCAATTTTCACATTAATTCCTCATTATCTACGAGCCGCATGGACAATGTTTGTGAGATTAGAACTCTTACTCACATGATTTTAAATTTCGTGCATAAACAAATCATCAAATCTTTTGTTAATATATCTAATTTTTTCGATAAAATCAGTAGACACACAAAAATGCACATAATAACAAAGAAATCTTGTCTATTTGCTAAGCTTTGTGTGCGGAAACCAATGGTTAACGGTTTTTAAATGACGTAAAGTCCCTCAACTATGGCGACCCCCCAAAGGCCCTTATCCACCACCTGATATTTTTAATCCACCTTGCGCGCCCCGTCGATTCGATGAGATGCCTTACCACATGATAGTGAGGTCGGATTTTGGATCGGCGGCCGATCTTGCTCATGTGAGTTGAACTGCGTATTGTTTAGTGAGGGCGCCTTGTGTGGCTGTGTGATGTGTGCACATGTGGATATGTAATGATTCGCGAGACAGCATAAAGTGTTTTGTTTGTAAGAAAGGTGTTGTGTTGAAGTGAAAATTAATGCAGTTTCGTGTTCCGTTTTTGTGGCAATGAAACAATTAATAAACAATCAAATGATCTATTTCACCAATGCGAAAATGTTTGCAGAGATATTCGTGTTATCCCGAACGTAGGAACATAACGACAAGCGGTAGGCAAAAAGCGTGCGTTGGCAAAGTGCAACATCCCTAAAACCAGATAAGTATAACAAATTATTATTAAAAATAGTGCAAGTGTTACGAAAAAGGAATTATAGAAGGATTAAAAATTTATGTTTTACAGTCATATTGTTTCATACCGTTCCAAATCAGATATTTGAAGAGATAACACGACTGAAAAAGCAGAGCAATTATGGAATGACGGCATTCGCTTTCCCAATTAAGCTACCCATACAATTATATTGTTGTGCAAGCAACTATAAAGCATATGTTCTAGTGCAGGTAAGAATAAACCTTAAAGCTTCATATCAACTATATGTAAAGTTTTTTTTTATTCAGGAGTCACGGTCCAAAAAGGCCGTATTGCTTAAATATGAAAAGTTATATTACTAATACTTTTTGTTTCTTTCCTTTACAGATTATAACTTTCTTTACATAATTCATAACAGACCCGGTATGCTCACTCCGTTCGATTAATAACTTCATGGCCTCTTCATGGGGGTTCTAAAACGGTAAGATTATATTAACTATACAATTCCACAATGAATAAATTTTAATAGAATTGATGTTAATTATAATTCATATGGTCACTTCAGTGTACTAAAAGGAAAGCAGCTACATGTAGAAAAGATGTTCATGTAACATTCCAACGTTATCACTTTATGCTGGACATTTCACGTAACAGTTATTTCAATAAATAATAAAAATAGGAACTAGATAGGGTAGCATACTATAGATAGGATAGAAAATCGTATTAATTACTAAAACAGGCCTAGACTTACTACAGTTGTTCCACTAAAATAGAAGACAATAGGATAATATAGCGAACTAGGATATTGTAGTGAGAGACCAAGTGACATAAATTTGGTTTTTAATATGAGGAAGATTATAGAGTTGAAGAAAGTTTGAAATAGTTTAGGGCACATGAAATAGTAGCAATTAATATGGGTTTGCCATTTATACTTAGACCGTGGAACAATTTTACGATTAAATCATGTTCTCAGCTTTGTCCAAATTGCAAAACCATGAACACGTTATCGTTTCCTACATGAAATGCATATTGAAAGCAATAATAAGTAATCAAACTCTATATTAATTTTTTTTTAATCGTAGAGCTTCATTGTGCTCTGCGCAGAGCACATATGTGTTAAAAGAAATCGGATATAATCAATGTAAAACCTACTAAATGTTACCATGTTGTCAAACGCACTTCATTTGCCCAGACCCAGTTAAACCTAGTCTGGGACTAGGTCCCAGACCTAGTTAAAGAATCACATTTAATACGAAGACTCGTCATGAGCCGATAGTTATAATAATACACATTAGTCTTAATTATACGCAAAGCATAGCGAGCAAAAAACATAACGGAAGCGAATGCGAAACAGTCGAGCGGTTTAAGAAATGCCGGCGTAAAACACATTTTACTGATAATAATATTACACTACTAGGCTAATATACTAGGTTCACCACATGTATGTTTAACATAATTTTTATACGTTTGACTACATAATAAAATATATCAAAATTTATCAAATTTATTTTTTGTCCGAACATTACTTCCTTTAAATAATTTTTATTTAATGCTATCGAACAATAAAAAAGTGATTACGATCAAAAACATAGTAACACAATGAACATTTTCTTTATTAAGCTATGATAAATTAAAAACACACATTGTTATTTAACAATCCGCAATGTACCACCAATAATCTGAAACACAAATAAAAACCAATTTTAAGCAGGTCACATGTAATAAAAATAATGTATACACCGAACATCCCAACATTTTGGCTTAATTAAGGCCACGGTTCATTATCTTGTGGTGTGATAACTGTAAAACATAAACAAACACAAACAAAATAAACGCATTAGCACCTTAAAAATCTCGATACACACCTATAAAGCACCACAAATTATTAAACTGCATCCTATTGTATTCCACAGCGTAAAATGCTGTAGGAAATTCTACGGCACTACATTCGTTCATAGAGCGAAGAATTTTGCTGCTTTGTACCTGCATTGCCCTATCGCGCGAGGCACAGCCTATGGACAGCACACCCGGGACGATGAACACCAGCTCATGGATCGAAACCAGCTACACCGCGGATAAATTCAACACAATAAAAGATAACAGTGCTGCAAAATGTCACTATCAATGTCATAAAAAAATCTGACTGAAACAAAATCCATATCAGCGTCACGTCCTCAATTGTGACAATCAGACGTGATACTCAGAACGATTGGTGTGACTAATACATGCTCATGACATGTTTGCGACCATCGCTTGGTCAGTCACTATATCACGACTTTTTTTTGCTGTGATCAATTTTGCTAAATGTCACTAACATATTCATGACAAATTCTGGCTGAAACAAAATCATCTCAGCGTCACGAGCTCTACTGCGAAGATCAAACAGTTCAATCAAACAGTTGGTCATCGCATGCTTGGTGACATTGTGTGCAACCAACTCGTGTTCAATCACTTGGTCGCGACATTTGCAGTCAGTGATCATCGCGATGGTCACGGGAGATATGCATTGCGTGCGAGTGGCTCCAAGAAACCAAATGAGCATGTTTTCTCGCTCTGTTTGACCCGACAGATAATCAAAACAGATAGAGGGAGAAAGCATGCTCATTTTGTAAATAGAGCCTACGCGCCAAGTATATTCCAAGAATGTCGCGATTATCGCCGACAACAATGTCGTGACCAAGTAAGTGATCAAAAGTTGGGTAATAAACTAAGTGTCACCAAGCATGTGATTGATTTTCCAACTGTTTGAGTATAGTCGCTGATCATCTCAGTTGTGTACGTGATCTGATTTGAGTTTCGTTTCAGTCATGAGGGTTGATGATTGAAACAGTAGCATTTGGCAGCACTGTTCACAGCCAGAAAAAAAATCATGATAATGCTTGCGCCGGGATTAAGCTAAGGCGGCGCTCTAGCAGCAATCGAACACGACATCCGACACAAACAAACCCATATAATCATATGGAGGTGCACTGTCAGACACAAACAAACAAACAAGACAAACGTCGAGTCGAACATGTCAGTTGATTCTGGCGGCGCTCTAGCAGCAATCGAACACGACATCCGACACGAACAAACCCATATAATCATATGGAGGTGCACTGTCAGACACAAACAAACAAACAAGACAAACGTCGAGTCGAACATGTCAGTTGATTCTGTCTGTGATGTTCGATACCCACCTGTGCTGTGAGTACCTTGGCTGTCAAACGCTTCACAGCTACAGTAGATAGAATTCAATTCGGGACATTTTTAAGTTTGTTTACGTAGTTTGTCTCTTTTTCTTCTTAAAATTGCGTGCAAAATATTTAAAATAGCTATCAATAATTATTGTAAAGCTTTACAATCAATTATAACATCAAATATAAAGGATTGAAACGTATTAAACTATTGCGTGTACATAATCCTTGTGTATGCACTGTATGTGTTTTGGCATGGACGTTTGTTTACATTTTTGAAAATTAAAATTGAATGATTTTTATGTTATTATTCATGTGAATAACTAGTAAATTATTTGTTGAATCTTCCCCCTGCAAATGGACATTTATTTAAAATGAAAATGCTTCATTTTTTTGAGATGAAAAGATAGGCGTATTGCAGTGCATCATGACAGGTCTATAAGACATCGAACAGCTGACAGAGCACTTATCGAACAGAGTCGTGTTTGTTTGTCTCGTTCGATTGGTCCCAGAGCGCCGCCTAAGATTGTCAGTCAGAGTATCGCGTTGGACTCAAGAATTCACATGTCGTGTTCAGCATGTCATGGCGCACTTTTATTGACTATCAGCAATGAGCATCAAACTACCATGGATATGTTCATTGTTTTCGTTGGTGAGCATTTTCGTTGGCGTTTTGCAGCACTGAAAGTTTATACAATTCTCCCTTCCATCCACTTTCCACCAGGAACTTCCACACGCGGCCAAGGTGGAATGTATAATGAGGCGTAGTTATAGCGCTTTTGGCGATCCCCCAACCCCCCCCCCCCCCCCCTCCCTTGAGCAAGGAGTGTTTATTAAGGAGGTGAATTGTTAGCGCGTTTTCCGGGCGCCATCATTGAGTATTGTTATGTCAAATCGCATACAATTTTCTGTACCCCCCTCCAGCCCTCCCCGATTTTAATACCGGAGCCCCCAGTATTCCCAAGTGACATTTTCGAGCACGAAAAATCGGGAATTCGAGCAAATTCCCTTAAACTGGAGCCTTAAACTTCCCTTAAACTGCACCAGTTTAAGGGAATTTAGAAAAAGGCCTTTAAAATCAACTGTGATGCGGCTTTTTCGTTGTTTTCTTCTAGATTCACTCGAAAATGATGTTTCCTATCGTTATAATTGGTCAGGTAGCCATTTTTTACTTAAATAATATTGATTTTATATAAAATAACGTCACACAAAATTAGCTTTAGTTTTTCATCAAAAATCTAAGCTATGTGTGTAAAATGAGCTCGATGGCATCGTCAATCGATAGAAGCAAGTCTAATTTACCAACACACCAAGTCTTGGCGCTTGGAACACACTTGATCACACACAAATTCACAATTTTAAGCGTATCGAGTACTAATCGAGCAGATATGGGAAAACAATTTCGAGCAAATGTCACTTGGGTTGTTATGTCAAGTCGTGAAATGTCAATTTCCTCTGAAGCACTTCACCTCCTAATATCCATACACCTTGCCCCTGAGCTCCGATTTTGACAGATGGTTTTCCGCTTGTATATGTATTGATGGATTGTTTACGTTTTGCATGGTCAATATTTGGTGGAGATCAATTTGGGTAAATATTTTAGTTTATTAGAACACAGTCCGTGATTTAAAATATAAATTTTCCTTCGAGAACTTGACGCGTTCGCCAAAAGCGGAAAACTAACTGTCAGTTTTCTTCGTCGATTCTTCTTCCACCTAGCTGTCAAAACGGGCTTATAACTTGACATGATATCTTTACGGTCCTTGCACGCGGCCAAGGTGTTATAAATGACAAGGTGAAGTTGTTCAGAGCAAAATGACATTTCTCGACTTGACATATCTCTTCCGGTGGCTCCGGTATAAAAATCGGGGAGGGCTGGTGCGGGGTAGTGAAATTTGTATGCAGAGAGTGACAGATGTCCCCCACAATGTCGCCCAGCAAAAGCGATAAAAATCAACCTTCTAAATACATTATCCTTGCACGCGGCACATAATTCACACCGACACACATTACCACACAACACAACACCGCTGGTACAGCAGATATGACGTATATGCAGCCATGACCACACGAAAGAAAAACGCGCATTGAAAGGCGTGAGATTTGGTTTTTTTTCGATAATTCACTGGCTACTCACCATGGCTTTACCACTACTGATTCGCTCACCTCTGAGAAGATCGGATTTTCTATTCAATCCGATCCAAAATCCGATCCTGTCAAAAATTTGACATTTTTTTGGCCAATTTTTAGGGGGTCCCATTGTCATTTGGGCGCGGCCTTTACGTTTGACGTTTAAGTGATTTTTAACCAGGATCCATCCAGCAAACATCCAGTTAAAAAGCATTTCTGTTAAAACGCGTCAAGTTAGCGAAAACTTACTGTAGCATACACTTGCAAAATTCCACATCTCGGTTGCAACCAGTGTTGTTAGCGGTGACGGTCTTTGACATGAAATTGCCTACTTTGACACGATTTGAAGCTTCGCATTCAGTTTTCACTCTTTCATTCTACAGTCATGTCAAAAAATGTCGTTTGATTCGACGACATTTTTTGGCGACATTCATTTGACTTTCATTTTCGAGTGCACTACATCGCCTTCTCCTTTGTAAGGCCGCAAATACACGACGCGCGTTTCCGCGGGCGCGTTCAAACGCGTATAACAGTTCCGCAGAGATATCCAGCTGAGCATCTCTGCGTTTCCGCGGTAGCGCGTTCGAATGACATTTCATTTCTATGGCTGGATTGTTATACGCGTTTCCGCGGGCGCGGAAACGCGCGTCGTGTATTTGCGGCCTAACATTTTTTCTTTAAATTCGTGTATACCAGCAAGAAGACACTGATTTTCGCACTGGCCAAGTTGAAATATTTTATTGTTCAGTCACTTACGATCGGTAAAGGCACCAAGCAGTTCTGGATTCACAAGATGAATGTCAATTGACATTCAAACTACATTTGTTTACAGTCATGTCATCGCAAAGACACTGACGGTAAGGCCCGTGGCAACGCTCATCGGATGCGAGTTTATCGGACGAGATTTATATGGGATTTGACAGATAACGTCGGACGTGCGATTTCGTCGCCCGACGTTATCTGTCAAATCCCGTATACAAATTTGACAGGCCGTCCGACAACAGACGTGTCATGGTAACAGTGAATGTGACCGTATTAATACACGATGCGCAATCTCAGATTGCGCATATATTCGTTTTATCAAAACATATGTCATTTCGCGTAGCCAACCCTGAGCTATAAACGTCATTTCCATACATTTTCAGATTGCGCCAAGATTGCGCATAAATTTTCAAGATTATATGTCCGAGATATATAAATATTTTTTGACAGATAAATATATCAAACCGATCCGTTTGACAGATAAATATATGCGCAATCTGAGATTGCGCATCGTCTATTGCTACGGTGACCGTATTAATACACGATGCGCAGTCTCAGATTGCGCATATATTCGTTTTATCAAAACATAAGTCATTTCGCGTAGCCAACCCTGAGCTATAAACGTCATTTCCATACATTTTCAGACTGCGCCAAGATTGCGCATAAATTTTCAAGATTATATGTCCGAGGTATATAAAATTTTTTGACAGATAAATATATCAAACCGACCCGTTTGACAGATAAATATATGCGCAATCTGAGATTCGCGAAATGACTTACCGTATTAATACACGATGCGCAATCTCAGATTGCGCATATATTCGTTTTATCAAAACATAAGTCATTTCGCGTAGCCAACCCTGAGCTATAAACGTCATTTCCATACATTTTCAGATTGCGCCAAGATTGCGCATAAATTTTCAAGATTATATGTCCGAGATATATATATATTTTTTGACAGATAAATATATCAAACCGACCCGTTTGACAGATAGATATATGCGCAATCTGAGATTGCGCATCGTCTATTGCTACGGTTATGTTTTGATAAAACGAATATATGCGCAATCTGAGACTGCGCATCGTGTATTAATACGGTGATGTACGAAAAATGATTTTGACCCAAGGTGTTATAAATGACAAGGTGAAGTTGTTCAGAGCAAAATGACATTTCTCGACTTGACATATCTCTTCCGGTGGCTCCGGTATAAAAATCGGGGAGGGCTGGTGCGGGGTAATGAAATTTGTATGCAGAGTGACAGATGTCCCCCACAATGTCACCCAGCAAAAGCGATAAAAATCAACCTTCTAAATATATTATCCTTGATTTTGACCAGTAGCCAGTACTGCGAACGTCAAAAAATAATGTCAACAGTTTACAACACTGGTTGCAACACTCAATTATATGATTGCAAAATCATCCAATGCCGGCTTGAAACATTCTCTAAGCCGATTGAACTATTCCATTATATGACTCGAAACCCTGTAAAAGTGTTTCTCGAGGACCCACGGTTGTTAAAATCTAATTGAATGGCAACTAATCCAAGTCTTTGCGATAAATTTAATTATTTACTTTTTTATACTGTACTTACTTAAATTTTTTAGGTAAATATGTTGAGGATGGATGAACAGTGAAATGAAATGTTTATTGTGTCCTCAAATAAGCAATGTCAGTGTGCAATATCTGGCACTTGCGCAGTACATTTTTGTTCTTAATGTTGGTCTCCCCATATCGCATTTAACGAAAATTCAACAATGCCACATGGCAAGTTGTTCTACGAACAAGTGTTGTGTTTCGACCGATAATTAGAGTTCTTTTTTTATTCGTTGATCATTGAACAGTTCAATCGAAAATTTTATCACGTGCGATAAATGGTGTTTTATTGTTAGTTCAGTTATACTTAGGTAAGAATCAGTCGTGTATCACTCTCTCTTGTATTTTCCGGAATTACATTAAGTAACTTACCAAAGGCAGCTCTATTTTTAACCGGTAACAATATGTATGCAAGTACAGCGGGAAAAGTGCTGCGGCAATCGGTGGTAGAGTGTTTCGATTAACCCGGGCCCCACAGCGAGGCAATGAAAGTAAAGCGGTTAGCGCATGCGCATTTTTTTAATAACAGAAAAAACGCGTGATTTCTGATCGCTCTACGGATTTAAAGTGATTCTACGAAGTTTCAAAAATCCTCTGAAATGATTGCTAACATTTTCTGTGGCAGAGTGTTATGGTAATAATAATTAATAAAATTTAAATCCATCAATCTTTCAAAATTGGCTGAAATATTAAATAGACAAGTAAGTAAGAGTAATATAAATGTATATGTTGAAAATTCAAATTATATAGTAATTGTAAAGCTGATTGCAAAGCTGATATAATTGTAAAGCTATATTCAATGTATTAACACTCACGAAAAAAATCCGGTGGAACTTGAAAATTATGATTAATATTTGATTCAAACCCAGTGATTGTTTGTTTCAATTAAAACTATAGTATTTATCTTTAGAGAGAAGGTCGAGCTATCATTGCTCATTGTAGGTTTGTATTTATACATCACCTTTCGCTTTCTAAATTAAAACAAATACTTCATTTATGTTCAGCGTATAAGTCATACGAAATAAGGGCCGTTCGGCATACAGTGGTAAAACGATGCATATAACTGTGGTCAAATTTGTTTCGCAAATGCTAGATAATAAGAAGCCTCTGCATTAATCAAACTAAACGTTAATGAAATACAGCCAGCATTCAATAGTTGAACGCTTTTTAGTTGAACGCTCTATAGTAAGAAACATTCACAAACATCTCATGGCTTGCTGAGAAAAGGCTCAGATTTTTTTTGTATGAAAAAACGTGTCAACTAAAAAGCACATATTCCTAGTTGGCAGTGAATCGAAGTTCAACCAGTAAGCTCAGACTGTACGACAATTATCCGCAGTACGCAATACTCCATATACGCAAAATTGCAAAACTCGATTTCTCTAAATTTGACAGCTAATATTTTAATATTTTGAAAAAAAAATGCTCTTTTTTAATTTAACTAACTTTCATAAAGCATGTAGAATCGAAATTGTGCAAAATATACCTGTTTTGCAATTAAATATTTCATTCAAAACTCTGTTTCGATATTTATCAACCCCTGAACCAGTGGTAAATGCCGGTCTGGTGGTAAAATCGTCAACTCGTACGACTTAACAACATGCCTGTCGTGGGTTCAAGCCCCGAAAAGACCGTGCCCTCGATGTAGTATTGACTATCCTGCTATGGTTGTAGTAACCCAAGTGCCACAACTCCACTAAACGGGTTCTTAACGACTCAAGCACTCTGCCTAAACGGAATATAGTAAGACTTCGTTTAGCAGACGGCAAACGGCTCATGCATTCTAAAAATAGAAAAAAAAGTTAGTGACACCATCTGTTGGTGGGATACCCAATTAGTGGAGCCGCTTTCCTCGCTTTGAGAGCTTTTTCCATACCTCTGTACTGTTATATGGTTTCACATTGAATTTATGCATCGCTAGAACTAGAATAGCGATACGCTTGTTTAAATACTAAATTTCAATGTGAACCATTTTTACAGAAGCAAGTGAAATTTGAATATAACAGGTTGGCTGATAAGTCTCCGGTCTGACACATAGATGGCGCCGCTAGTATTAAATGCATATTATTTTTATATAGTACCAACCTTCAAATGATTCGTGTCAAAATTTGACGTCTGTATGTCAATTAGTTTGTGAGACAGAGCGTCTTTTGTCAAGCAACTTATGTTGTTTTGTTGTTCCACCAAGACAACGCACCGTGCCACAAGTCATTGAGAACGATGGCAAAAATTCATGAATTGGGCTTCGAATTGCTTCCCCACCCACCGTATTCTCCAGATCTGGCTCCCAGCGACTTTTTCTTGTTCTCAAACCTCAAAAGGATGCCCAATTCATGATTTTTTGCCATCGTTCTCAATGACTTGTGGCACGGTGCTTTGTCTTGGTGGAACAACACAACACAAAAGTTGCTTGACAAAAGACGCTCTGTCTCACAAACTAATTGACATACAGACGTCAAATTTTGACACGAATCATTTGAAGGCTGGTACTATATAAAAAAATGCATTTAATACTAGCGGCGCCATCTATGTGTCTGACTGGGGACTTATCAGCCAACCTGTTGAATTTTCTTGAGATCACCAGACCGATTTATCATTTTTATCACAATTAAAATTTGAATCGAAAAGGGCTCTTAGATGTCGAACTGCCTGTAACGAACTTTTGGATACTTGTCAAATCGTTCTACATTACATGACCTCGTTCCTGATTGTGTTAAACACAACCTCCCTATACCAGCTGTTGCGTTGAGCAACAGTCAACACAAACGCGACGACTTTTCAGACCTCTTTACTATATATTTATTCTCGAAAGCTTGACTAACGGTGGTGTACAGTAAAAAAACTTCTGTCTCGTCGTACGGTTAGAATAGAAAAAGACCACCGCGCTCTGTTTCTTTCCGTACACCCTCTTTTCGAAACTTCGCCTTATCCGTGCATTATCAGTTATCCGTACGGCCTATTTTACACTGGGCAGTCATCAATACGCGTTATCAATATTGTAATTTTACACCGGATAGTCAGTGTTGCCAGACTCGTCGCAACATTCTCCCCTAAAGTGAATTATCGAATTCACTTTCCTTATGGCTGTTCTGGTGTCATTCCTATCCACATCCTATTTGCTTGTTTTCACGTCGGTCATACCTGTTCTAATCCTTTCTCTCTGTTCGATATTCAAATCGCGATCAATCTATTAAGTTATCGCACATGCCGTTCGAATTGTTTAGGGTTGCCGGAAAGCTTGCTTGTTCCTGGCACCACTGGTGGAGTGGCGCGCAAACTGCTTGTTTTGATTAAGGACAGGATGACCACTGAAACTGTATCCTGGATGTGTGTGTGTTCCTCGCCATGCTGAGTATCATTTCGCTAGCACGAAACCGACCTCATGGTTCCGTGAGCTTGAAGAAAACGTTCCTTTTCTTCCTGCTTGCATCGCATCGCTCCTCCAGTGCAATCTCTGCTTGGTTCGAAACTGTTTGCAGCGCTCATCGATTCTTCGCACCTCGTTCTGTAGTATGCCCAAAGGCACTTCACATCGATCTAAAAATAAAAGTAGTTCATGTGCGCGAGGCGCACTTAGATTTGTGTACAAAGGATACTCACTCGGTCGCTGAGCGTTTGACGCCCCGTTAGCCGTATACGCGTCCCGAGTGTTAACTTGTCCACGGGGATCAGCATTCGGTACATCGGTCCAGAAGGTAACCGACGCATCAGGGTCCTGATGATGCGTGCTTGGTAGAGGTGCACTCATTCCCGGATTTGTTTCATCAGGTCGAAAAATGCAGGACGCTGCTTGTCCTCGTGGTATCAACCATAACTGTTGTTCATGATAAACAGCGCTATTATCCGTAAATATTATTTCGCTCGGTCGATAGTTTCCTGATATCGGATGATGCTGGTAACCTCCGCGACTGGCTCGTAGATCGGGATACATGAGATAATCATGCTGAGCAGCACTTGATGCCCATGCAGCAGCATAAGCTGCGTGCTGTTTATGTGGTTCCCGGAGGCTAACCTCAACTGGTTGCGCTGTCCGAATTGCATTGTATTCTACAAGCGGCTCACGTGAATTATATAAGCTCATCTCGCCAAGTTGAGCGTTATTTGTTGTTAGCGGTACACGTGGTTCATTAGGCCACTTCACGGCGGGTTGATGAGCACTGGATGCTTCACCATTCCGAGAGGTTGCGTTTATCGCAGGTGGATCCGAACGGTATACATCACCCGTCCGAACAGCACTTAATGCCGCATTTTCCGGGTGAATTGTTAACGTTATGTAAAGGATTTAGAATCCTTATCTTGCCCATTTGATGGGCACACGATGCTGCTTGTGAAACACGCGCATGAATCTTAACCTCATCCTATTAAGAAGCACTGGTCGGACGATCGTTGTGAGGCGCGCGGAGATACGGATATTCATTCAATGTAGTGGTAAAGTTCGCTAGCGGATTAGACCCGTTTACGGAGGATATATCTACATGTTGCACGTCACCGTCAGGTGAACGACCCGTCACCAATTCACTCACTTCCATTGTACTACGGAGAGTTCCCGCCATGCAATTGACAGCGATTTGCGAGGGCACGCGAGGGCTCCACGCCCCGCTGCGCAAATTCGAGCAGTTTCCAGCGCAGAAAATGTACCAAATTCTGCGCTGGCCAGCGGGGAGTGCGTGCTTGCGCGACTTCGGGGGTGCGTGCTCGCGAGCGCGCTTTCGTGGGTGCGTGCTGGCGTGCGCGCTTTCATGCTCGCGGACGCGCGTACGTGCGTGTGTGTGTGCGTGCGTGCTGGCGTGCGCGCGTTCATGCATGTGTGTGTGTGTGTGTGTGTGTGTGTGTGTGCGAGCTTGCGCGCGCGTGTTTGTGTGTGAGTTTGCGCGCGCGTGTTTGTGTGTGTGTGTGTGTGCGTGCGTTTGGAAACCCCAAAACTATTTTATTCTAATGCGTACATTTTCATCCGCTGCGGCTACAACGTCCACGCATTTTCGATCTCGCTACCTGACAGACAACACAACCATTGGTATTGACATCTTTGCGATCGGCTCTGCTGTTGGGGGTATTAAAAAGACACACGATCTAAGCAAACGTGCGTGTGATATATTGTACATTTATTTCTAATTCAGCTAACGGACGCAAGTGGAAACAACATTTTGAATTGAATCCCTACAAAAGAGGATTCTGGATTTGTTTATTACGGTGCGCGTATGGTGCTGCACCTGTCCGTCCAGAATCTGATGGCTTGTTGGTTTGGAGTAGTTATCATAACGCCGATTGACCGGCAATGCCTTGGAATGGGCTCGGATGGGTAGGTTCATGTTTTGGTCGAGTGCATTCCGTGCATTTGTCGCCCCACAGCGGTAGACCCGGCAGCACCAAAGTCAAAACAAAAACCATCCCCGAGTGTGAACTGCTATGGTAAGTTCTTCTTCTTATTATTATTCTTATTATTGGCGTAATGGCCTACGCGATCATGCCGGTCTTTTCAGGACTTGAGTACCACGTAGCCGGATAGTCAGCCCTTCCTACGGCGGACGGTTCATACGCGATTAGAACCCACGACGGGCATGCAGATGTCTGGAATGATGGCGGTGCCGCGGGCCCGCTCCTATCCAGTGTGCTGCCTAACTTGCATACTGCCACACTATCTCCTGCCCGGTGCATACGCAGCAGGCAGGGGGAAGGATGCACCTCCACGATAAAAAAAACACCGTCATGAACCAGCGGTGGATCTAACGGTAGGCGGACTAGGCGATCGCCGAAGATTTCTAGTCTGTAGTATGCCGTATGTCTACAAGTGGACAGATTATTAGCGACAAAGGCCCCGGGAAAGATGGTCGTTAGGGCTCCGTGGCTGGAGAACCATTTGCACCTCCCCTCCCCCCATGGCGACAGCAATTTTAGGGCCTGTGACCGATGATCGTAGGGGTCCCATGGCCACCCTCCCCCCCCCCCAATCCGCTGGCATTTTAAGTATACTGTTCAATCTTCCAACAGCTGTATGTCAGTACCCCCTCCTCAGGGGCCTCAATTCGTCTTTCCGCCTTTCATGAACACCTTCCTTTCTTTGACCGATGGATCATAACATTCCGGAAGAAATTACATTTGGTGACAGTTTTGCATACGCACGCACACTCACAACCATGCGCAGGATGCTTAGCATATCTATGTAATCCACAACAGACGAAAGCAAAAGCTTAGTGTTAGAAACGTGTTAGAGCGAATTAGGGTTCTGCGCATTGCACAGCAAACCCTCCTTCGTGCGCGAGCGATTCCGTAATCATTTTTACATTGCATCGATTAAACTCATTGCGCTTTTTTGGTTTGATTTGTGAAAATGCAACTTCATCGCCGCAATGTTTGTTAACGGCATTTTTAGGCGCCACAACAGCTCGCGAGCATTGACCACAGGCGAGAAAGAGATAGCGCTATAGAGGGAAAAAGCACGGACGACGGCTGACAGCGATTGGCCGTCTGACGCACCAACACATCCAAACCTTCGACAGCGCGCTCAGGCGAGGGGTATGAGGCGGAGCCAGGGACGGGCAGCTCGACGAGCTGCTCGACAAATTTGCCGTTGGAGAGATCGGTTAATCCGTACCCGGATAATCGACGTTTTACTGTGTTTTGGTATATGATGGTTAGATTTTGATAATCAATCCCAAATAGGCAAAATTGCTTAAGCAACCCATTTCTGGCATGCAAAAGATCGCTGCTTGAATTCGCCTTTTGCAGTAGATAAACAGCATCAAAGTTCCAAATGGCCCTTCTAAATAGCGCCTAAGCAGCTTCCTTATGCTACGGTGCTGGGAATTATTTTTCTTTATGTTTTATTTTCAAACAAGCGTCATCATGAAATAAACAACAGGATTTGTTTTGTATGTGTACATGTGTATATTTTTAAATCCTTACTATTCATAAATTACACGAAATGTATCACAATTTACTGTACAATCACAATCACTTCCCTCAAAATCCCTTCTTCAAAGAACTAATCTAACTTGTGCAGCAGCAATGAGATGATTAACGGCGTCAGTCTTTGACAATTTGACAAGAGCCACCTTGTACCGATGTCATGCATTAAAAAGCTATAAAGTTCCACCAAGTTCGGTACGCTTTCTTAACAAGCCTTCAAGTTCCATCGTGAAGCATACACATCAGGCTAATCAGCCACAAGGTTCTTGAGAGTACCATGTGCTTGTTAAAAAGCTCCATAGTTCTACAAAGTACCATCTATCTTAACCACCCACAAAGTACGATATCGCAACGATTTTTTGTTAAACAGCCCCAAATCAGCTATAAAGTACGAGCTGGCTATTTACGATGTGTCATTGGAAAAGTTTTTTTTTTGTCTTTATAAAAAAAAAGTTTATAAATGATTGAAAACGAAACATCACTGCCAAATTTTTGGATAATTACATTTTGGAGAGTGATTTTTTTTTGTGATTCGACTCGATTTTATTTGTGAGTTGTATGAAATCGTCATAGGAAAGATCAACATTTTCCCTACGCTATGTCGTTGACATTAGCTGCGACCATCTATGTTTCCGAAAATTATTCAACTTTTTTTTTGAAAATAGCGCGAGCGATTTTGACATGTGTTGTTGTAGGAGCCATACACCTCTAGTATCCTACTATCTGTCAGGGTATTTGAAACGAACAGGCATAAAAACAAAGCTGAACAGAAGAAAAATAGTTTAAAAAAGGTCGCAAAATAAGAATCAGTTCTTTTTTAAACTAACTGTACACTCGGCTTTTTTAGCGCGTAATACTTAAAAAAAAACATTTTAGTAAAAACTATTCCGCCTTTGTTTTAATTGCTTACAATTGTTGTTGATGCTGTTGTTGATGCAATAGTGTAATGTGTATAGGACTGCCCTGTATAGTAAGAGCAATTGTATTGAATAAAGAAAAACTGTAATAGCTTGAGGAATTGATTTTCATCCCGACGTTTGTATGGCCATTGCCCACTGTGTATTGTTAGCTTTAAATCAAAATTTGCCGTTAAACTAGCGATTATGGCGGAACTTGTATTGTTATGCACAATTCTTATGGGGTTACCTAAGAAATCCATTCGTTTTCGAAGAAATCCATACGAGGTCAAAATGCTTTATTTTATAATGCTGTTTTTTTTATTTTTTTAAATAAAATTTAGGAATATGCGACACAAATGCTCAATATTTATAGAAAAATGTAAGCTTCTATCAATGATGTATATATGTATATATATTCATGTATATTTATATCATATATATATATATATATATATATATATACATTAATTTATATTATATATTTTGAAATACAACAATTTATACATAGTGTATACGTAGTGTATACAATACTTGAGTGGTATGCAGCAATTGGCAAATCACTCATTTATAACACTGTTTAAGAAATCATTTCTACAAATCAACAATAGCCTTGGTATTAAATAATGGTTTGCATGTGAACAATCTTGGATATTCTTAATACAGTGAAAGTCTATTTCTGGACGAGTGTTTAGATAGAAGATTAAAACACAATAAACCAAAACTCCATAAGAACTGAAAACAATTTGAAGAGAGACACAGACATGTTAAGAAAGAGAATAAACATGTGTATAAACGAGCAGAGATCCACCAGGAGAAAACAAGCACAAGAGAGAGAGAGTCAAACTTAAGGAGAGCTCGTGTATCGAGATTCTGCGCACTTGTGTTTTGACGTGAGAATATTGATACATATACAGACTGCAAGTGGCATTCTTTATTCATCATGTAGTGAGAAGCTAAACAAAGTATTGAAAATAGAAAATGTAAGAGTACAAAATTATCAACAATCTGAGCTACATTTGTAGTGCGCATTTCAAATGCATTGAAAAAGAAGTCTTATTTTCTAGTATAACGTATTGAGCATGCTATGAGATATGTACAGCTAGTGATTAAACTGCACTTACAATCCAGTAAATGAGAGCCCAGGTTAATTGAAATTACATGATATAGGAATAGATATGTGTGTGTTGTGAAAGTAACCATGGACGGTCTAGCAATCAGCGTTATTAAGTAGAAAATGAATTGATTAAATTATGTTCAAAATTATACTTAGCATACCAGTGACAGAAACCATTAAAAGAATCATCCATGACCATGTCAATTGTGCGTTTTTTGTTAAATGAATTAGTTTACTTATTGAGTATTTCTACAAAAAACTCCGGTATTTTTCATACCGGTGTAGGGGACAAGAGTGTAATAAGAATAATCAAATTGTGTTAAGCTAAGGTGGAGAATGTATACCAAACTAAGATAAAGCCAGAGATAAGGAACTGTTTAAGATGAATGATGCCTTAGAAAATGAAGGAACGTTTGATGACCAAGAAAGTATTTCCCACCTTCTCTATCGAAAATGGCAAAAAGAAAGAAAGCGACTATAGTATTCAAAAACATGGATCCTCCTCTTGGTAAGCCGTTTTTTTATAAGCAATAATGTTGCAGTAATACACACTTTAAAGTGATACTGTAATGATGTGACAGAGTTTCAAACTAGGAAATAATATTATACATTAATGAAATGTACAATATGAATGATGAACAACTGTTTGTGCAATTAGGTTTTGTAATACGCGACAGTGTTTGTGAGTGTTTTTTTTTTTCATTTTTCCTTAATTTTTTCAGGTGATCTTCTGGTTAATATTTCCGATTCGAAACAAGCCAAAAACAAGAGCAAGCTTAGAGATGTGCTTTCCTCGGGAAACAATTTAACTTGTACTTTTCATACATCTGACGTTTCGAACTCCTTGGCTTCCCGAGTGCCAGATGACACAGATCAGGTGCACCAGCAACAACAGCACCAGCATCACGAACAACATAATCAGTTTCTTAGTATATTAAACAAATCATTTTCACACAACAAATCGCCTGGAGCCAAAAAGTGGAATGAAAGTGAGAACACTGGTACCGTCGAAAAACGTGTTCTAAACCAACCGGCTGCTGAACCTATTGGTGGAAAAGGGATAACAAAATCCTCTGTTATATGTCCCCAAAAGAAGAACTCATCTCGTTCTTTTTTTCTCAAACGGCAACACTCTTTATCTGATGTATGGCAAACTTCTCTAAAGTCTACTACGGCAATGAGTCAAGCAACGGCCAAAATGGATGACACTGAGTTAGTTAACAGTACGATTCGTAGCGAAGTTACTTGCCCCAATCATAATATATCGGGAACAGCAATTGGAACGACAAATATACAGAGCGGTGGGGATGGAGTTGCGGCAGCTGCATCAGAACCAATAGGCGCAACAGGTGCCGGAGCAATTAATATTGGTGGAACAACCATACCGATTGCTCCGAAAAAACCGACACGTCGTGCTGGTGTAAAACCTCAACCAGATAGACCTATGCGAGCCCTGTTTTGCCTAACACGGACTAACCCGTTGCGGAAATTATGCATCGCAATAGTCGAATGGAAGTAAGTATCAAGGAGAATTGTAAAGAAGAATGATTACGATGGTAAATGATTTTTGTGAGAGTCGATGTAATATATGATTTATGTTATTAACATGACGTTTCAGGCCGTTTGAGTACTTGATACTGCTGACTATTTTCGCCAACTGTGTTGCCTTAGCTGTGTACACTCCCTTTCCAAACAGTGATTCTAATAGCACAAATGCAGCCCTAGAAAAGATCGAGTATATATTTTTAGTGATTTTTACTGCAGAGTGTATTATGAAGCTGATCGCTTACGGGTTCATACTACATCCGGGATCGTACTTGCGGAATGGATGGAATATACTTGATTTTACTATAGTTGTTATAGGGTAGGTATGGTTTTAAGGCTATTTTGTGTTTATATCGTTTTCGAGGCATTAGAAATTGGTTTAAATATTAGCAATAAACAATAGTTGATTTAATCCTTTATATATATATATATATCTTACAGTATGATATCAACTGCACTTTCCAACTTGATGAAGGAGGGATTCGATGTAAAAGCTCTTCGCGCGTTTCGTGTACTTCGACCATTGCGCTTAGTATCTGGAGTACCTAGTTTGCAAGTTGTTCTGAATTCTATCTTACGTGCCATGGTGCCTTTGCTACACATAGCCCTATTGGTGTTATTTGTGATAATCATTTATGCTATCATAGGATTAGAGCTTTTCTCCGGAAAATTACACAAATCCTGCTTCCACAACGAGACGGGTATGTAGTGAAGGAAATTATCAATAATTTCGTAAAAAATCAATCAAAATTCCGAACTTTTTTTTTGTTTCAAATGCAGGAGAGATAATGGATGATCCACATCCATGCGGAGAAGATGGTTTTCATTGTGACACCATCTCACCGGAAATGGTGTGTCGGTATTACTGGGAAGGTCCTAATTTTGGAATCACAAACTTTGACAACTTCGGATTGTCCATGTTAACCGTTTTTCAGTGCGTAACACTGGAAGGTTGGACTGACATGCTTTATTATGTAGGTAGAAGGTACTGGTTTGAAATTTTTATTATAAATCATACGAAACAAGAAACCTATTATATGTTATAGATTGAAGATGCTATGGGTAGCAGTTGGCAATGGGTGTACTTCATTTCAATGGTTATTCTTGGAGCATTTTTTGTAATGAACTTAATTCTTGGTGTGCTGAGTGGTGAATTTTCTAAAGAACGTACGAAAGCCAAAAATCGTGGAGATTTTCAGAAATTGCGGGAAAAGCAACAGATCGAAGAAGATCTTAGAGGATATCTTGACTGGATTACACAAGCGGAAGACATAGATCCTGACAATGACGCCAGCGGAATGCAAGAAGGAAAAATGAAAAATATAATCGAATTGGACTCTTCGGACAATGTAGGCGAAGATGGAGAAATTCAACATGAATCATGGGTTGCCAGAAAACGAAAAACGATCGATCGTATTAACCGAAGACTACGCCGAGCCTGTCGTAAAGCTGTAAAATCACAAGCATTCTATTGGCTTATTATCATACTGGTATTTTTAAATACTGGCGTCTTAGCTACTGAACATTATAGACAGCCGCCTTGGTTGGATGATTTCCAAGGTATGTACTTTTTGTGTGATTTTATCAATGTGTAATGTTGTATTAATCTTAATCTTATTTATCGTCGTAGAGTACACGAATATGTTTTTTGTAGCATTATTTACAATGGAAATGCTTCTGAAAATGTATAGCTTGGGCTTTCAGGGTTACTTTGTGTCTTTATTCAATCGCTTCGACTGTTTCGTTGTGATTGGTAGCATAGGCGAGATGATATTAACAAGTACTCAAATCATGCCTCCCCTCGGGGTATCCGTCCTACGGTGTGTCCGATTACTGCGTGTGTTCAAAGTGACTAAGTGAGTGTTTTTTTATGCATTTAAAAAAGCTTTTTATTATTAGAAATTGTGATATTTCGCTAATACTTGATTTCCACTCTAATTATTTTTCAGGTACTGGCAATCTCTATCTAATTTAGTAGCATCCTTATTGAATTCTATTCAATCCATCGCATCACTTTTATTGCTACTGTTTTTGTTTATTGTTATATTTGCATTGCTTGGCATGCAAGTATTTGGAGGAAAGTTTAATTTTAACAGCTCGGTGGATAAACCGCGATCGAACTTTGACAGTTTTGTACAGAGTTTACTCACAGTATTCCAGGTACGTTTGTAACTTACCAGCTAAAGTGTACTGGTTGTCCCCGGGATACGCTATCAATGCGGATCGAAAAGGAATCGCGTTTCTCAAATTTTCGCCTAAGTCGGAACTAATGCCAAAAACATACTTCATCCAAAACATAGCTAACTTTCGTATAAGTTTGCTTTATATGTAAGGTTTTAGCCATTCACTATTTTTTTGTTATGGTTCTGACTGAAGATTACAATTTCTATATATTTGTATGATTTTTTAAAATTGTAATGAAAGAAAATTTACCTTGCATTTAACAATAGATGTGTCAAATCAGTACAATTTGCTCGAATAACTGTCAAATTCAGAAAACCGCATATCTCATAATCCGTTTATAAGAGGTAACGCGTATTTCGGGGATTACCCGTTATATCATTGAGGAACCTTTCAATAGCGACGGAGTGCATTGGTGTATACATCAAACATTGTTCATAAACTTAGAAAAAATGTTCCAATTTTATTTCTTTTTGGCAGATACTTACTGGAGAAGATTGGAATATGGTTATGTATGATGGAATTCAAGCCTACGGAGGAGTGGCCTCGCTTGGAATTATTGCCAGCATTTACTTTATAATTCTCTTCATATGTGGCAACTGTATCCTTTTAAATACTTTACATCATAATGCAGGAGTCTCCAAACTTTTCAGTTAGCGGGCATAGCTCCGCAAATAACGTTGTTGAGTGCCATTTGGAAGATGAGAAACATACCTACTGAATATATCAAATTTTAATAGCTTTCTTTAATATTATTGCTGCTTAAATTATTTTTTAAGTCCAAATTAAAATTTTGATTTGAATAGTTCAAATAACTAGATATTTATATAGCAGAAGCCCCTTATAACGTGTTTTTAGCCACCAAGTAAAACTAAATGCGACCCGCTGCGCAAAGCGATCGAAAACTTCTCAGCCTCTCGCTCAATGTTGCTAGAGAGCAAGAACCAATAATGATAAAGCGTGGTGAAAGGATGGGGAAGAGGGGAATGAGGGGAGAAAGAGATCGTGTTTGTGAACTATTTTTCGGCCATTATCATTTTTGCGTCAACACGGTCGCGTAGCGGAGCTTTTTTGTTAGAAAGAGATAAACACATGCAGCGCGATATCTCGAACGACCATAAACGATTCGCCGATCGGCCGGTCGAATTCCGCACAAAAAAATCGAGCAGTTTTTGAGCTCGGTTTCTAGTTCGCTTTCCGCAGAAACCGATCGAGATATGGTTCTTGCTCTCTAGCTACATTGTGCGAGAGGTTGAGAAGTTTTCGATCGCTTTGCGCAGCGGGAGATCAATATCGATAAACATTGATCATTTATTTGATATTGATTATCTTCTTCTTCTATTTGGCGTAACGTCCTACGCGGACATGCCGGCCTATACAGGCTTTCGAGACATATTTCATTACCACGGAGCCAGATAGTCAATCCTTGCTACGGGGGGACGGTCCATTCTAGGCTTGAACCCATGACGGGCATGTTATTGAGTCGTTCGAGTTGACGACTGTACCACGGGACCGCCCCTACTGATCATCTAACAGGAAAATATGAGCATCGTTACTAAGCATCCTTCAATTAAAAAAACTGTTGCCTGGAGGAAAAGGATCGTATGATTGTGTAATTTAAAAGTGTGTGGTATATGGTGACGAGTGTTTCTAGAATGTTTTTCTGGATCTTGCTCATCAAAGCGAGAATTTCCGCTGCCAATTGCTGGCACCTATAAGAATTTCATACGACTACATATGTGGCATACGACTTAACAACATGCTCGACATGGTTTCAAGCCCAGAATGGACTGTGATACGTATAACTGAATACCCTGCTATGGGTGATCAATACGTCACTGAATGTTAGGCCTACTGGTAGTACACGCAGGCATTCGTAGTTCTGGAACCAATAATTTAACATTGCATATAAATCATAGTGTTGCATGGTATAGAGCCTCTCGCATAATGAGATGAGATGAGTCTCTGGAACAAATGTATTAAACTTTACAAAATCATCACGGGACCGGATTGTAGACTCTCGAGGGCCGCATGTACATGGAGACCCGTGTCTTAAGGGCTTGATAGGCATTTTTTTCAAATATGATTTATATCTTAATGTTGTGCAACAGATATTCTGTTAAATGTGTTCTTGGCTATCGCTGTGGATAACTTAGCAGATGCTGATTCACTAACAACAGTTGAAAAGGAAGAGGGTGATAACCCTGATGGCGAGGAGGAAAAATTGTCTCATGAACCAACACCAACAGAACATGGAGATGACGGGTTTATGGATCATGATAAAGACAATCTGGACTCGGACAATGATCCAATGAATATGTAAGTCAAAACGATTCAAAACACCCTTTTTGATTGATCTATTGTTGCAGTTTTATTTTTTAATATGTGTGCAGTTAATCAAGGATTTTTTACATTACTCTATAAATGATTGTATTCTGCATAGATCTGATGATTATGATGGTCAAGATTCAGATACCAAAATACCTGTCGCAGAAGACGATGAAGGATATGAAGAGCAAGATACTCCAGGTCGGTATGATTGAAAAAAAAAATTCCATACATACAATATAAGTATCACCTGTGGTCTTTAATAAAATTTAACTACAACTAAAAAATTATTAATATCTTGTTTATGTTTTAGGTGAGACATTTGATGAACTTCCTACAGCTTCTGCGCGACCGCGTCGCTTATCGGAATTAAGTGTGAAGAAGTCTAAAAAGCCAATCCCAAAATCAAACGCACTACTCATATTCTCTCCTACGAACAGGTAATCTTAAACGGGCACTCAATAGATTTGACGATTTTGGACAGAATGAACATGGGTTCCAGAAGGCAGTCCATGTACATTTGATGCAAGCTTGTCATTTTTGTTGAGTGCCCAACGTTTATAATACTAATAATATTTTTTTGTTCTTGTTTACTTTTGTTAAATGTTTTGCTGTATAGATTCACAAGATGGGGGCCTTAAGGTGGCTAGGCCACGCCGAATGTCTGAATTAAATGTGATCAATACAATTCTACCGATACCAGATGGTTCAGCGTTTTTTATACTATCCAAAACAAACAGGTTGATGATTAATGATAGCCTTGACTTGGCATAATATATCAAATGCTTACTATTCCAAAGCGATTAACGACAGGCTCGAATAACATGATGCCTAAGGCGACTACAACCTCTCGCGTTAGTTATACTAGATGCAAAGAATAACTAATTTGTATTTCCTCCTTGCTAGCCTTTTCTTCTTTTATTTTGGCGTAACGTCCTACGCGGACATGCCTAGCTATTGAATGTATATATATACCAAGCTACTGATACTGTTAAAAACTAATATTTGTAATCCCCGTCTGTTCAAAAATACTTAAACTATACCCTAAAATATAATTGATAAAAGAGCCAGTTTTAATAAGATTTATAAGCATTTGCAGCAGCTGTGCATTCATTTCTATAGGAACGAATAAAATCCTATATAAATGCATTCACAGCTGCTGTAGATGCTCAAAAATCCAATTAAAAACTGGATGTTTAAAAACTTTGAGTAACAGACCATTTTTTTATTTTTCCCTGGGTGCCAAGCACGTTTTGTTTACATTTTTGATGGCTATCATATATGTTAGCCATGGTCTGCATGGAAGTGTAATTGAATAATAGCAAACTAAAATATGATGAAAATAATGAATAAAAACTCTGTCTTGTTGTTTCCTATTTTAATGCTTTGGCTTGATCATCAAAATCGGGAATATAACAGTTTTATGTTGTATATACTTTTCATTTAAATAAGATCAAATTGAAATACCATCCATGTAAACAAAGTAGGTTGAAATCTAGTGGATATTTGAAGAAATATTTGCTATCTATTAGATGTTTTAAAAATTCACAATATAACTAGAATATATGTGGTTACAGTTTATTCATGAAACGATTTTTTCAATTTATAGTTTTGATTTTTGACTATTTCAGAGTATCATAAAATTATTGCATAAAACAGGGAAAAAATAATTTCATGATAATACGCCTTATCTATTAGGCGATATTAAGATTACAAATCAGTGATCCCTGACATATTTCCCTCGCATCCAAAGTGTTGAGGGATTTAAACTTATTTATCGAAGGAGTAAATAATAATGTTTATTCAAACTCATGAAATTAATGTATCGTAAATCGTAATTCTACCTGAATAATGCGATGTGTTTCTTACTAGAGATTTTTTAATTAGTTACAAAATGTTTAGTCTTTGTGTGAAAAATTTACCTAACTAATTATTTTTTAGAAAAATGAAATATTTTTGAAATTCCGCGATTCCAATCCTGTAGCGCTCAAGTTATCTTGCACTTACCGAACTCGGTGCACCTCTTGTAACTAGGGGACGCACGGAATTCGTCGTACCCTCGGGGTCTCTATTTTGACTGCCACCTATGTAACCCAAAGCACGCAAGGAAGCGAATCGATTCCAATAGTCTCGTGTCCGATTTCGGGTCGAGTCGTGAAAGGAATCTTTCATCCCACTACCACTAAATACAGGTCCTGCTGTCCTTCTCCTAAAATATCTAATTTTAACTCTTTGCGTGATGCTTTTTTAGAAGAATTCTAGTAGTTTAAAATCGTTGGATCGCTTGTGCCTAATGTAAAGTTTTGTTTAAATATCATTTCTTAACAGATTTCGCATATTCTGCCACTGGCTGTGCAATCACAGCACGTTTGGCAACATTATACTGGTATGCATCATGTTTTCGTCAGCTATGTTAGCAGCAGAAGATCCTCTTAATGCAAACAGCGAACGAAATCAAATTTTGAACTACTTTGACTACTTCTTTACGTCGGTGTTCACTATCGAATTGCTGTTAAAGCTGGTATCATACGGATTTTTGTTTCACGATGGAGCATTTTGTCGATCAGCATTCAATTTGTTGGATCTCCTAGTCGTCTGTGTATCATTAATATCAATGTTTTTCAGGTAAGGATATCTAAATGTGAATAGTGATCTTAGTATGCTTAAATTATTTTGTTGATTTTAGTTCTGGTGCCATTTCTGTGATAAAAATACTACGTGTACTTCGTGTCCTTCGGCCATTACGTGCAATTAACAGAGCAAAGGGGTTGAAGGTAAGTTAAGACAGTGCTTTTTATTTTGAGCAGGTGAATATATATTTTTGATGTTTCCTTGATATCATGGCTAGTTACGATCAGCATCAGCATCAGCATGAGTCATCAGAATAATAATATTGGTTCTATGCTCTTGTGAGCAAACATTGATTTTGCAAAAGGGTTTTGACTGGCAAAATATATTATCCGAGCGTGAAAATCATATTTTAGTAATGAATATAGAAGCTTAATTTACTTTAAACATTTTTTTATAAATTAACAATGTTTAGTACACTAGGAACGGTGTGCTCCTTGGTTATTCGTGCAGATGAGTTTTTAACGTCAAAATCTCTCTATATAATTCTCAGCATGTTGTGCAATGCGTTATAGTAGCTGTAAAGACCATCGGCAATATTGTGCTGGTCACTTGTTTGCTACAATTTATGTTCGCTGTAATCGGAGTACAATTGTATAAGGTAGGACGCAAAAATGCGGCCCAAAGTGGTTATAATACGTTTACATTGAGATTTGTGTTTGAATTGGAGTTTCGTTTCCTTTTACTGAGTTGTTCTTTAGTTCGGTTTATTTATTGTGTTTTTTTTTCTCCTGATATTGTGTTTCCACTTTGTTACATTATACTACGCTTTCTGATGTCCTCTTTTTGAGGGAGATTTTTAAATTAATTCTCATTTGGTGTTGTTGTTGTTTTTTACAATAATGGTTTTAATCAATGCTTTTATTTTCAGCTAAAATTGGCTTTTAAGTTTTTATACATTTATCGATTTTCTAAAACAAACGCTTTACCGTGCAGTACTTTTGTTTCATTTTCGGCTTTCTATTGAAAGTCGGTATGTCTTTATGAATCTCCAGGAAAATACAGCTAAAGCTCCATATGCAATGAGAGTCTACATTGTCTCAAATAATAAACTTTTTTAATTATCTTTTGTAACAATATTAACAATTGTTGGGCCCACTTCTTTTTAGGTGCTTTTAAAAATCAACAGATTTTGACAGTAAAAATTGTCCTGCAGAAGTGTAATCTATGATTTAAATGCCACTCTCTAGAATGAAATAAAAAACACTTAACCGCTCAACCGATCAAAATGAAAAGTTTTGCTTCTGAACTGTACAAACCGTTTGCTCTGAACACATACAAAATCAGAATCGTCTAGGATTGACTTACACATGCTGTATTTACAGTTAAATTTATTTTTCAAGCAAGACTTTTCATTTAATTCAACATTTTTTCTTCCAAAAGGAAGCAAAAACAAAACTTGCTTTTTTCTTTATGTTATACCTTACAATCAGAAATGGTTGCATATAGTGATATGGCCAACTAGGCCCTAATTACGAGAACGTTAAAAAAATCCATCGTTAATTGAATGAAATTGAACAAATTTATATAGCAACACCAATTTAAAATACAAATATTTTAACTATCATTCTCCCGTACATTTGAATTCTTCTCAGTACGTAGTCAAATGTGTGATAGTTGCCATAAAAACGATCGGTAACATTATGCTAGTGACGTACCTCTTGCAGTTTATGTTTGCTGTGATTGGAGTACAATTGTTTAAGGTAATTGATAGCTCGTGTATTGGCTGTTATTGTATGACATTAGCCGTCTTGTTTTTCAATTGATATTATCTATTGTGCAACCTAAATTTTTTTTGTTTTAATTAGCTATTATCTATGATGTTTTGTTGCTAATATTTATAGAATTATGTAAAATGACTATTTAATTGTTCCTAGTAGAGCTTGATATTTATATATTTATATATACTTTGAGTTTATAAAAAAAAAATTAGCCTGTAGTAAAGAAAACATATGTTGCTGTATACATGTACAGCTTTTTTTCATTCAATATGTACATATAACAAAAGCGTTTTTTTTTGTTTTGATGTATTTTAACAATTGTGATTTATTACACGTTTATCCCTTTTTTCTTACACTTTGTACTTAGTTACCACTTACTGCAAACATATTTTGAACATATGATTTTTTTATCTGAACGAAAATGTTGAGTTTTGACCTGGTATAAGGTGCTACAATTATTACACAATTTTTGGATCATTCAAAAGTTTTACCTATCGATTTATAACTCTCGGTTAAGTATCCGTAACATAAGCATGTCGAAATGCATGTAGATAGCAAGAATATCAATGAAATATATAAACTATCAATCAACCAGAACGATTGACATATACAAGAACTCCGTAAAAAAAGAATATCTGCACAACTTATCTATTTGTTTTAAAACGTTATTGCTTATATTTATGTTAGTAGCATGTTTATCTAAAAATGCAACGAAACCATCATAAATTACTACGGTTCATTTCGTCAAGTTAACATTGACAAATCTTATTTTGACAGTCTGGGAGAATAACATTTGATGAAAAGTCCTGTTTCTTCCCGCATGCCAATCTCTATTGTAATGCTCATCCATCGTCAAAGCCGAAATCATAAATCACCTCAAGTCAATTTAACTACCTTTAATGCAACTAGACGAAATTATCTGGTTATCTAATGCAGTTTTACCAGGTCTTTTTACAATGACCATCAAATTTTATACCATGAAATTGAATAGAATTCATGGTAGCGTTAAAAAATATTTAAAAAAATCTAAAAAAAAATAAATCAATAAATAAATAAATAAAAATAACTAAATAAATAAATCAATAACAAAAATTTATAAAACATATATATATACACACACACACACATATATATATATATATATATATATATATATATATATATATATATATATATATATATATATATATATATATATATATATATATATATATATATATATATATATATATATATATATATATATATATATATATATATATACATATATATTTATATATATATATACAGTATATATATATATATATATACAGTGAACCCTCTCTTATTTGAACATTTTGCCCTCTCTTACTGACACCTCTCCAATTGGAAAAACCTCTCTTATTTGAACATTTTGCAGTCCCTTGATTTCCAGTACATTTGGAAAACCTCTGAAATGTGTGTCCCTCTTATTTGTGTATGATGTTGCCATGGTTATTGAATAATGTATGCTCAAATTGGCAATCGTATGCACAGTTTCCTATAGCAACAATTAAGGCTGCATACTAAATGTTCTGTCTCTTTCTTGTTTGTATGGTCCTTTCATTCACTTTCAACCTCTCTAATTTGAAAACCCCTCTTATTCGACAGGGGGTTTTCAAAAAAAACATAACATATTTTATAACGTAAGACAACATTTGAGTAAGCCTAGATCAATCATAACATCGTTGTTACCAACGATGTGGATTATATAGTTTGCAAACAAACGCAAAACACCTATTCTCTGTTCAGTACTAACTCCGGCTAGTACTGGGAATTGCAAACAGTTAAAAGAACGAGCACTACCTGGAGCTAACGCAGTAACTTTCTGTTGCAATAGCTCCCAAGCCGCAGAAACTCTTCTGCAACATGAAAATTTATCCTACAGGGTTTCCACGAACGGACAAAACAGACACGAGTTGGTAACAATTCGCCCCATTCGGAAAAGGAGATCGCATGTTGGAATTTTTCCGTTGACCAGCAGGAAAAGTGTCGAACGTTGAAGGGATGATAAGGCTGGACAATTGACGCTTCTCCAGATCCTTCTCCAGCTGTGTTGTCGTGTCTCACGCACTCTTAGCGTCTGGTAATCTGCTCGTAAGCATACGCCGCAACAGCCGAGACGATGGCCTTTGGCCGCACTCTGGTGGCACGTACGCAAGTTGTTTGATCACGTTTCTCAGGCAGGGATATGTAGTCGGAATGATTGAGAGATCCGGTGGATTACCGGCCCTGATGATGTGTGGCTCACCGATTGCTAGGCACTCTCGTTCTGCAACATACCTGTTCGTCAAGAGAACATGAACTGTAACTGCTGGTATGTGCAGATTCAGACCACCTCACTTCCGTGGTAGTGTCAGCTGATGAAGTGGGATCCGGATTCCTCCAGTGCCATGCCACAGAAAGGAACCAATAACACTAGTGACCTTCGCAATGTCCAATGCTCTGGCGCCACAAACTGACGCCACGTACCACAGCTTCGGTAGCAGGAAGGTGTTGAGAAGGTATACCTTCTGCACAAGATTTAAATCTCTCATGCGATGCAGCCACACAAGAGATCTAAAGTGCTGGATTACGACGTCTCAATTCTGTCCCATGTCATCTCGGATGTTATTCGAAAATAGAATTCCGAGCAGTTGAAGCCGTTGAACAGTGTGTAGCTATGGGACAGATACTATTGTGGAAGCACTAACGATTCCTACGTCGAGTGCGTTGGTTTTGTCCACGTTGAGACGAGCACCAGAGACACTTCCAAATACCTCAAATAGTTCTCGCACACGCTCGATTTTGTCAGGAGAGGTTGTCACCACAGAGATGTCGTCAGCATATTCGTTGACCAGGTCATCCTGGCCGCAGCAAATGCCTTCTAGTCTTGTGATGAGCGGTTGAAGGTAGAGGATGAAAAGGTGCATGGAAAGAGGGTCACCTTGTCGGACAGAACGTTGGATCGGGAAGGAAGGAGAGAGGTGACCATTAATGAGGATGCGGGATGCGGATCGCTCACCAATAGTTCTCAAAAGCCCTACCAACCTCGGATGGAATCCCAAAGAGAGCATGGTTTTAAAAAGGAAATTCCTATTGACGCGATCAAAAGCATGCGAAAGGTCAAAGGAAATTAGCTTACCACACTTTCGTTTCCTCTGCAGATCAATCACTCTCTCCTTAACGGAAAGAACAGCTTGAACAATGTTGCGTGGTTTATTACAACACTTTTGCGCTGCCGAAATAATCTCCCACCTACCGATGATGCCATCGAGTCTGTGTTTGACCATCCGCGACAGAAGCTTGTAATCTGCGTTAAGGAGTGATATAGGTCGAAATGCAGACATGGTACAGCGTCCTCCCCTCTTCCTAACCAACACTATGACCCCGTCAACGAAACTTTCAGGAATCTTTCCTAAGAGGGCCTCATTAAGAACTAGTAGAAGCTCTCTATTTATGATGCTGAATGCACGGTGATAAAACTCTTTGGGAATTCCATCCGGGCCAGTGGACTTTCTCGAAGGTGACTTTTTAATTGCATCGAAAAGCTCACCATAGGTAAACTCGTCAATGCAATTTTTGTTGGCTTCGCAGTCCTCGGGAATAACGCGTGTGCTTGTGAATGTTGTTTCTGTGGTCGTTGTGGATGTGTCGGATGTTGTGTATAGATTTCTGAAAAAGCCCTCAACATGAACATTTATATCCTTTAGCTCAGTTAAGGACGATACGTCATCAACCGTCAGCTTGTCGATCACCGTTCACCTCCTCCATTGCTCCCCTAACTGAAAGACCGACATGCTCTCTCCACATACGCGTGTTTCATTAATGCGGGTGAAGTCCTGATCATATCGATCATAGGCGGACTTCAACCCCCTGTAGAGCAGTTCATGGTGCAAGCGAAAATTTTGGTACCGTTCATTCGTTTTCCAACGGAAAAACGACTTTATTTTAGGCTTCGCGAGCTCAACCTACCACTGCATCCACGACCCGTAATTTCTACGCTGTCTGGTCCAATAGTTCCACTTGCATCCGAACTCCTCCAGGTTTGCGTCAGCTAATACATGTGGTCTCAGTTGCCAATAGCCATTGCTATGCGAACGGCTCGGCGGGATTGGAAGGCAAACACGAACGGTAAGCGCCTTGTGATCGGAAAAGGACAAGACATGCATAGTGGTCGCTCTTAACTGTGTTTTAAGTGAAGAGGAGACATAAAAACGATCGATACGTGAACCCGAACCACTTGTGACATAAGAAAACTCCACTGAGTTACCTCTGAGAAGCTCCCAGCTGTCACACATGTCCATGTTGCTTACAGCGTTTTGCAAAGAAAGGCTAAAATTTTTCGCGCCCGTCACATCTTTCGGCTGCAACACGCAGTTAAAGTCACCCGCGAGAATAACATGGTTACATGCATTCCGCAAATAGAAAGGTAACGTTCGCCCGAAAAAATCCTCCCTCTCCGCTCTCCGCTGACTGCCCGAAGGAGCGTAAACATTGCACAGGGTGGCATTGTTCTCGAGTCGAACGCAAATCAGACGAGAGTCTAAGCTGCGCTCGACATGGGAAAATTTTCAATGTTGACGTAAAGCGATCGCCGTACCCCTCCCCGTCACATCAACATTGCAAATTACGTTATACCCAGGAAGCGATAGATCTGAAATACATAGGGTAAACGTACCTATAGTGGTGCTAGTACCAATAGTGGTGGTATTGCACTAAAATGCGTCTCATACGATAAATTAACAGTAGTTAAGTTATTTATGATAGTGTGAAATGTTCTCTAGCCTTTTACAAAGGATTTAAAAATGAAATGAGGCCATTCCGTTTCTTAGTGACCGAAAAATCCATTATTTTGTGAAAGGTATCAACATTTTTCCAAAATCCTTAGAATTTCATAACGATACTCATATTCTTGTTAACGTTCTAAATGACCACATAACAACGCAATTATTAGTTTTTTAACATAATTGTTATCAAATGATATTGTTTTATTAAAATTCATTGGCTTTTGACCATATTTACGTATTTTTAAATGTTTTTACTATAGTGCCATTATAGGTACACCAAACAGGCATGTTCCTTTAGTGGTCCTAGTTCTAAAATCAATAAAAACAGCTAATTTTAGATTTTTTTGACGACATTTTTGACATGTCGTACTGTTTTCATTAAAATAAGCAACAAAAATTAGTTTTCTGTAAGTAATTTATGAAACAAAGGCCAAAATTCGCTTATCTGGCTGAGTGAAAAATCGACTTCAAATCAAGCAAACTCTTCTGAGTATGGGTTGACGACAGGTGTTATTCAGTACTTCAGTCAATATTTTCATCAACCAAATTCATACCACCATTATAGGTACAACGAAGCATTCACAAAAATATGTATTTTTTCGTAAATTCTATGTGTTTTATGGTAAAAATGGTTGTGGTTGCGAAGATAAAACATATTCCAACTGTTATGTGTTGAAATATGCAGAAATTGTCGTTTCTGACACTTTAAATCCATTAAAATACATCTGTACCACCACAAATTGCACCACTATTGGTACATTTACCCTACTTCTTGCAGAAATATGATGTCCAGGTCCATCGTCCTAATAAATGTTTTGAGGGCTTCCAGCTTTGTCGCGTTAGAAATCGCATTAATATTAATAGTAGCTAGATTATAGCTACTACCAAGATTGCTACTTACCGCGTTAGGATCCATCGCAACAAAACTTAATTAATCTGTAGTGAAGTTGTGTGTTTTTTTGGCGGTCCACCAGGCTTACGCTTGGACGCGCTCATAACACTAAATGTTGACGAACATGAGGCGTCACTCTCATTATCCGTTTCCGGATTTTGCTTGCGTTTAACCGCAAGCGGTTCGTCGTGGGAAGGGATGGAAAAGGATGTGGAAGGGATTGCGAGCGGCTCTTTGAACAATAAGGCACCTGAAAGCGCCCGGCATTCCACACTAACGGGCTCAGATGCAGCTGCATCGTTAGCATCAGCGGCAGCATCCGTAGCAGCGGCAGCATCGGCAACGGCAGCGGTAGCCGCGGCATCGATCATAGCGGCAACGGCAGCACCATTGGCAGCAGGAGCAGTAAAAGTAGGAGCAGCTTCAGCACCAGTGACAACTACTGCAGGAGCAGCAGCGGCAATGTAATTTTCTACATGCGTTGCGACGGCACCAACGGTAGCACGAATCTTCTCCTCGGGTTGCTCACCACTGGCTTTCACGCTCCGCTTCGGACCCGAAGGCGAAACGAGAGTTAGCGGCTCGATCGGGATCACAAACCGATTAGCCACTTTCGATGCAGTGCTCGCTGGTGGATTAGTGGTGGTTGTAAGGGAAGTGATTTGGCCTTCCCGTTGCGCCGTCCCGTGGTGTTAGTACCTGCAGTACTAGTTGATGCTGTGTTCGTATCAGATGTTTATGCTGGTGCTTGCTTAACGGTACTTGCGTACGATTTTGCCGCACCGCTGTTGAGGAGCTGACCTACACGGTTTTCACCCTTTCTAGCACTTCAAAAAGGAAGTTCACGGTTTCTTCTAGGGTGGGTCGCTTAGGAGCCTCCGAATAGTCGATACGGAAGGTGTTCCTTCCATATCTTTCGGTCGTACCATAATGTGCCATAATGTGCTTGCAAATCAAAACAACAACACGTCCTCTCTCGTTGACGTTTGCAAGCGAACTTAAAAATAAAAAAAATAAATAAATAAATATATATATATATATATATATATATATATATATATATATATATATCTATATATATATATATATAGTGGTGGGTTGGATTTTTGCAATAAAAAGGTGTGGATGAGCCTAGTGTGTCCTATCCGAAGCCGTGATAGGATTCTCTGGTGTGATGGATGGTCTTTCCATGGTGGTGTTGTGGTCTTGATTATTGTCAGGAAAGAGCGACCGCTGCTAACTCAATAATCATTCCAGCTATTGGCGATGATGGTTTTGCTAAGGCGAATGAAATCACGGCGTGGAAGAGTGTTATGGCAGCAGGTCAGGTCGTTCATGCTATTTTGTTTCAGCAGTCGTTCTGCTATTTTGTTTTCCTGGATACCTGTGTGACCAGGAATCCAGCAGAATGTGACTTGGGGTGAATTCAGTATATTGCAATGTTTTTGGATTTTCGGGTCGCGGGTGGTTCCAGTTTCAAGTGCTTGAAGGACACTTGCACTGTCGGTAAAAATTATGTTGGGTTTGTGTCTACGCAGGCCTTCGTCAGCTGCAATAACCAGGGCTATTGCTTCTGCGGTGAAGATTGAGGTATGGTCTGATAATCGGGTAGGCGCTATTGTCGATGCTGGAGTAGATTCCACAGCCAGAGGAACCGTTTAGCTCTGATCCGTCTGTGAATATGAGATGGTGGTTATGGTATTTTTGCTGAACGAGGTGAGCAAAATGTCGTTTAACAATAACACTATTGCAATCAGCCCAATGCTGATTTTTGATAGTCCAGGGCATCGGCCTTGATGTTTTTCTCCATCATTCGTCCTACAGCTGCTACTTTTTTGTCGGTTATGATGTGGTCTAAGGGTTGAAGTCCGCTTTCACACAAAAGTGATGCTATGGGGCTCGTGACGAAAGTCCCAGTAGCACAGCGAATGGTGGTATGGTATAGTGCTGAAATTTGTTTTTGGAAATTTTCCCGTTGCCGGGCGACTATTTCGATGCCTTAAAGAAGTTTTGACAAAAACTCGAATTCTTAAGGTATTTTAAATAATGTTTTTTATTCATAATTTTTTTGCGGTGTTGTTCGTCGAAAAGATCACTTTATCAATTTTTGTGAATTTTTGCAAAATAAAACGACAAAAGAGGTTTAGTATGCTACAAACCGCACTGTTATACTTGTTCTCGGGGGACTTTAACACGTTGTCTTCCACGTCAGCCACTATGTGGCTGACGGGTTTTTTTCCGATCGGGCCACGTCAGCCACATAGTGGCTGACACATTACACATTGTAAAAGACGTGTTACAAGAGATAAATTTGCACATATTTGATCGGTTCTTTCACGGTTATTATTTCTCAAAAAAATGATTTAAATATCAAAATGAGTTTCTATTATGTTTTCATAAATAAATGAGACAGAGAATGAACAATAATTAAAAGATCTTGGAGTTCATTTATTCATCCTTTACTTTTGATGCACAATCTTAAACCACTCATCACACAGTTGAGGTTGATCGGGACAGCTTGGACAATACGTAAACGATCTTTTCACAGTTTCATGTGCCTTTCATCGGCCCATGCTTTGCCTGTCATTGTTGTAGCATCGTTTGCATGCGCGTACCAAAGCGTTGCAAAGCGTTGGAGTCGGAATGTCACCGTTGCGAGAGGTAAAGAAAGGGAAGGGAAGGGAGGGGAGGGGGGGGGGGTTCCAAGAATGAAATTCCATGGAATTAGCCCAACAAACGACATTGTGGAGCGACTGAGACAACAAAGAGAATTGGTGAATTAGATTTAAAAGAGAAAAAATGCAAAAGCAAATGCATTCGTTTCAAAGAGTGATTCCGTGGCCTGACGGGGCAGTTCAGTGGCCATGTATGGTGGCAGACAACGTGTTAATTATATTTGCTAAAGCGAAAAAACTGCCTAGGCTCGCAAGCTATAAAATGCGAGGGCGCTGGGGCTGTGAACTTGTACAGTATCGGACAATAAGATAGGACCCTAATTTTTCATCGCACCGTGCACTTGTTTTACCACGTTACTTGTGTGTGTGTGTGTGTGTGTGTGTGTGTGTGTGTGTGTGTTTGAGTGTGTGTGTGTGTTTTTTTTTTGTTTTACAAGGAGAAGGAATCTTCGAAAGACTCCCGTTGTCGCACGGGTGTTGACATGGGATTCTTACCCAGTAAACCCCCTCCTTGGGCCATATACTCTTCCCCATGGGTTCACCTTTCGGTATGCTTCTTCGGGAAGGGCTTATGCATTAGCATTTCATCCTCGCTACTGCACGATGAGCCAAAGTTCGCGAGACAGATTTGACAGTTATCACGCGAACACAAGACGGTCATGACGACGACGCGAAACACTAGACTCTAAACGACACTTTTTCCGCCGCGCACTCACGCGTTCACTAACACATACACTCACGACGAATTTAAATATCGCCGAGCTGCTGGTCTTGCTTCCATTTTTGGTGCAGCTTGGTCAGGATCAGACGCATTGTTGTTGCCGCTGCCTCCCATGAGTCGGTGTGCTACAGCATGACTTGTACCAGGTTAGAACGGCCCACCTCTACTCTGCAACTCTCGTTCAACTGCAGGCGTTCCTCGGCGAATCGAGAGCAGTGGAACATGACGTGGTCCACCGTCTCATCTTCATCCTTGCACGCAGGGCACCAAGATGAAGAGGCGCGATTGAACCTGTGCAGATAGCTTCTAAAACAGCCATGGCCGGAAAGAACCTGGGTGACAAAATAGTCCACATCACCATGTTTCCTGTCTAGCCATGCTGCAACGTCGGGGATCAGCAAGTAGGTCCATCTTCCGTTCAACGAGTTACTCCACTCGTTCTGCCATTGCCGCATCGATGCTTGCCTTGAGGCTTTCTTGGCAGTCTCAGTGAAAGATTCCCCCGCACGCAATTTCCGGAAGTTCTTCGAGTCCTCCTCGAGGGTGATGCAAAGAGGCATCATGCTCGCAATAACGCATACCGCTTCGTACGAAATGGTACGGTACGCGCTAGTAACACGCATGGCCAACTTCCTGTGCACCTTATTCACGGTGTTCTGGTGCTGCTTCTCCTTTAGTATATGCGCCCAAACCGGCGCTCCGTACCTCAACACCGAGATGGCGCAATTAGCATGAAGGCGCCTAATGCTGCTACTCGGTCCGTCAATGTTTGGAGTGAATGCCGCTAGTGCATTTATTGCTTTCATGGCCTTCTTGCAGGCTTCCTCGAGGTGGATCTTAAATTTCAGTCGGTCATCAATGACTACCCCAAGATACTTCAGCGATCTGGTAGACTCGACTTGTACAGTTCCTGCCATTATCGATGCTTTTTGGTGCACCTTGTGACTGCTGATGACGATGAACTCAGTCTTCGCATGCGCAATCACTAGCTTTGCGTCCCGCATCCACCGGTCAATCCGACCGACTGCGTCGGTGGCGAGCATCTCTACCTCCTCAATAGACACAGCTGAGACAGTGATAGCGATGTCGTCTGCAAAACCAGTGATTTGGACACCAGGAGGGAGGGCGAGGGTCAGTACTCCATCATACATGACGTTCCACAGGGTGGGACCAAGCACTGATCCCTGGGGTACGCCTGCGGTGATGGCATTGGTTTTCACTCCTTCCGCCGTATCATACTGCAGCACGCGACCGTCAAGATAATTCCTCAACAGCCTGCACAAGTGCGGGGGAATCTTCATGCGCTCTACCGCTGCCGCAATTGCCTCCCAACTAGCACTGTTGAAGGCATTCTTCACATCGATGGTGATGAGTGCACAGTATCGAGCTCCACATCGCTTCCGTTGAAACGCCGCATTACCTTTTTCCAGCACCGCCAGTATCGCGTCCACTGTAGATCGTTTTTTTCCGGAAGCCGAATTGGCGATCAGACAGACCGTGTGGTCCCTCAGTGTATTTTGTTAGGCGGTCCAAAATCACCATCTCTTGCACTTTGGCCAGGTTATCCACAAGTCCCAAGGGCCTCAAAGCTGACGGGTGGCCTGGCGGCTTACCTGGCTTCGGTATCAAGACTAATTTCTGTCTTTTCCACATTGACGGAAACTGGCCGGTAGTCAGGGTGTTCATTAGCACGTTTTTGAACACATCAGGGTATGCCAACATAGCAGCCTTGATCGCCATATTGGGGATGCCATCTATCCCAGGAGCTTTGCCACATTTTAAACGATTGGCCAGGTTAATAATCTCCTGTCTCGTTATAGGCACAGGGTCAGTCTCTGGCGTGTTGATCGTAGGACTGAGGTTCGGTGGTGCATGTGTTGGAAACAGGGTTTCAATAATGCTCTTCAGCTTTACAGGACACTGTTCTACAGGTTCCGAAGACTTTACCTTATTCATGAGTGTATTGAAGGCAAGTCCCCAGGGCTTCCGAGCGATTTCGTCGCATAGCTTGAGGAAGTGTTGCCTTTTACTGGCTTTAATCGCTCTTTTAAGTTCTGACCTAGCCGCAATGTATACGATCCTGAGTTGTTGTTTTACTTCAGGGCATCTTTCTCGCTTCATTTTGCGGAGCGCTGCTACGCATTCATTGTTTAATTGTTTAATTGTTTATTACTCGTTCAATGGATAACAATGGATCCGTGTGAATGTTCTTAAGTCTAATATTAGTTTAAAATAAGTAGTAAGATCATCTTAATAATTCGCTTCTAAGGCTGTTTTTAAAGGATTGCACTGAGGTTCCAAAATCAAACAAATGACGAACTTCGTTAAACACCCTAATCATGGAGTTGAGGGGGTCTCTAGATCCATATCCAGTTCGACTACGGTTCAGGGCAAGTAACGGACGAGAGCGAAGCTGAACAGCAGGCGCGTAAAAGTTTCGAAGTAATCGAAGTAAGGAAGTAAGTTTAAAAGTAATCGAAGCGTTCCACCAGTACACAGGTGGTCATCGCCAGTTAGGAGGTTTTCTTCTTGGCATAGCGCCATCACAGGCTTTGGTAAGGGCTATCACGATTTGAGAGGCGCTCACGGCTTCGCCGAAATCTCCGAAAAATAAAAGCTCCTTAAAGAAATCCTCATTGAAGGATTCGGTTTTCCAGCCTCTACCACCAACTCGGGACCCATGCGCTGATGATGATGTTAGCCTATGCCCTTGGATGATGGCGTATCTGACAACATTATGGTCGCTGAGAGTGAGTGCATCACTAACTCGCCAGTTCAATCTCTCCGAGAGGGTGGGACTGCAGAACGTAATATCAACGATTGATGTCCTCTCGTTTCTGTTGAACGTGGGGGTTGTGCCGGTATTTCCCAGCGTTACTCCCAGCCGGGCGAAGCTTTCGAGAACAGCATCACCTCTGCTATTAGTTCGCTTGCTCCCCCATTCAACAGCCCAGGCATTGAAATCACCGGCAATTACAAGTGGTCTATGCCCATCCAGCTCTGCTACGAGGTTGTCTAACATAACATGGAACCTCTCTAGCTCCCAACTTGGGGGAGCATAACAGCTGCAGAAAAACACTCCATTTACTTCAGCTATGCAGAAACCCTCGAAGGTGTTAGATACTACCCGTTGTATTGGGTACCTGCCTGTCACCCATATTGCAGCGTTCCCAGTCTTATCTGCCACCCAGCTACTAGAGCCTGTTGGAGCGCTGTATGGCTCAGAGACTATGGCAATATCTCCTATCTCCTCCACCATCACCTGGCTCAGTAGTGCCTGTTCCTCTTCACAATGGTTTAGGTTTATCTGGGCTACTTCCATGGTGCTGTTTTCTTAGCCACCGGACAGAATGCTCCGCTAGAGTGATGCGCGTTGGATCCATCTGGACAAAGCACACATCGTGGTGGCTGACGACACGTAGCAGCGAAGTGCCCTTTTCCCCGCAGCGCAGGCAGCAGTCCCTTCTGTCTGGTCCATAACAGTCCTGAGAAATGTGGTCGGTTTGCCAGCAGCGATAACATCTTCTGCTCGGTATATTTATACGCACCGGGCAGACTGACCAACCGATTTGCACTTTTCCTGCTCCTGTAACCACCGACACTAGCTTTACCGGGAGTTTCACTAGAGCGGTCTGCATACCAGAGAAGGAAGGCTTCATCGT
Organism: Anopheles coluzzii; assembly: GCF_943734685.1. Taxonomy (NCBI): domain Eukaryota; kingdom Metazoa; phylum Arthropoda; class Insecta; order Diptera; family Culicidae; genus Anopheles; species Anopheles coluzzii. Next base: position 51,279,083 of record NC_064671.1, on the reverse strand, counting down.
TACCTCCACCTTATAGCCTTCGAGACCAGTTATCTGGTTTCTCAGATCCCTCTCTACGTCAGCTGCTTCCGTTTCTTCGTCGATGAAACGAATTTCTACTGTCTCCATTTGTCCCAAAGACTTTACGTTGCCAGCTTCACCAATGGCTTGTTGAATCTTTCCGGAAAAGCTTTCGCACTCCGTTTGATCACTTTTCTTAAGCTCAAATAGCAATCCTCCATTTTTTGTGCTTCTTATTCGAGCAACTTGTTTGCCGAACGACTGTAGCTCAGGGTCAGCTTTAAGCTTGCGGAGGATGTCTTTGTGCGTTGATACTTCAGTTGTCTCAACTAGGATTGCCTCCGTTTTTGGTCGTCGCGGTACGGGTTTAACTGGGCCGTTGTGTTCACCCGCTCTTGTTTGCCTACCCTCCGCCATGGTTCCCATCTTCTTCTTGCGTTGGGCCTTTTTGCTGACAACCGTGCTCCATAGCTCACCGTTCTCTCTCTGTGTGTGTGTGTGTGTGTGTGTGTGTGTGTGTGTGTGTGTGTGTGTGTGTGTGTGTGTGTGTGTGTGTGTGTGTGTGTGGGTTTTTGTTTGAAGACACGTAGCTTGACATGGTTTCATATTGCGTTGAAAGCATTCTGATAATGGGTGTTATCATGTGAAACATCGTGCGTTTTCACTTGGGTAAAAACTAAAGTTTGCATCGACAGCAGCGCTTGTTCCTCGGACGAAAACGCAGGTGTGCTGTTTGATGAATGTGCATGCGCAGCAATGCGAAATGGACACGCGCACAACAGCAATGAACTTGGCATTCCCTTACAGGTGTTTCTCCAGTGCACGCCATTGAAAGGCCTGCGTGCATCTCTGCGTTGAGCGTTGTGTGCGCATGTTAAACTTAGTGCGAGCATTGAGCTGGCGCGCAGTTGTTCTTTTCAATGGGCGTTTTGTTTCATGAGCGCGGCAGTATTTTGTTCTCGATTTAAATGGGTAGACGCTCACCTGCTTACTCATTGATAGTTTTTATCCATACGCATGTTTTCGCTGCTAAACAACGATGTTATTCATCGCGTATAGAAGCGGAACGCAGGCAGAGCACGGGATCAGCCGTGTCCAAGTTTTTAACCAGCGCGTTCTTGACGGTCCACGCAAGCAATGTTAGTAACAATGGGTCGAGGTAAACGTTGTACCGATTATCAGCGCCATATGAAAAAGCGAATCGCTGCTGCTGGCATTAAGCGCAAAACGATCGAGTTCGTAATGGAACGATCGCGCACTTTTGTGGCAAAAGCGCTTCGGACATCCGAAATGTGTTTGGACAACCGAAACGAGCTAGGACAACCGAAACGCGCAAGTCAACCGGACGTCCTCAGAAGACCACGGCGAAAGAAGACCGTAAAGTTGTTAATAGATCGAAAAAACACTGATCGCGAGGGCGGTGGTCCTGCTTATTCATCAAAAACCTAACCCAAAACACAAAAAAACTACTAACAAATCTATCCGAAACGACATACTTGTGACACAAACACACACACCAATACACATTCAAACATACTTACACACACACACACACACACACACACACACACACACACACACACACACACACACACACACACACACACACACACACACACACACACACACACACACACACACACACACACACACACACACACACACACACACACACACACACACACACACACACACACACACACATACACACACACACACACACACACACACACACATACAAACCACACATAAACCTGTTCTAACGGGTGCATGCTGCGTTGAAAAAACTAGGGTCCTATCATTCTGTCCGATACTGTATGCCGTGCGAGCCCTCGCGCACCCTCGCAAATCGCTGTGAATTGCATGGCGGGTGGTCGAAAAGATCACTACCCGTTAAACATTGCGAGGGTTGCGTGTGGTATCATCTGCTCGAGATCTTATAGTATATGAAATAATTTTTGATTTTTGCTCATAAATTATATTTTTTTCGGTGGTTCTCATCGAAAAGATCACTAGTTCTAATTTTGTGGATATTTGCAAAATAAAATGTAAAAATTCAGGTGTTTAGTATCCCGTCAAACATTGCGAGGGTTGCGAGTAGTATCTGCTCGAAATCTTTTGAAATTTTAAATAATCTCTGTTTTTTATTCATCAATTATTTTTGTTTCAGTTTTATTTGTCGAAAAAATCACTGTTTCAATTTTTGTGGATTATTTCAAACTAAAATGTCAAAATTCAGATGTTTAATATGCTATAAATTGCACTGTTATATTTGCTCTCGGGGTGCTATCATTATAACTGCTAAAACAAAGGGCAAAAAAACTGCCTAGGCTCGCAAGCTCTTTAATGCGAGGGCTCTGGGGCTATGAACTTGTATGGCGTGCGAGCCCTCGCGCGTCCTCGCAAATCGCTGTCAATTGCATGGCGGGATACTACAAATCGCACTGTTATATCTGCTCTCGGGGTGCTATCATTATAACTGCTAAAACTAGGGGTGAAAAAACTACCAAGGCTCGCAAGCTCTTTAATGCGAGGGCTCTGGGGCGGTGAACTTGTATGGCATGCGAGCTCTCGCACGCTCTCGCAAATCGCTGTCAATTGCATGGCGGGTAGTTCTAATTTTGTGGATATTTGCAAAATAAAATGTCAAAATTCAGGTGTTTAGTATGCTACAAATCGCACTTTTATACCTGCTCTCGGGGTGCTATAATTATAACTGCTAAAACTAGGGGTGAAAAAACTACCAAGGCTCGCAAGCTCTTTAATGCAAGGGCTCTGGGGCGGTGAACTTGTATGGCGTGCGAGCTCTCGCGCGCCCTCGCAAATCGCTGTCAATTGCATGGCGGGATCATTCGCAACCTTCGCAATGTTTGACGGGACGGCTCATGCTCCTAATACGGACGTCACACGATGCGTAAACTCAAAAAGTTTACGCTTGATTTGTATGAGAGAGCGTAAACTTCCTGTCAAAAGATTTCAGGGTTGTATGGCTGAAATCCAGTTTACGCCAAAGTTTACGCTTCGTGTGACGTCCGTATAATACGGACGTCACACGAGGCGTAAACTCAAAAAGTTTACGCTTGATTTGTATGGGAGAGCGTAAACTTCCTGTCAAAAGATTTCAGGGTTGTATGGCAAAAATCCAGTTTACGCCAAAGTTTACGCTTCGTGTGACGTCCGTATAATATTCCAGGACATGGCAAACAAAGGTGTATTGTTATGTAACAGAGGATGGGAGTTTGGAGAATGAATGGAGTTGGAGTTGATAAAAAAGAAGGTGTGGTGTATGTAGCCATTGTGGTTTAGAAGTTTTCTTCCTCTCTGACTTCCTTACCTCGATGAAAGGGGCATTATCGTATGAGAAAAGGGGCTCCTCTCCCTCAGAATTGAGGGGATCGGTGAAGGAAGAGATAGGGATGGGAGACGGGGTGAGGGATTTTTCGTTAACACTTTAAGCGCCGTGTCATATAAATTCGCATGACGGTTTTGCTCACCGTTCAGCTTTGCATCTGACACTCAGTGATTCTCTTGAGAACAAATGAGGTAGGAAAGAGAGAACGAGAACGACATGTGCTACGCCGCTTACAGGGTTTTCGAGGATTATATAGACATGTTCAGCGAGTTGTAGATTCGTTCAGGCATATAATAGACCCTTTCAGCGAGATATAGAATTGTTCGGATGTAGGTGTAGACATGTTCGGTTATACTGTAGAGCTGTCACTTTCGTACCCCTTGGACTGCAAGTTGGATCATTCTCATCAGAAGGTAAACAAACGGTTTTCGAAAAAATATGCTTTTTTCAACTAATTTATGTATTAAACAGCTTGGAGAATGATTATTAGCTACTTTTAGGACTTTTAAGAATGAAAAATTGAACCCTGCGGCACAGTGTGTAAACAAAACAAATGTATCGCAATGAAACAAAAGAGTGATAACAATCGCACGAGAAACTGTCGCTCTCATCGCTCTCTTGCCATGCGCTACGTGCTCACTCAAAAACTGTGACGTCAGGCTGGCGGTCAAAGTGTTAAGGGTTTTTTTGGGAGGAAGGGAGGTTTCTTTCCCGGAGGAAGAGGAGCCCTTTGAGAGGGCTCGTTTTTTAAGCGCCTTTGAAGAGGTCGCTTTGCTTCCGTCCAGATGGGACGGGGAGCAACAAGAGTCAGACTCTTCGGATTGATCCATTTTTACGATTGTATCAGTGGCTCTGTTTTGAATAAAATTATCAATACATTTAGTTTGTACAATTTCCACGTTTTTAATAGTTTCTGTGAGTGGATGAATTTGCTTATTTAGATTAGCATTTTGTTGTTTAACACTCTGGGCGCTGTGTGGCTCGCTTTGGAATCACAGCTTTGTTCACTCCTCTTTCTCTGTGATTGGTCTCTCAGCAACTCTCAGCAGAGCGCATTGCTGCGGGAAGAAAGAGAGAGCGCATATTGCAGAAGTGGCATCGTATGTGAGGATCGGAAAGAGAGTGAACGATCGTAAGCCAATGAAACGCTCTCATCGCTCTCTTATCCTGTACTGTTTTCTCTGCAGAAACCCAAGCGAGTCAACACGCTCGAAAGTAGCAAGGAAAGTAGAAATGAAGTAGCCTTCTACTTCCCCTTCTACTTTTGTTGCTTAAAATCAGAAGAATGTAGAAACATGTGGTTTCCAGGAAAGAGCAAAAAATGAGTTCTTGAGTGTACACACACGCACACGCGACGACTCACGCTTACACGTTCTTGTTCTACGCCCCTCTCCCTTCTCACTCGCCCCACAGATCTATTTTTAGATCATCACACTTCCATCGACGGCGGTCGATGTGACGATGTGTGTCGTCGCGTGTGTGTTGTCGATTTGGTCATAAAAACTTTTTCTTCACACCAAATTTCTGACATGGAGCGTCGGCGTACCGATTGAACCATCGCGACTTTGATCAGTGCGCGCGGTTAAAACGACCTTTTGTATTGTGTTGTACGAAGCGTGCGCGCCAAAATTGTAAGAGTGCGCGGAGAGTGCATGTGGTTTTTTGGGGGTGGGGGAATGAGATACAGAGACAAATTTCGCTGTACATTAACACATACATTCTCACTGCATGGGTTGAACTGCGAATGCTCAGTTCTGAGAGAATATACTCGAGCGCTCGCGCATGAGTGCAATAGAGGATAGAGGGAGACAAACGATTATTTTGCTCCAAGCTTTCTACTTTTGTCCCGTTGGGAAGCTGATGCAAAATGCCAGCGCCCAGAGTGTTAAGTTGGGCAATCTTTTCATCTTTTGGGTCAGGGGTGACAATAGATGTAGCGAGTTTTCAAAAGTTCTTCATTTAGTTTTTTAAGATTGGCAATTTCTTCGTCTCTAGAATCGGGTTAATTGAAAGGGGCAACGATAGTCTGTGGATTGGTGGACACAACTTGAGCGAGAGTGAGCCATTGTTGAACTGTGCTCAGTTTATGCAATTGGTATTAAATGTATTTTCGTGCTTCAGATAAAGACACGAAGTAATCAATTTTATATTTAGTGACTTCCTGTTCTTTGACATAAAATGGGCAGGATTTGTCTAAAGAATTATGGTTACCCTTGCAATTGACACATTTCAGTGAAGCAGTGCATACGGCATAGTCAGGGATACCACAATTGTGGCAAACCTGTGAGGTTTTGAGCCTGGACCTGTGAGCCTGGTATGACCATAGTGAGCACAATTAAGGCAAAGCATGGGGTTGGGATAATATGTACGGGGAATCACTTGGAGTGGGCCAAGGCTGATAGCAGAGGTGACATATTTTGCAGCCATACGGAGAAGAAAAGAATTGGTAGGGATTATTTCATGATTAATTTTGCTAGTGAAACGACGCAGTTGAGTAACTTTTGATATTTCAAATTGCCAAGAACTTCTTCATCCGTCATGTTTTTAAGATCAGAAGAGAAAATCACACATTGGACAGTATTAAGAGTATTGTGGGGTGTGATGGTGATAAGTGTCCCTTTAAAAAGTTTTGTAAGAGATTATAATTGTTTATAACGAATCAAAGATCGGGTTTTCAAAAGGTACTTGGAGCTTGAAGGAGTTACCTTCTACCGGTCGTCCAACATGCTGTAGTAGACTTTTGCCTACGATGAACGGGTCTGGTAGCGGTCTGGTTCAGTAGTAAGAACCAGATACATAAACTCTCATTCCTTGCCGTTAAACCATTCCGGGTATGTCCTAGCCCGGGAACTTGTGTCGGGAGGGATGTATCCTCGCGACAGGAGGTGGGTCCAACATACCCGCCATGCAATTGACCGCAATATGCGAGGGCGCGCAAGGGCTCGCACGCCATACAAGTTCACCGCCCCAGAGCCCTCGCATTAAAGAGCTTGCGAGCCTTGGTAGTTTTTTCACCCCTAGTTTTAACAGTTAATAGCACCCCAAGAGCGAATTGCGAGCAAGGTATAACAGTGCAAATTGTAGCATAATAAACAACTGAATTTTGTCATTTTATTTTAAAAAATTCACAAAATTTTAAATAGTGATCTTTTCGATAAATACTACCGCAAAAAAAATCCATGAATAAAAATCAAAGATTATTTAAAATACCATAAGATTTCGAGAAGAGTGGGAAAGATTTAAGTTAGAAGGGGGGGGGGGGAGTTGTAGGAAATGCGCAAGGGTCCTACAAAAAGACCAAAAACCATTACAGCTGCATCTACATACAGCCATACACAGCCATTTTACGAAGAACAATCTCCATTGCCTCGGCCATTTGGGGGGCCCGTTGATTTTCCCGTCGATTGAGGGGCCCCTTCCATTTGGTGTCGTCAACCTAATATACATATTTTCCCCCTGGGGCTATGTTTACTATCAGATTTACTATTACTAGAATTATTTTAATTATCAGAAACATTTTACTATCAGAAGCAGAACACATTTGCCGTTTCATATGAGCAATGTTTTTACCTTAGCCAGAAGCGTAGAACCCTGAGCCACGCGCACTGCGAAACAATACCATTTCATCATCGTTGGCCCAAAGCGTTGGATAGAACGAGAAACCAACATTGGGGCCCTTCACGATTCTAGTCAGCTTTTTGTATGAAGTTTGATAGTTGGAGGCTGAAATCATGTCAACACTCCATACAAAGCCGCACACAAAACTAGCGTCCGATTTTCAGTCTAGATTATTTTATCCTCAAAACTAGAATTAGATTCGAGTACCTGCTCGAAAAAATGGCAAAACAAGGTCGAGTTTTGCTCGAGTCTCACTCGGGGTAGCAGATCGCTTTTTTTAATCCATTTATTTTAATCCAGTTTTGCAAAATCATGAGACTGTCAAAGGGTTAATGAGATCAGTTGGTAAAGTCTAGAATCAAGGTGTTTGTAGACCAGGTGGTCTCATAGCCTGTTTTTTTATAAACAAATTTGAACGTCACTTTTTGACAGGACGGGTGAAAATTTTTGTTCAGACTTTTTGGTAACTTGACGACTGCACAAAACACTCTTATAATCTTCATTCAGAAGAAGAAGCAATGAAAAACAACTTTCTAAATACATTTACCTTGGGATAAGCCCCCCTGTATATTACACCCACTTTGATAGCTGCTCGAAAACTGCAATACAATCAGCTGACAGGCTGAAAGTTCAGGCCTCGGTTGGTTTGTCTTCAAATCGTTTTTATTCCTATGTCGAGTTCTTTCCGGCAAGAAATTATCGATACCCATCTCACAACAAGCAATTTTAACTACAGAGAAAATATTGAACCCTCAATAGAAAATCCTAGAAAAAAACCTTCACACATATCCTTAAATGTGTTTGTCAATCCTTGAATTCGAATATCCCTTATAGGAGATATCGACGTTGATATTGTGTTTCTGCAATGCCCGGTATACCTTGTCGATAGCTGATAAAAATCGACACCACAATTCGAAAAGGCACACAAGATAAACTTATAATTGATTTGCTTCTTCAGGCAAATTGCTCCAAGCACCGTATCATTATTGAATTGGTCTGTGTTAGACATTATGAAAAACGTGGGTTGGTGGGAGGGGGTCTCTTCAAACCCTAGGATTTGTTTTTGATTTTTGTATTTTTTTTTGAATAATAAATGAGTAATAAACGAGGATTATTATTAGTGACTTAAAAACCTTCGCAGTTTTGGCGGCCCAAAAAGATTTCTCTACTTTTTATGTGCTACAGTCTTTCCCAGAGTTACGAATAATGCGTTTAAGGAACATTCACGTAACTCGAATTTTCGCGTAGGTCGAATATTACGGTTTTAGCCAAAATATGAATGATATAAAGTGTTTAATGATTTAATGTAGTAATTTAATGTTCATTTTTACTTATTTTATACAAGTCTTGTGGAAAATTCGATTAATTATGTGTATTTAGCGATTTAACACATATAGCAAAACTGCAATTTATTTTGAGTTTAGCACTTGTTGAAGGAAATTGTACCAATTTGACAGATGAAGTGTCAAAACTAGAAATTCGCGTAACTCGAATTAATAACACAGGATCATCGCAGTAACGTTGCATTCTGTTACTGCAATGACCACAGTGTGCGTGTCACTCGATTAATGATAGTAGCATGCGATTGGCAAGTTGGAAACAAATGGCACGGTAATCAACTGTAACGCTGTAAACAGGTGCAATACCACTCTAACTCCTTACAAACCCAAATCGTTTCAAACAAATTGGAGATGGAGTTGATACAGTCAGCCGTTTTTTCGTCAGAGTTGATCGTTGGTCGTAAGTTTATAAATACATCGAAAACGCGGCCGAAACTCTTGAAATAATTACCAATTTTGGGGGCCTTCACGATTCTAGTTAGTTTTTTGTATGGAGTTTGACAGTTGGAGGCTGAAATCATGTAAACAATCCATTCAAAACCACACATAAAACTAGCCTGCGATTTTCAGTCTAGAAAATTTTAGCCTAACCGTATTAATACACGATGCGCAGTCTCAGATTGCGCATATATTCGTTTTATCAAAACATAAGTCATTTCGCGAAGCCAACCCTGAGCTATAAACGTCATTTCCATACATTTTCAGATTGCGCCAAGATTGCGCATAAATTTTCAAGATTATATGTCCGAGATATATATATTTTTTTGACAGATAAATATATCAAACCGACCCGTTTGACAGATAAATATCGTCTATTGCTACGGTAAAAGCTAGAATTAGATTCGAGTACCTGCTCGAAAACACGGGTTTGTTTACATTTATCCCAAGGTGCATTAAAGAAATCAGGTGATCGAATCTGGAATCAAAGTGTATGTAGTCCAGGTGGTCTCATAGCATGTTTTTTAAAACCAAATTTGAATATCACTTTTTGACAAAACGAGTGAAAACTTTTGCTCCAACGAGCTTTCTGGAGGCTTGACGAATACTCAAAACACTCTTACAATCTTCATTCAGAAGCAGAAGCGATAAAAATCAGCCTTCTAAATCCATACACCTAGGGATAAGCCCACCTGTATATTATACCCACTTAGATAGCTGCTCGAAAACTGCTATATAATGCAAACAGCTGACAGGCTGAAATTTCAGCCTACGAGCTTCAAACGGAAAGGGCCCCTTTGTTCGTAATTTGTAAGACATGCGTAAAAAATTAAACATTCTTCCTACGGTACATTATTCTTCCTTCTTCCTACGGTACAGTTTGTTATACTAGGTGGCAGGGGGTCAAAAATTAGCAATTTTGTGTTACGTAATTGATGGATTACGCCTTATCTTTTTTCTACAATACATAATTTGCCAATTGTACATAAAAGACAACTATACTTCTTCTATTTGGTGTAACGTTTTACGCACCGACCAATAGAAACTTTTGATACTTAGCCGAATAGGCAATCCTTGCTAAGAAGGAAAGGAAAGGTCCATTCTTCGCTTGAACCCATTACGGGCATGTTATTGAGTCGTACGAGTTCACAGCTGTACCATGGTATTGCTCCAATATTATAGGGCGGTGCTCTTCAATCTTTTTAGCATCGCCGGCTTTGAAAATACAATTGCCGCGGCCCACCTCTAATATATTAGGGCTATAGAGGGCTTAATTGTTTTCATACCGACCGCTGGATCAAACGCATTGAAAGTGTACAAAGGAAAATGACTCGTTTCGCGATGAAAAAGCTTAGATGGCCAAATGGTGACACGTTACCCTATAGGACAAGATGCTTATTGTTAGGTGAAGAATCGTTAGAGAAGCAGCGTGAAAAGGCTAAAACAATCTTTATGGCCAAACTGATAAAAGGAGAAATTGACGCACCTCGCTTATTAAGCAAAGTGAACATACACGTTCCACGCTCTAGTCCTCGTTCATCGTCCTTTTTGTATGTAGATAGGCATAACACTAATTTAGCGGCAAATGAACCGATATCAGCAATGGCACGCAGTTTTAATTTATTCTATGCAGGAGTTGATTTTCATACATCTATGTCCACCATTAGTGAAGGTCTGCGCTACATTAATCTATCATAACTTATGATATCTTGTGGGGTCACCATTGGCGGACAAGAATTATAAAATAAATAAATAAATAAATAAATAAATAAATAAATAAATAAATTGTATAGATTTAGTTAACAGTTTTCAATCAAAAAATATGCTACGATGTGGATTGTAATGAGCGTTTCTTTAAAAAATTCTAATTTTTCCCAGAACACTTCTGTTAACGCCACGGCCCACTTGTGGTCCGTGGACCACAGGTTGGAGACCAGTCCTATAGGGTACCAATTACCGCAGCAGATGATCAAATCTATACCAAGGCTAACATATACACCAAAATGCGCAATTAAAGTTGTTAACCTAGAACAAGAACTCAAAATTTGATCCAACCCGTTCATTTATTCATTTATTTCAAATAATTTGAACGCCTTGTAGGTTTGACAAATATTAAAGATTAAGCTGAAAAACTAACACTGCCTTACTCTAATTAGTGGAAGGAAAGGAGGCTTGGAGACGGGAACGGAAGGAAGGCAAAGAGCATGTAAAGTCGAGGTGGTCGGAATCAGTATTTAACTGCCAGAGGTAGTTTAGCAAGGGATCGTTATGACAGTACAAATTTCGACGAGTGGGGCGTGTGAAGTCATTTTTCTAAAGAGTAAATTCCCAAAAGTTGATAGCGGACTGCATATGGGTCGAGGAGAAAAGGGCCGAATTATGCGCCGAATAGCTACTCTAGTGAAGAGCTTCTGTACACTTTCAAGCATCTAATACTGGAAAGACTCCATATAATGCTGGCATATTCTAATTTAGGTCGAACCAGAGCCACATGCAGAGTTTTAAAACAGCGAGGATCATTGAAATTAACTTTTGAGCAGATTATTAGGCAGAGGATTTACCACCACTTTTTTGATAAATGTAAACACCACCTCGTATTGCTGGTCTCGTAGTACAGTCGTCAACTCGTACGACTTAACAACATGCCCGTCATGGGTTCAATCCCCAAATAGACCGCGCCGCCATACGTAGGACTGACTATCCTGCTATGGGGGGGAATCAATTAGTCACTGAAAGCCAAGCCCACAAGTGGGTACAGGCAGGCCTAGATCGACATCGGTTGTTGAGCCAAAGAAGAAGAAGAAGAAACACCACCTCAGTTTTCGAGCAGGTACTCGAATCTAATTCTAGCTTTGAGGTTAGAATACAGGGTTTTCGAGGATTATATAGACATGTTCAGCGAGTTGTAGATTCGTTCAGGCATTTAGCGCGTGGCCACGGAGCTGAAAAAATGTTGAAATTTTTTTCAACTTTGTCAAAATTGCTTGTCAACTGCAAAAAAGAGCTTTTCTCGTGGCCGCACCAAAAACATACACAAGAGCGAAAAAAAGCTCCAACATCTGAATATCATCGATATTTTGTTTAAGAAGTACTAAATAGGTACATACATCAATTAGAATCATGCATTTTAGCATTATTATCATAACAATGGGTCACAACTGCGCCAAATAGCTGTTTGTTTACGCTTTTTCACGAACGTCAATTTTTGTCAACTTTTGTCAACTTTTTTTTTCCTGGCTGCTCCAGGTCACAAAATTTTGACAAAAGCTCAAAAAAGTGACAAAAGCTCACATTTTGAAAAATTTGTCAGCATTTTGTCACTCCCGTGGCTTTTCGTTTATATAATAGACTCTTTCAGCGAGATATAGAATTGTTTGGAAGTAAGCGTTGACATGTTCAGCGATTCTGTAGAGCTGTCATTTGATATGTTTACACCCTGTGCCGCAACGTTTAATTTTTCATTCTTAAATATCTTAAAAGTAGAAAATAATCATTCCCCAAGCTGTTTAATACATAAATAAGTTGAAAAAAGCTTATTTTTTTCGAAAACCGTTTGTTTACCTCATGATGAGAATGATGCAAGTCCAAGGGGTACAAAAGTGACAGCTCTACAGTATAACCGAAAATGTCAACGCCTACTTCCGAACAATTCTATATCTATTCTATAAAAACGTCAAAAACGCGAACGCCGTCGGCTGCACTTATCTTCAGCTCCCCTTTCGCCAAGTGTTTTACCCCAGTTACAACTCGCGAAGCTCTTTCACTGTTGGCTGCGCTGCAGCTACTTGAGCGATTGTCTCAATTTGCGAGAGTTTAACGCGTTTTGCGAGCCTGTTCATTGTGTTTTCATCGCCTGAAAAGTTAGGCTGCTGTGGATCTTCGCATCAGCGCCATTATCAGTTTTCTGACGACACCTTCACACCACCACACGAGCAGTCATAGCCCCATCGCACACAGCACAGGATGAGCTGCATAGCCTGCACTAACACTATCAACGGCGAGGCCGTTCCCTGTAGTGGCACTTGTGGTGGTCTTTACCATCCTACCTGTATAGGCCTCAGTAAAGGCTCTATAATGGACCTAAAGTGCAATCCTCAACTAAAGTGGTATTGCAAAGGTTGTGCTGTCATTCCTTATTTGCAGCACCTAAAATCTACGCTTGTGGGAGAGCTTAGAGATCTCCTACGCAACGATATCAACAACGCAATTTCCAGCCTTAAACAGGATATTGGTCGTGATGTATGCCCACCTAGGCCGGTTAATGACACTCACATATCCGACGACGGCAATTATCCACCGTTAGCACCAACACAGATCAACACCGGTGCAAGCACCAACACAAACGTCACGGGACCAAAACAATCGCAACCCCCGCTATTACATGGCACTGGTAGTTCGTCAAACAATGATCACGCTATCAAAACGGTTACTGTTTCCGAACCTCGCTTCTGGATCTACTTCGCACACATCAGCCCTGACGTCACAGCGGACAACTTCACCACCTTTGTAAAATCTCGTCTAAACACCAGCGACGTCATGGTTATCCGATTGGTAAAGCAAGGGGCAGACGAATCGCGACTTACCTTTGTATCTTTCAAGGTCGGGGTCCCCCTGTCACTGAAAGCCAAAGCTCTATCGCCCTGCTCTTGGCCCCCTCACCTCGCATTCCGCGAATTTTTGGACTACAATGCTCGCCGGGATTTTCTTCAACCACCGCTGCCGCCATCCCGGCCCAGGCAATCAACAGATGCGACCCAAGTACACGAATCACTTCCGTCTTTCCGCACCGATTCAGCACCGCCAACTTCGCCCCTGTTGACGAACCAGCAGCGACAACTGCGCAGTCAAACAGCTCCTCTACGCCAATAACCCCTCTCCATCATGCCGCTGAGCGCTTCGAAATTTTACCTTCGGTCGCTTCACCTATTGCGGTTGTTGCCCCGCTACCCTTACACGCATCATTCCCGCATCCTATCGATGATCTACGGTTCTACTACCAAAAAATCCGTGGCTTAAGGACCAAGCTAGACGATCTCAGACTCGCTTCAGCTGATACAGAATACCATGTACTCATTCTCACCGAAACATGGCTCTCAGAGAACATTCCCTCATCTCTTGCATTTGATAACAACTTCGTTGTATACCGATGCGATCGCAATTCTCGCAACAGCTCACGCTCTCGCGGCGGGGGCACTCTCATCGCTGTCTCCCGAAAGCTCGCAGCCTGTGAGATTTCTCCTGCTTCCGATTCGCTCGAGCAGTGCTGGATACGTTTAAAACTCCCATCCTGCTCTCTCTTCATCGGATCTATCTATCTGCCGCCTACTCTCAGCGCCAATGCCAACACGCTTAACGCGTTAGATGCATCGATCGACGAAATCATCTCGCGCATGAAGAAAAATGATCGCTTACTGCTGTTCGGTGATTTCAACATTCCATCTATTACCTGGCACGCGTCCCCGGACCCAGCTCCCGCCTTCTTGCCGCTCCTAGTTCCTGCCTCATCAGCTCATTCTTCAAGTTTATTCATCGATATCGTGCGTTACCACAGCCTTAGTCAGCTTAGTAGTGTAAGTAATTTCAGACAGGTTCAGCTTGATCTAATTTTTACTTTCCCTAAAAATCAGTCTATTGCAACGTCTACATGTGCATACGTCTCGCAAGCTCCAGTTCCCATCCTACAGATAGACCCTCACCACCCCCCGCTGGAACTGTCTCTTAGAATCACAGGGTCACTTACCCCCAGTAATCGTTCTCAGCATAGCTCTTCTCGTTTAATCACCGCTCCCTCGCTCGATTTTAGAAAAACGGATTTTAACCTATTAAATTCTTCTCTTTCTAATATAGATTGGTCACAACTTTACTCTTGTAAAAATGTAAATGTGGCTGTTTCTACTTTCACATCCCTCTTTTTATCCACACTACCGCAATGTTGTCCCAAGCGCAATCCCCCTCGTTCCCCTCCCTGGTCTGATGCTACCTTAAAGTCCCTGAAGCGTGACAAATCCCGCTACCAACGTGCATACTGGAATACCCGTTCTGTTAACGCTCTTAGAACTTACAAATATGCAGCTGCCGCATATCGACTTTATAACCGCACTCGATACAATGGTTATATTCTTATCCTTCAGACGCGCCTCCGCTGGTACCCCCGTGCCTTCTGGAAATTTATGAATGCTCGACGCAAAGGCAGCTCTCTCCCGAGCACTATGCATTTAGAGTCCGTATACGCCTCATCGCCGGAGGATATTTGCTCGCTTTTTCGCAACCATTTCTCGAATATTTTTAGCCCTTCATCGCAAATACCCAATACCGCATCTCAATGTTTTTCGTATACCCCCCAAGATGTGATTGATGTGTCCTGCTCTGGCTTCGATGAACATTCTGTTTCAGAAGCTCTTTCAAAACTAAAACCTTCTTTCTCTGCAGGCCCTGACGGTATTCCTCCCTCACTTTTGAAAAAAACTGTTGAGGTTATAGCCCCCCTTTTGTCATTCATTTTCAATCTATCCCTGCGCCTCTGCTTCTTCCCTTCCTCATGGAAATCGGGCTGGCTCTATCCCATCTTCAAGAAAGGTAATTCCGCTGACGTGTCAAACTACCGTGGCATTGTTCTGCTACCGGCTTGTAGCAAAGTTTTCGAAATTGCAGTTCACTCCGTAATTTCTTTCCAGGTAAAAAGCTGGATCAGCGTGAACCAACATGGGTTCATGCCAAACCGCTCGACGGTCACGAATTTAATGCAATTCACGTCTCACGTCATACCCTCGCTTGATTCTGGTTTGCAAGTAGACACGATCTACACAGATTTCAAGGCCACCTTTGATACCGTTCCCCACCACCTTCTCCTGTTAAAACTAAAAAAACTTGGTTTTTCTAATATGTTAATTGACTGGCTTTATTCTTTTTTAAACAGCAGGTCCATTCGTGTAAAAACCAACACTACTTTTTCTTCGTCCTTTTGTCCCTCCTCTGGAGTACCACAGGGCTGCGTCTTGAGCCCTCTCTTATTCGTACTTTTTGTAAGTGATGTTCATGAAATTCTCCCGTCCGAAGGTCATTTACTGTATGCTGATGATTTAAAAATATATTTAACTATCAGAACGCACAGCGACTGCCTTCGGCTCCAGGAGTTTCTGAACTCATTCTCTTTATGGTGCTCCTACAACCAGCTAAGTCTTTGCCCTGAAAAATGCTCTGTAATATCCTTCTGTCATAACCGCAACCCTATCCATTACGAATATTCGCTCTCCAATTCTGTGCTGTCTCGAACCTCCCTTATACGTGATCTTGGCGTCCTTTGGGATGATAAATTTTCACTAAACGAACATTTAGAGTCGGTGGTCGCAAGTGCTTCTAGAACGCTGGGGCTTATATATAGACTCACCAAAGATTTTCGTGATCCACTTTGCCTCTCACTATTGTATTGTCCACGCCAAGTCACTCTATTGTTCTTTAGTTAGATTTACATTGGAATACGCTTCAGTGGTCGTTGGTCCAGTCCGTTCTGGATGGATCTCAAGATTTGAAAAGGTTCAAAAGCGTTTCACTAGGTTCGCTTTTCGACGAATGGCTGGCCCCAATGCCGCTATGCCCAGCTACGAATCTCGCTGCAATTTGCTAGGTCTGGAATCCCTGGAAGTAAGACGCTCCCAAGCGCGCGTCCTTTTCATCGGACGCATGCTCAATGGGCTTATTGATGCTCCCACTCTCCTCGAGCAGATTGGATTGTACGCACCCTCCAGAAATTTAAGGGCACGTAGCGCACTAAATATGGTTTCTCGTCACACCACATTTGGTTCCAACGAACCTCTTCTCCTGTGTGTTCGCGCTTTCAATACTAGCACAGATCCTCCCCACCCCCGTTTATAATCCTTTATAATCCTTTTCCCTGATACTCTTACTTATCCTCTTTATTTTATCATCCTCTTTTTTCCGACTATCATATCTAATCTTATTTACTCTTCTTTCTTATGTTTGTATTTTAATCCAATATCTGATTTCATGTGCTCAAAAGTTCGCTTTAGCATTAGGAATTAAGATGGGTTAAGTTAGGAATTAGTTAGATTTAGGAATTGTGAAACCATCAGGCTGACAATTTGAAGAAACTTGAAATATGAAATATGAAATATGAAATATCTCGCTGAAAGAGTCTATTATATGCCTGAACGAATCAACAACTCGCTGAACATGTCTATATAATCCTCGAAACTCCTGTAATCTAGACTGAAAATTGCAGGCTAGTTTTATGTGTGGTTTTGTATGGAGTGTTTACATGATTTCAGCCTCCAACTGTCAAACTCCATACAAAAACTGACTAGAATCGTGAAAGGCCCCATGAACAGAAAATGTTAGTCGGTCGTCAATCAGTAACCCAAGGTCACGAACTAAATTAACACGATTCATCTGCGTACCCATAGCAAAATAATTATGTATAAATGTACTACGAGCATGCAAAAAGGTCACCACAGAGCATTTTTCTGGACAAACATTTAAATAGTGGGATGAACACCTGCGGCAAAAGGAGTCAATAAAAAGCTGAAGGGTAAGGCCATCCCGCTCAGCGGCGATTGGCAGAAAGATTTTTAAATCGTCTGCAAAGAGGAGATGACCATCGACAGGAAGGATTGAACAGATATCATTTATGAACAAAAGAAAAAGGAGGGGACTAAGGACACTACCTTAGGGTACGCTAGAGGAGCAAAAAAGGTTATCAGATAACGCGTTGCCTATTTTGACACGGTACGAGTGGTTTGAAAGGTAAGACTGAAACCATTCCATGAGAGTAAATGAGAATCCAAGTTTGTTAAGCTTGGCCAAAAGTAGAGAATTTGAGACACGAATAAAAGCTGCTTTCAGATCTAAGTAGACAACGTCAACTTGAATACCATTATTCAGGCATTGAAAAATAGAGGAAACAAAGGTCATAAGATTGGAACTTGTTGAACGTCCAGTCATAAAGCCATGCTGCTGAAGACTTATTCAAGACCGGCAGGCATTGGATATTGCCGGATGTAAAACCGATTCGAATGCCTTTGCACATGCACATTACAGGGCGATGCCACGATAATTATTAATGTTATGAACTGTTTTCTTTTGCACTTATTACTTTATTTACACATATTAGAACTTTAACATTATAAATAATATACACGAAATACAAACACGTTAAAACGTAGGCCGCGCGCCAGCCGCACCGAGCGCTCCTGCTCGATCGGCCTTCGTATACACTCTGCCTGTGTGGCGCTCGGCACACACTAAGCCTTGCGCGCTTAGTGTGTGCGACAGTGTGCGTGTACACACTGTCGTCCCTGTGGACGTTGACCGGTGGCAGCGCAACTGCCACGGTAAGTCCAGCGGTCGGCACGCGCGGCTGCCCACAACAATTAACATTGGCGTGATTTTCCTTTTTATGGATGGGAAAAAGCCAGCAAGATTTCCATAAGGTGGGGAAAGTTTTAGAATAAATGAAAGCTGGTAGATTTTAGTTAGGAATGGAGCTAATGTAAAATTACAATTGATAAGAACACTGGCTAAAATACCATCTGGACCTGGGCGCAGCCAGATCAATCATTCGTTCTTTATGTTAAGATATATAAATTAAAATCATGTTTTGAATTTATGTTAAAGTGAATTAAATAAACCAAAATAACTAAATGAGATAAAAAGCTACTGTCAAATTTATGGCAACCTCACATGAAATTAGAACAAGAAGCCATTTCTAAAGTTTTTTTTTTAAATATTTGCTTTAAACGACATTAATCATATTATCAAATGTGTCTAAAATTATAAATGCTAATTTTTGTTTCTGTCTTACTCGACTACATCCTCGTGATGAGTTTAATCCGAATATGGACCATGACCCAATACTTAGGACTGACTATCCTACTATGGGCAAAATCATTAAATCACTGAAAGCCAAGTCGCAGTAGTGGTAAAGGCAGGCCTTGACCGACAACGGTTGTAGTGCCAAAGAAGAATAAGAAGAGTTTTTGGTTCTGAATTATATTTCATTAATTTATTTGAAATTCATCACATGAAGGGATGTTTTGCATCTAAAATACACGATTTTAAATATATGGCCATAATAGGAACCCTGTTAAGACCATAAAAGAAACACTGTGCCATAATTGGTACATTTTCAAGCAGTTATTAGATTTTTCAGGGATTATTGATTAAAACCAAGCAAATTAAAATATATGTGCAGGATTTACACTTTTCAGGCTCCCAAAATCCATATAGAAACACATTGTTGTGTAAAAAACGAATTTATTCGCCTTCCTGGGAATTGTTGACAAAGTATGTCCATAATTGGTACATTTATCCTATTCCGGATGATGTAATTAACGCATATTGATATTTTTATCATCACAAACTCACGCAGTAAAATTGAAACTATTAAAATCATATTTGAACAGTTTGGCTATGAAGCAGGAGCTAAAGTAAATTGGAACAAAACAGCCGCAATGGATAACGGAAAATGTTTTGAATTCTCAATAATGCACATACCATGGCTCCATACAGAAGAAATAATCCAATTTCTTTGAATCACGATTACAAACTCCTTGAGACTAATGGTTCACTTAAACTGGGAAGCCATAAAAAATGCACAGATCCTTATGATACATTGAGATAGAGGCATAAACTTAAAAAAAATATCATTCTATGTAACACATTTTTTATATTAATGCTATGGTATGTGGGCTCAATTCTAACAATAAGCTCATACCATTTAGGCAAAACATTGAAGCTAATAGGAAACTTCAAGAGAACTCTTAACCAATTTAGGATAAGTCTAAATCAACTTGCGTTGCCAAAAATACGAGGATGTTTAAATCTAATTATTATTATTATTATTATTAAATCCCATGTATAAAAACAATAGTAACTGAAATTGCATATGTTCCAACGACATACAGGAACAACTTTTACTTACAAACAGCGTAACATCTATATAAAATAAATCTGCTATCAATAGAAATCCCCCGCATAATGCAAAAATATCAAAATTTATAATGGAAGAGCATATGGAAAAACGCTAACAATTCTAAAATGAACTCACAGGAACGAAGTTTATATTATGAACTCATAAACAAAAACAAAAAATATAGAGAAAAATTATTCGAATGGAAAATGGTAGCTTCACCGAATTGCTAAATCTGTGAGAAAATAGAAACCCTTATATTGCATTATAAATTATAGTATGTATACAATGTTACACGAATTTTTAAAGAAAACCCACTTAATACGTACAAAATATGAAGATATGGTGCGAACTAAGCAATTTCGCACAAAGTAAAAAAATTGTAATAATGAAGTAATTTATTAATTACGTTCGTCTAGTTCTGAATGAAAAAGGAAAAATGGATATACACGGGACGAGTACCGGCTTCGAACGACGAAATCCGTTCGACGCTCATGAGAGAATGAGAACCATGAGATACAACTGTCAAGCACTTAAAGACGATTATATCTACGATTCAAGGATGGTTAAATTTTGAATTTTGATTTTTTTTGCCATTGGTATTGGATTTCATTCGTTACATCTATATTGGACGATTTGTTATCAATTATAAGGCAGCTTTACTCACTTTCTTGAAATTTTAATTTAAAATAATTCAAATTTAGGAGAGACGACAGGATTGGATTTACTTTATAAAAATGTATAAAAATACTGATTGATTTTATTTAAAAGAGTTATAAGCGTTATTTACATGGTGAAAATGTGATATTTTGAAAATGATGAAAAATGATATTTTTCTATAAAATTTGATAAATACTTTTATACTAAACTTATATACATCATATATCATATATCATATCATATATATCATGTCATATGTATATATATATATATATATATATATATATATATATATATATATATATATATATTTATATATGTGTATATATGTATATATATATATATATATATATATATATATATATATATATATATATATATATATATATATATATATATATATATATGTATATTATGTATAATATATGTTATATATATTATATATATTATATATATATCTAAATATATGTAATGTTCTTATTTAACTATATTATTATAGATTTTGGTATGTATATTTATATTCCGATATATTTTATGTTTTTTATATACATTTTCAAAACTGATCAAAAAAATTTTTTATTGGCCACAAAACATTTTCAAAATGTTACATATCTCTAAGTTCAATTCACTTCAATCAATTAAAACAAAATTTAAAGCAAAAAGTTTTATTGAACAACATTCGTTCCAAATCCGCAGCGCAAAACCTCGCGGATTTCTCCCCATACAAACGGGAACGTTCGACCCCGGCAGGTAGATGCTCATTCTTTCATGCGCTTCTTACGGTCTCTCAATGGTACGTTATTTTAAAACTGAGCGCCAAGTGAGCGCCTTCTGACAACCGCGGCGAACGGATTTCGTCGTTCGAAGCCCATACTCGCCCCGATTATCCGATATACGCTATCATTTAAAAAAATATCTCCACAGAGTTATGAATTAATGTTTTTTGGTAAAAAGATTTACTTTTCCACAAATTTAATGCAAAATGCTTTAAGAACATTAGGGAAATCCAAAAAAGAGCATAAAATATTTCAAAGAATTAAAATAAGTGCAAAAAAACACATGGAGCTGTCAAATTTAGAGGAATCGCGTACTGCGAATTCGCGTATATCGAGTATGGCCGTGGGGCCACGGGGCTTTCTCAAGCTGAGAAAACGTTCTCAAGCACTCATTTAAGTTTCTCAAGCACTCAAAACTTGTTCTCAGACTCAAGCCCGTGGCCGTCGACAGTTTTTCTCACTCTGAGAAACTGATATAGACACTCAAGCTTTATTTAGAGCTTTAAATAGAAAAACAGTTTTTAATCCCATTTTTTTTTTAACGTTTTCAATTATAAACATTGAATACATTTTCCAAAGTGATTTCCGATCAACAAATAGCGCAATTCTCCATATTTCAGTTAGCCGATCGCTGCATCGTCAACTTTCTCAAAGATTCTCAAAGATTCTCAAAACCGATTTTGTTCCGATTCGACAAACGCTGAGAACGAGGTTTTCTCAAAAGCACTCATGAGTGCTTGAGAAAATGAGCGTTGAGAATCCCCATGGCCCCGCGGCCTATCGCGTACTGCGGATACAGGTGTCCCCCGAGATACGACTGTAATTGGTACCGGAAAAATGTCCCAAAGCAAGGTGTAAGTCGAAAAAGTCGTATGTCGAATATCTATGAATACAAAGTTTATTACCGAAGTTGAAGAGTCGGAATCTATGATATTGTGCATTTTATTTAAAATAATGTTCGATAATGTAATAATTATATTCCAAAAGCCGTACACAACATAGATATCAAAGATCGGGTAGTTTTAGAATCTTTCGAAATGTATGTTTAACGGTCATCAGCCCAGAAATTCAAAAAAATACTTAAATTTCTAGTCAATGACAACTTTTAGCTGTCAAAATCAAAATCGTCGTACCGGCGAATCGTCGTAACTCGAGGGGGTCGTAACTCGGGGCACGCCTGTATTTGCTGTAGACCTAGAAACTTAAGGCCGCGGGGCCATGGGGATTCTCAGCGCTCATTTTCTCAAGCACTCATGAGTGCTTTTGAGAAATCCTCGTTCTCAGCGTTTGTCGAATCGGAACAAAATCGGTTTTGAGAATCTTTGAGAATCTTTGAGAAAGTTAACGAGGCAGCGATTGGCTATCTGAAATATGAGCAATTGTGCTATTTGTTTTCCGGTAATCACTTTGGAAAATGTATTCAATGTTTATAATTGAAAAAAATTTAAAAAAATATGCGATCAAAAACATATTTCCTATTTAAAACTACAACTAAAGCTTGATTGGCAATATCAGTTTCTCAGAGTGAGAAAAACTGACGACGGCCACGGGCTCGCGTCTGAGAACAAGTTTTGAGTGCTTGAGAAAATTAAATGAGTGCTTGAGAACGTTTTCTCAGCTTGAGAAAGCCCCGTGGCCCCGCGGCCTAAAGTTATTATTTGATGTTTAAGGATGTTTTTATTTCTTTAGGATAAATAAAGAGGAATTAGTTTAGAACTGTTAAATTATAAAAAAAAACCTGAAATATATTGTTTAAAAAAAAAAACAAATGAACGAGGAGAAAATATAGCTGTGCGATTATTAAGCAATACAGCCTATTTGAACCGTTGCTCCTGAATTGTAAAAAAAAAACACTGTGCGATTATTATTTTTGTATTTGTAGGTGTAGTATTATTTTGTATGACTCTTGAAGTGCCCATTTGGTATTATGGAGACTATTAATAAGGCGCCCCCAAGACCCGGCGCCCATGGCGATCGCAAACCTTGCCAATACCAAGCTACTGATCTACCTGATCTGATACCCGATCTTGAATATCTATGTTGTGTACGGCTTTTGGAATATAATTATTACATTATTGAACATTATTTTAAATAAAATGCACAATATCATAGATTCCAACTCTTCAACTTCGGTTATAAACTTTATATTCATAGATATTCGACATACGATTGGGGGTGTGTGTTTTTATTGAGTGTTGATAAGATTTCAGCCGCCAACTGTCAAACTTCATATAAAAAAGCTGGATAGTATCGTAGAACCCTTCAATAATGATTATGCTAATTTAAAAAAAACACACACACACAAGGATATGATAAAGCATTTGGCACAAATCATACATTTTTTGTTTTTTTCTATCTACTCTGAAAAAAAAAGACTATTCGAAAAAGACTGTCCGTAGAGTGATGGTAGGTGGTGTAGTAATATTTATGTATGTACGTTGGTGTTTAACACTGTTCGCTCACGATGGCTTTTTCAAAAGTCGATAGCATTTATTCAACATTTATTTTCTGGGTTTAAAACTGAAGTACGAAAAATGAGCTCTACGTTTAAATACACGATAATGCCACAGTGCTCGGTGTAAAATTTAATATAAAAATACCAACTATTTATTTTATATATTACCGGTGCAACACAGTTTAGGAGTTTAAGAAAAAGAAGGATTTCTCCTATTAAAGAAGGATTAATTATTATTGCAGTACTCCAATGTTTGCAAACATTTTTTCCATAAATTAAGATGAAACATTTTTTTGCATTTGCTATCATTACAACAGATGTGGATAAACTTCTGTAAGTATTTCAACAAGGGATTTTCTTAAAACTTAACAACCAAGCAAATCATTTAATAATTAGAAATTCAGAGTCATAAAACTTTGTTTTGCTATAGAAAATTAGGAAATACTCGTAAGTGTTGTTAAAATATGGCGACTACATTCACGTACATCTAATCCTAATGAATGTGTCTAATTCATAAAACCTCAAGAAAAATATTATAAGATCCGTAATCAAAAATGAACAAGAACTTTGTAATCGTGTATGAGAATAATTTTAATTAAAAATGAATATTTTATCAACTGATCAACTGATGTAATAAGAGCATGGTTCGTTTATGTTAACAAATATGGCCTTGTAGCTAGCTTTTTTGCTTTATGTTTGATATGTAATAATATCACATGAGTGTGCTAATAATTGTTTGGTTGATAGCGTATTTACTGTTTTTGTATGTGATGTGGCATGTTTGAATCTAGCAGTATATGAGTTTGAGTAGACTAGCTGTAGTTATTAAGCTTCCTTACTTACAAAGTTGTGTTTCATTATGATATGTGTGTTCTTTATCAAATTTATTAGCGTTCCTCAATTTGTATAGAAGAGCTGCAAAATTTTATAAATAACATTAAATAAAAACACCTTCATAGTAATAATTATTATACTATTTGTTGTCGAGTAGGTGTGTACCCAACATATTTTTAGTGGAATACGAAGTAAATACAAAAATATGTATATACTAACATTTATTTATTTCAATTTAGGGCAAATTCTTTTCATGCTCTGATGGTTCTAAAATGCAGGAATCAGAATGCCAGTAAGTATTGAAATGTAGTTAAATGTATTGACTAGGGCGATGAAAAGTGTGGATATTGAAATTAGATTTATGAAGATAAAATTATTCTTATTTCAGTGGTACGTACTTGGTATATGAAGATGGCAACGTAGATAAACCAGTTTCAAAAGAACGATACTGGTCAAGAAACCGCTTTCATTTTGACGACGTTTCGAAAGCTATGTTAACTCTTTTTACTGTATCTACTTTTGAAGGCTGGCCTGGGTTAGTATAAATATGTATAAACATATGTACATATACATTTACATATACATTGTAAATAACTTTTTTTCCTCTGATGTTCAGGTTGCTTTATGTATCGATTGACTCTCACGAAGAAGATTCCGGACCAATACACAATTTCCGCCCAATCGTTGCGGCGTATTACATCATATATATAATCATAATTGCATTTTTCATGGTAAACATCTTTGTCGGTTTCGTTATCGTTACATTCCAAAACGAAGGCGAACAGGAGTATAAAAACTGCGATCTAGATAAAAACCAGCGGAATTGTATAGAGTTTGCACTGAAAGCAAAACCAATACGTCGGTACATACCCAAGCACAGGATACAGTACAAAGTGTGGTGGTTCGTGACATCACAACCATTTGAGTACATGATTTTTGTACTTATCATGATAAACACGATTACCCTTTCGATGAAGTTTTACCGCCAACCAGAAATTTATACAGAAGTACTCGATTTGTTGAATCTCATCTTTACGGCAGTGTTCGCATTGGAATTCGTTTTCAAGTTAGCAGCATTCAGATTCAAAGTAAATAAATCGAAATGATTTTTGTTACTAACGCACGTAATTAAAATAAATTGTGTTTGCTTCATTTATTTTAGAACTATTTTGGCGATGCATGGAACGTATTCGATTTTATAATTGTACTTGGAAGCTTCATCGACATTGTATACTCAGAAGTTAACATTAGCAAAGGAATGAAGGTACCTTGGTAAACATTTTAAAAATCTATTTAATATATGAAATAATTTCTTCACAATGTAGGGTGGTTCTAGCATTATCTCGATCAATTTCTTCCGACTATTTCGAGTGATGCGGTTAGTTAAACTTCTTGCCAGAGGCGAAGGAATTCGTACATTATTGTGGACATTTATCAAATCTTTTCAAGCACTGCCATATGTTGCATTATTGATTGTAATGTTGTTTTTTATCTACGCTGTAATTGGAATGCAGGTAAATTAGACAAATCATAAGTCCCTCACGTTTGAATAGTGCATAAAAGAGTAATGAATACTAATTTTAATTTGTCTCGGTAACAATTCTAGGTATTCGGCAAAATAGCAATGGATGATGAAACATCAATACATCGAAACAACAATTTCCAAACCTTTCCACAAGCAGTGTTGGTTTTGTTCCGATCAGCGACAGGAGAGGCTTGGCAGGACATCATGCTTGATTGTTCATCGCGTCCGGGAGAGGTAAACTGCGATGCTAAGTCCGACGATGCTGGTTCTCCAGAAGGATGCGGCTCAAACATAGCTTTCCCTTACTTTATATCCTTTTACGTACTGTGTTCATTCCTCATCATAAATTTATTCGTGGCCGTTATCATGGATAACTTTGATTATTTGACGCGAGACTGGTCTATTCTTGGACCCCATCATCTGGATGAGTTTGTGCGCCTGTGGAGCGAGTACGATCCTGACGCGAAGGGTCGTATCAAGCATCTGGACGTAGTGACTCTGCTACGAAAAATCTCACCACCGCTTGGATTTGGCAAGTTGTGTCCACACCGGGTAGCCTGTAAGCGTCTAGTCTCGATGAACATGCCGCTAAACAGTGACGGCACGGTGTTGTTCAATGCGACACTGTTTGCAGTGGTGCGCACCTCACTGAAAATCAAAACAGAGGGCAATATCGACGATGCAAACGCAGAATTGCGGAACACAATCAAACAAATATGGAAACGAACTAATCCGAAACTTTTAGACCAAGTCGTTCCTCCGCCTGGAGTAGATGATGAAGTTACAGTGGGCAAATTTTACGCAACATTTTTAATACAAGATTACTTTAGGCGGTTTAAGAAGCGCAAAGAAAATGATAGCAAACTCAACAGCGATCAAAATAAACGACGTACTATGACGCTTCAGGCCGGACTGCGGACACTACACGAAGCCGGTCCGGAACTCAAGCGAGCCATTTCAGGCAATCTGGAAGAAATCGGCGATGATAATCCAGAGCCATCTCATCGGGTAAGGAGTGAATTTTATCATAACTGAAATAGTTTCTTAAACGTAATTCATATGTTTTCTTTTAAAAGCGAAATCACACTCTATTTGGTAATGTTTGGTCGTCAATTCGACGTCCGGGTCCTTTTGGATCAAAACAAAAGTGGAATTCAAATAATAACAAAATGTCTGCCACTTCCATGGCCGCATCTGCGGCAATGCATACGGTTTTATCTGGCCCAAATGACGGGTCAAGCCAAACAGAAATGAAGCCAAAGCAAAACTGTGTTAACAGTTCTAATACCTACAATCATGTAGCTGAAAGCATTCTTCATGCCGTGCACGACGAACCGATAGGACGAAATTACGGTAACGGCTTGAATATAGGAAATGCGGGACATACGGGTGAAATTCCACTTCGCCCTTTAGTTTTAGATGATTCTTCAATTTTAAAACGAGCGAATGCAAAGTGAGTTATTAGAATGAAGGCATAATGTTGTTTTCAAATATGATATTAATGTGTTCTGTTTTCTGTTAGCGCAAACATCGGATCGCACAGCAAATTGTACTCGCAAATAAATGGTAAGTTTAATATATATAATGCGATTAAAATACTTGATTTCATACGTTATACCACGATGACATATAAGAAAACGAATGTTTTTATGTTGACAATTATTACATCATAATTTAATTTATTTCATTTTAATAGTTAGTTACTAATAATTTAATAGATAGTTACTAATTTAATTGTTGCGATGCCGTGGTGGATTTATTCGACATTTTGAATGTTGCACATTGAATACATTAATTATGTATTCAAGCTAATTAGTCATAAATAGTTAAACATTTAACAGAAAACATAAACAATTGGAAAATTGAAAAATACTCAGAAATATTTGTTTTAACTACATACTGGTACAAGGGAAAGCAAACAATGTGCAGACCATTTAATTTGCAGGAATGGTAAAAACCCATATGCAAAACATTTTTAAATGTAATACGCTGTATATATCTTTGATATGCATAAAGAAAAACGCACAAAACATCAATTAAATTTAATTTCATCTAATTCCTAAAGTTAGATCAATTGCGCAATAATGA
Organism: Anopheles coluzzii; assembly: GCF_943734685.1. NCBI lineage: Eukaryota > Metazoa > Arthropoda > Insecta > Diptera > Culicidae > Anopheles > Anopheles coluzzii. The sequence continues at coordinate 51,251,073 of NC_064671.1, read as the reverse complement.
CACTCATTTTTATTTGCTGCATATGCGATATTCGTATTGATCCACGTCGCTCCAGATCCTGCACAAGATTACAGCATCCACTCCAAAAGCGTGGACAGGTAACAGCATCGTCTTTTCATTGAAGGTTTACATGTACAAGCCATCATCATGTTAACAATATGGTTCAGTGAGTGCGTAATTACTAAATACGTGTAGGAAAACAAATGAAACATATTTTTCTTTTTTGGGCTTCTTGTATTTTTAAAAGCAATTTCCGCAGTCCTTCGGTTTGCTGTTGAGGAGTCGCTGGACAGTATAAAAAATTGTCAGTATATTGTCAATAAACGTTTAAAAGAGACCTCATTGTTTTGGGATCCTCTATTGGTTTGTATAAATCGATTTTCATGTCAATAGTGGATTATATTTATTCATGTCTTGTATTATATTCCCTCTAGTTATATTGGTCTTATACGAACAATTTATTTTATTATAAATGTTTTAAGTGTAAATATATTTTGATATGTAGTATAATATGAACACAATAATTTCAATTGACTGTTTTTTCTAATACATTTGATTTTTTACTGGTAAGGATGAAACCATCACATAATTCTCACAAACATCACATACGTATTGTTTTCTATGGAAGAACGGCATTTAATTGAACAGTTTTTTGCTTATAACCTGAATGAATAGTTAAATATATTACTAGCATTTGATGCATTTAAGGATGAGCCGTGCATAATATTATTCCTAAAAAAATGTATAGATTACGTTTTATAAAAAAGTAATTACTCTGGTATGCTGTACATAAGTAATAGTAAAATAAGTCGCTTTATACGTAAATATGGACTAAGTTAACCTTATATTGTTGGTAGAAGGAAACAACATTATTTGTGTTGTTCAAACTTACATTCGAAGTATTAATATTCTACCAACAAAAACATAAGATAGATTACTCAACATCATGTTTTGTTTTTGATGAATATCTTGATTATATTTAATTTCAGATAATCAAGTTGCCAATTTTGAGGAAGATCGTCTTATTCACTCAACGCCAAGCAGTCCTCAGGAAACGCATAAGCTATCGGCAGAAGTTATAGGATCGGCTGAGAGTCTCGTGGGCAGAGTAAGTATTTATGAACCCGAGCTCACTTTTAAATGTGGGGCAAGCAACAACACCTACAGCTAAAATTATTAATTCGTTACACATATTTTTCAGGTTCTAGCGCAACAAGGTCTGGGTAAATATTGTGATCTTGATTTAGTGCATTGTGCTCAAATGGAAATGCAAGAGGCGTTAGATATGACACAGGAAGAAATGGATTTAGCGGCCCACGAGCTAATGTTGGAGGAGCGATTTAAGAGGAAAAATTGTGCACCCGTAAAAGGTCAACCTAAGCGTGGAACCAATACTAGAAAGAATAAGAATCAGCAACCGCTCTTATAGCACCAAACTAGTATATTAAATCATGTTGTCATATTAGGAAGAAATATTGTACATCAATATGGTAGCTCTCATTTTGTAATTTTACCTTTTTAATTTATATGCGAAGAACATGTCGATCCTTTAAACATCAATTTAATTTGTTGATGAAGAAATGTATGTTTATTGTTGGTAACATAGTCAACATTTAAAAAAATGAAAGCACAATAATCCAATTCTTACGAGTTTAATTAAACCAGGTTGGATGCAAGTTTTAAAGATGTATGCAAAATGACTGAAATTCTCGCCTCGAATGACACCGCCATGCAATTGACAGCAATTTGAGAGGGCGCGCGAGGGCCCGCATGCCATATAAATTCAGAGCCCCAGCGCCTTCGCATTTGATGAATTGTGAACCTACGCAGTTTTTTCGCACCTAGTTTTAGCAATTACAATTTTAGCCCCGAGCAGGTATAACAGTGCGATTTGTAGCAAACTGAACACCTGAAGTTTGACATATTATTTTCCAAAAATGCACAAAAAAATATATAGTGACCTTTTCCACGAATAACACCGGAAAAAAATAATAACAAATAAAGATTATTTAAAATACCATAAGATTTCGAGCAGATGACTCGCAATCCTCGCTTTGTTGAACAGGGTGCCATAAAGTATGACAAAAAGGAATTAGTTTAAAATTTAAACGATTGAAAATTATATAAACATTATATAAACGTGATCCTTAGTCCAATCCAGGCGAGATTTTCAGCCATTTTGCCTGCAAGTTTGGCACTTGCGTCCAACCTGGGTTATAAGTACTTTGGACCCTTTTTTTCTGTGTCGTTAAAAACAGGAAATAAACACGTAGCCAATTAGAATTCCGATGATGAGAAATAATGCAAAAACAAGAATCTTATAAATAGCAGAAGCAGAAGAAACAAATTATCTTCTCAATATTAAACATTAAAACTGATATTGAATAATTACCAATTTAGTTCAATCGATGTCGGAAATGAGTTTTGAGAGATAAATAAAAAATGTTTTGAGAAGAACAAATTTCGATAGAAAGCGACACTACCTCTTATTCCATCATCTTTTTATCTCCTTATACAAAACGAAGTAAGAGGTGACGCTCACGTCACGCTCACGTTACGCTCATAGGTGAAACGATTGCTCACTATAGGATCTTCCTGTACGAAAAAGTTACTCACTATAGAACGGTTTTGCTAACCAACTATGGGTGCTTGGATGATTTTTATTTCTTTGCGGTGTTTCCATTCTCCGAGGCAGCAAGCAATGGTAGAGTGATTGAATCATTGATATATTCAGATCAAAAGACATATTTGTTTTCTTCTACACACGTGTTGAAAGTGTATCAATAATTATCAAATTATTCCCAGTGATTCTAAATAATTCTGTGGTGAAGATTCTACCTCGCTCCATCCGTTTTATCATGCGTAGTAGTGTTTTTTTGTGTAGTTCAAACCGTTTAAATAAAAAGACTTGCTTCGAACTATCATGCACTTGCTTCCTGTACCATCTTCCAAATGCAGTCAAATGCTTGCTTGAAAGGATTGCCAAATTGTTCGCTATGAACGTTTAACAATTACAATTTTCCATTGTACATTAACCCAAAAATGTGTGGTACCATGCAAAATAGTAAAACCATCGGAGCTGCATAACTAGGACTAAGTGAACAACTTTAAAACATGCATATAACGGGTTTATATTTCCCACGGAATAATATACAATAATAATATACACGGAATAAGGACATTCCTGGGCCATGGGTTTTTTTTATATGAGCACATGATGAAGCAACAAAGTTAAATGAAGTTAGTTTCATTAATTTTATTTGCATTTAGCACTCCTGGATACCCATGGCTGCTTGGTACACAAATAGTCATGCAGAAGATAGGGAACGGGTCAATAATAAGCCGTGACAGTGAGCCCTGTGGATGGAAGACCCATATGTCATATGAACATGTCATGACATTTAATGGAAGCTATTCCATAAGGTCAGCATGACTAAATGAAATTTTCGTATGTCCTATATGGTTGTAAAAATGGTCAATGATAGCGGAATAGTCAAACATATTCTTTACCACAACAACCGTTGTCGGCCAAGGCCTGCCTGCGCCACATCGGGGCTTGGTTTTTAGTGACTTTTTGATAACCTATAGCAGGATAATAGTCAGTCATATTGGAACTTGAACCCACGATGGGCATGTTGTTAAGTCGTACGAGTTGACGACTGTACCACAAGTCCAGCCGATAGTCAAACATATTGAAAAAGAAAGTGGGCCACGATTGCTAATGTAATGGAAACACTAACATTTGTAAATAAAACATTTAATTAAGTAAATAAGACAAAACTATGGAAGGGCTATAAACCGGGATAAGAATTGGATGGAAACCTGTACCAAGATAGCAACACGGACATAAAAAGTATCAGTAAAAAGACATCAAAAGAGAGCAGGAATGCTTATCTACATGTTTGCATGAAAACATTTAAATATGCCCTGCAGTCAGTATACACGTCTTAAGTTCTGTTGCGAAACCTGCAACCGGGCCAAATTAACTAGTCACATACAAAATCCGAGACTGTAACGTTTAAGGGTTCACATTACAGGGTTTTTCAGGGTTCGGATCAAAGTGGCGCGTATCTTTTCACTCACACTACCACACACCATTCACATCAGCCATTGGAATTCACACACATACAGGGGTTCGAATCATATAATAGACTACTTAATCCAATCGATGGAATGTTTGAAATGGTTAGGGGATGTTTGCAACGTTGCTATGAAGGTTTGCAGACGTAGCTTCTTCTTTTTTACGCGTTTTTACACTTTTTTTTAAATTGAAGTTGCTTACTTTTGGGTATGAAGATGTAATGCTTGTCACATCGCCGTGTGTTCCACCGCTAGTCGCAGAACGCTTTAACGTGAGATTTGAATTTCGGTGAATCATACCAAAAAAACTTTATTTGCGCGATTTTATCTGTGGCGTGTGTTTCTCCTACGTTGTGTTTCGCTATATGTTCGACTGGCTACTAACCTTTCACGGACCCTTTTATTTCTCTCTCTCTCTCTCCCTCTCCCTCTCTCTCTCTCTCTCTCTCTCTCTCTCTATCTTTCTATCTCCTTCTCTCTCTCTCTCTCTTTCTCTCTCTCTCTCTCTCTTTCTCTATCGCTCTCTCTCTCTCTCTCTTGCTTCTACTCGTAGGGCTCTCTATCTATCTATCTATATATATATTAAAATCTCGTGTCACGGTGTTTGTTGCGAGCAACCTCCGAAACGGCTGGATCATTTTCAACGAAACTTCGCACACACCTTATGGTGGTATGAGAATAGGTTTTAAGATTTAAAAATCATTCAGATGTTACACTAAACTTAATTAAATAATGATTTTCTAACTCCCATACAAAGAGCAGGATTGTTGTTGTGTTGTATACAGCTCTTTGACACTTGGTGTAAGGTGCCTGGCGGTTTACACTCGATGATCGGATCCTGAGGGGATACGGGCACGATACAACTATACCATGTAACAAAGCAATAATGGAATATTTTAGTTTTTTTGGAATGGTTCAGTTTGTCGGGCCAGCTAGTCGTCTATAAATGTCTCGCCTCATGCGTTTATAGTGCTTTATGGCAGCCTGGCTATATGACAGCCTGGCTATCTCTCGGGTACCGCTTATCAACCTATCGATCCAATCGATCAATCGACCCTTCTGTCCCTCTCTGTTCTGCGCGAACACCGTGTTTTGCGAGCGTTATTCTCGCTAACTCTCTCAAATGCATTTTACGCTCTAGATTGCGTTCTCCTCTGTTTCTATTTGTTGCTATGACTAGCTTAAGATGGCCCGGTTACAGGATTTTGCAACAGAATCCCGAGTGTTATTGTATCACTCGAGACTGTACTCAAACACCTTCACATGCAGTCCTGTTTCCCCTATCTTTATCGATATTTTCTTTTACGATCGAGCACATCGTCCTTACATGGCCTGAACAACAATTCTCCATGATGTTTGGTCCCTAGTTGCAGCATCTCAACCATGTAGATACCAATTCTCCGACAAAACTTGCTTTATCTGATCCAGATTACCAACCCCTTCTTGGCGAGACATGTGTTCGGTATCCTCATAACATGCCCCAGCGTTCGTATCCTGTCAGCCTTCACCATCTTCAGGATGCTCTATCCGCCGTACAGCTCAGCAAACTCGTTGTTCATCCTTCTCCTCCAAACTTCATGCTCGAACACACCACCAAAGGCGGTTGGAAAATGCGTCACTCAAACACGCTCAAAGCGTTTGCGTCTTCCGCTCGAATGATCCAAGACTCGGGTCCAGAGGGGACCACAGGGCAAATAAATGTGCGTTATATTTCACATTTCATGCGGACTGAGTCTTCTGGATCTCAGCAGTTGATGAAGCCCATAGTATACACGATTCCCCTGCACGGAATTTGCTGCTGATGTTGTTGTTCGAAGTAACAACCATACCAAGATAGACGAACTCCTCTACGACCTCGAGACTGTCGCCGTCAACTAATAAACTGCTCCCCAGTTGGTCTGAGTCTGACCAATGATTGTTGATTTGCATTTGAGTCGCCTGCGTTTATACGCCTCACACACACTCGCTGTTTCTCAATAATGAAACATTAACCATTTGAAAGTCATGAAACAATTTCTTCGGCTGCATACAAAATGACACCTTCCAGGGAGATGTTGAAGAGCAGACAGAACAGTCCGTCACCTTGTCTCAGAACCTGTGATCGTCAACAGTACCCTGTGCGTTTCGAACGATTCCGACATCAAATTTGATACTCTTTCCTTGCACTGCACCTCGTTCATAGTGGCTTCTACCATCCGGATCAAGTTCCCAAGAAAGTGGTACCGCTGCATGATTTTCTATAGCTCATACCGGACTATGGTTTTGTAGGCTGCCTGGAGTCGATGAATAGGTCAGTGGTGGATTTGCCTCCAACAAACCCTGCTTGGTAGCTGCCGACGAAATTTGTAGCTAGGGACGCATACGTGCAGAACAGGGTCTGGGACAGGATCTTGTAGGCGGCATTAAAGACTGTGATGACACGAAAATTCGAGCATTCCAGCTTGTCGTCTGTTTTTTTTTTAAATTTAAATGTCATGGGTGAAATAAACCCAGCATCCACTCATTTCTAGCAGTTCTTTTTGTTCCCAGATTCTTATAATCATGAATACACCAACGATTTCGAGGGTAAGCCTCACCGGCTCTGTTTTGAAGAGCTTTTCCTCTAGCTAATCACTGCCAGCAGACTTATTGCTCTTAAACTGCTTGATAGATGCAAACCATTGTAATGTGGCAGCATATCCCGTTGACAGAACTGATTGTCCTCCTTTGCACAAACTACCATCAATAGGTTCAACCCGGTACTGAATTTACTAACTTTCCGTTCCGCCTACATTAACTGAATTTAAGTTGAATTTAACCAAATATACACGAACCAAATGTGGCGGTCCCGTGGTACATTCGTCAATTCGAACGACTCAATAACACGCCCGCAATGGGTTCAAGCCTGGAACGGACCGTCCCCCCGTAGTAAGGACTGACTATGCAGCTATGTGGTATTGCATAAAGTCTTGAAAGGCCTGTATAGGCCGGCATGTCCTCGTAGGACGTTTACGCCAATTAGAAGAAGAAGAAGTACACGATGCAAAATTGATTTTATTTTTGCTAAGTTTTCAACTCAACTGTTAATCAATACTGTTGTGTGTCCGATGAGATTTTTGTCAACCGCAATAATTCTTAGAACACGAAATTCAACCTGTACACTGCTTCCATTCATGAGGGCAGAGTACAGTTGATCGTAATGATTGTTCATCTCCCATTAAAAGACACAGGGACCGCCACCGGCGTACGGGAAAGTTTGCTGGAGGTCCCTGTAGACCGCCATAGCGTGTAGACCTGATCGTGTTAATCTGTGCTCTACCTTCTGCAGGGTTTTATTGTAGAAAAAATGATTTGACAGTATCAAACGCCGCAGCTCTATGATTAACAACATGCATTCTGCTTAACATTCATGGTTTTGCTTTAAGTGTTTAAATGTAAGTTGATAATCACTGGTTTTTGAGTTTCATAAATTATAGATGATGAGTCCTGCAGTACATGGACGCTAATGTTTATACCCAGGAAACGGCGCCACAGTGGCAACAATTAGAAGCTTTCGTTAATCTCATCAACGTAGGTGAATCGTAAAATTACAATTATTTGTCTTAAATTGTGTGATAGGAGCCCGCTGCGCAAAGCGACGGAAGGCGTTATGGCGTTCTGAGAATTTTATCATGCCTTCCTTTTCTCTCCAACGGCAAATTTGTCGAGCAGCTCGTCGAGCTGCCCGTCCCTGGCTCCGCCTCATACCCCTCGCCTGAGCGCGCTGTCGAAGGTTTGGATGTGTTGGTGCGTCAGATGGCCAATCGCTGTCAGCCGTCGTCCGTGCTTTTTCCCTCCATAGCGCCATCTCTTTCTCGCGTGTGGTCAATGCTCATGAGTTGCTGTGGCGCTTAAAAAAACCGTTTATACACATTGCGGCGATGAAGTTGCATTTTCACAAATCAAACCAAAAAAGCGCAATGAGTTTAATCGATGCAATGTAAAAATGATTACGGAACCGCTAGCGCAAGATGGAGGGTTTGCTGTGCAACGCGCAGAACCCTAATTCGCTCTAACACGTTTCTAACACTAAGCTTTTGCTTTTGTCTGTTGTGGATTACATAGATATGCTAAGCATCCTGCGCATGTGTGTATTCAAAACTGTCGCCAAATGTAATTTCTTCCGGAATGTTATGATCCATCGGTCAACGAAAGGAAGGTGTTCATGAAAGGCGGAAAGACGTATTGAGGCCTATGAGGAGGGGGTACTGACACACTGCTGTTGGAAGATTGAACGGTATACTTAAATTGCCAGCGGATGGGGGGGGGGGGGTGGCCATGGGACTCCTACGATCATCGGTCACAGGCCCTAAAATTGTAGTCACCATGGGGGGAGGGGAGGTGCAAATGGTTCTCCAGCCACGGAGCCCTAACGACCATCTTTCCCGGGGCCCTTGTCGCTAATAATCTGTCCACTTGTAGACATACGGCATACTACAAACTACAAATCTTCGGCGACCGCCTAGTCCGCCTACCGTTAGGTCCACCGTTGGTTCATGACGGTGTTTTTTTTTTACTGTGGATGTGCATCCTTCCCCCTGCCTGCTGCGTATGCACCGGGCAGGAGACAGTGTGGCAGCATGCAGGTTGCACACTGGATAGGAGCGGGCCCGCGGCACCGCCATCATTCCGCACATCTGCATGCCCGTCGTGGGTTCTAACCGCGTATGAACCGTCCGCCGTAGCAAGGGGTTAGTCACCGGCTCCGGCTACGTGGTACTCAAGTCCTGAAAAGGCCGGCATGATCGCGTTGGCTATTACGCCAATAATAAGAATAATAATAAGAAGAAGAACTTAGCGTAGCAGTCCACACCCGGGGAAGAGTTTGTCTTGACTTTGTTGCTGCCGGGCTACCGCTGTGACGCGACAAATGCACGGAATGCACTCGATCAAAACATGAACCTACCGATCCGATCCCATTCCAAGGCATTGCCGGTCAATCGGCGTCATGATAACTACTCCAAACCAACAAGCCACCAGATTCTGGACGGACAGGTGCAGCACCATACGCGCACCGTAATAAACAAATCCAGAATCCTCTTTTGTATGGATTCAATTCAAAATGTTGTTTCCACTTGCGTCCGCTAGCTGAATTAGAAATAAATGTGCAATATATCACACGCACGTTTGCTTAGATCGTGTGTCTTTTTAATACCCCCAATAGCACAGCCGATCGCAAAGATGCCAATGCCAATGGTTGTGTTGACTCTCAGGTAGCGAGATCGAAAATGCGTGGACGTTGTAGCCGCAGCGGATGAAGATGTACGCATCAGAATCAAATAGTTTTGGGGTTTCCAAACGCGCGCACACACACAAACACACAAACACGAGCGCGCAATCCCCCTCCTCCCCCACTCCTTACCGCATAATCCATTACGGCTACCTTATCGGAAGATAAGCTGGTTCAGCTATCTTGCAGCGCATCCTCATCCAAAACGCCAGGCGGGGTGGGGAATCGCGACATGATAGAGTGAACGGTCACTTTCCCCGCGCTGTGTGTGTGCGTGTGTGTGACGAGACCCGAAAACGCGAGACAGATTTCGGCACATTAAAAAAAATATTTTATTGCCACTATACACTGTGCTACATGATGCTTAGAAGGTCGTTGAAGCATCAAACATGTTCAAATTAAAAAATATTAGATTAGTGTTAGACGTTCTCCTACGCTTGTTTTAAATAGCCTTCTTCACCCTCAATTGGCAGGGGCATCGAATGGTCTCATTTGCAGCGGCACGAAGTAAAATAAACCATCAATACACCGATAACACTTCAAATCCCAATCCAGCTTCTCCCACAGCGTCTCAAGGTCACACACAAATTAATAAATGCTAACACCCACCAATAACAATACACAACCGCAATGCACATATGAGTATCAACGCGTACACCGCAACAGCCAATCAGCTGGCGGCGGAAGGCACGGGCAGAAGCGCAAGTAAGGCAAGGCAGGGCGAGGGAGGGTGAGGGAGGGAGAAGAAGCGGACGAAAAAATGGGCGCCAATATTTTTAAATTTTTTGACCGTTTTTTTTTTGCTCCGCCGCCATAAATAGTTCGTCCATTTCGCCAGCAGATGGCGCTAAACTTGCTCGACCCAGCGCAGGAATCGCTGAAGTCCAGCGCGGGGATCGGGCCAAAATCTGCGCTGGCTAGCGCAGATTTTGGTACATTTTCTGCGCTGGAAACTGCTCGAATTTGCGCAGCGGGAAACAACAGTAGATTTTGATATTATAGCACTCCCGCTGCTATAGGTTTTGATGTTTTGATCGAGTGCATTCCGTGCATTTGTCGCGTCACAGCGGTAGCCCGGCAGCACCAAAGTCAAAACAAAAACCTTGCCCGAGTGTGGACCGCTATGCTAAGTTCTTCTTATTATTATTATTATTATTGGCGTAATAGCCAACGCGGTCATGCCGGCCTTTTCAGGACTTGAGTACCACGTAGCCGGATAGTCAATTCTTGCTACGACGGACGGTTCATACGCGATTAGAACCCACGACGGGCATGCAGATGAGCGGAATGATGGCGGTGTCGCGGGCCCGCTCCTATCCAGTGTGCAACTTGCATACTGCCACACTGTCTCCTGCTGGATGCATACGCTGCAGGCAGGGGGAAGGATGCACATCCACGATAAAAAAAACGCCGTCATGAACCAGCGGTGGACCTAACGGTAGTCGGACTGGGCGGTCGCCGATGATCTCTAGTCTGTAGTATGTCGTATGTCTACAAGTGGACAGAGTATTAACGACAAGGGCCCCCGGAAAGATGGTCGTTAGGGCTCCGTGGCTGGAGAACCATTTGCACCTCCCCTCCCCCCATGGCGACTACAATTTTAGGGCCTGTGACCGATGATCGTAGGGGTCCCATAGCCACCCCCCCTCCCATCCGCCGGCAATTTAAGTATACCGTTCAATCTTCCAACAGCTGCGTGCCAGTACCCCCTGCTCCCGGTCATCAGTTACCATTGACAGGGGCCTCAATTCGTCTTTCCGCCTTTCATGAACACCTTGCTTTCTTTGACCGATGGATCATAACATTCTGGAAGAAAACACATTTGGCGAAAGTGTCGCACACACACGCACGCTCACACCCACGCGCAGATGGCTCAGCATATCTGTGTAAGCTACAGCATACGAGAGCAAAAGGTTAAGGTAACAAAGTTATGCTTAATGCTTAACACGTTCAGCACGATGACATGCCCTAGGGACTGCAAGTGAGCTTTCCAATATGCCAATGTTTCACAATCAGCTTGCGTTCTAAATGCCGGCGGATAGAAAAGTTGATGAAAATCAGCGCCGGACTGAACGTATTAGAGTGAATTAGGGTTCAGCGCGTTGCACAGCAAACCCTTCAGCGTAAACTAGCGATTCCTTAGTCATTTTTACATTGCAGCAATTGAACTTATTGCGCTTTTTTGGTTTGATTTGTGAAAATGAAACTTCACCGCCGTAATTTTTGTGAACGGATTTTTGAAGCGCCACAACAGCTCGCGAGCTTTGACCACACGCGAGAAAGAGATAGCGCTATGGAGGGAAAAATCACGGACGATGGCTGACAGCGATTGGCCGTCTGACGCACCCACACATCCAAACCTTCGACAGCGCGCTCAGGCGAGGGGAATGAGGCGGAGCCAGGGACGGGCAGCTCGACGAGCTGCTCGACTAATTTGCCGTTGGAGAGAAAAGGAAGGCATGATAAAATTCTCAGAACGCCTTGATTTCTTCCGTCGCTTTGCGCAGCGGGATAGGAGACTAGCTTAAGATGGCCCGGTTACAGGGTTTTGCAACGGAAATTCCAAGATATATTCATACTTCAGTACGTCCAGTTACAGGGTTATTAAAACTGACACAAACTTAAAACAAACAGTTTCACTTTGGGATGCATTTATAGTAAACCCATTGGTCTAAGCTGATGACGCTGCATCGTGCTTTAAAGGTTTTGCAGTGTCTGCAAATTGTCCATGAAACGGTGAAGACTAAGAAAAATAACAAAAGGAATATATTGAACGGACATCGGTAGCTGAAACGTAAAATATAGCGCAAATCGTACAATAATAAAATGCATTTTATCGATGATGCTTTTTTACCTGCAGTTGGAAGTATTACCAAGCAGCAATCGCATAACGGATGACCGGTGTTTTCGTTTGATGAAATATTATCAATATATTAGGCCCTACGCCTACTTCCCTGGCAGGATCGCAATGATCTTCCTCCGTATGCTGCGCGGTGCCGTTTTCTAGGCCTTGAATCTCTTTCGGTTAGAGGACGCAATGCACAGTGTTCGATCATCGCTGGATTACTAAATGGCTCTATCGACTCATCGCCTTTGTTGCATCGAGTCGATATCTATGCACCATCCCGAACACTTAGGTCTAGAGAAACTTTACGGCTCGCTCAACCCCGTTCCAGCGCTGGTCGGTCTGACCCTATGTTCCGCATGTCGGCTGTCTTCAATACTGTCTCGGATTGCTTCGACTTCGACATCTCCACTCAGTGCTTCAAGGAACGTCTCCGGTTTTTGCCGTGGCCGCAGTGAATTGCGATGCAAATCTTGTTTTTGTTATGTATTTTTTTAATGAACTGTTACATCTTAATTAGGCCATACGGCCCGCTGAAGATTAATAAATAATTATAATAATAATATTAGTGTCTGCCAAACGAAAAATAAAAAATAAACATAATTGGGAAAACAGAAGGAATAATGAAGCATTGTTTTACTCACAGGAAAAACTAATACCCGCATATCTCATTCAAGCTTTGATAAACATAAAGGAAATGTTGGAAGCGCATTGGAAGCTTAAAATGAGAAGTGCTTTCACTGGAAAAAAATATATTGACTTTGTGTTTATTTTATTTACAATCGACTCAGGATCAATTATACCGTCCTCGATACAAAAAACCTTAAGAGAGAAAGATAGGAGAGAGCAAACGGGTTAATGATTAGAGTATTAGAGCATTAAAATAGTATTTATTCCAGTTGCAGGTAGTCGAAGCGAAATGTATAATATAATATAATATAATATAATATAATGCATTGCAGTGTTAGTTGGTTTGACAACAGTTGAAATAAATATTACGACAGAAAGGGTTGATTTGAAGATACCGGTACTTACTTGGTTGATCGCCAACTACTTCCCCGTAAACAATGTTTTTGGTCGCGACACCTTCATCATCTTCTCGTTCTGGATTCGGTATCAGAATGGCAATTTTGGATCGTGATGTCACACGGGATAGTGCAACGTAGAGTTGACCGTGTGCGAAAACGGGTTTCGGCAGGTATAGACCCAAATGATGTAGAGATTGTCCTTGTGCCTTGTTGATGGTCATTGAGAAGCACACCTGAATAGGGAACTGTTTACGGCGGAATTGGAATGCATGTCCTTTATCATTGCTGTCGCAATATATGCGAGGAAGCAATACGTCATCGCCGCGCCGTTTGCCCGTCAGTATTTTGGCGTGAATGTAGTTCGCTTTCGTGTGTACTATCTGCAGTCGCGTGCCGTTGCACAACCCCATGTCCAAGTTTAGGTTTCGCAATAAAATCACTGGGACCAATGCACAGTAGGCAACGGCCATACAAACGCCGGGATGAAAATTAATTCCTCGTGCTATTGCAGTTTTTCTTCATTTAATACAATTGTTCTTACTATACAGGGTAGTCCTACACTAAAATCGTCAAGACAGCGAAAAAAACTTAATAATTATCGCTCACAATATTGGATTATTGCGTATCAGTTAACAGCATCAACAGTAAGTGTTAGGAATTAAAACGAAGGTGCAATAAGTTTCTGACTGAACATGAATTTTTAAAATATTACGCACTAAAAAAGTTCTGTTTGTTATGGTTTGTTTGGAAAAGAGCGGATTCCTATCTTACGACCTTTTTTAAACTGTTTTTGGTAAAAGTAAGGCTCAGCCCTCTACGTTACGCTAGCGTTACGCGTAACGCCCGTTTATCACAAACCCAAGCAGTATTTTTGAACGCCTGTTTTAACCGCCGTGGATGAGCAAATTAATAGATTATCATGTATTAAAATTGCTTATTTTTACATGATAATTAGAGAAGCAACAATTTTTGAACAAACATAAAAAAGAATAGTAATCGCTAATAAAGATAAAACTGATTGATAATTCATGAGTATAAATAAATTATAATATCGCTATTAGGCTGTTTTTCCTGTATATTATTTTACCCTGTTTTTCCTCTCTTCAGCTTTGTTTTTTGCCTGTTTATTTCAAATGCCCGTTTATGACATATAGTTGGATACTGGTGGCTAATGGCTCATACAACAACACGTCAAAAACGCTCGCGCTATTTTCAAGAAAAAGTTTAATAAATTTCGGGGTCGCAGATGGTCGCAGCTAATTTTAACGAAAATGCGTAGGAAAATTAATTTCACTCGTCGTGTGTCTCGTGTGTCACGCACACTGTCGTACGCACACTAAGCGCGGGCCGCTTCCCAACCAGCAAAACCGAAGCTATTGGAAAACTTTCCTGTGTGCCAAAGCGAGAGAGCATGTCTTTTTTCTCTAGGTTTTGAACGGCACAACGCCGATCGTGTGGCCTATGAACGAAAAACGGGAGAAGGGGAAACCGATATCCTTCGAGTGACACACACGCATGCATCTGCATGCGTATTCCGCTAAACCGAGACTACACATCTCTCTCGATCTCCCATGATTTTTCTGCTATCGCGCTCATCCGGGTGTTAGGTATCCTCAGTCTGTCCAGAACTTTCACTGTGGAAGGATGTGTTGGAGTGATGTGTGATTTCTTGTGTCCCGTACTTTGCTCGTTTACGTTTTGTGCCGTGTTCCTTCTTCTTCATTTATGGAATGATTTATCCTTGTAAATTTCTAAGGTAAGTTTCTTATCCTCGTGTGTGCTTCAATGGATACATTCAACTAACACTTGTCGTCTAAAAAGTTACAGTGCACGCGCATGTTAATCGACGGTTGCCAACATCCCGCAAAACGATCGACGGAAGGAAAACGGTGTCCGGTTTTAAAATATAAAGGTAAGCGTTTCTATAATCCTATGTGCAAAATATTGTTTAGTTTGTTATAAAAAACATGGATTAATTATTGGTTAATTTTCATCAACAGATTTCATTACAGCTCTTTCGTAGAAGAGCGCACTTCAATGACGCCTAGGATACGGCTAAACATGCGCAGCACCAGTCCGTGACGTCATTTCCAGACAGGCGCCGGCTGAACACGCGCAGCACCAGTCGAGGATATCCTAGCGCAGAGGGTAGAAGGAAGAACGAGAGGAAGGGTAACAGAAAGCAACCGCAGCATTTGGAAGGGGTGAAGCATCCTGCCGTATACAGAGTGTGAGTGTGCCAAAACGCATGTGGAAAGAGTAACACCAATAAATAGCATGCGAAAGTGTGCATAAAGCAAAAAGAAAAAGCGTCACTACTACAACCAGCAATCCGAAAATATAAGGGGAGGGATAAATACAAATGTATGCGTAAGCAGGACCAGCAATCCAAGCATTTGAATGTGTGCGTCGGTTTGTGCCGTGCTGAAAGTTTTTACTTTAGCTGCTGCTAGTGTAAAAACTTAAGGAAAGCTTAAAGTAAAAATTTTTTACACGGGGCGCCTTCGGAAATTGTTGGCTGGGTTAGTGTGTGTTGTGCGCTCGGACAAGCAGGTGTTGCGAGCAGCCGGTCGAGCAGGGCTCCCGGCAGGGGACGGTACGGCTGGCGCGCGGCCGAGTATTTTAATGTGTATTGTGCTTGTGAGTTTATACTTATTATGTGTACTGTAATTTTGTATGTAATAAAGTACCTGAGAGCAAGTCAAAGACACAACAGTGGCGACGAGGATGGGATCCTCTTGCGTAAGGAGGATCCCTAGAAGAACCCGCGGTCGCCATCGCGATCGAGCGCGTCGGTTGGAGCCGGCGCCATCGCGATGGCACGGGTCCCCGCGACAGTGGGACGCCGTTCGACAAGGACCGCTGCCGCCGCCGCCGTTAAGACCGTGGCCCCGGCTGTCGTCCCGCGATGGGGACAGAAGGGACAGCCGCACACACACACTCGGCGATGTTTGATTCGCCGGGCTGCAGGCCCAGGGAGCGCCGGCAATGGAAAGGTCGAAGCCTGATTGCCGGGCCATCTGCGGCGACGCTAGGTGTCGTCGGGCTGCAGCCCAAGGAGCGCCGGCAGTGTAAGAGGCGAATTGTCTTTCTGCCTAGCTGCCGGGCCATCATTGGTGACGCGAGAGGTCACTGAGTTGCTGCCGCTGTGTTCGACGGAGA
The DNA here is from genome assembly GCF_943734685.1 of Anopheles coluzzii. Lineage (NCBI taxonomy): Eukaryota > Metazoa > Arthropoda > Insecta > Diptera > Culicidae > Anopheles > Anopheles coluzzii. The sequence continues at coordinate 51,234,710 of NC_064671.1, read as the reverse complement.
GGGGGCGAGATGCCATGCCCCGCTGCAGCCGTCGTGTTGGACGGAGAGGAGGGCGAGGTTCCATGCCGCCCCGCTGCAGTCGTCGTAGACCAGTGAGAGGGGGCGAGGTTTCATGCCGCCCCGCTGCAGCAGTAGTGTCAACGGAGAGGGGGCGAGGTCCCATGCCGCCCCGCTGCTGCCGTTGTGTTTGACAGAGAGGAGGGCGAGGTTCCATGCCGCCCCGCTGCAGCCGTCGTAGAACAGTGAGAGGGGGCGATGTCGCATGCCGCCCCGCTACTGCTGTTGCGTTCAACGGAGAGGGGGCGAGGTCCCATGCCGCCCCGCTGCTGCCGTTGTGTCGACGGAGAGGGGGCGAGGTTCCATGCCGCCCCGCTGCTGCCGTTATGTTCGACGGAGAGGGGGCGAGGTCCAATGCCGCCCCGCTGCAGCCGTTGTGTCAACGGAGAGGGGGCGAGGTCCCATGCCGCCCCGCTGCAGTAACAGTGTCAACGGAGAGGGGCGAGGTTTCATGTCGCCCCGCTGCTGCCGTCGTGTTTGACGGAGAGGAGGGCGAGGTCCAATGCCGCCCCGATGCAGCAATAGTGTCAACGGAGAGGGGGCGAGGTCCCATGCCGCCCCGCTGCTGCCGTTTTTTTTATTCGTCGGAGAGAGGGGGAGGTCGCATTCCGTCCCCAGTTGCAGCACCGACGTGTTGTTCCCGACGTGAAGGGCGAAATGTGTGCCGTCCTTGCTGCAGCAATTGTACCACCGCTACAGGATGCCATAACGGGCTGCTGGGATATGCTCTTCAGCCGGATGAGGCTTGCGGGACAAATCGGTCGCCGCCGGAGAGATCGCCAGCAGCAGCGTAGCAGCGTGCGGAACGAGTTGCTGGGAAATGCTCTCCTGCCGGATGAGGCTAGCGGGACATTACGGTCGCCGCCGGGGAGATATCCTGCAACGTCGTAGCAGCGTTGCGGTAGCCGGGTAGCGGGGTCGCAGCTTAGGAGCAGCATTTGCGTAAAAAAATGCCCCAGGACAAGGGTCTATGGCCGGAGGGTGTCACCACACCGATATTCCCGCTATGGAATATGCGCGTGTCGGTTCGACACCCTCCGGATAAGTAAAAGGTGGAGATGTTGTGGGCAGCCGTGCCGACCCCTGGACTTGCCGTGGTAGTTGTGCTGCCACTGGTCAATGTCCAGGAGACGACAGTGTGTCACGCACACTGTCGTACGCACACTAAGCGCGGGCCGCTTAGTGTGTGTTGTGCGCTCGGACAAGCAGGTGTTGCGAGCAGCCGGTCGAGCAGGGCTCCCGGCAGGGGACGGTACGGCTGGCGCGCGGCCGAGTATTTTAATGTGTATTGTGCTTGTGAGTTTATACTTATTATGTGTACTGTAATTTTGTATGTAATAAAGTACCTGAGAGCAAGTCAAAGACACAACATTAATCACCCATTTCTAATGCTGCATTCAATCGATCGTGGCCTTCATAAATGTACTTATACAGGTATTTAACGCTGCTGATCGACGTACACACCTCCACGTTGATGTGGCAGTTGTATTTATGACTTAGCCATGGATTTTACGGTACAACGTATTGGTTGCTCAGTTCAACTCGTTGTAAATTCACAGTACGCCCATTGTTTCGTCGACAATACTGTGGAAACCCATTTTTCGTGCTTCGTGTCCGGTCGCAAAAAGGTTTGGGGAATCCTTTAGTGCATTTGCCGTCCTTCATGCACGGTGCTGCAGGATTGGAAGCTCCACACGGTCCATGCATCATGCAGATCTGCACTGTTTGGTAGAGCTGCGGACACGTAACTGGATCTGGAAGCTCGGCGGACACAAACTTATCATAGTCCTCAAGAGTTTGCGGTTTATCTTCTTCGGCCAAAATCATCAGCAAGTGCGCATGAGGTAAACCACATTTTTGAAATTCAATGACGTGCATGCGCGCCACCTCAACGCCGAGAGCTCCCATTGTAAGATCATGCAAAAGTGCTTTTAGCTTTAGCCTAAATACACGGGCGGTAATATCGGGTCGATCAGGTGCCCGATGTCCCGGTAGTAGATTTTCTGTTATTTCGGGCCATTTAGGATTGCATGTGATGGTAATAAATAAGTCCGGCTTGCCCAATGCTCGCACAATCGCCATTGCATCCTGATACTGCGCCTGCATGTATCGATTGCTACCGACGAATGATGGTCCCAGTATTACGCGCGTACCGGTGCGTGACAGATTAGGTTCGGTCGTTTCATTTGGAACATTAGGCACTGATGGTACATCGGGAGCTGCCGGACCTTCGGCAGGCAAATGGGAAATATTCGGCTGCAGGTCTATTATTGTTTGTTCGGCACCAGCTAGGTCCATGAAACCCGAATAAGCTGCTGTGCGAAGCTGTGCCTGATGATCTCTTAGAAACTTTAGTCGCTGTGTCTCTATTTTACAGTACTGATCGACACAGTATTGCTGGAATAATCGCCTCCACGATGCAGCAGCGATTTGTCGCACATCCGCCAGCATATACGATAGGCGGCATACTCTCTTGGCGAAATTTGACGGGATGAACTTTCCGCATTCGATTGTACTTCTTCTTGTGGGTCTACATCATTACAGGGTTTTACAAGTCAGAATAGAATGTCAGCAAAACAATTTCAGAAGCTCAAGATTCACTTTAGCTGTCAAACGTTGTTGTTTCACCGCACCGATGCTATTTTCAATAGCGCAATTTGATTTTTAAATCGCTCAAGTTGTTTTTTTAGAGGTCTTTCGCATCGTTTTGCAAATTCAAACACTCATTTTTAGATTATATGATTGAGATCAATGCTTTTATTATTTTAAGCAATATATTTATGAAATATTACGTATTTATGGTAAAAATGGCGATTTTCTGTGTGTTGTGTCCGCACAAATGAAACGTAATCACAGTGTGTACGGCACAAACAGAATATGTATTTTAACAACTAATCTTTGGTATGTGTAATACTACAAACGCACGCAATGCGGGGAAAGGACGACTGATCTCTCTCGCGCCGCGATCCTCACTGAGGACGTCACAGGATGACAGCCTTGCTGTCAACAGTGAGCCCTCAGGATGAGGCAATACTGTGGAAACCCATTTTTCGTGCTTCGTGTCCGGTCGCAAAAAGGTTTGGGGAATCCTTTAGTGCATTTGCCGTCCTTCATGCACGGTGCTGCAGGATTGGAAGCTCCACACGGTTCATGCATCATGCAGATCTGCACTGTTTGGTAGAGCTGCGGACACGTAACTGGATCTGGAAGCTCGGCGGACACAAACTTATCATAGTCCTCAAGAGTTTGCGGTTTATCTTCTTCGGCCAAAATCATCAGCAAGTGCGCATGAGGTAAACCACATTTTTGAAATTCAATGACGTGCATGCGCGCCACCTCAACGCCGAGAGCTCCCATTGTAAGATCATGCAAAAGTGCTTTTAGCTTTAGCCTAAATACACGGGCGGTAATATCGGGTCGATCAGGTGCCCGATGTCCCGGTAGTAGATTTTCTGTTATTTCGGGCCATTTAGGATTGCATGTGATGGTAATAAATAAGTCCGGCTTGCCCAATGCTCGCACAATCGCCATTGCATCCTGATACTGCGCCTGCATGTATCGATTGCTACCGACGAATGATGGTCCCAGTATTACGCGCGTACCGGTGCGTGACAGATTAGGTTCGGTCGTTTCATTTGGAACATTAGGCACTGATGGTACATCGGGAGCTGCCGGACCTTCGGCAGGCAAATGGGAAATATTCGGCTGCAGGTCTATTATTGTTTGTTCGGCACCAGCTAGGTCCATGAAACCCGAATAAGCTGCTGTGCGAAGCTGTGCCTGATGATCTCTTAGAAACTTTAGTCGCTGTGTCTCTATTTTACAGTACTGATCGACACAGTATTGCTGGAATAATCGCCTCCACGATGCAGCAGCGATTTGTCGCACATCCGCCAGCATATACGATAGGCGGCATACTCTCTTGGCGAAATTTGACGGGATGAACTTTCCGCATTCGATTGTACTTCTTCTTGTGGGTCTACATCATTACAGGGTTTTACAAGTCAGAATAGAATGTCAGCAAAACAATTTCAGAAGCTCAAGATTCACTTTAGCTGTCAAACGTTGTTGTTTCACCGCACCGATGCTATTTTCAATAGCGCAATTTGATTTTTAAATCGCTCAAGTTGTTTTTTTAGAGGTCTTTCGCATCGTTTTGCAAATTCAAACACTCATTTTTAGATTATATGATTGAGATCAATGCTTTTATTATTTTAAGCAATATATTTATGAAATATTACGTATTTATGGTAAAAATGGCGATTTTCTGTGTGTTGTGTCCGCACAAATGAAACGTAATCACAGTGTGTACGGCACAAACAGAATATGTATTTTAACAACTAATCTTTGGTATGTGTAATACTACAAACGCACGCAATGCGGGGAAAGGACGACTGATCTCTCTCGCGCCGCGATCCTCACTGAGGACGTCACAGGATGACAGCCTTGCTGTCAACAGTGAGCCCTCAGGATGAGGCAGCGGTCTGTCCACAACATCTCCCCGTTTTAATTAAGCCGGTACGGCTTAAGCCATCGCAGCAGTTTTAATGTACTTAAAACCGGAGTGGCAAGCGTACGGCTCAAGTGGCGCTGTGTAAAACGGGGGGGGGGGGGGAGTGTTGACCGGCCTCCGTGTCTAACGCTCGACGGGATGAGCGTTGCGGGCTGCAACAGGGGGCAGCCGATGTGCTGCGCTCGCTCGTTCCGTTGCAGCCGCTGTGGTGTTGTTGTTGTTGTTGTTGTTGTCGGTGCAACTGCAGCATGATGCTGTTGTTGTAGGCCGTTGCACCAAACGCCGATGATGCTTCTGAGGCAGCTCTCCGGATGCTGCTGCCGCTGGGGCGTCGATGTGCGGCTGAGCAGGGGGCGGCCGTGGTGCCGCGCGCGCTTGGACCGCTCAGCCGGTACCGCTGCACAGGGGCGACCGTGATGTCGCTGCCGGTGAACTGCTGTGCAGGGCGCGCAGGATGATGGTGATGATGATGACGATGCGAGTGCACAGCGGGCGACTGTGATGCCGCGCACGACGACTGTGCACTCGGGACACATGTGATGGTGCTGCACAGGGGCGACAGTGGTGTCGCCGTCGAGACGCACCTGTGCAGCTGGAGCGCCGGCGATGAAGGTCCACAGGGGGCAGCCGAAATGCCTCAGCACTGTGCCTTATCGGGCTCCGCGATGATGCTGGTGCAGAAGGGCGGCTGTGGTGCCGCGACGTCGATGCTGCACCAGTGTGTCCGATGACGCTGCAGCGGGCGGCGGTGATGCCGTGTGTCGTCGGTCCAAGGCGGAATGTCCCCTCGCCTTAGCCGGAATACGCTGCAGCGGAGTGAGGATCCTGTTCGGGGCTTCGCGCAAGCCCGAGCGTGCCCATCCTGCGCGATGACGGTTGCGCGATAGTGGAACCGCGATGGTGGTCTCCGTGCTGCGTCGGTTCGTTGTAGGATCCTCCCCTACGCGAGGAGGATCCCATCCTTGTCGCCACTGTTGTGTCCGCACAAATGAAACGTAATCACAGTGTGTACGGCACAAACAGAATATGTATTTTAACAACTAATCTTTGGTATGTGTAATACTACAAACGCACGCAATGCGGGGAAAGGACGACTGATCTCTCTCGCGCCGCGATCCTCACTGAGGACGTCACAGGATGACAGCCTTGCTGTCAACAGTGAGCCCTCAGGATGAGGCAGCGGTCTGTCCACAACACTGTGCAAAAAGCTACATAAACATTGTTTACATGTTTACATACGCAAGTGCTCGTAGCTTTTTGCACAGAAACACTCATTTTGTACTATAAATACGTAATGTTTCATAAATATAACGCTAGAAATGCACTAAATAATTGATTTGTATACAAATAATCTCAAAATTTGTGTTTGAATTTGCAAAACGATGCGAAAGGCCTCTAAAAAAACAACTTGAGCGATTTAAAAATCAAATTGCGCTATTGAAAATAGCATCGGTGCGGTGAAACAACAACGTTTGACAGCTAAAGTGAATCTTGAGCTTCTGAAATTGTTTTGCTGACATTCTATTCTGACTCGTAAAACCCTGTATTGTCGTCTTCATCAGCATCATGTGTGTTGCGGTTTGTCTGCGGCTGCCTGTGCTGGGGTGCCTGCTTTGGAATTCCATACGTCCACCCAGGTTCAGCGTACGGGTGCAATAGTGGGAATTGCATCGCATCATACTGCTGGTGGGTTTTGAAAATTGCTTACAAGCGTCCTGTGGTACGACACTGCAACACAATATCACGCGTATGCTCGCTCCCTGTATCACATACGAAAATACCGCCAACCTCATCTGCGGTCGGTTTATTGTACCGGCGTTGATCAATACCGGGCAATCGGGCATGTATATAGAACCGCAGATCATCTCTAAGCGACATTCTTTCAAACGCATGCATTAACCTGTTTGCCAGCGGGTTGTGATCAGTAAGCACGCGCTGTAGAATGGCTACAATGTTGCGGTTAAGATTAGCTGAAGATGCCAATCGCGTGTTTAGCATCTCTTCGTACTGCATGTCTGACGCTGGATTAAAAAAGTAGAGCTGAGCATAACTGCGTTAATGTCCCGGTAGCGTTGCGAGGGCACCAATTCGATGACAAAGTGCACCCAGTATGCGGTAGTTGTAGATACCACCGCGAGCCATTTGTTCGTCCTGTCGCACTGGGTCTTTAACGGTCGCACCAACGGAGGTGAAGGCAAACGCATTGTTATCTTCTTCGTCTTCTTCTTTGGCTCAACAACCGATGTCGGTCAAGGCCTGCCTGTACCCACTTGTGGGCTTGGCTTTCAGTGACTAATTGATTCCCCCCCATAGCAGGATAGTCAGTCCTACGTATGGCGGCGCGATCTATTTGGGGATTGAACCCATGGCGGGCATGTTGTTAAGTCGAACGAGTTGACGACTGTACTACGAGACCGGCTAACGCATTGTTATACTTTCGAATATCTCGCATAAATTCCGTTGAATCGAACAGCCGACGTAATTCGGTTGGTGGTTCCGCAAACGGTGCCAACGCAACTTGCCCGCTGTTGCAGCATACTGTTGGCGGTTCTCCAGGCCATTTGGGTGCGCTACAAAAAGTACAGGGCTGCGGTATGGTAAGCTTATGTACCTCTGGATGGTTATACTGCTCGTGATAGCCGTGTACTGCTCTCAGAATTTTGGATCTTTTTTGAAGGATATATTGTCGCTGTCGATTTGCTTCATGTTCCCGAAGTTGGCGCACATACGCTTGCTCATTTGCTGGTAATGGTATGGATTGTGCTGAGGAAGATGATACATCTTGTACTTGGCTCTGTGCCAAAGCATATGGGGCGGTTGTTGGTAGGTTATTCAACAATGCTAGAGCTGCTGAAATTGAATTAAAAACAGTGAGCAGAACAATTGATAAGCGCCACGACGTCACATCTTGACGTCTGACGCCTAACTGCTCGGTCGCATATCGCTGTGCTCCGCTTTTTTTCAAAAATATTTAAGTGTATTTTCTAACGTACCCAGTTAATACTCGTCCAATTGACTACCAAACTGCTTCCTGTTACTGTTGCGTGTTAGTTTGTTGTTTCATTGATCCACGACTGTGTATTAACGTTTTTAATCCGGGACTGTGTATTACAGGGTTTTACAATTGATTGTAGACTTCCTGCACATTTTTTTTCAATTGTCGCTATTGATTTCTTACCAGCAGCATATAATTTGGGTTGAGCGCTATAGATTTTTGAAAAGGTGCAATTGATTTTTTAGGGGGGTCGATTTAGTTCGGATTAATCTTGTCCCTATTTTTATGTCGCGAACGCGTTGGGTTTCGTGAGTAGGTAATAATGAACTTTATTTTACACTATATTATGAACGGTTGCGCACGTTCGTTCGAGAGGGTTTCACGTTAAGGAATTTTCGAGCGCGGAGCTAAGGAAGAGGTCTGTTTGCTTTCGAGGTTGGGACGCCAGAGAGAGAATGTGCTCGCTGACAGCAGGAAGTGTAGCGCTGGACACGCGGCGCACGTCACTTTGACACATTCGTGTGCCTGGTGAGTGCGCTCCACGGAGATCCGTGTCTTTGTCCCTGGATGTCACGATCGCTCACGATTCTCACGCCAGATGGCGGTCTGGTCGCTACAATTTCAACAGGCCATTTTCTGACAGCTTTACCAGAGACGCGTTTAGAACCCCTACAGTGAAAGATCGATATGCTGCAGAATCGGTTACTGTTTTTAAATGCCGTCTGTAATTAGTGTAAAGCAATCAATTTGCTATGAAAATCAATAATATACTTAAATACTGATTCTACAAATACATAACGTATGTTGTAGCAACATTTAAAATATAATATTATATAAAATAAAAATATCCACCGGTGTTTTTTAAATTTGAAGATGTGGAACTAGGCACATAAACGCAGATCATGAAAACGGAATCGCGCAATCCGCCCCACGGTCACCAAAACACACAAACACAAAATAGAAACAAACGTGTTGCAAACAGTTCGCAGTTGGAACTATAAAATTGATCATATTGATACAACAGTGCATCGTCGTGTACCAATAGGTATGTATTTCATAACAAAGTGGATGTGCAACATACTCATGTTAACGGTTTTAGGTGCGTCAACAATATTTATCTTCCGGACGGGATTTGATTGCAGTAGTAGCAGCGGTCTGTTGTAGGTAGTTCTAGTTCAACTCTATCGTTGTCCCAATTTTAAATCATGCAAACACATGTAATGCACGTATTTGTTTATATTGTTTCAGCAAACATGGATGCATCAGTTGCCGCACCTCGACGCCGAAACTAAACAGATTCTCCTAAGGAAATTGTTCACGGACTTTGGTCATCTTTTGTCAATTTGATATTAGTTTTTTTTTGTTTGGTAAATTCATACATTTTCTAGTCTCAACTTTGACACACCGCTTGCAGAGATTGGTGAGAATCTCTGTCTCAGAAAAGTCTCAGAGGCTTACGTTAGACTTTTCCATCGTCGTTACTCAGTGCGCCAGTTTCCACTCAAACACGTTGTTGTGGGGGCAGTAACAGTAGAGCACACTCTACTAACAGGTGTTGTATCTACATAAAGTTGTTCTATTTTCTAGCAGGTTAGCGAATATATTCTGGATAGCAGTAAAACTATTAGGAATATATAAATAATAAGGAGCTATATAATCAATAAAGCATGATACCATGGGTTTATTTTTCCCTTATCAGTTCAAAGAATCTTAACAGCTTTTGGTTTTGGTATTAATTCAAGGCAGGATCCGTTCATAAACTAATTAAACAATTTAAACGTAACTAGGGAGTTCATCACTTCATTGCAGTTCATTACATCACAGTTGTTCATACATAAATTCAAGATCAGATCAGTTTAAAGCTAATAAAAGAAAACAAAAATAATTAAAATCAATTATCAAGACAACTTAGAATAGAAAAGAAAAGAAGCTTTTCAATCCTCAATTACTTCACCTCGCAAACAACGAACCAAGTAAGCCCCCATATTCCGAAAGTACCCTTCACAATCTTGGGAAGTGACAAGGTTAGCACAATTTGTGATAGCTTCCATTAATTCCTGCTCATTCTGTACGTTGGCTCTTTTTACTAAATTTTTCCACTTACTAAAAAGATTTTCTATCGGGTTTAGAAAAGGCGAGTAGGGAGGCAAATAAATTGGTTTACAGGGTTTTACAAGTCAGAATAGAATGTCAGCAAAACAATTTCAGAAGCTCAAGATTCACTTTAGCTGTCAAACGTTGTTGTTTCACCGCACCGATGCTATTTTCAATAGCGCAATTTGATTTTTAAATCGCTCAAATTGTTTTTTTAGAGGCCTTTCGCATCGTTTTGCAAATTCAAACACTCATTTTTAGATTATATGATTGAGATCAATGCTTTTATTATTTTAAGCAATATATTTATGAAATATTACGTATTTATGGTAAAAATGGCGATTTTCTGTGTGTTGTGTCCGCACAAATGAAACGTAATCACAGTGTGTACGGCACAAACAGAATATGTATTTTAACAACTAATCTTTGGTATGTGTAATACAACAAACGCACGCAATGCGGGGAAAGGACGACTGATCTCTCTCGCGCCGCGATCCTCACTGAGGACGTCACAGGATGACAGCCTTGCTGTCAACAGTGAGCCCTCAGGATGAGGCAGCGGTCTGTCCACAACATCTCCCCGTTTTAATTAAGCCGGTACGGCTTAAGCCATCGCAGCAGTTTTAATGTACTTAAAACCGGAGTGGCAAGCGTACGGCTCAAGTGGCGCTGTGTAAAACGGGGGGGGGGGGGGGGGGGGGGAGTGTTGACCGGCCTCCGTGTCTAACGCTCGACGGGATGAGCGTTGCGGGCTGCAACAGGGGGCAGCCGATGTGCTGCGCTCGCTCGTTCCGTTGCAGCCGCTGTGGTGTTGTTGTTGTTGTTGTTGTTGTCGGTGCAACTGCAGCATGATGCTGTTGTTGTAGGCCGTTGCACCAAACGCCGATGATGCTTCTGAGGCAGCTCTCCGGATGCTGCTGCCGTTGGGGCGTCGATGTGCGGCTGAGCAGGGGGCGGCTGTGGTGCCGCGCGCGCTTGGACCACTCAGCCGGTACCGCTGCACAGGGGCGACCGTGATGTCGCTGCCGGTGAACTGCTGTGCAGGGCGCGCAGGATGATGGTGATGATGATGACGATGCGAGTGCACAGCGGGCGACCGTGATGCCGCGCACGACGACTGTGCACTCGGGACACATGTGATGGTGCTGCACAGGGGCGACAGTGGTGTCGCCGTCGAGACGCACCTGTGCAGCTGGAGCGCCGGCGATGAAGGTCCACAGGGGGCAGCCGAAATGCCTCAGCACTGTGCCTTATCGGGCTCCGCGATGATGCTGGTGCAGAAGGGCGGCTGTGGTGCCGCGACGTCGATGCTGCACCAGTGTGTCCGATAACGCTGCAGCGGGCGGCGGTGATGCCGTGTGTCGTCGGTCCAAGGCGGAATGTCCCCTCGCCTTAGCCGGAATACGCTGCAGCGGAGTGAGGATCCTGTTCGGGGCTTCGCGCAAGCCCGAGCGTGCCCATCCTGCGCGATGACGGTTGCGCGATGGTGGAACCGCGATGGTGGTCTCCGTGCTGCGTCGGTTCGTTGTAGGATCCCCCCCTACGCGAGGAGGATCCCATCCTCGTCGCCACTGTTGTGTCCGCACAAATGAAACGTAATCACAGTATGTACGGCACAAACAGAATATGTATTTTAACAACTAATCTTTGGTATGTGTAATACAACAAACGCACGCAATGCGGGGAAAGGACGACTGATCTCTCTCGCGCCGCGATCCTCACTGAGGACGTCACAGGATGACAGCCTTGCTGTCAACAGTGAGCCCTCAGGATGAGGCAGCGGTCTGTCCACAACACTGTGCAAAAAGCTACATAAACATTGTTTACATGTTTACATACGCAAGTGCTCGTAGCTTTTTGCACAGAAACACTCATTTTGTACTATAAATACGTAATGTTTCATAAATATAACGCTAGAAATGCACTAAATAATTGATTTGTATACAAATAATCTCAAAATTTGTGTTTGAAATTGCAAAAACGATGCGAAAGGCCTCTAAAAAAACAACTTGAGCGATTTAAAAATCAAATTGCGCTATTGAAAATAGCATCGGTGCGGTGAAACAACAACTTTTGACAGCTAAACTGCATCTTGAGCTTCTGAAATTGTTTTGCTGACATTCGATTCTGACTTGTAAAACCCTGTAAATGTCCGATGAATTTCGCGCATCCTTAATTTTTCTTTGAGCTCATAAATAAACTGCGTAAACAGTTCGCGATTTATGGCTCTGTTGTGCGACAGGTAATGAACAATACCACTCTTATTCATTGCCAGCGGCGGATCTAACGGTAGGCGGACAACCCCCCCCCCCCCCCCCCCCCCCCCCCCAATGACACTTCCCATTTACAGAGGGCCTCAATTCGTCTTTCCGCCTAGAGAAATTCGCCCCCAATACCCTTGATCCGCCACTGTTCATTGCGCAAACAATAGAAATATTTCTTGAGCGCAGTTGAGGCACGACAATGGTTGGAGTTGTTCCCTTTAGCGATCTACCCTTTGACGTGCGCATACTCACTTTAAATCCTACCTCATCCAAGAATACTATATCTGTATCGGGATTTTCCATCGATATTTGGTAAAACATCGAAGCATACGACCTACGTTCTTCGATGGTGGAATCCGTTTTACGCCGTTCGGGAAGATTATGAATTCTTTTAAACGAATAATTAAACCCTTTGATTTCGCGAGCTACTGTCGTCGTACTCACACGCACGTTAAATCTTTCGTATACCTTTTCTACCAATGCCTTCAACGTGACAGTGCAGTCTTCGTCTATCCAAGCACGAATGCGCCTGGTATTGAGCAGCCTCTTCCGATAATAGTTTTGCACGATTGAAACCCCGTTTAGCAGCCGCAACTTCCCAAGTGTTTTGGAACTTTTTTATAATACTATAAACAGTTCCACGATTCATGTTCAGCATTGTGGCGATATCTTTTCCGGATGTTCCGTTTTCAAACGCTACTATCACCCGGTTCCTGTCTTCATAAGAAGTAGTTTTGTTTCGGCGTCGAGGTGCGGCAACTGATGCATCCATGTTTGCTGAAACAATATAAACAAATACGTGCATTACATGTGTTTGCATGATTTAAAATTGGGACAACGATAGAGTTGAACTAGAACTACCTACAACAGACCGCTGCTACTACTGCAATCAAATCCCGTCCGGAAGATAAATATTGTTGACGCACCTAAAACCGTTAACATGAGTATGTTGCACATTCACTTTGTTATGAAATACATACCTATTGGTACACGACGATGCACTGTTGTATCAATATGATCAATTTTATAGTTCCAACTGCGAACTGTTTGCAACACGTTTGTTTCTATTTTGTGTTTGTGTGTTTTGGTGACCGTGGGGCGGATTGCGCGATTCCGTTTTCATGATCTGCGTTTATGTGCCTAGTTCCACATCTTCAAATTTGAAAAACACCGGTGGATATTTTTATTTTATATAATATTATATTTTAAATGTTGCTACAACATACGTTATGTATTTGTAGAATCAGTATTTAAGTAAATTATCGATTTTCATAGCAAATTGATTACTTTACACTAATTACAGACGGCATTTAAAAACAGTAACCGATTCTGCAGCATTCTAAACGCGCCTCTGGTAAAGCTGTCAGAAAATGGCCTGTTGAAATCAATTGCACCTTTTCAAAAATCTATAGCACTCAACCCAAATTATATGCTGCTGGTAAGAAATCAATAGCGACAATTTAAAAAAATGTGCAGGAAGTCTACAATCAATTGTAAAACCCTGTATCTTGCTTAGCTTCTGGCACCTTCCTGTTTGCTTGAGTACGTTCGCTTGATATCTCAGGTAATGTTCCTTATCTCTTATCTGTCATTTCCTTTTATGCCCTTTCCCGCCATCTTCGCAATCTTTATCCTTTCCTTAGTAATTAAGAAACATTGTCTCGCCCTCGAGGCGGACATTTGTAGAAATAAATAAAAATATTAATATCAATGTGTTGCTGATATTCTGACCTTTTCGTTCTTTTTAACCACTGGCTCTACACGTAGGGTGTTGTACGAAATTGTGCTCAGGTTCGGTATTTCTACGATGTACACGTTCAGATAGTTTTTTACGGCTAAACGCGTTGACGTAAACTGCAGTATTTCTTCAATCATGTCGGTCTCTATGTTCTGCTTTTGAAGATTCAGGTGTATTAGGTCGATCTCGGCTGGTGTTAGTAGGTTTTTGTTCACAATGTTTATCTTAGATAATACGACTGACATCTGAATTTCTTCTATTACATTGTTAATCGTGTCTAACGCGTACAATTGTTTTAATGTAGCAGTTTCTTTTACATTTCTTGAAATGTTATGAAGTCTTTCTCTAATAATAGAATTTATCGTTATTCGTGTGTTACTCTTATCAACGAGTTCATCTAACGAGGTTGTAATAGATCTTAAATCGTCTACATCTGGAGATCCGGCTATCCATTTCCAAGCTCTACCTAATGAATACCATCTTTTAGCACGCGGAGTTTTCCTGGGTTTTATTTGATATAGGTTATATTTTATTTCTTGTAACTTCCGTGATAATATTTCTGGAATTGATCCTGATTGTAAAATTTGTGATTGTTGAAAAAAGCGGTGGATTTTTTAGAGAAAACACTTTATTTACTGGTATGAGGTTAAATAAAAAAAAATAGTCCACATGTACCGATTGTCGAATTTCAACTCACAGGCTAGGGGCGGACCAATCCTCCTCCTTATCTCCTAATTTATCGTTTTTATTCTCCCTCTTACTCTCTTCTCTAGCGTAGTGACCTGACAGACTGTTGGGCACTCACGAGTTTCCAACAGTGATTCTATTTCTTGTAAGGAATTTTCGATAAATGTTGCATTTATTGTGTGTACTATCTTCTTGTGTCCTTCTGTGAGTCTCGTTGTTCCGGTATTTATTATTGCTACTGGTTGTTCGTCAGGTCAATTATGTCGATTGCAGCCTTTATAAATGGGATGCTGTAACGGTTGGATTTCGATTAGTTGTTTTATCTGCTACGATGCTTTTACGGATGTTTTGTATGAGAGTGAGTTCCTTGTTTTCTTTAGCTTTATAATTTTCACGTTTGATCTATGGATTTTATTGTTAAATTCATTCTTAAAAGTTGTGTTTTTGTTTCTCTGAACAAACTGTTTTTTAAACTTATATTTATGTTTTGCACTTACGACCTTATTTTCACTTATACGTTTTGACCTGTTTCTAAATTCGGTGGGTCAATTCTTGTTCTTTTATGTTTCTGTAACGATTTTAATTGCATTTCTTGTAAGTTAACTAAAACTTCTTCGTATCTCTTGGTTCTGATTTCTTCGAGTTGCTCAGGAGATGTACAATTATTGGTGATCCCAAATAAGGTTTCTTTCGGTGTTTTCCCGATAGAAGAATGAATGGTATTGATATATTTTTCTACAGCAATGCAGACCATTTACTTGCAATTTAGGTTGGGAGTTAATTTCTTCTGAACTCTGTATAGTTCTGTTATTGTCGAGTGTAATCTTTCTGTTTGTCCATTTGATTCCGAATGACTACTGGGAGTGGTAATGATTTTAATTTTAAGGTCTTGCATCATTCCTCTAATTTCAGCGGATAAGAAGGCTTTCTCATTATCCAATACAACTGATGATGGTTTTATGTTTGAAGTGATAGTGTTATAAAAAACATTTGAGTGTACTTCAAAGCGTACTTTGAAAATTTGTCGATGTTTGAAAGGAATAATCTTGGCAGTACGCTTGTGAGTTTGTGTTTCGTCAAATTTTATTTTTCCAGCACGCAAGACAAATGGATGTCATAATACAAATCTTTTGATTTTGACAACTTGTCTTTACAATTTGTGTTTAATAATCGGGCCTATTGTCCTTCAATTTGATAGATGTCAAGGTGTATGATTTCGAATGGGAAGTTTGGGATGGGGGTTTCTTGTGTTTGTATCTTGAGGGGATGTCTATCGTATTTTGATACATTACATATGTCACAAGAGGATAGGAATTTTCGAATTAATTGAGTCATTTTCGGAAAATATTGTCTTTTTAGTATTTGTTGCTTGTTTTCGTCGATGCCACGGTGTGCCTATTGAGAGTTTCTTCGATGATTTTTGCTTGTTCTAATTCGTCAGTTACATCGGTCAAAATAGTTTGCGTAAATCGAATTCTTAAAAGTTTCGATTGGCAGAAATATTTCCTATACACCTCTTGTAATTGTTCCATGATTTCTTCGGATGTCATAAGTCTGATTACTTTGCTTGGTTCGAAAAATTCTTTCATCAGAGACGTTAAGATTTGCTCATCGAAACGTGTTCTTTTTATAACAATTCGTGTGTTGTTCGGAAATGGTTTCGTGACTATGTTTTCTGGATTTGTTGTCGTTTTTTCCAAAATTATTCGCAATTTAAAGGCATTCAAGGGTGCTTCTGTTGAAATGATGAAAAAGAATCATCGTTTCACCAGAATGTTGGGTTAATGAATTTATCTGTATCCTACTCAACGCATCAGCTGCTACGTTTATCTTTCCTGGTTTATCTTAATCTTATTTCATAATCGTGTTCTTCTAAGTATGATTTCCATCTTTTGAGTTTTGCGTTCACGTTCTTTGCCAATAGTGTGAATGTTAACGGTTGATGGTCTGTTAGTAAAATGAATCTGTGTCCGTATATGTAATTCCTGAAAATTTTCAGTGCCCAAAAAATGACAAGCATTTCTTTTTCTGTGGCAGAAAAGTTCTCTTCTGTCTTATTCAAGGTACGGGAGGCAAAGTATATGGGTCGGTCTTTCCCGATATCTCTTTGACTTAAAACTGCACCAATGCACATTGGGCAAACGCCTGTATAAAAATCGAAAACCAACTTCATCGCAGGTTTACACCATAATCATTTTCTTAAAACAGATACTTAAACTTAGTTGAAACCAAAATATTTCACGTTTTTATCTTAAACTTACTGAGATATAGGCCATCAAAGAGTAAACTTTGGGTTTTTTGTCCCAAATTGGAGCTATTTTTCGACCGAACATAAACCATCATATTTTAGTAATGATGCTAAGATTTTGATAATCAATGTGTCGTTGGAAAGGTTTTTTGTCATACTTTGATGTTATGTCTGAATATTTTACAAAAACTTGTTTTTAAAGTTCATAAATGATTGAAAACCAAACATCACTGCTGAATTTTTGGATATTTTTATTTTGGAGAGTGATTTTTTATGATTCGACTCGATTTCACTCGTGAGTCGTATATCATTGGAAAGATCAACAATTTTCGTACGCATTGTCGTTAAAATTAGCTGCGATCATCTGCGACCCCGAAAATTATTAAACTTTTTCTTGAAAATAGCGCGAGCGATTTTAACGTGTTGTTGTATGAGCCATACACCACCAGTATCCAACTACCTGTCATAAACGGGCATTTGAAACAAACGGACATAAAACAAAGCTGAAGAGAGGAAAAACAGTTCAAAAAAGGTCGTAAGATAGGAATCGGCTCTTTTCCTAACAAACCATGAAAAACACAACTTTTTTAGTGCGTAATACTTTAAAAATTCGTTTTCAGTCAGAAACTTATTCCGCCTTCGTTTTAATTCCTAACAATTATTATTGATGCTGTTAACTGATACGCAATAATGCAATGTTGTGAGCGATAATTATTAAGTTTTATTCGCTGTCTTGACGATTTTAGTATAGAACAACCCTGTATAGTAAGAGCAATTGTATTGAATGAAGATAAATTGCAATAGCTCGAGGAATTGGTTTTCATCCCGGTGTTTGTATGGCGGTTGCCCACTGTGCTATGGCATGATTGGATGCATCGGTCGTTATAATAAAATGTTTCTTAAAATCTGGAAGCCGGTCTCGTAGTACAGTCGTCAACTCGTACGACTTAACAACATGCCCGTCATGGGTTCGATCCCCAAACCGACCGTGCCGCCATACGTAGGATTGACTATCCTGCTATGGGGGGAAATCAATTAGTCACTGAAAGCCAAAGCCCACAAGTGGTACAGGCAGGCCTTGACCGACAACGGTTGTTGAGCCAAAGAAGAAGAAAGTCTGGATAGACGAGTATGTCACTCTATGTTAAAATTAACTTCATTTCTCGAATTTTTCTTTTTCTTCTTCGTTTAGAGTTATTGGTATGTTTTGGGTGGAGCTTCTCACCCCTCTAAAAAGTTTTGTAAGAGGTTTCGTTAATTTGGCGAAATCTCTGACAAAGCGTCTATAATAACCTAGCAGTCCTAAAAATCTTCTAAGTTCCTTCAGAGACTTTGGCTCAGGACATTTTTTTATTGCTTCTATTTTTTTGTTATTGGGTTTTATGCCCTCTTGGGAAATAATGTAACCCAAAAATTCAATCGAGGTGTGTAAGAATTTTGACTTGTCTTTTTGTATTTTTAGGTTTAATTTTTGTAATGTGTGCAAAACGATTCGCAAATTTTCGTTGTGTTCGTCTAGGTTTTTTTTTCCGAATATAACCACATCGTCAACATAAACGTAACAACGTTTGCCAATGTGTTCGCGTAGGACATAGTTCAATGCTCTCTGAAAAATTGACGGAGCATTTTTCAGTCCGAAAGGCATCCAAACGAACTCGCATTTTCCAAAGTTAATTGAAAACGCTGTTTTTTCTATATCTTTTGAATGCATTTTGATTTGATGAAACCCTGATGCTAAATCAAGGGTTGAAAAATATTTTTTACCCCCTAGCTGATCAAGGATAATTGAAATCTCTGGCATGGGGTACCTATTTGAAATAGTTTTTTGATTTAATTTACGGTAGTCAATAGCTAGTCTGAATTTTGTCTGAAACCCTGATGCTAAATCAAGGGTTGAAAAATATTTTTTACCCCCTAGCTGATCAAGGATAATTGTAATCTCTGGCATGGGGTACCTATTTGAAATAGTTTTTTGATTTAATTTACGGTAGTCAATATCTAGTCTGAATTTAGTCTGTCCTGAAGCGTCTATTTTGTTCGGTACGATCCACACGGGTGAGTTCCACGGGGATCGCGACGGTCGAATAATACCGTCGTTCAATAGTTTCTGAATTTGGTTCTCTATCCCTTCCTTATATGAAATTGGATAGGGGTAGGATTTTTGGTAAATTGGTATATCATCTGTGGTGCGTATATTGCATTCTACTTCGGTAGTACATGTGAGTTTCCTTTGTGGGTCGTGGAAAACTTGTTCGAAAGGGATTAGTGTCTTAATGAGTGTTCCATTTCAGTTTCATTTAGGTGTGTTGTCCTGATATCCTTTTCTACAGTCGCATTATTTACTCTGCGCTTGGCAGGTGTAGGGTAATAGAAGTGTAAAGGTACTCTAAAATCTTTTTGTTTTCCAGACACATGTAAAATTGGATTATTTGTTACAAGTTTTATGTGTCTGTTGAAAATTATTTTCGTTCCAATTATACCATCAAAAAATGGGTGGAAATCATATATAAGAAATTCGAAACTTTCTTGTAATATTGGTTGAAAAATATCTGATTTAATTATTTTTGAAATTTCGTCTTTTCCTGTAACATCCTGAACTGTTTCTGTCGTTATATTATGTATTGCTTTGTCTGAATTGTTTGCCCATTTTGAAGATATCAGATTGACGTTCGCGCCGCAGTCTATCAAATATTTTATATTTCCTTTTGTGGTAGGTACAGTTATGTACGGGAGAGGAGACACTTTAGGGTTAAATTTTCCCAGTTGCTCTGCCACCCCTTTGTTTCTTCTAAAAAATTGATTGCTTTTTCTTGGTAATCTTCTTCAGCACATGTTTCCTCTTGGTTTCCGTGCTCTTGGTTGTCTGGTTCGTAATAATTAATATCCTCTAATAGGTGAGCCATTCTCTTTGGTTGTGTCATGTTATGCATGGACGTGCATGGACGAAGAGCTGGGTCTCGAAAATTTGAGTCGATTACCATAGTCGATAACCTTTGATCGTATGGAATGATCAATTTCCTTGGGTTCGATTCTTGGTTTCGGGAAAAAGGTCCTGTTGCCTCGAGCAACAGAATTTTCTCAACTTGAAAGTCCGCGAATAGTAAACGCAAAAAGTTCTTTTAACACTTTATTCAAACGGAAGGGTTAAAAAAATACTCTTTCTTCCGGGACTTTAGTACGCGAGAAAAGGGCGCTTCTTCAGCCGTCGTTCCTTAAGTACCCTTTCGCTCGTTCCCGCTCGGCGCTACGGTCGATGCCCTTTCCCTTCGGTGGTTCTTCGGTTAATCTTCGTGCTAACAGTTGCAAATATGGCTGAGTCATGTTGAAATATTTCGCCCTACGATCGTGGCATCGATGGCATCCTCTCTACGAAGTCAGCGCCCTCTATGTTTAGTTGCTCAAACTAGCATCACGATGAACGGACCGTTGATGTTTGTCAACAGTCCCCCCAGTGTTTGTAAACAACACTTCATTTGTCCGATACGTCGATAACTGCTATTTTGACAGCTGGGCGCTCGAGCACTTTACCGGATGCTGTCTGCACGTGCACCCGCCGTACTTGACCGTCATTTGATTCGATCACCTTTACAATGCGTCCTTTCGGCCAGCATCCACGGGGAAGAGTCTCGTCGATTATTAGTGCGATGTCACCCTCTGCGATCGGTTTCACCGGTGCGTGCCACTTTGTGCGCCGTGTTAAAGTGGGCAGGTAGCTGGCCAACCACTTTCGCCAGAATACGTCAGCGTATATTTGTGATGTTTTCCAAGTGTTTTTTAACATTTCGGGCGAGGGGTCCACTGTGGTGATCGGTTTGGCACCGGATGATGAGCCCACAAGAAAGTGATTTGGTGTCAAAGGGGCGTCTTCTTCGCGATCAACCGGAACATCAGTCAATGGGCGTGAATTTATGATAAACTCAACTTCGATCAACCAACTGTTGAATACGGCATCGGTCGGATACTTAGTGAACTGAATGTTCGTTAACGTTCTTTTTATCGACCGAACGAGCCGCTCCCATGCTCCTCCGAAATGCGGAGCCGCTGGAGGGTTAAACGTCCACTTGGTGCTGGTAAGGCTAATTCCATCGACGATCTTATCAACATCTATTTCTTTTAGGGCTTCCTGAAGTTCGCGGCTCGCGCCTACAAAATTGGTTCCTCTATCGGATATGATTTCGTTGGGTACGCCCCGGCGAGCTATAAAATTTCGCAGTGCTAATATACAAGAGCTTGTTGATAATGTGTGGGCCACTTCAATATGCACTGCGCGTATCGTTAAACAGGTAAATAACACTCCCCATCTTTTTTCGCTTTTACGTCCATTTACCACGGTGAATGGGCCAAAATAGTCAATTCCGGTATGCGTAAACGGACGGGCAAATGGTGTGAGGCGACATTCGGGTAGATTTCCCATCATCGGTTCTCTGGGTCTAGCATCTTTTATACGGCAAAACTGACACCCATTTCTTACTCGGTGACACGCTGCTCTCAAAGCGGGTATATCGTAGATTTGACGTACTTCATTCATTATAGTGAGGTGGTTCATATGGCGGTACTTCCTATGATATCGATCGACGATCAAATCGGTGATGTAGTTGCTTTTAGGAAGGATGATAGGGCGTTTCGTCTCCTCGCTGATAAAGGCACAAGCGTCGATTCTACCTCTCACTCTCAAAATTCCATTTTGATCCATGTAAGGGCTTCTTTTGTATAATTTACTGGAGGGAGGTAAACGAGGCTTAATATCGGGGTGGTCTCTGCAGTGTAGAAGCGTTTTATATTCGTCGTGGAAAGCTTGTTGCTGTACTTCGCGTATTATGCTTAACTCGGACAGTTGCAGCTCTCCCATTGTTAGTGCTCCCACTTCTCGTCTTGCTTTATCTGCCTTCGATATTCTGCAGTTGTTGATGAAGCGCCAAACGTAACCAATCGAGCGTTGTAACCTTAACCACCTTGAAAAACGGTCTAATTTAAAAACAGGTTCTCGTACTATATGAGCGCATATCGTTTTTCGCAGCTCTTCATTTGTCACTAGACCGTCTACAGTTTCTTTTGGCCATTCTGATTCTGGTCGACTTAGGAATTGGGGTCCACTGAACCACTCGCTGGCCGTGAGATGTCGGCTCAGCTTCGACCATTTGGTACCCTCGTCGGCGACGTTGCTTTTGGTAGAAATCCAATGCCATTCATTTGCCTCTGTATTTTCTAATATTTCGCCAATCCTGTGTGCTACGAATGTACTGTACCTTCGATGATCGGAATTAATCCATAAAATTACATCTTTAGAGTCGCACCAAAAGAAACGCTGTATGACTTTTTCTCGGTGTGCATTGGTTATACTCTTAGCCAGTCTGGTACCTAAGACGGCTGCTTGGAGCTCGAGTCGTGGGACTGACAAGTACTTCAAAGGTGCTACACGGGTTTTCCCGCCGATGAGTGCTATCTCGACATCATCCTTGCTTGAAAATCGAAAGTAGGCCACAGCGGCAAAACCATCTTTTCCAGCGTCTACAAATACGTGAAGCTGAAGTTTAGAGGTCTCTAGTGATAAAGACTTACGGTAGCATCGAGGAATGGTTATTGTTTCTAGATGCGGGAGACATGCTAGCCATTCATTCCATCTTTCTTTAAGCTCATACGGGATTGGCTCATCCCATCCAGTACCACTTCTCCAGACCTCCTGGAGCAGAACCTTCAAGTATAGTAATAGTCCTGCAATGAGGCCTAAGGGATCAAAAATCCTCATTAACACCTGAAGGACTTGACGTTTCGTCGGGACTATATTCCCTTGCAGAAGCTCGGAGTTTAGCATAGGCGATCGGAAGCAGAATGAGTCGGTTTGTATGTCCCACCACATACCTAATATTTTCTGTGTCGCAGATAGTTCGTTGATGTTGAGCTCCTTTTGAGTAGATGTGCTTCCTGTGGCATAATTGAAAACCTCTGGAGAGTTAGACAGCCAGTTATGGAGAAGGAAGCCACCTTCGCCATGTATTTTGGTTACTTCATATGCTAAGGTTTTCGCTTCCATTACCGTCTCTGTACTAATGAGCATATCGTCTACGTAGTGGTCTCTCTTTATACATTCGACTGCACGAGGATGCGATGTGGCATATTTGTCTGCGTTAAGGTTTTTCACAAACTGCGCACTGGTGGGAGAGCAGGCCGCTCCAAACGTCATTCTTTGCATGACATATTCATCAGGTTCAGTTTGTTCTCTATTCCAACGCCATAGGAATCTCTGGCTATTTTGGTCGTCTTCCTTTACTAAGACCTGGTGGAACATCTCTCGTATATCAGCGGCCACTGCCACTCGATATTCTCGGAATCTTTGAAGTACTGATGTAAGGGAGGACAGTAGATCTGGACCTGATAGCAGCATCGAATTCAAAGAGACCCCATGAAATTTGGCGGCAGCGTCCCAAACCAACCTCACCTTTCCCGGCTTGTTAGGGTTTACCACGGGAAAGATAGGAAGATACCACGTTTTGGGACCGATCGCTTGTTTCTCTTCCAGTGACAGTTTTCGCGCATAACCTTTATCTAAATACTCTTTGATCTTTTCGTTTAAGGTCGTTCGTAGTTGGACTTCACGCGTCATGCGTCGTTCTAGACAATCCAGCCTTTTTAAAGCCATTCCTCTATTATTAGGCATCTTCACCATATCGAAGCGCCATAACAACCCTGTTTCGTATCGTCCCTCTACCTGCTTTGTATACGTGCGTAGTAGGAGTAAGGCTCGTTCATCTTCTTTGGACATAAATGCCGAAGCGTTGCTGGAGTGAACATCTTCTAACGCAAAGCTTCCCTTGATTGCAGCTTCTACCCTAGCTTCCAGGTCCCGACAATCACACGGATGAAGTCTATGCATCGATACAACTTGTTGTTTCGCAGAATGAGTTGCTTTGCCGAAACAACCGGACACTACCCAGCCTAATCGAGTTTTTGTTGCCGTTGGCTCGTTTACCTCTCCTTCAACGGTTTTCAGGGGTCGAGACAAGCTATAATTATCGATGCCGATGAGTAGTCTTGGGACGGCAGATACGTATGATGGTAGGGGCAGAGACTGCAGGTGTTTATAACGTGCTGATATGTCGCATCCATCAGCAGACTGTGGTGGAAGACCCAGGGTGCGAACCGTCCGCACGGCGTGCATATCGAAGCGACGGTCTCCCTTACGCGTACCGGAAATCATGATCGATGTCTCTACGGAATCGCTCTCTTCGCGGTTTTGACCCCCAGTCCAGCTTAGGCAAAGGGGTTTCGATTCTCCTTCTAGTCCGAGCTCCTTTAGTAAGCGGTGTTCCATCAAGGTGACGGACGACCCCTCATCGAGTAGAGCTACCGTATTCAACGTTCGTTTCGGCCCGTGTAGTACAACAGGAATATAGCGCAACAACACTTCGTCAGCACTTCCTGTAGAATGGGAAAGATTAGACTCATACCTGGTACCGTTTTGCCCTTCCGGTGAGGGTGGTGAGTGTAACAGAGGATGATGTCTCTTCGTGCAGCCGTTCTTGTTGCAAGACCTCGTGATTCGGCAGGTGGTCCGGTGGCGCCTCAAGCATATGCTGCACAGATGTTCACCCTTTACAAGCTTCCATCGGTCGTTGGGAGTCAGCTGCAGGAAGGCCTCGCAATACTCCAATTGATTGCATCGATGATCACATGCACATTTATCTGGTTCATGTTGAGCAGTCCGCTCAGCCGGGATATGCACGTTGATGTTTCTCGCCCTCCGTCTGTCGTCCGTTTTCGCCGCTGCTGGAGAAGCTATAAGCGCAGCTTCTTTAGCACTTTTCATCCAGGTTCCAAAATCGGATAAGCTGGCTAGAGGTTTTCCCAAACGCTGCATTCCCCATAAGAATGCGATAATGGGAGGCAGCCGTCCGACAAGTTCCTCTAGCAATGGACCATCGTATCGGTTTTCTAAGCCTCCGGTCCGCACTGCCGCACTGATCTCCTCTACCATCAGGGCATAGCTCACAAGGGTGTCCAACTTTTCCATCCGCGGCACCGGTGCATTTTTTATTTGATCCAGCAGAGTATTGACGATCAGTTCCGGTCGTCCGTAACTGCTGCGTAAGGTGTCTAGAACTTCCTCCAGGTTTTCGGCCTTACGAAGGCGTAGTTGCACAGCCTTCAGCGCCTGACCCTTCAACGCCTGCTGGAGGCGAATGATGTTCTCGCCGTCTGTGAATCCACAAAGGCGGGTGGTTTCCTCATACGCTGAGATGAACATGTCCCATTCCTCCGGATTGCCAGAAAAGGGTGGCAACTTGGACGCACCTGTATGCCTCGCCGAGGCTTGGCTTTGGGACAGCTCTTGGCTGGTCTCAGCGGAACGTCCAAAGACGGTTGAACTTGGTGGCGGAATGCCATAAGAGGGACGCGGGTCCATGGCTGAAACCACCATTTTCTGCTCCAGTCTTTCCAACCGATCCACTAGACGATCCATAACGTTGGTGGATGCCCTCATCCTAGCGACGGTGCAAAGGGCGCATTTCCAGGATGCGATCGATGCCGCCTCGTCCTCGGAGAGACAGGAGATGTGGCACCATCTACCACAAGGATTGCACAGTATCTTGTTTCCTGCGTCCGTCTTCTCACAAGCGTAGCAACGCGTTCTGACCTGCGGGGTCTGAGGAGACTCACTGCTTTTCTCCATACGTGCCTTCATTTGGTCGAAAAGCAGGCTGATTTCCTGCATCATATCCCTCTGATGCGTGGGCGTGGAGCTCCCCGGGTTATCACCGCTGGGGAATGACGTCGTTGGCAAGCCTGTCTCCTTCTGGCTGGATCTTGCGGCACATTTCGGACAGAACCACTCGCGACTTCTAACCGAATCGTCCGCACCAACACACTTGGGATGATAGGCTTCACGACACTCGTCACAAAGTACGCAATCTTCTTCGCCTTGCGCGGCGCAGATTACGCATAGAATATCGTTGGGCGCCATTTCACAAAACTTCACTTGCACGGTTCTTAATGTTCTGACTTGCCTCAAGAACTTTCCGGCACGCTAACGAAGCACTGAAATGGCACTTGCACTCGAGTATTTTTTTAAAATGTTGCCTCGAGCAACAGAATTTTCTCAACTTGAAAGTCCGCGAATAGTAAACGCAAAAAGTTCTTTTAACACTTTATTCAAACGGAAGGGTTAAAAAAATACTCTTTCTTCCGGGACTTTAGTACGCGAGAAAAGGGCGCTTCTTCAGCCGTCGTTCCTTAAGTACCCTTTCGCTCGTTCCCGCTCGGCGCTACGGTCGATGCCCTTTCCCTTCGGTGGTTCTTCGGTTAATCTTCGTGCTAACAGTTGCAAATATGGCTGAGTCATGTTGAAATATTTCGCCCTACGATCGTGGCATCGATGGCATCCTCTCTACGAAGTCAGCGCCCTCTATGTTTAGTTGCTCAAACTAGCATCACGATGAACGGACCGTTGATGTTTGTCAACAGGTCCGATTTGGTGC
The DNA here is from genome assembly GCF_943734685.1 of Anopheles coluzzii. Lineage (NCBI taxonomy): Eukaryota > Metazoa > Arthropoda > Insecta > Diptera > Culicidae > Anopheles > Anopheles coluzzii. The sequence continues at coordinate 51,208,641 of NC_064671.1, read as the reverse complement.
GAATGCATTATTTGTTGCCGTTCTAAGCGGATTATTTTGGTTAAATTCTGGTCTTTGTCTTTGCGGGTTATAATGTTGCATAGGCTTGGGTGGACGTTGCGGGATATTTGAGCGGGGTAATGGTACCGGCTTTGCAATTCGTCCCCGGTATGGCGCGTTTCTTACGTCAACGTTTTGAAACTGGGTTTTGAACGAAGAGCTGGGTCTCGAAAATTTGAGTCGATTACCATAGTCGATAACCTTTGATCGTATGGAATGATCAATTTCCTTGGGTTCGATTCTTGGTTTCGGGAAAAAGGTCCGATTTGGTGCGAATGCATTATTTGTTGCCGTTCTAAGCGGATTATTTTGGTTAAATTCTGGTCTTTGTCTTTGCGGGTTATAATGTTGCATAGGCTTGGGTGGACGTTGCGGGATATTTGAGCGGGGTAATGGTACCGGCTTTGCAATTCGTCCCCTGTATGGCGCGTTTCTTACGTCAACGTTTTGAAACTCGATACAGTAATGGTACGGTTTTGCCAAATTTTCTGGTTTAAAATTTTTACAAAACATGGAAAGCGGGTCACCTAAACCTCTGATAAACGTGTCTAACGCTATCATGTTATAAAGTTTTACAACCACGTGTTCGTGCCCTTTCTACGTTCCGTTCATTACAATTGCGGAACTTATGAGCGTCACTAACTCCGTTATCTTACTGTAGTAAGATTCGATAGTTTTGCCCTTCATTCTAGTTGTGGATTTGAGTTGATGATCCAACGTCATCAAATCTCTTTTGTCCGAATAGTAAAGACATAGCACTTCTTTTATCGCTGACCATTCGGTCGGCGTGTTATTCGTAACAAGAATGGCGTTACCTTCTCCCTTGATCTTTCTTCTAATTATTTTTAAGATTAAATAGAACTCACACGATTCTTTGAAGTCTTTGAAAAGCTCTAAGATGTCTTCAACATCTAAGATGAAATTCGAGAGGTTTCTCGGATTTCCATTAAATTCGGGTAAATCGGCTACGATCCTTGGTATAGGGTAACTGTACCAGTTTTCGGCAGTGTACCTATTTTCGGCAGGGTAGCTAAAAACGTGAAATTCTGCACAAATGCGGTAAAATTTCTCACAAAATACAATTTTGCAGTGAAAGTGTACTTATTTGATATTCACATACGAAGTTTCACACCATTTCATTACGTATTTTCCAAAATATCAAATAAATTGTAATTTTTTTCGGCAGCTTTGCTGTCAGCCAATCGTTCGGCAGGTGTTGTGATTAAGAGAATCAGAACAGTAAAACAATGAAAAAGTGGTGTATATTAAAGATTTTATGCTTATTTAATTTATTCTAACTTGTTCGGAATTTTAAAATCACGATAAACAGGTTATTTTTCACTTTAAATGCTGCCGAAAATAGGTACACAGTAAATGTTCATTTTTGACAGCTCAATGTTGTGGGCTCCTGCCGAAACTCGGAACAATAACACACTTTGAATTTGGATGAATATTCCTTTTAAAAATGATCAAAACACTACAATGCGTATGTCGACACATAATATGACCTTTCTTGTACCAAATATCACCAATTTTACTACAAAAAATGCACTAACTTAAGAGAAAAATAAATATTTGTAAGCCAGTTCGCACCGTACGCTATAACCATCAAACTGTCAATGGCTGCTCTGTTTAAACGTCGCATCAAAATGGCTGTCAAAACGGGCCAAAATAAGCAACATAAAATTAATAATTAACGTGATTTTTAACACCAATCTTAGGAAAGTAAGATTGTTAAATTGCTTTAAACATTTTTTTGTACATATTCACGTTGATACAAACATTTTCTGACCCGTATTCGCGCTGCCGAAAATAGGAACACAGTCTGCCGAAAATAGGAACAAACTGCCGAAAATAGGAGCAAAATCAATGTTTGCATTTTCACGAATATTTATGAATAAGGACTTTGAACCGGCAAATAAAAAATATTGTAACATACTATGATAGTTTATCAACCAGAATAACAACACTTTCAAGAAAAATAATGAAAAATATTGATGTGTGAGCAATTTTTGTGAAACTGCTGCACTAGCCTGCCGAAAACTGGTACAGTTACCCTATTACACCTGTCGTGGAAAGATAGCGCTGGATTCACCACAAAATTGGGTGCGTGCGCAAACGTGTGCGCGCCCATTACATTGTTGCTACTTTCTCCGTTTTCATGAATCATATTAATATTGGTTCTGAATATTTCTATCAAGTTTTTCAGAGGCTTTTCTGGGTAAGCCAGTTTTTGTTGTATTAGTGTGTAAGTTTTTTTGAGTGTCTCTAACTAGCCTATCCTATTAGTTCACTTTTGACACTGCACTTTCACTTTTTCGGATATTGGGGCCCTTCACGATTCTAGTCAGTTTTTTGTATGGAGTTTGACAGTTGGAGGCTGAAATCATTTAAACACTCCATACAAAATCACATAAAAAACTAGCCTGCAATTTTCAATCTAGATTATTCTAGCCTCAAAGCTAGAATTAGATTGGAGTACCTGCTCGAAAACACGGTGTTGTTTACATTCTAGAATCAAAGTGTATGTAGTCGAGGTGGTTTCATACCATGTTTTTATAATAAATTTTGAATGTCACTTTTGACTAGATGGGTGAAAACTTTTGTTCAAACAAGCTTTCTGGAGGCTTGACGAATACTCAAAGCACTCTTAAAATCTTCATTCAGAAGCAGAAGCGATAAAAATCAGCCTTTTAAATTCATACACCTTGGGATAAGCCCACTTGTATATTATACTCACTTGGATAACTGCTTGAAAACTCCTATACAATGCAAACAGTTGACAGGCTGAAATTTCAGCCGACGAACTTACAACGGAAAGGGCCCCATTGTTTCGGATATTTTTTTGTTAGTAATATTATTTATATTCACCAAAATATTTCCGATATGAGTAGAAGCCGCATCGTCTGATGTCGTCTCTTCTCATGGTTAGGCCCTCCTTAGTGGAGCTCGTCGCGCTTCAATGCCTCAAATCGCTGGTTAAACGGCGATGGTTCTGGGACCAGACGTTGAATTCCTGTGTTGTAGGGCAGCTGGAGCTCGCTTCTTCTAGCGAATTATACAATTACTTGGGGAGTCTCCATCTTCAGGCGCCAGTTACAGTTTTCCGATGAAGTGGATGTTTTTAAAAAAGCCAAAAGATTGGTTTGGCTTTTAGTTGAGAACTAATTTTATTTATTTATACTACTTTATCTGCTTCACATCGGTGTGTCCGTTCTGCTTGTTCAGCACACGCGCATCCGTATTGCGTCGTCAGCGACTGTGACTCCGCGCGTGTCATCGAAACGGGAGAACGTCGGTTTTGTGTTCAAACACTTCGTTTTTGCTTGATATATTCAAGCACAAGACAAGAACGGAAAAAAACCATATTATACAACAATTACTAAAGCAAATCGTATCATACCTTCAAATCGGGACGTAACACTTTATTAAGGCAAAGACTCGTCTCTTTCACAATTCTGCTAATCCAAGAACGAGACATCTGAAATAAAATAATAAAAATGTATTTGTTTACGTTTCATGTTTTTAAATGCCCATAGTCCCGAGTGAAATATTTCACTTGCATTATTTGCATATGCGTTTCACCTATAAAAGAAACGATTGACAGGTGCTGTTTTTGTGTGTATTGGTAGGGAATTAGACCACGGGAATAAGCTGCCATAATGATATTCATCTTGTAACCGACCACGAAGGAGAAACGGCTCTCGACAGCGCGCGTTAAAATAAAGTTTTGTAAAATTGTGAAAGCGTGTTCTGGTTTTCATAAAAATATAACACAACGTAGGGATTTGCGCGATCATAAATTGGTGCCGTGACCAGGATTGCTGCGGAAATTTAATTACATAAATTTTGTGCCTGTTTGTCCGTTTATTTGGTGCTCCGTCCCTTTACAGTACCGTCTTTATGTGAACATTTGTGACACTACTTTCTCCTTCGTGATTTGTGAACATTCTTTTCGGTTAAATAGTGGACCAAACACATCGTTATTTCGCTAGTTGCTGATTTGCATTATTGTTTTTAAAGTGTTGTACGCCCGTGTTTTGTCCTGTTACGTCTGTACGTTTGCTGCGTAGCAATTGCGACAGGTTTTCGGCCACACCTTTTTTGGACACCATTTTCAAAAATCAGGACTAAGGTTTTGTGCGTTACGTTTTCCGTGAATGTTTGATTTATTCGTCGTGTAAATCGTCTTCTACGTTAGGATACGATTTTTTGAACATTTACGCGTTCGTGTTGTAACCCCGTCCCACGTTCCGCGTCTCGCGTCCGATTTTTCCGTATTCTACACGTCGGTTTAAGTTTCGATTGGTTTCGCGCGCAAAATCGTCATCTTAGTTCATCGTCCTCAGCGCATCAAAAATGGCCAACATGGAGCTCCTGCTTTCCCGCCGCTTAACCCTGGAAGAGAAATTGAACCGAGCATCTGTTTTCGTGTCGAACTACGTTCCTACTAGAGACCGTTTCGGATTGCGGACTACCCAAGTACCGTTTCGGATTGCGGAACTTGAGAATCTAGCCGCCGAATTCGACAATGTTCAGCAGCATATCGAAAACTTGGCAACATCAGAGTTACGTGGAGAAGAAGGCCAAGTTCGTGCTGTCATCGAAGAGAAGCTGTACGTCACGAGAGCATCGTTAAGTGCGCTTTTGCCGCACGCGTCCTCCGCTACTTCATCTACCAGCAGCGTGGCAGTGTCCGGCATAAAGCTGCCTACCATTGCCCTACCGGAGTTTAGTGGAAACGACATGCATTGGGCTGCTTTTCGTGACACGTTCGAAGCGCTGATACACAAAAATTCCGAAGTAATGGAAATTCAAAAATTCCATTATCTTCGCGCTGCATTAAAGTGTGAAGCTGCGAAGCTCATTGAATCGTTTCCATTATGCGCAATAAAAAATCAGATAGCTTGGAAGTCTTTGGTAGATCGCTACGCTAATAACTATCTGCAAAAGAAGAGACACCTGCAGTCAATATTTTGTATGACTCGTGTAACAAGGGAATCTAATGTGGCCCTGCATAAGCTCGTGGACGATTTTGATCGACATGTAAAAATGCTGCAGCAACTCGGCGAGAAAACGGAGCATTGGAGCACCATGCTAGAGTATGTGCTGTGCACCAAGCTGCCAGAAGAGACCCTAAAAACGTAGGAAGATCATGCCTCAACATTAGAAACGCCTGACTACAATACATTGATCGAGTTCCTGCAACGAAAAATGAGAATACTTGAGTCAATCTCCATGAACCATCATTCGAGCAGAGAACCTACCTACCCACAGATGAGACGAACGCCAACGCATCTTTCTTCTTGCTGTTGCGAGTACTACGAGAAAATGCGCACACTGCCAACATGACCATCTGCTGGGAAACTTTTACAAGTTTATCCGCCTTCCGCTGTCTGAACGTATGCAGATAGTCCATACGAAGAGGGTATGTAACAATTGTTTAAAGGTAGGACATGTAGTACGTAGCTGCCCTGCGGTACATAATTGTAGACATTGTGGAGAGAGGCATCATTCTTTGTTGCATCGCGGTTCGAATAGCGCACCCGAAAGCCGAACGGAATCTAGTATGGCGATGTCAGCCTCTCCCGGTCCTCACAAAGCCATAAATGAAACTGTCGTGCACAGCCAAAATGCCGCTGGAGAAATCGAGATAAATGAACATGTTTTTCTTCTCACTGTGCGATTAGTCATTGTTGACGCATTTGGCCAGGATCATCCGGTTCGTGCTCTGCTAGATAGCGCGTCGCAGCCGAACTTAATGACCAAAAGGCTCGCATGTTTACTTCAACTTCCTGCTCAAGACGTACACTGGTGGACATAAAAATAGGAACTTTTTTCTGTGACCGAAAGACATAGTTCTTGTCAGAAATATTTGGTAGCCCTGAAAAGGACTGTTTAAGTGGTTGTTTGGAGGAGGTGTTGCGGTGTTCCACAGAGCGAAAACACATTCTAACGGTCAATGTGGTGACCGTTATTCGCTATCACTTCCTGACAGCGTTTGGCCATATCGCCGATGAGGTTACGGCATTTGCTTCTGGGTATGCGTTTCCACATAACCTTGCAGCGTGTCCATAGATCATCGGCTGAACGTGCAGGCTGGTTCTTAAGCTGATGCTTGAGAGTTGACCACAGATTTTCAATCGGGTTGAGGTCAGGACTCAGGACTCACACCATTACGTGGCCGCCTCCGTGAATTAAGGTTTTTATCGTATTTTTCGGATGATACGCTTGATTAGGAAGGCGCCAGACGTATTTAATGCCGTCCGAACCATCCAGATTGATTCTGGACTCATCAAAAAAAAATTATTTTGCTCCACCAAAAGATGGATGCAGCTAAATGTTCTTCGGCAAACCGAATGCGCGCTTCTACGTGGTGCGGCAGCAGCTTACGAACCTTCCGCGGTCTCCGGGCACAGAACCGAGCGGCGTGTAAACGGCGAGACACCGTTTTCGCCGAAACTTGCAAACCAAGCTCCTGCTTGATACGAGCGCAAGTATTGAAAGGATCCGCCCTGATCATCTCAACAATCTGTGCGTCAACGTCGGCCGTTGTTTTTCGCGGACGACCTGTCGATTTACCCGTAGCCTCGCTACGAATGGCGTTGTCCACAAACGTCCGCGAACGGCCGAACGCCTTGCAGATTGTCTTGATCGGCACGTTCTCACGATATAGCCCCTGAATGTGTTTTCGCTCCTCTGGTGTGCAGTGCTTTCTGCGACCCATGATGATTTTGTGGAATTTTTAAATAGCAACCTTTCACCTTGACCACTGATGGAAGAATGAAGCGCAACACGGTTTGGCTCTCCTTTTATACTGCCGCAAAACGCTGCCGGCACTCAAAACTCAGATAAGTAGCGCACCAAAAATGAGAGTATAAAAGGCAAAAATCGGCTATTACAAATTCAGTACGCTTCGAACTGTTGGCGATGACACACCTAGTGAACGCAAAAAAAAAACACACACAATTTTTTTTCCTATTTTTATGTCCACCAGTGTATCTATCGCTGATTGGAAAATACCAGAAGGAATCGTGTTACCAGCTCCTCAATTCAATAAAGCGCAGCCAGTTGATTTGATCATAGGGGCTAAACACTATTACTCTTTGTTCCCCTCCTCTGCGCGTTTTCAGTTATCTGATCAACTTCCGTGGCTGATTGAGAGTGTATTTGGTTGGATCGTAGCCGGCTCAGCAACTGTACAATTTCTTCCTCATTCTCCTATGTCACAAGTATCTGTAGCCGTGTGTATGTTGTCACTGGAAGAAAGTATGGAGCGGTTTTGGAAAATCGAATCGCTGCAAAATAAAGATGGATACTCTCCCGAAGAAAAGAGGAGTGAAGAGCTGTACCAGAAGACGACGGAGAGAAATGAAGAAGGTCGATATGTTGTACGCATATCACGTCATCCTGACTTTGGACTGAGGCTTGACGAATCTAAGTCAGGTGCACAGCGCCGATTTCACCTTCTGGAGAGAAGGTTTGAACGCGATTCAAAAGTGAAGGAGGAGTATCACGCGTTCATGAGAGAATATCTGGATCTTGGGCACATGACAGCAGTACGTAAAGGAACGCCGGAACCTACAGAATGCTATTATTTACCACACCACCCAGTACTTAAAGAAATAAGTACCACGACCAAAATACGGGTAGTATTTGATGGCTCGACGAAAACCACAAGTGGCTTCTCTCTTAATGAATCTCTTTGCGTTGGCCCAGTGGTGCAAGATGATTTGTTGGATCAATTGTTGCGTTTTCGAACATACCGTGTTGCATTAATTGGGGACATTGCCAAGATGTATAGGCAAGTGTTACTGCACCCTGATGATCGGACTCTTGTACGCATTTTGTATAGATTCTCACCACAACACCCTTTGCAAGAATATGAGCTGTTAAAAAACGAAGCGGAAAAATAATTCAATGCCGAACACGTTAAAGCCTTTTGGTTGTACTTTAGCTGTTGCCAAAAAATATGTCTTTTTATTCCGCCAGTTCGTTTGTAAATAAAGCTCTGGATAATCTTGCGAGTCTTTTTAGCCTATTTCCTTAACAATATTCTCTCTTTTTCCCATCTCTTTTCCTCTCTCACCAATTCCTAACGCATATGTCGACAGGTCGTAGGAACCATCCTATTTTGCTGTTGTAAGGTTCCAACAATGTCCCCCCAAGTGTGGCACAGTTGAATCACCTGGCATTTCACATTAACTGTAGCTTCACTTCCTATAGACCTGTCAATTACGTTCGCGTGTTGTTATTGTCGTCCGTGAATTACATGTGCTTTTCATGATAGACTTATAGTATTAACAGATTTGCTTAAACGGTGCGTCTATGATGATAGCTGAACCGTTACAATTAGTCACCAAATCGAAATTCTAAACTGTTCCCGCAAAATATACGAGTAACGTGTGCTTTCCTAATCTAGCAGGATAGCTACCGTTTGCCAAATAATTAGACCACATCACTGCACGTCGCTTCCTCTCGGTTAGGAGTTATTGTTCGTCCTTCATAGCTAAGTATACAAGCCCTCGGCTTACTGCTCCATCTAAAACGAGAATATTTTAGTTTTAGGTGTACAGCATATCATACCACCGATCAACTTATGGCGCATCGTAAATCGCTCTGCATTTGCATCTGAAGCTCCGGATGCACTTTCTGGGCTGCGTTGTGGAGGCTTCCTTATACGCTTTAGCTATCTTCCTGGACACATAGCAGTGGAAAAGGCACCCAGAACATCGGTTGCGTATCGCACACGGCTAGGCTGGTGTACTGTCAACTGCTATTTTTTCCGGATAGACGCTCGGCATACTAGTTGCGTTACGGTAAGCTGGATGAATTGTACCATTTAGACGTCACTAGTTCTATCGACTGTGCCCCAAGCTGATGCCGATAAGGATGATTCCTCTTCGAAGCCATCGCCATATTATTCGACCTACAGCAGATGCTTCTGCGGCCGGAAGGGTTCATTTTGCTACTGCTACTCATCAGATTCCACTGGAACTCGAGCCATGTCGCTATCACCACACAATTGGTCACCCAGCTGATCAATCCATCGTCCATCACCTTACTCCTGTACACCTTTTTGCGAGGACTCGCGTCTCCTGTTTCAGGGATGCTCCTCAAGGCGACTACTTCCGACGTGATGAGTTGGCGACGATGTAAAGTTCCCGTCTTACTCTGCACCCGCTCATAAGGCATCAAATTTCTTTTCTGAAATGCACCTTCCGGGGGTGACTACTTCCGATGGGATGGCAGCTTCGCGCAATGTTCCCGGGAGAAATGCTCCGCTAGGGTCGATGGAGACTTACACGCGTTCCATCTTCGGACTCGTCTTTCGGTAGCTCTTTCCACCCTTCGCATACGACGCGTACTCAGCCTTCCTTTCACTCGTCACTTGCAACACGGGTTATGATTAACGCGAATAGAAACGCCCGCGCGACTTACTTCGACTTGGATCCGCGAGACGATATTTCGACACAATTGTTGTGAAAGGGTTAGAACTATTTATTATAAATAAAATGCTTAATTTTATGCTCCCCAACACCAGAACTTTTATTTCAATTACTACACTTCCGATCAAGCCAAGCACCGACACCAGAATCTCCTTCATCTTTTTACCGCCATCGCCCGTTGGCTCCTTCGATCGTCAACCTTGTCCTCTCTCCATTCTCACGATGATCTTTCTCTCACCTCCTCTCCTATTTCACGGTTCGTGTTCTTTAGCCGCCTGTACAGATACGGCCGCCGTTATCAGCTGTCATCGACGGTCTATATCGTAGCGGCCAAGGTCGCTACAGTTGACTAATATTTTTTGGAATGTTAAAAAACGAAGCGGAAAAATAATTCAATGCCGAACACGTTAAAGCCTTTGGGTTGTGCTTTAGCTGTTGCCAAAAAATATGTCTTTTTATTCCGCCAGTTCGTTTGTAAATAAAGCTCTGGATAATCTTGCGAGTCTTTTTAGCCTATTTCCTTAACAATTTAACAAACAAGAGAGAATTTCCCATCTCTTTTCCTCTCTCACCAATTCCTAACGCATATGTCGACAGGTCGTTGGAACCATCCTATTTTGCTGTTGTAAGGTTCCAACATGAGCTGAATACCGTAACGTATGGACTGGCTCCTTCTTCGTTTCTTGCGACACGAACGTTATTGCAATTGGCAGAGGATGAAGGTGCTGGCTACGCTCTTACTGGATCCGCGCTGAAGAAGAATTTTTATTCTAGACTAGACTATTCAACTAGAGCGTTCTATTGAGCAAAGGAGGTTTCGAGCTGCGAAAATGGACGTCCAATCGTCTAGAGGTGCTTAAGGGTTTGTATGGTTCTCAGATCGGTACAAAATCATCGTTGTGTTTCGCTACGCATGAGACGGTGAAAACCCTTGGCATCAGCTGGCAGCCTCAATAAGATGTCTTGCAATTTGATTGCATGATACAACCAGACAGTGCATTCGCAACAAAACGGTCAGTACTTTCTACTATAGCTAAAATGTATGACCCTTTAGGAATGATGGCTCCAATAATCATTCGCGCAAAAATCATCATGCAGGAGATGTGGGTGTCTTCGTGCGATTGGGACGATCCTTTGCCTGATTGTATTGTCGCTAAATGGAAGCTGTTTCAACTCGAGGTATCTTCTTTGGCCAATTGTAGCATGGATCGTGTTGCTACATGTGTTGCTGCTATGTGTTGCTTCCTAATGTAACCAAAATGGAACTTCACACGTTTGCTGATGCGTCCATCGCTGCGTACGGAGCATGTACTTATGTGCGGTCGGAGGAAGCTGGAGTTGTTCGTGTTGCGCTACTGGCATCCAAGAGCAAAGTAGCACCACTGAAACGGTTATCCATCGCTCGACTTGAGCTGTGTGCCTGCGTCCTTGCAGCGCACTTACATAACCGCATTAAGCGTGCTATCAACATGAGGATAGATGGATCGTGGTTTTGGACCGATTCGTCAATTTGTCTAAATTGGTTAAAGCTGCCGCCGAATACATGGAAGACATTTGTTGCCTATAGAGTTTCGGAGATACAGCATTTTACCGCCGGATGCAAATGGAAACACGTTGCTGGAATTGAGAACCCAGCTGATTTAGTATCTCGTGGCATGTCAGTTGCTGATTTTAACGAGAGTCGTTCGTGGAAACGTGGGCCTTCGTGGCTCGCGCTCTCCGAGAAGTTTTGGCCCGTTTCCGATCCTTCTGAAGGAGATGATGAAGAGAGAGCGCTGAAGGTGTTGCAGACGTCGATTCATACGGCGCCGACTTACAATTGGGTTTTCCTGCGTTGGTCATCGTATACTCGCCTAGTAAATGTTGTTGCACATTGTTTACGATTTACCACGTACAGTATCGGACATAATGATAGGACCCTAGTTTTTTCAACGCAGCATACACCCGTTGGGACAGGTTTAGGGGAAGTCGGGGTTGGTTCGACACTGCGGGTAAGTTCGACACCTTGCCGTTTTTGTATTTATAGAACTTTTTGAAGACAAAAAACTTATACATATTATTTAAGCCAACTATTTCGAATATTTGAGTCACATTTCACTGATCAGAAACCTGTCAATTGTCAAAAAACAACAAAATAAACACATGGTGGTTCTGATTGCCAGCCGATGTAAGTTTTTACTTCTGGGACTTAAGGAATTGTGGCGTTATTTCAACAAAATTATAGTTTCCGTGTTAATAGTATTGTTTTATAAATACTATTGATTAGTTCTGTATCACAGGGCGTAATTTTTATATTAAACTTTATAATATAAAATGTCACTAAAACTTGTGCGGCCAATGGGGGTAAATTCGACACCCCACTTGGTAATGCTTATTTGTAGCATGTTAACTTTGTTTATATCGTAATTTGAAAGTGCCTGTATTTTATACAGATGTCCCTTAACGATGTACGACAAACATAAGAATCAAGCTGAACAAACACTCAACTAAAACTATCGTAGAAGCTTTAAAATTCAAGATGTCAACAAACCTAGGAAGTGATAATTATGGAATTTAGCTATTATTCTCTCACAGAACGTTTGCCAAACTCGGACTCAAAACGTGTACTTTATATATGGTTTAGGCTTATGAAAATTAATATTGTTATGGCTTTGACCGTATTTAAGGCTGACTTTAGGCCGGGTACGCTTAACTGAAGAAAAAAAAAATAGTCGCTGGTTTGGAATCACATTGACCGATATTCGCCTTTTGGCTTTCGAGTTGGTAGAGAAAAATAAAATTGAACACCCTTCGATTTTATAAAAAAAGAAAAAGATTACTGGAAGATGGCCAGGTTATTTTTTTAATGGAATCTTAACCAATTATTCCGTAAACCAGATTCTATTGCCGCAGCTTCTACTATATGGAGTCTGGTCCGATGCTATTTGTAATGAAATTTTTGTTCTTGCTTGTATAGTATATATATAGTATATATATAGTATGTATAGTATATTTCATAACTGTTTTGTGTTAATTTTTCATCAAATTGGTACGAAATACTTTGTTGAACTTCAATGAAAACTACAGGCCATCAGAGTTTGTTATTTTAAAAGCTAAAACCAATGTGTCGAAATCGCCCCCAAGGTGTCGATTTTACCCCATCATGGTGTCGGACTTACCCGCACTACAGTCGTGACGCAACAAAAAACACACTTTTTTATTTTTATCAAAATGATATCAAAATCAATCCTGGAACCGTAGTTTCTCGTATGATGGTACATAATACACCAAAAAAGCTTTTTCGATGTCTACTAGTAAGTTTACATGGTCAAAAGTATTGCAATCAGAGGAAAACCTTAAGGTGTCGGAGGGTCCCCTATGTGTGATTTGTATGTGTTTGTATTTGTGTGTGTGCATGTGTGTGTGTGTGTGTGTGTGTGTGTGTGTGTGTGTGTGTGTGTGTGTGTGTGTGTGTGTGTGTGTGTGCATGTGTGTGTGTGCATGTGTGTGTTTGTGTGTATGTTTGAATGTGTATTGGTGTGTGTGTTTGTTTCACAAGTATGTCGTTTCGGATAGATTTGTTAGTAGTTTTTTGTGTTTTGGGTTAGGTTTTTGATGAATAAGCAGGACCACCGCCCTCGTGATCAGTGTTTTTTTCGATACAATAACAATTTTACGGTCTTCTTTCGCCGTGGTCTTCTGAGGACGTCTGGTTGACTAGCGCGTTTCGGTTGTCCAAGCGCGTTTCGGTTGTCTAAGCACGTTTCGGTTGTCCGAAGCGCTTTTGCCACAAAAGTGCGCGATCGTTCCATTACGAACTCGATCGTTTTGCGCTTAATGCCAGCAGCCGCCATTCGCTTAATGATATGGCGCTGATAATCGGTACAATATTTACCTCGACCCATTGTTACTAACATTGCTTGCTTGGACCGTCAAGAACGCGCTGGTTAAAAACATGGACACGGCTGATCCCGTGCTCTGTCTGCGTTCTACTTCTATACGCGATGAATTACATCGTTGTCGAGCAGCGAAAACATTGCATGGATAAAAACTATCAACGATTACGCGAGTAAGCGTCTTCCCTTCAAAATCGAGAACAGAATACTGCCGCGCTCATGAAACAAAACGCACATTGAAAAGAACACCTGCGCGTCAGCTCAATGCACGCACAAAGTTTCCCATGCGCACACAACGCTCAACGCAGAGATGCACGCAGGCCTTTCAATGGCGTGCACTGGAGAAACACCTGTGAGGGAATGCCGAGTTCATTGCTATTGTGCGCGTGTCCATTTTGCATCGCTGCGCATGCACATTCATCAACCAGCACACCTGCGTTGTCGTCCGAGGAACAAGAGCTACTGTCGATGCAAACTTTAGCTTTTATCCAAGTGTAAACGCACGATGTTTCACATGATAACACACATTATCAGAATACTTTCAACGCAATATGACATAATGGCAAGCTACGTTTTTCAGACACAAACCCGAGCTTTTGCAAATACACATTAAAAAGTACTCTCTCTTTCTACTATACACACACACACACACATACACACACACACTCAAACACACACACACGCTCACACACACACACACACACACACACACACACAAAAACACACACACACACACATCCAAACACAAGTAACGTGGCAAAACAAGTGCACGGTGCGTTGAAAAAACCAGGGTCCTATCTTAATGTCCGATACTGTACCCCCGCGTGTTCATATATATACGCGTGTCCTTCTCGGCGGTTGTGATCGGCTGGTACTTTCGCGGTTAGTATAGTCGGAATTAGCAGTGAGACTCCCCTCTAGCTTTGCACCTGCACCTACTTCTGCAATCCTCTTACCAAACTCCATCAGTGTAACTTCGGGGAGCCGCAGTTTGTACCGCCCCCATTCCAGGCGAGACGTCGGTGGGAGCTTCGCCGATAGTTACTGCTGATCCGAACGCTGCCATTGTCTCAAGTTTCTCAATTCAGGGAGCAGGCATTTTCCTCACCTTTTCGATCTTGCTGTCAACGATCAGTTCCGGCCTTCCAAATTCTATCTCGAGCACACCTAACGTCTCCTCGAAGCTAGTAGATCGTTTCCGATAGCTTGACTGTTGAACGCAGTCAATGTTAATCATTCGCTGAGTAAAACAAAAGAGGACAAACCAATTTGTTCTGCTGCGCAAATCCACGTTTTATTCACATCTATTTTAATCCACACACGCAAGCTGTCAGCGCGGCTCGATGACAGCTAAAACACAGTTCAATGTCTTAGCCATATTATGGCGTGGAAACACCGTTCAGAGGAACAGGGTTTATAGGAACAGGGTTCTTCGGCATGACCTCCAACACTCCTCCTCATGTCGAAGAATTTCTCTCCTCAGTTATTCTAACTTCAGCATCTTACGAAACATGTCATGTTTCTGCGGACCTAATGGTTTAGTCATTATATCTGCAACCATGACAGTCGTAGGGCAATATTCCAAAACAATTTCCTTCTTCTCACAAAGTTCTCTTATAAACCGCTCTCGGGTATCGATGTGCTTCAATTTCCGGCTTATTCTGTCTGTTTTTACAAAGGCGATACAACCTTGGTTATCTTCTTTGATTGTAGTCGCGTTCAATTGATCTTCTCCAAAATCTTTAATCAGCTGCCTTAGCCACATTGCTTTTTGGCATGCTTCCGAAAGTGAAACATATTCAGCTTCCATAGTTGATAATGTCACACACGATTGACGACGGCTATACCATGATATTGTACCACCTTCAAACGTGAATACAAATCCAGATGTTGAACGTCTACTTTCTGAATCGCCTGCCCAATCGGCATCGGAATATCCGATCAGGCCTTGGTTTTTGAATACACCGAGATGCAAGAAATACTCTTTTGTTCCTTTTTGATAACGATGTATGCGTTTGGCAGCTATCCAATCTTGTTGCGATGGCGATGAAAACTTTCTGCCCAGTATAGCTACTGTCGCCGCAATATCTGGTCTGGTCATAACGGACAGATATAGCAATCCACCCACTAGACTTCGATACATTGTAGCATCTTCGAAATTCTCTGCATTGGCACTTTGTTTCAGGTATCCAGGGTCCATTGGTGATCTATCAACTTTAGCTTCTTGCATTCCGTGATCCGTTAGTAATTTTTCTATGAACTGTTTAAGCCGAATTCCATATACTCCATCGGTACATATCACTTCCATACCTAAAAAGTCACGTATTTCGCCCAAGCAATTAATTTCAAATTTCTTGCTTAAATGATCGTATATCTTCTTGGCTTTTACTTCGTCTGCTGCTGCGATCAGTATGTCGTCCACATAGACTAATAAGAAGATATGTTGGCCACCATGAATCGACTTGACAAATAAACATTGATCTGCGAAAGAGGATTTGAAACCTAAATTTGTAAGTACTTCATTTAGCGTCTTATGCCAACAACGAGCTGATTGATGTAGTCCATATATACTACGTTTCAATAGACACACTATCTCCTCCTGTCCTTTAGCTTCAAACCCAGGTGGTTGATGCATATATACTTCATCTTCTAATATTCCATTAAGGTATGCTGTTTTGACATCATAATGACGTACTGTTAGCTTTTGCTTCCAAGCAATTACGAGAAAAGTTCGCAAGGTAGTGTGACGGGCAACGGGTGCATACACTTCTTCATAATCCAGTCCATATTGTTGTTTATAGCCTTGCCTTGCATTTATGTTTAACTATTTCATCATCTTGATTCTTTTTGATTTTGAAAACCCATTTCGAACCTATTACCGTTTTACCCTTTGGAAATGGTACGAGTTCCCAAGTATTGTTTTGTTTGTGAGAGTTAATTTCTTCTTCCATCGCATTTTTCCAATTTGGTTCTTTCATTGCTTCGCGGTAATTAACTGGTTCTTCTTTCGCGCAAGCTGCTACTCCCATGGCTAAATCAAGGATATAATCGTTTAAATGTTTAGGTAGTTTTACTTTTCTCTTTTCTGGTGGTAACTGTTCTTTAGTTGTTTGAATATCAGTTTCAGCATCCGTGAATTCATCATTAGAATCATCCTTAACCGTTTGATCATTACTGGTTTCTGATGGCTCCTCCAACAATGATTCAATATTAACTTCTTCCGAAGTTTCTTCTTTATCTTCAATAAAACGAACATCTCGGCTTATAGTGATTTCATCAGTTTCTAAATCAACAAAACGATATCCTTTATGTTCTAAGGAATATCCAACGAACGTTAGTTTTCGGGCTTTATGATCGAGCTTGCTTCGTTTTACATCGGGTATATGTACATACGCTTGACTTCCAAAAAGGCGAATATGGCTCAAATCTGGCTTTCGACCCCACAACAATTCATAAGGTGTTTTAGGAACAGTTCTCGACGGAAGCCGATTTATAAGATAGGTAGCTGTTTGAACAGCTTCTTCCCAGAAACGCTTGTCTATGTTTGCATCCATCAACATACAGGTAGCTATTTCAGTGATAGTTCTATTTTTACGTTCAGCCACACCATTGGACTGAGGTGAATATGGTGTGGTGTACTGTGGCTTTATACCCTCTTCTTTATAAAATTTACGTAGCTCTGTATAATTAAATTCTCCACCACCATCTGAACGAATAACCCGAGGCTTACGTCCAAAATTGTTTTCTACCCATCGTACATATTCTTTAATATTTTCTACTGCATCAGATTTGTTTTTCATTAAGTATGTAACTGTATATCTACTGAAATCATCAGTAATGTGCATCATGTAACGGTTACCGCTGGGTGTTTCGATGGCCCCCATACGTCGGTGTGCACTAAATCAAGAATTTTGTTTGATTTTCTATCAGAGACGGTTGGAAAAGGAGATCTACATGATTTACCTTTCATGCAACATTCACATGTTATTCTTAAACCACAATCACTCACCCTTATTCCGGTTTCTAGATCTTCTCTATAGATTCTCTCAATCGCTGACCAGTCACTATGCCCAAGCCGTCTATGCCATTGATGTTGACAATCTGCTTTGTGTTTTATCAGTAATGCAGTCATCGAGGTTTCTACCTCGTCTAGAAAATATAACCCACCGTTTATAGATCCTGTAGCGACCACTGCATCACCGGCACTCACAATTTGACATCCCTTTTCATTGAATGTCACTTCCAGGTTCTTTTGAGCTAATTTCCCGACAGAAAGAAGATTAGTAGAGACCCCGGGTACGAATCTAACATCATTCATTTCGATTTGCATTATTTTGCCGGAACCGTCAATGCCCTGTATAATGCCTTTTCCTTCGCCACGATTTTGTGATTTGTTACCGTCGGCCATGGTGATGAATCCACCTTCGTATTCATCTAATGATGTAAAAAATGATCGATTATTGGTCATATGCGCACTAGCGCCACTGTCGATGACCCAGCTATGCGACTTTTCTATTCTGCCCACCGTGAATGCTATTGTTCGCGAGTCGCTTTGTGCTGCTTTTGCTCTTCCGGAATTATTACCGGCACTAGTAGATTGCTCTTCATTTTTCTTGATAGCCAAAAATTTCCTACAATTCTGCTTGAAATGGCCTGGTTTCTTGCAGAAATGGCATGTGCGTACCCCACCACCTAATTGATTATTGAATGGCTTACCCTCAGCAGATCGCATAGCCTTTTCAGTTTTAGAAGATTCACCTTCTCGTCTTTCCATTTGACGATTATATTCATCGATAAGTTTAGATTTTACTCCTTCAAGAGATATGTCTTCGTCTGAACGACTATCTAACGCTGTAACTAAACCATCATACGAAGCTGGTAAACTGCGCAATAACATGCACACTTTTGTATCTTTATCTAATGCTGTACCTGCAGCTTCGAGGCGGTCGAATAAATCGTCGAAAATGCGCAGGTGATCTTCCACGTTACCTTGTGTTGCCAGGTTTGTCGCACATAATTTCTTCAAAAGAGATACTCGAACAGATCGTGTCGTTTTCTGGTGGTATGTTTTCAATTTGTCATAAACGTAGTGTGCAAAAACGGAATTCTTCACCAGTGGTAATTGGCTATCGTCGATTAGTAATATTATTGTGGCCTTTGCTTTTCGGTCTGTTGTCTTCCAAAACGGGGTGCGCTCGATTTCTGGGGGAATGGGTGATTCTACAACATCCCACAAATTTTCTCGACTCAGAAGCATTTCTATCCGAATACTCCATGTTTGCCAGTTGCTCCCATTTAGCTTATCGATTGTGAATTTTGTCTCACTCATTTTTCACGTCGTAGCAGCACTGATTTTACAATGTGAAAATAAATCACTATCCGGCTCTTCTCGGCCGAATCTTTCAGCTGAATGTAATACTCTTGTTTTGAGTCAACTTGCTGGGCCCATAACCTGTTGAACGCAGTCAATGTTAATCATTCGCTGAGTAAAACAAAAGAGGACAAACCAATTTGTTCTGCTGCGCAAATCCACGTTTTATTCACATCTATTTTAATCCACACACGCAAGCTGTCAGCGCGGCTCGATGACAGCTAAAACACAGTTCAATGTCTTAGCCATATTATGGCGTGGAAACACCGTTCAGGGTAACAGGGTTTATAGGAACAGGGTTCTTCGGCATGACTTCCAACATTGACGTGCATTTCCATGGCTTTGGTTCAACGCTGTACTTCTGAGACCCATGTTTAAGGATGTAGACACGCGACTTGGACCACCATTTTGTACGTCGGTTGACTCAAGATCTGGGATGATCTGTCTGGGATGATGGTTTTCGCGATCCTTTCGCGAAAGGAGTTTTCCTCCGCACGCCGCCACGCCTCGTATTCTTGTTCCCGCGCTGCTCGTTGGTCATACATCCACGTCGGATCGTAGTGCGGGGGAAAACTCCTACGGCTTCCCGTTGGTGTAAAGGGGGGCTGACTGGATCGAGGGTACCCGATGCTGCCGCCATCGCGTTGCGCCCCAGGTGCCATACCGACATGGTCCGTATCGGCCAGTCACGCTACTGCCTTTTCCGCCTGGTTCGGTATGCACGCATCCTGTAGAGCAAATTACCGCGTGATTTCGAGCTCACGCTCCTCGAATTCAAGGTTATGACAAAAAGCTATAAACAACGTGTCTTTATTCCGATAACGATAGAAAAAGGGCGATAGCGTACCTCACACCTGTACTTATACCCTTCGCACTATAACCGTCTTCGCTTCGGCTTCGTGTCGCGATCCCGCGAGTCGACCTGCGAGTCGATGTGGGCCCATGCAGCAGAAAGCGTTAGGGCATTACAGGGTTTTCGAGGATTATATAGACATGATCAGCGAGTTGTAGATTCGTTCAGGCATATAATAGACTCTTTCAGCGAGATATAGAATTGTTCGGATGTAGGCGTAGACATGTTCAGCGATTCTGTAGTGCTGTCATTTGTTTTGTTTACACACTGTGCCGCAGGGTTCAATTTTTCATTCTTATAAGTCCTAAAAGTAGCTAATAATCATTCCCCAAGCTGTTTAATACATAAATTAGTTGAAAAAAGCTTATTTTTTCGAAAACTGTTTGTTTACCTCCTGATGAGAATGATGCAAGCTGCAGTCCAAGGGGTACGAAAGTGACAGCTCTACAGTATAACCGAACATGTCTACGCCTACATCCGAACAATTCTATATCTCGATGAAAGAGTCTTTTATATGCCTGAACGAATCTACAACTCACTGAACATGTCTATATAATCCTCGAAAACCCTGTATTATACTATAATACCTTATTTTACTTGTGGTCAACAGGCTGTCAAAAATTCATACAGACTCTGATTTATCATTTAACCTTAAATGTCAAAAATGCATTCAAACATTTTTGGAGCGCGTACCGTTGCACGGCGAGCCATACAAAAATCGTTCACCTGCAATACAGCACAAACAACAGAACGCCCTGTACTTGGCGTTGCGGCCTGTTAGGGATTTTAGTACTTTTTGAAGAAAAAAAAAAACGCAGTATTTGGTATATACCTGACATATTATATATTACAGGGTTTTCGAGGATTATATATACATGTTCAGCGAGTTGTAGATTCGTTCAGGCATATAATAGACTCTTTCAGCGAGATATAGAATTGTTCGGAAGTAGGCGTTGACATGTTCGGTTATACTGTAGAGCTGTCACTTTTGTACCCCTTGGACTGTAACTTGCATCGTTCTCATCAGGAGGTAAACAAAGGATCAGGAGGTTTTCGAAAAAATATGCTTGTTTCAACTAATTTATGTATTAAACAGCTTGGGGAATGATTATTTGCTACTTTTATGGTATTTAAGAATGAAAAATTGAATGCTGCGGCACAGGGTGTAAACAAAACAAACGACAACACTACACAATAGCTGAACATGTCAACGCCTACTTCCGAACAATTCTATATCTCGCTGAAAGAGTCTATTATATGCCTGAACGAATCTACAACTCGCTGAACATGTCTATATAATCCTCGAAAACCCTGTATATCACGTTTAATCAGCATGGATTTATCCCAAAACGTTCCACTACCTCTAGCCTTATGTCGTTCATATCCAAATTGTTCTAGTACTTGGATACAGGTTACGAAGTTGATACAGTGTATTCTGATATTAAATTTACTTTTGATAGAGTATATCATAAACTACTGTTGATGAAGCTATCTAAATTAGGCTTATCTACGTCTTTCGTTCACTGGATTGGGTCTTACCTTTCTAATAGAAATCTTCATGTAAGTTACGGATCGTCCTTTTCTTTACCGTTTTCCAATTCCTCTGGTGTCCCTCAAGGAAGTGTGCTAAGTTCCCTCTTGTTTCTGTTATTCATAAATGACATTAGTTTTATTCTCCCATCTCCTAACCACCTTCTATATGCTGATGACATTAAAGTATTTGTTCCAGTGATGCAAGAGGATGATTGCAGCGCACTCCAATCTCTTCTTAACTCCCTCTCTTCCTGGTGTGCGTCAAACTTCTTAGAGCTCTGTCCTAGTAAATGTAGCGTCATATCTTTTTGTCGTCGTCATTCCCCTCTTATTCACAATTATGTTCTTAAAAACACTGTTATCAACAGGGTGTCACGTCCCAAGTAGAAAAATCGAGCAGTTTTTTTCATTTTTCTAATGACACACAACCGATTTCAGCTTAACGGGTGGTCCAGATTGCACGCACACAAGCGCAAATGAACACGGTGACACGCACATATTGAGACTCGCTGTCAGTTCGTTCTGATGGCTTGAAAACAGGCAAAAAGTTGGGTTATGTGTGGATTGTAAACATTCTGTTCGTTCAATTCACACAAGCTTGTGCCTCAACATCATCTCTGCCGCGCCACCGCCTACTTGCAGTATATCTGTTACTTTCTTCGCTTGTTGTACTGTGAATGAGAGAAGGAGACGTATTATTCAGGTTGGTATTGTATAAATTTATGTACTTACGGTGAATTGAACGCAAACCCTTTGATTGAACAGCTCACCGCGTTACAGCTTGACTATCTCGCGGTTTTGCTTGAGAAGCGTTAGGGAGCTAATAAAAGTAATACATTTGCATATGCTTTTAGGAAAATGGATTTCAACAATAATGTTGAGGAAAAACTAGGCGACACCATCCCAGTCAAACCGTCGAGCAAAAAACTTGAAGCAGCAATTTCAACCGGATCATCTCTACTGAAAAATGAAAAGTGCCCTACTTATCCATCCCAGAATCATCAAAATTCCCTACCTCCTGCCGTGCCACCACGATCCTCCTCATTGCCCCGACCAAATCCTCAATTAATCTTAAAAACGAACATAGCCTCACCAATTCCTTTTCCCTTCGCACCCCCTCGAACCACATCCTTGTCCACGCAAAGCTTTCCGGTGCAATCCATTTCCTTTCGAGCCATAAGCACTCCCGCTTCCGATCCGAATAATACTTTCAAATTAAACTCGCCCACCATACCACCACGATCCTCTTCCTTAATGATGCCAAATTCTAGTCACGTTTCTTCCAAAAGTCCCAAAACACCGAAAGTGCATCACATCCTCCTACCCAAGGATAATGTATTTAGAAGGTTGATTTTTATCGCTTTTGCTGGGTGACATTGTGGGGGACATCTGTCACTCTCTGCATACAAATTCCATTACCCCACACCAGCCCTCCCCGATTTTTATACTGGAGCCCCCGGAAGAGAAATGTCAAGTCGAGAATGTCATTTTGCTCTGAACAACTTCACCTTGTCATTTATAACACCTTGCTCCTACCTTACCACCACGATCTTGTTCTGTGTCCCTTGCTGAGCCCAACAGAAAACTCAATCCAACTGAAAATTTAAGACAGTTGGATCGTATTGAAAAACAGTTGAACATTCTGTCCAAAGTAGCTTGTCACACACAATTTGTGACGAACTTAGTTTTAGACAATCTCTGTAAGACGCAAATTCGGAAAGGAATCCGCTAATCAAAAAAATGGAAACTCTTGACATGTTAGAAGAAATGGAGAGAAAATTTAAACATGAAAGCTTATACATGGCAAAGACGATTTGCCTTTTGTTAAGTGCATTAAAAGGGACCGACAATGTCCAAGAAAGACTATCGATAACACTCGATTTGTTATTCGATCGCGATTTTTTTTCCAAGTTTAGTTCGACAGGTGTTGGGTTTCCGGAAGCCAAGATTCCATTAGAAAAATACGTCTATGTTATAAGTTTATTTAAATTTGTAGGAGGCACTAGCTTTATAGATGACACAGCTACGGTTTCACACGAAACAGTGAAGACTTTTCTAGTTGATAAGCTAAAATACGGAAAAGCACGAAGTTTAGTGAAAGGGTTGCGACATACGGTGAAACGTAAAAAAGAATTATAGAAAAGAATTATGTATATATGTATAAGTTAAGTATATATATATAAGTTTTTTATTG
This sequence comes from Anopheles coluzzii, assembly GCF_943734685.1. NCBI lineage: Eukaryota > Metazoa > Arthropoda > Insecta > Diptera > Culicidae > Anopheles > Anopheles coluzzii. The sequence goes on along the minus strand of NC_064671.1, from coordinate 51,185,327 downwards.
AATTAATGATTTAGGCATTTATACAGTTGGAATATGAGCTGTGATTCAAGTTGTGATATGAACTATGTAGGAGTAAACGTTTATGTATTTAATGGGTAAAAATTATATGTGAAATACCAACAATCTGTTCTAGTTCTTAAGGCATTTCCTCCTTGCATTTTGCCTTATCCCGGGCATACTCGGCAACTTTATTCTACTCATTTTAATACAAAGCTAATAAAAAAAAATAATAAAAATATTTAACTAAACTTAAACCTTATTTACCTATTCTAAACCTAATAGCTTACATATTTTAATTATGATCTAACTTTCAAGCGGATGTAAAAGAGGACTGAAATAAAATGTATTACGCTGATCTAAACTAACTGCCACTAGCTTGCATTTAATTTCTTTTAATTCTACCCTGAATATGTCCTGTGATAAATCTTCTACCCTAGCTTTAAAGTTATAAATTATCGCCGAGCTACATGGTTGGCTAAAAGTTAGTTGTTTCTCTTTTAAGAATCGTCCTTCTATAAAATATGATCCTGATGACTTTTCTGCAGTACAATACCTTACTATCTGATCCTCCTGTGTTAAAAACCATCCATTTCTATTGCCCTTTATTAACATAAATTTTGGTTTGACCAACAAAATTACCTCATCTTTTTTTACCTTTAGTGATGGACACACTGTATCATCCTTTTTCCTTGCATCTGCTGCCTCCAATTGTGTTAGTTCTATTAATCTACACACTATCTGGTTTAAAGTTCTATGTCCTGTTCTAGCTAAGTTTTTCATAAAGCCTAACTTGTCCTCAATACGATAAGTTGATAAAAATGGAAGAGGCCCGAAATTTTCAACATCTGCTGCTACATGTAGTAAATTATGAACGTTAATTGTTAAATGTGTTCGACTATAAACTGTGCTATATTCTAATACAAATTGTTCGAGCAACTGACCAGCATATATCCAATATTGTTCAAATATTCTTGATGAGAATAAATTTACCGCAATGAAAAAAAGTTTTTGGAGCTCATAGGCTAGATCTGATATTCTGTTTTTTAACAAAGGTATGCTAACGTGATATAAAAATGCTGACAATTCGGACCCCTTCCAAAATCCTAAATATTTTAATGCCCTAGGCTTACGATGTATCTCTGACGGGTATTCGATCCTGACTAAAATATTTGAAATTTCTAACTGCTCCTGTTTTGACCACTTCGGAAAAGGGTGTAAAGCACCAGTTGTAAAACCTTTAAGTAATTTTTTTTCTATTCCTAATGCGAACAAGTGAAGGTCATCGGCTATCGTTGTTTGTGTTACGATGTCTACTTCACCTGTATCGAATAATGGCCTGTAATATTTTTGGTGTTTCACGTAGTCTCCGTTTCTAAATTCTTTGTCGGTCCGAACTTCAGCTGTTCCTTCATATATTGTTTTGGTTCCGTCATGGCTGCCAACAATTTTGCACTTTATGCATGCTTCCAGCCCAGGAGGATACGTTACTCCTAAAAATATATAATAAATTTGCTGTTACTCTCTACTTCTCTTTGAAAATTCTCAAGTTTCTTATTGTATCATTCTTACCTTTGATGAACGCACGAGCTGGTGTATCTGCTACAATAGCTTTCAGGCAAAAGTCGATGATAATTGCGTTAACATCAATGCCTTGCACCAGTACGCGGATGACATCATCCACTAAAGGCCGGAGAAACCCTTCCAAACAGCTCGGTTTTGTCGCACCACAAAATACACCCAGCACCATGATTGGCAGTGCTGGTAGATTAACTATGTGCATTAATATAGGCCATAGCTGCGTTGGTCCACTATTATGCATCGGAAGTCCATCTACCGCGATATTAGCTTCTATCAATCTGATGACTGGTGGTATAGATCTAGAACGAAAAAGTAATCCAAAAATTACCACATGTTCATTCCAAACAGTCATATTATTCTTAATATATAATATTGTTGGAGAGTGCTTTGTATTCCTTGGTACCAAAGCTGCCCTTCTCCAACGGTCGTAAAATGTCTCTCCACCTGTTTCGGAGTCTTCAGTAGCGTCTTTGCACACCTAGGAAGAGAAATATTTGTAGTTTCACGAGTCAACACCAGCAAATCACTCAATGCAGAATGCGTTATTTTATGAGTTAAAGCCCATATCCTAAGCCTGCTAGCATTAGCATTGCCTTCGGGGGCTTCATCAGTATCAAAATACTCATCCTCATTGACTTTGTCCTCCAATTCGCCTTCACTACAATCGTCTTCCAACACCGAGCAATCAGCGTCTTCATCGTCATCAGAAACGTAATCCGCTGCTTCTGATTCCATGGGTATATCGGCAATTTCCACGGCATCTGGCTGCACATTCCCGTATGATGAAGCTGTAATGTGTAATAATATTAAATAACAAATTATTGCTCTGCTTGCGTTTTTCATATTTCATTGTTTTAACACAAACATAACTTACAGGCGTCCCCCGAGTTACGACCTCCTCGAGTTACGACGATTTGCAGATACGACGATTTTGATTTTGACAGTTAAAAGTTGTCATTGACTAGAAATTTAAGTATTTTTTTGAATTTCTAGGCTAATAACCGTTATACACACATTTCCAAAGATTCCACAACTCCCCGGTCTTGAATATCTATATTATGTAAACGGCTTTTGGAGGAAAATTAATACATTATAGTACATTACTTTAAATAAAGTACACAATTTCATAGATTCCGACTCTTCAATTTCAGTTATAATCTTTATATTCACAGATATTCGACATACGACTATTTCGACTTACGCCTTCCTTTGGGACATATTTTCGGTCCCAAATACAGTCGTATCTCGGGGGACACCTGTACCTTGTTGATCGACACTAGTGATGGGTAGCCGGAATCGCACCCACGGCTCGGAATCGCTTCCGAGCATTGCTACTCCGGCTCCGATTCCGAAAAATTCAAACCGTCGATTCCGCCCGGAGCCGTCGGAGCCGTCCGGAGCCGTCCGGAGCCGTCGGAGCCGTCCGGAGCCGTCGGAGCCGTCCGGAGCCGTCCGGAGCCGCTAGTCGGCAGTCGGAGCCGTCGGAGCCGTCGGAGCCGTCCGGAGCCGTCGGAGCCGTCGGAGCCGTCCGGAGCCGTCGGAGCCGTCCGGAGCCGTCGGAGCCGTCCGGAGCCGTCCGGAGCCGTCGGAGCCGTCCGGAGCCGTCCGGAGCCGTCGGAGCCGTCCGGAGCCGTCCGGAGCCGCTAGTCGGCAGCTGGAGCCGTCGGAGCCGTCGGAGCCGTCCGGAGCCGGTCGGAACCGTCGTAGTCGTTGGAGCCGACGGAGCCGTCGTAGTCGTTGGAGCCAACGGAACCGGTTGGAGAGGTTGGGACCGTCGGGGCCGTCGAAGCCGACAGAGCCAGTTCGAGCCGTCGGAGTCGTTGTAATAGTCGGAAGTCTTCTGAAGCGCATTAATTTCCCGATATCAGCGATGATTTCATTTAAAAAAAACAGCTTACGAGTAATAAAATAGTCTTCTTCATTTATTGCTCTGAAGTTTTTTTTTGTATTTTTTTTAAACAATAAAGTCAAAAACAATTGTTTGCTCCGTATATATAGGGAAAAACTATGAATCAAACTATTATTGATCTTTATTTTCATAAAAGATGGACGGATGATTGATAGTTATATTCTTTGTCTTGTCCATGTGCCATCATGTTATTCGGTAAAAAACAAGAGCGGCCTAAACCATACACGTTAGTCGATGTAAACAACCGTGCAAAACTGCCATAATTACACTCGTCTACCTCGTTCGTATTTTATCAAACCCACCTCCCGTCATAGTTCTATTGCTCCTTGACCTCCTAATTTGATTCATTTTTTTCCTATGTATATATACGGAGCAAACAATTATTTTTGGCTTTATTTTTGAAAAAAAAACACACAAAAAAACTTCATATCAATAAATGAAGAAGACTCTTTTTTTACTCGTTAGCTGTTTTTTACAATAAAATTATCACTAATATCGGGAAATTAATGCGCTTCAGAATGCTTCCGACTATTACAACTACTCCGACGGCTCCGACGGCTCCGGACGGCTCCAACGGCTCCAACGGCTCCGACGGCTCCGCCGGTTCCGGACGGCTCCGGCTGGCTCCGGACGGCTCCGACGGCTCCAACGGCTCCAGCGGCTCCAACGGCTCCGACGGCTCCGACGGCTCCGGACGGCTCCAGCTGCCGACTAGCGGCTCCGGACGGCTCCGGACGGCTCCGGACGGCTCCGACGGCTCCGGACGGCTCCGACGGCTCCGGACGGCTCCGGACGGCTCCGACGGCTCCGGCTGCTGACTAGCGGCTCCGGACGGCTCCGGACGGCTCCGAGGTCGGAGTTTCGCACCTACCTTCCGGAATCGCTTCCAATTTTGGCGGAGTCATCCGGAAGCGATTCCGGATTTTTGTTGAATTTACCCATCACTAATCGACACCGCTACTTGTTCCCGGAAGATTTTCCTCTTCCCATTCCTTTTCAAAGCGCTACCAAATTGCTTTGGCACGCTTGCTCGCCACTCCACTTTTCTTCAAACGTTTGGACGTATCCATTTTCACTTGGTTTTATGCAAAACAAATAAAAAAAACAACTTTAAGTTCGAAGCAAAAGAAATCTCTTTCATCTGTTTCCAACACCAGTTTGTTTTGATTTGAAAATGCACCCGCAACTCTTGACGTTTACACACACCACCATACATTTGATGCTCTTCCACACGGATCGAGCAGATTTTTACCCTTCCCCCCCTGTTTTGCCCACATTTCGCCTGACAATTTCTACTTGGGGTGTTCGCGATTTAGGTGTTATGTTAGACGAAAGGCTATCATTCGATAGCCATCTTGAATTGGTCATCGGTAAAGCTTATTCAAACCTTGGCCTTATTTTTCGCATGAATTCGGGCTTCACCGATTTGAGGTGCCTTAAGGCATTGTATTGTTCCCTAGTGCGCCCTGTTGTTGAGTATCGTCGCTTCTTTGGAAATTCCACCACCGCATTACCGTCATACAGTGAACGTTGCATATTGTTCAATATCGACACCCTCGAATCTAGACGAACTAAAGCATGTGTGTCATTTATCAGCAATTTGTTACGAGGGAATATAGATGCTCCAGACTTGCTTTCCCAACTTAGTTGGTATGTGATATGTCGCAGGGAATATATCTTGAGAAAAACACAACTGCTTTATTCCTTAGTTCAGAATGGAATCGTCTTTATTCACTCAATGTGTACTCTGATCGAGTCTTGCAATGTTACTGCGTTATGCGTGTTACTATGCAACATCTCCCCCCTTAATTCACCAATACGGTTCAAACCTGGCTGGTGGCCTACGAATTCTTCGAGGTCTTTCCGCTTTCACGGGTTGAGCAGAAGATGCAGGCATCGGTGGAGTGGCTTGAGTAGTAACTGTGGACGATGATGTTTGCCAATTTTCTCCTTCAATTTCTTCAGCGGACTCTTCATCAGCTGAATAGTAATGTTCTTGTTCAGTCATTTCAATTGAGTTTTCAACTGCCTGTGGAGTTCCCAATTCAAATTCGTCAAAGAAAATAGTTAACAAATTTCCAGTGTCGTGACAATTTCTATTTCCACACGATGTTTCCTCCTGTAGACGCTTCTTCAGTTGATTTGCATGTGAGCGAATAATTCGCTGGTTGTCTTCCAAAAACACGTTGTAATTCACTCTACCGACTCGTTCGACTATTGATGCCGGTTTCCACTCCCAGGAATTATTGCGGTGGACTTGGGCATAAACCGCTTCTCCAGGATCGAAGAATTTTCTACCAGCTTCTGGCTTTTCATTTCGTGACCGTGAAACTGGAGGTAGTAATAATGACTGAACTGTTCGAATAGGCCGCTGAAACATCAATTCAGCTGGAGACTTATCTGGTGTAGGTGTGGTTCGATAAACTTGCAAAAAAGTCTGCAAAGCTTCATCTAAAGTCTCTCCTCCTGCTCGAATTTTTCGCAATGTACGCTTTAGTGTGTCCACGAAACGTTCTGCCAAACCGTTTGACTGCGGATGGTATGGTGCAGTACGGATGTGACAAATACCCAATTGTTTGCAAAATGCTTGGAATTCAAAGCTGGTGAACTGGGTACCATTATCAGAGACTATAGTTTCTGGAACACCAAACGTTGCGAATGATTGCGTTAAAAACTTGATAGTTGTCTTTGCTGTTGTAGTTTTGGTTGCATATACTTCTGGCCATTTTGTGTATGGATCAACTACAACCAAAAAATACACGCCATCTACAGGACCGGCATAGTCCACGTGTACCCGTGACCATGGCTTTTCCGGCACAGGCCAAGATTCGGGTGTTTCTTTGATTGGTGCTTTGCCAGCAGTGCAACATGAAGTACAACGCCGGACAAAGTTTTCGATATCGACATCCATTCCCGGCCAGAAAACGAAACTTCGAGAAATGGATTTCATTCGCACCATTCCAGGATGACCGCGATGGAATTGTTGAAGTACCTTTTTCCTGTAAATGTTTGGAACAACAACTCTGTTGTGAAACAAGATACATCCATCTACATGCGTTAACGATTCTTTTCGTGTGTAATACGAACGAATGTCTTGATTTTTGATTGACGACGCTTCGTTCGGCCAGCCTTCCCGGATGAATTTCAAAACAGCTTGCAGTGTTTCGTCCAATCTTGTTGCTTTTTGAATGTCAGCAAATGATACTGGTACTTGTTTCAATGATTCGTGCATGACGTTTTGAATATCCTCTTCAAGTGAAATCGAAGCTATAACGTAATCTTCCTCTGGTTGCTTGCAACGGTCGATTAGCCTTGATAGCATGTCAGCGCACCCAAACTCGGTGGTTGAAACATATTCGATGGTAAAATCGTAGTTTAATAACATCAATGCCCACCGTTGGAGTCGGTTTGCTGTGTGCAAAGGAATTCCCTTTTTTGAACCAAATATGGATAGTAAAGGCTTATGATCGGTTAAAAGAGTAAATTTCCGACCAAGTAAGTACTTATGAAATTTGGTTACCCCATAAGTAAGAGCCAGAGCTTCTTTTTCCGGTTGTCCGTAGCCTTGTTCTGCAGACGTTAATGTTCTTGAAGCATGTTGAATGGCTTTCAAATATCCGTTCGGAAATTTATGAAAAATGACTGCGCCAACGCCGGTGCTAGACGCATCTGCTGCAACGATGATAGGAAGATTCGGATCATAATGTGTCAACAGTAAGTCAGATTGCAGTACTTTCTTGAATTTTTCGAACGATGTCTGACAATCCGAATTCCACTTCCACTTCGTATCCTTCTTTAGCAATTGATCTAACGGGTGTCTGAGTTCATGCATGTTTCTCACAAATCGGCCGTAGAAATTCACAGCTCCTAAGAACGATCTTAATTCGGAAATGTTCGTTGGTGCTGGAATAGATGCGATGGTTTTCAGCTTCTCTGGGTCAGGACGTATGCCGTTGCGATCTACCACATGCCCCAAATAGACAATTTCAGTTTGATAGAAATGACATTTTTCCAGCTTGACGTGGAAGCCATATTCTTTTAAACGCTGAAGAAATGTGTCTAATGATTGCTTGTGTGCCTCCCAAGTTTTACCGAAAATTATAGCATCATCTAGAAATGTTCTAACGCCAGGAATGTCAGCAATCATACCGTCAACTAGTCTTTGAAAAGCTCCAGGTGCTGATTTGACTCCCGGTGCGAGACGGTTGAACTGAAAAAGACCTCTATGTGTGTTGATCGTAAGAAGGTGTTTAGATTCGTCTTCTACTTCTACTTGTAGGTATGCATCGGACAAATCGACTATGCTGAATACAACACTTCCGTTCAACTGTGCAAAAATTTCTTCAGGAGTAGGTAGAGGATAATGATTTGACTCTAAAGCTTCGTTAAGCCCCGTCGAATAATCCGCACAAATTCGAACTTTACCATTAGGCTTGCGAATGGCTACTATCGGAGCAGCCCACTCCGAAAAGTCTATTGGTGTGATGATGCCTAGTGATTGTAGTCTTGATAGTTCCGCATCCACAAGAGCGATAGTATTGAATGGTACTGGTCGTTTTGGACAGAAAACTGGTTTTACATTGGGCTTCAGAAACAGTTTCACCTTCGTTTTTGTGCAATGTCCAAGCGAATCATCGAAAACTGTTGGATATTTCGATTGAAGCTGTACTATTCGATCCTTTGGACATGCTGATGAAACTTTCTTACACAGTACATCGAAGGGAATTGCCCATAGATTAAACCTATCTATCCAATCTATACCTATAACATTTAGGACTGGTGATGATGTAACAAAACAAACACATTTCTCTGTAATCGCATTAAGGATAACCTCGCATTCGAATTCACCGATAAGCTTGAGTTGTTCTCCCGATGCATTCGATGCTTCAATGGATGCTTGAGAAAGTTTCGGTTGACCCAAATGTTGCCATGTTGTTTTAGAAATAACTGTTATGTCACTTGCGGTGTCCAGTTGGAGTGATGTAGTTATGCCATTGATTATGATAGAGATAAATTTCCTTTTAGCAGTGTTTTTCGTGACATGATTAACGAAAATTCCCTGAGATTTCTTTTGATTTTGATTTTGATTCTTCTCACTCTTTTGATATGTGTTGTTGTTTGAAGATTTTGATCTCATGGCTTTACAGTAACCTTCCTTGTGGCCTACATTTTTGCACACTTTGCAGAGATGATCTGTAAAATTGCAATCCCGTACAAAATGCATTTTTCCACATTGCCAACAAGGAGTACGAGGGACAGTATTCGAATCTGATTTCGGTTGACGCTGATCTTTTGAATTGTCGAATCGGGAAGGCTGTGGCAAACGATACGGTTTCTTCTCTGAAACTGCATGCACGGAATGCTTCGATCTTGATTGATTTTCGATCATCGTTGTATCCGCTTTCAGATTGATAAGCCGTTGAAATTCTGCCATTAGTGTTTGAATGTTCACTTTAGCCTCCGGCGTCGCGTTTTCTATTCGAGATAGCAGTCTTGCTCTGATATCCGAGAATTCCGGAGCTTGCAGTCCGCAAATGAAAATTAGACATTTGAAATCGTCTAATTTCAAATTCTCGAACTCAGAATCCTCGCATGCCTTATTCACTCTTCCGCCGTAAGTGATGATATCTTCTAATGCAGATTTCACTATCTGCAAGCACTGGTACCTTTTGTGGAACACCGAATATTGCTTTCCGAAGATTTTTTTGAGAATATTGACGGTTTCTTCAAACGAATTTTCATGCGGTTGCTTCGGAAGAATGTAATTCACATACCGGCTGTGAGCGGACGTTTCCAGCTTCCTCAGCAAAAGTCGCACTTTCGCTTCGTCATTCAAACTGCTGGCATCGTTTTGAAAAAGGTCTTTGAAACGTACATACCATTTTTCAAAAGTGATGTTGTTTTCTTCATCGAAACGAAACTCCTCGATGGTTTTCGATAAAGATTCAAGGATTTCGTCAGGACTTCTAGTTTTAAAAGCAGCCATCTGTTGAAGAAGTTGAGCCATTTGGTTGATAACGGTTTCAAGGTTTTCATTGTTCATCCTTGACGCTAATTCTCGTTAGCTTCAGAATCTCGTGAGCTTCGGGTTCCGGGTTCAGTAATAATCCTCGTCGCCAAAATGATATGTCGCAGGGAATATATCTTGAGAAAAACACAACTGCTTTATTCCTTAGTTCAGAATGGAATCGTCTTTATTCACTCAATGTGTACTCTGATCGAGTCTTGCAATGTTACTGCGTTATGCGTGTTACTATGCAACAGTATGTTCCCCAACTTAGGTGTTTAAGAAATCGGTATGCTCTTGCAATACCTTTCCGCAATACAGCGTTTGGCATTAACGACTCGTGGCTAATTTGTTTGCGTCAATTCAATGAACATTATCGTGATTTTAATTTCTAATTTTATGTTCCGGCTCTTTGTTATTCTTTATAATTATGTCTCTTTTATTCTTAATTTATTTTTTGTTTTAAATATTTTCTTCTTATCCGCTGCTTATTTTCCTTTCACTATGGATTTCCATTCTGTTACATCCTTTTCTATTTCAACTTAGTTTAGTTAAGTTACAGTTAGTTTTAGTACCAAAAGGGCTAACTAGGTTTTAAGCAATTATATGTTCAGCCCCAGAGGCAGACATATTGAAATTAATAAATGAAATGAAATGAAATGAAATGAAATATTGTAATACACATATGAAGAAACTGTAATACATTGTTTGTATCCAATGCAGGAGGTTTCAGCATTATTGACGAAGACATATCAAATGAATCAAACGGCCAAAGTGCTCATGCAATAAAAAATGCCGGACAAGATAAAGTAGTTGCCTAAATCATTATTTTACTTTTTAAACAACGAATTGTGCTAGAAGGGTAGGATGCTCTGAGCACTGGGAAAAGTAATGATACATTTTTATTTTTAACTACATGGTTTATCTGTTTTTTTTATTATGTATTGGTAATTTTGAACTTTTTATTTTTTTCTCAAATATAAAAAAAAATTGATGACGATTGTCATTCGTCGATTCAGATATGTGTCTGTGGCGATGTACAGCTAAGGGATACAGGGTTTTCTCTCGTTAGAAATACTTTGGCACTCAAAATATAGACTTTCTGGTAAAAGTAAGGCTCAGCCCTCTACGTTACGCTAGCGTTACACGTAACGCCTGTTTATCACAAACCCAAGCAGCATTTTTGAACGTTTGTTTTAACCGCCGTGGATGAGCAAATTAATAGATTATCATGTCTTAATATTGTTTTCTTTTATATGAACAAACATAAATAAGTACAGCAATCGCTAATAAAGATAAATTCATTGATAATTCATTAGTATAAATATATACTAATATTATTATTAGGCTATCATTTTTAACAGCAATCAGAGTTGTAACAACTTCAAGAATTATAATTATAACAATCTTTTACATAAATAATAAATAATAAAATATGATTATTTATTTATTTACCCAGTTATTGATAAAGTAGGATAATGAAATAATTTCAAGTATTCATTAACTTCATTAACCTAATTTTTAAAAAGAGCCCTTGTATCTAAAGTAATTTTTATTCGAAATGGCCGGAAATTTCAAATATATAACTTAATTATAATTATTTTTTATATTTTATATTTTCTAATCATAGGAAATGTTACTCCGATTGAAAGCTTTTGGGGTGTTCATGAGCTTCCTTCTTTCAGACTTTTTTTCATTATTCATAGTGCAGCAATGAAAAATATGAAACCTGTTATTTAATTGTTATTTAAAATTAAATCTCCTAGATATCGATTGATCTTAAAGCAATTAACTTTTTTTTCATCGCAATTTAAAATGTTTTTTATTCTAATAATGTACATTGGTCGGTCGCTTGGATGACAAAACTGTAATAAAAATGTTGCTTGGGAATATTTTAAGGGACGTAACGCTTCTCCAATGTAACGTAGAGGGCTGAGCCTTACTTTAACCGACTTTCTTTCGGACCGTCTCTTGAATAAAAAAAATAAATAAAGACTTTCACTATGTATATGAAGACCAATAGGGGAAAGAGGGGCAAAATGGGCATGTTAAGCAGTTTACTGATTATTCCTCTTAATATGTTACGAAATAAAAATTTTCTTTCATTATTGCATGGCTCCACCCTTTATCTATGGATTAAAATTGCCACATAGAATGAAAACAACTTAAAATCATGAAAACAGTGTAAAATAAAAGTTGATGTTTTACTATTTTGACACGCGGACTAGAATGGGCCCTGGATCAAAAAGGGCATATGTAAACAAACTGTTAAAAAGTCAAGCTCTTTAATGCGAGGGCGCTGGGGCTGTGAACTTGTATGCCGTGCGAGCCCTCGCGCGCCCTCCCAAATCGCTGTGAATTGCATGACGGGATACTAAACATCTGAATTTTGTCATTTTATTTTAAAAAATCCACAAAAATTTAAATAGCGATCTTTTCGATCAATACCACCGCAAAAAAAATCCATGAATAAAAATCAAAGATTATTTACAAAACCATAAGATTTCGAGCAGATGATATCATTCGCAACCCTCGCAACCCTACCCGCCATGCAATTGACAACGATTTGCGAGGTCACGCAAGGGCTCGCACGCCATACAAGTTCACTGCCCCAGAGCCCTTGCATTAAAGAGCGTGCGAGCCTTGGTAGTTTTTTCACCCGTAGTTTTTACAGTTATAATTATAGCACCCTAAGATCAGGTATAACAGTGCAAATTGTAGCATACTAAACAAGTGAATTTTGTCATTTTATTTTCAAAAATCTACAAAAATTTAAATAGTAATCTTTTTGACAAATACTACGGCAAAAAAATCCATGAATAAAAATCAAAGATTATTTAAAACACCAGAAGATTTCGAGCAGATGAAATCATTCGCAAACCTCGCAATGTTTGACGGATAAAAAATTTTTAATTTTTGTTCATGCCCGTCAAACATTGCGAGGGTTGCGAATGATATCATCTGCTCGAAATCTTATGGTATTGTAAATAATCTTTGATTTTTATTCATGGATTTTTTTTTGCGGTAGTATTCGTCGAAAAGATTACTATTCAAGTTTTTGTGGATTTTTGAAAATAAAATGACAAAATTCAGGTGTTTAGTATGCTACAATTTGCACTGTTATACCTGCTCTTAGGGTGCTATCATTATAACTGCAAAAACTACGGGTGAAAAAACTACCAAGGCTCGCAAGCTCTTTAATGCAAGGGCTCTGGGGCGGTGAACTTGTATGGCGTGCGAGCCCTCGCGTGCCCTCGCAAATCGCTGTGAATTGCATGGCGAGCTGTTATACCTGCTCTTGGGGTGCTATTAGCTGCTAAAACTAGGGGTGAAAAAACTACCAAGGCTCGCACGCTCTTTAATGCGCGGGCTCTGGGGCGGTGAACTTGTATGGCGGGAGAGCCTTAGCGCGACCTCGCAAATCGCTGTCAATTGCATGGCGGGAGCAGCGATTGCGAGCCTTGGTAATTTTTTCACCCCTAATTTTTGTAGTTATAATTATAGCAAACTAAGAGCAGGTATAACAGTGCAAATTGTAGCATACTAAACACCTGAATTTTGTCATTTTATTTTAAAAAATCCACAAAAATTTAAATAGTAATCTTTTCGACAAATACTACCGCAAAAAAAATAATCCATGAAAAAAAATCATAGATTATTTACAATACCATAAGATTTCGAGCAGATGATATCATTCGCAACCCTCGCAATGTTGCGAGCCCTCGCGCGCCCTCGCAAATCGCTGTGAATTGCATGGCGGGTGGGGCAATTTGGGTCACAACAACTGCGCTTAGGTAATGGTTTATGCTTTTGCGCTCGTTTCGTGAAATGTATTTTCGTTCTATCTTTTGTTTTTAGTTGTTCAGGAAACCCGTCAAATTCTTCCAAAAATATGTTATTAAAATTAAAACAGTTTTTACACGTTATGATCTACAAAATCGAATATTTTGAAGCTGTACCTCTTACAGGGTTTCTCAAGCCAGCACAACATCGTAACACTATTTTTCGAATAGGGTAAACGATTGTCAACATCGTACATACAATTTGAATCCGTAAACTGTTTTCAATTTGGTAACACTAGGTTTTGGACCCGTAAAATCCCGACTCAAATCTGGAAAATGTATGTTGGCTGTCTTGTCACCCATTATACATTTTCCAGATTCGAGTTGGGATTTTACGGGTCCAAAACCTAGTGTTACCAAATCGAAAACAGTTTACGGATTCAAATTGTATGTACGATGTTGACAATCGTTTACCCTATTCGAAAAATAGTGTTACGATGTCGAGCTGGCTTGAGAAACCCTGTATCAATTTTGAGGCGACAACTACTACACCATAGCTTCATCAAGCGCCATATATCAAAAGCATCTGCCGATTTTGCCCCACGTGAAGCATTTTTGTATTTTTTGTTATTAGTAAAATAACTTGCTTTCTTCAGAAAAAAATCATAGAAATATCATATTTTTAAAAACATATCATGTAAAACTTCAACCCTGTAACACTAGTTTAAGCTTATTTTCGAAGTGGCAAAAATTAAATCAATATCCTACTAAGCCTTATTTTGCATTTTTCTTGGTTATTTGTTATGTGAGGGTTATGTAACTTTCATGGTGTTCATAGAGCACTCTAATGAATACATTTTGAGCATTGGAAAGTATCTTTGTAGTTAAATAATGCATAAATAGAAGGTGCTCGTTTTGCCCCACAGGCCCATTTTGCTTTCCCCTACCTAGAGTATGACGCAATGATCGCCTTGTTCAGCCTTGCTATTGGGCCGAACGTCTCTATATAGTGTGCGAAATATTTCTAACATGTGATAAAAAACCCCTGTAAAGACGCTTTCTGGATTTCCAATGCTTAAAATCTTGTTTTACAAGTAAGATTACCATTTTAAACAAGATTAGATATGGTATATACCGTAAATAGTACAAAAGTGACGTATGATCGCGGTTTGTTTGGAGTCATAGCGTGAGCCAATGCTTGATTTGAAAACATAATTAACTACCACTTGTAAATACGTCAATCCGCATTTTGCACACTGTCCACATGATTTAAATAATTGTAGACTTTGATTGAATAGCTGTCAGATCCGAGACGGTTTGTTTTGGTAGATGCAATGTTGGCATAGAATATAAATTAATTGATGAGATTTTGTGGCTTTTACTTAGACAAAAAACAAAAAAAACTTCTTTTATTGCATGAGATGATTTTTGAAAACGTTTTCTTTGTTTGTTTATTTGATGAATCTAGATAATTCGTGCCAGATCTGACAGCTATTCAATCAAAGTAGACAATTATTTACATCATGTGGAAAGTGTACAAAATATACAAATGTATTTACAAGTGGTAGCCAATTATGTTTTTTAAAAGAAGACTTTGTTTTAAGCATCTTGACAATCGTTCATTGAACTGTAAAACCCTGTAAGACAATTTGAGATAATGGAAATGATGCAATTCTTGGGAGAAAAATACGACAAGAAAATTGCAATGTACAATGCTAGATCGGAGGGAACCGAAGTCGTGTGGGAAGAAGTACCCGATCTATTGATACATTATGCTGTGAAATAATTATGTAGTCTTGTATAAAGCTGTTACTGGCATGGTTTTTGAAATTGAAGCAATCTAAGCGTCAGCGTGGGTCTCGAGGCCACATGCAAAGGTCCCTACCACCGCTCACAAGTAAATTTGTTTCTCGTTCCTGTTTTGGTTTAGAATGCCCCATAAAAATTCACTCTTGAAACTTCAAAAATACCTAGCCACTGGTGATATTTTGCCACTGGAAGATAAACCGTTCATTAGTAAACCAGCCTTTGCAAGCTATCGCCATATTTCACTGTAAAATTCATGCAATTATTTAATATTTTTGATACACACCGGCACGACACCATAAAAATACATTGAAACGCTGAAGTACGTTCTTTTACAAAATTGACCTACTTTTTCAACAAAAACACGCAATTGTTACAAAAATTATTGCAACATCTTCTAGCTAGGCACAGCAATAATCAAGATAATTTAACAAAAAATGAACTAAATGAACGTTTATGTAAATGCATTTCGATTGCAATAGCCTTTCCAATACATTCATGTAATCTATGCAAACTGCTTTTTAGAATGATGTTTAAAAATATCCTTTCTTATTGTAACAAACGACATCGTGCCATTGCGTCATGTGTAATATCCAAAAATAGCACCTTAAGCCGTGTGAAACGCCGATTGACACTCAGCAGTTTTAGACACGCTTATTTCACACTACAAGAAAACGTCGCATTGCATTCCAGTCTAAAAAAATTAATGTATTTGGTTAAGCAAAATCACCAACTAACGATTATTTTGGTTGCTATTTGCTGCAAAATAAATAGACTTTATTAATTTTCTTGATCAATCATTATAACCATTTCGTGTTTGTAGAAAGTTTTTCGAGTTTTCATAAATTCTTCAACAAGGTTTTAAGACATTTGAATTCAAATAATGAGGACTAAAATCTCATGATACACAACTACATATAAGATACAGTTTTTTGTACTAATGTTAGAAAGAAGACTGAATCTGAGCAGAGCGTTGAATGTCGATGAGCAAACAAGAAATCAGTCTTTCTTTAGATCTTGTGAAAATCGGTGGTTGTAGCGGATCGCTCATACGCTAGTAGGATTACCAATTCCTCTCTCATGTTCTCATTCGGTGCGCTTTGCTCTCAGTACTCTCTAGGCAAATTTGTGTTGGATCGTAAATTCCGTGGCCAAGTCAGAAATCTGTGAGGAAACCGCTGCGGTTTTTTTGTGAGTTCGCCTTGTTGATCAACGACAACAGTTGGCAAGTGGAATATCATTGTTTTTTAGAAGATATGAGTTACCATGTTGTGTAACATGAGTTGTTTGGTGAATGGATAAAATGATTTTAAAATCATTTAAGTGTTTGCTTAAAGAACGTAATTTGCTGAGAAGATCATGTTAATTCCTTAGATTGGTTTGATTGATAATGGTTGTATGATTTGATGTGAACAATATGGATGCCAACACGAATAAATACAAACCAGCCAATGTGTCATCGATGCCAGCGCTTGATGAAACCGTGCATAAAACTACATCTCCTGGGGTGACGCCTGTTGTTAGCACAGTGCCTCAAACTACCGTAGGGGCGGAAGATCCATCGTTAGCCGATGCCGGAGCAAGCAATCAACCGAAACGTCCCCTTAGACGACCGGGAAAAGTAATCCCCGATCGTCCGCAACGTGTATTTTATTGCCTTACTTTGAAAAATCCACTTCGGAAGCTGTGTATCAAAGTGGTAGAATGGAAGTATGTGATAAATCATTTGAAAGTATTGATGTACGAATTGCATGTATTATCTGTAATGTGTGCGGTAGATTTTTAATGTTAGATGTAATGCAATGGTGATTAATGGAAAAAACACACATTGATACAAACTAAAGTAGCTCACAACATTCTCGTAGGTGCACAAAAATAAGTTGGCAGTAGTTATTTTGTTTCAAGTAATCCTACAATCCTAAAGTGATATTGTAAATAGTTTGTTCGCGAGATACGCGGCTTATGCTTTCCCGAGGAATCTGCGTCGGCCGAATTACACGTTTTTCGCCTAAAAATATGTGATTACTTGTTTTTTTTTATTTAGTAGTTTTATACACTTTATCATTTACATAATACGATTTGTGAAGAAATCCTGATATTTCTAGATTTTAAGCAGATTATTTTTTTCCCAAAACTGAAATTTAAGATGCATTTAACACTTCTTGAAGACGTCCAATAAAAAACGCATATCTCCGAATCCGCGAAAATATCAGTGTATTTCAACCCAGAAATCAATGTACTAAACAAGAAAAAAGAAAACATTATAATCGCAAGGAAAACTCGTAACAGTTTTAATGTTACTTATATCTTTTTGGGGTCGCTTCATTAGCTGGCGATTGCCCCCTTACGCCCGTGTCTGTGCTCCAATGCATGAGATTTTATCGAACGTGCAGTCAAATCATTTTTCGATTCATTTTTCTATTGTTTTGCTGATTTTAATAGATTAATGCTTATGAAAAATTAATTTCAGGTTGTTCCTAAAAAATCCACAATATTAGTTGGATAGATAAAACCGGATGCGGTATCCGACGATTTTTTTTATTCCGTCGTACAACGAAATAGCACGTCCGACGTTATTTGTCAAATGTCGCATGTAAAATTTGAACATCCTTCCAACAAAATCACATCCGATTGAGCACAGACACGGAACTTAGGATGCTGATCAGACGGACGGTATTTATCGGGACAGTCACGTTTTTTTTACCGGATATTGTATGTCCCGTCGTATCTGTAAAAAATCCCGATTTTCCGATGTTCTGGGCTAGTTAGAATAAACATTAAAATGTGTTGCTCTTGTCGGTAATATCTACCAAACGAAATTAAAGTACATTGCGATTCAGAATAAGTGATACAGGGTTTTACAGTCCAATAAAAAACATTAGAATACAATGTCCGATTCAGAAAACACGATTGTCCACTATTTGTTAATACTTCAACCGTTAATACCGTTTTTTGTACATTGTCCACATGATTTAAATAATTATCGACTTCGATTAAACATACTTCAAATAATTTCATTAAATAAACGTGTGTTTTCTAAATCAGGCACTGCATTAAGAAGTAGGACAGTTATTTATTGGACTGTAAAACCCTGTCGGTTACCTACATGCTCGTCATGGGTTCAAGCCTAGAATAAACAGTCCCCGCGTGGTACAGCAACGATTGACTACCCGGCTGCGTGGTAATCAATAAAGTATCGAAATCCTGTACAGACCGGCATGTCCGCGTAGGACGTTACGCCAAATAAAAGAAGAAGAAGGTACCCTTCATAACGAGTAAAGAGTTTTTCGTAGAACGAGAAAATCTAAATGCTCAAGAAATAGCTGTTGTTCGCGCAAACCCCCTTCGTTGAGTGTTGTATCCTTCGTTTCTGTAAAAAAAAACTTAAAAGTGTTTTACAATTATCTTTTTGGCCTGATCAATGAGCTAGATCAAGACCGATGCCTACGCGCAGGCTTTTCCACTGAAACGATGGGAAGAATAAATTAACATCACACTCACGACCTTTCAGCTTGAGTTTAAGATTGCAAGCGTTTATTAACAATGAAAAATGTAGTATGTTCTATTTTGATTCTTAGGTTAACCCGTTTTTCCGGGGTACACCTTTATCTTATTTTTGCCTGGATCGCTTGTCTCCTTCCTTTTCCGCGAGGACCGAGGATGTAAATGTTCGCCCGTTATTGTTTTACCCTGTTCTAATTGTTGTGTGGGCGTGGGTTGATTATGTTATTTGCCGTGGATGGGCCGCTCGCGTATCTAAACTATTATTTTATTGCACCGAGTTGTGCGTATGCAGATCGCGTTATGCTTAATTCGTATGGCGAACCTCGAAAAGGATATTATTTATTTCGGATAGCGATAGTGATTCCTAAGTATGATGTTTGACTAGACTGAACTGTTGATTATTCTGCGCCATCCCGTTGCAAAGTTTGTTCAGCTGAATTCGTTATAGAAATCTGAACTTATTTATGTTACGCATGTTTGTATAGCATTTCCTGTCTATGTTTTATTATTTTGGATAAAGATGGCTTGCGAAGTATGTTGATTCTACGAAATATTGTCTTATCTTTCTTTTCGTTTCTTTCTACCTGCAATTAATAACTGTCCGTTAAGCTTTAAAATGTTATCGTCGTGACGATTACTCGTAAAGAAAAATTTATCTAAATGAAATTTATTCATATATTCATATTCATATTTATTTGTCTACCTTTTGGTTACACAAATGCTTAAATAATACTTATTACCTATGTTCCTAACCTAACAAAAATTAACACGAATTATCAAAAATTTGAGAAAAAAAATTTTTTTAGAAAATTAGAATCTAAAATTTAAAAATTAAAAATTAAAAATTAAAAATTAAAAATTAAAAATTAAAAATTAAAAATTAAAAATTAAGGCAGCACGGGATTATGGAGGGTTCTGATGCGGGATCGGAAAGAGGATAAGGGAAGGTTGAAATCAAACATAGAATATACACAGTTAAATCGACGAATTGCACGAAGAAGGGGGTCATTACGGCCCACTGCAGTTCGGCGGGAAGGGATCACTAGGGGAGGGCGGTTTCGAAGAACACGGTTAGGGGCGTAGAAAGGGATAGAAGAAAGAAAGGAAGGAGAATCAATATTACCAAGGAGTAATGCGGCAATAAAGGTGGATTGGGCATGGGAACGGCGGTTTTCCAATAGTTCCAGGCCAAGCTGCCGACACCTGTCCTCGTAAGGAGGTATGGGGGAGGACAATCTACCCAGGATTTTACATATAGCAAACCTGGTGAACGATCGCTGCACCCGCTCGATACGTTCCACGTGGGTTCGAGCTGTAGGGGACCAGACTACTGAGCAGTACTCCAAAATCGATCTGACCAGAGAGCAGAACAGAGTCTTCAGGCACATTGGGTCGGAGAAATCGCACGCAATTTTCTTTAGGAGACCCAATGTTTTCCGCGCCTGATTGACAACTGAGTCAATGTGGTGGCTGAAGGTGTCAAGCAAGACACCGAGGTCTTTTACGACACAAACACGATTGACTTGTACAGAATTTAGGACGTACGAGTAAGTGATTGGAGACTGCGAACGACTAAACGAAATGACGTTACACTTATCAGGACATAATGTGAGGGAATTACTAGAACACCAAGACGAAAAACGATCAAGAATATTTTGTAGGGAAATGCAATCTCTAGGAGACGAAACTGGGAGAAAGATTTTGAGGTCGTCTGCGTAGCAGAGGAAACACTCAGGAGGAAGGATGGTACGGACATCATTAATAAAAATTATGAACAGCAAAGGACTTAGGACACTACCTTGCGGTACGCCTGCACTACATGAAAAGGGAGTCGAAAACATATCATTAAATTTAACACTGTAGGAACGATCACATAGAAAAGAACGTAACCAAGATACAAAATGATTATTGACGTCAAATTGTGAAATTTTATTTAGAAGTAAGGAATGAGGAATACGATCAAATGCAGATTTGAAGTCAGTATAAATAGTATCAACTTGTTTAACTGACTCTAACTGGGATGATACGAAAGAGGTGAAGGAATATAATATTATAAAATTAAAAGAGTCGCGTTTCTAACAATTTCTTTGATCAAAAATACACCTTCATCTTTACGGCCACCTACCCGGGTAGGTGATACATTTTATAAGGGGATTTGTATTTTTATTGGTGAAAAATATCTTATTTCACTTTTTTTTGTATTTTTAATCACAATGCTTCTTTTTATGTTAAAAAATATGGTATGGCTTTGAGTTATGTACATTCAAAGCATAGTATATAGTTCAACTGATACTAATAGACCACCGTATCGTCCCGACTATCGGGGCAATTATTTCATTCTATATGACTTTAGAAGAATATTTGGAACTAAAAAACTATTGGAATAAGTTCTGTAAATATAATTACACGCGTTGCTATACATATCATTACAAATTGAACGGCTAAACCTAAGCCAAATTATTTATTACCTAGTTGGGTGGGTGGTCATATAAGTAAGGTGTAAAAATACATATATTTTATTTTTTTTATTTTGATTTTTTACAACTGTTCCAAAACATGTTTCACTAAACATCCCGTTAAATATTGCGAGGATTGCGAGTAGTATCATCTGCTCGACATCTGATGGTATTTTATATAATTTTTGTTTTAGAAACTAAAACAACCACAAACGGGTGGAATTTTTTGTCATGCATTTATTGTAGAAACGCGCCAAAAATTAGTCGTTTTCTCCCGCTAATTGGTTCAAAAGCCCCCAATGTTGCCCTACAGCTCCTTTTTATCCATGTCCTGATCAGTTTGGTTCGTATTGGTTCGGGTTTTCTGGCTATCTTCGGATGCCTCTTGTTTATGACAGGTCGTTGGGCATTTTCGTAGCAAACAGTCCCAATACTTTGTTTTTTATTCATTGATTTTTTTTCGGTGCTGTTCGTTAAACAACAGCAAAAAAAGATAACATTACCAATTTTTGGGAATTTTTGCAAAATAAAATGTCAAAATTCAGGTGTTTAGTATGCTACAAACCGCACTGTTATATCTGCAATCGAGGTGCTATAATCATAACTGCTAAAACTAGGGGCGAAAAAACTGCCTATCCGTCAAACATTGCGAGGGTTGCGAGTTGTATCATCTGCTAGAAATCTTATGGTATTTTAAATAATCATCTTTTTTTATTCATTTAATTGTTTTTGCGGTGTTATTTGTCGAAAAGATCACTACTCCTATTTTTGCGGAATTTTACCAAATAAAATGTCAAAATACAGGTGTATAGCATCCCCCCATGCAATTCACAGCGATTTGCGAGGGCGCGCGAGGGCTCGCACGGCATACAAGTTCACAGCCCCAGCGCCCTCGCATTAAAGAGCTTGCGAGCCATGGTAGTTTTTTCACCCCTAGTTTTTGCAGTTATAATTATAGCACCCTAAGAGCAGGTATAACAGTGCAAATTGTAGCATACTAAGCACCTGAATTTTGTCATTTTATTTTAAAAAATCCACAAAAATTTAAACAGCGATCTTTTCGACAAATACTACCGCAAAAAATCCATGAATAAAAATCAAAGATTATTTAAAATACCATAAGAATTCGAGCAGCACCTCGTAATGTTTGACGGGTAGGCTCCCTGCCATACAATTGACAGCGATTTGCGAGGGCGCGCGAGGGCTCGCACGCCATACAAGTTGACAGCCCCAGAACCCTCGCATTGAAGAGCTTGCGAGCCTAGGCAGTTTTTACGCCCCTAATCTTAGCAGTTATAACACTATATTATATATATATATATATATATATATATATATATATATATATATATATATATATATATATGTATATATATATATATATATATATATATATATATATATATATATATATATATATATATATATATATATATATATATATATATATATATATATATATATATATATATATATATATATATATGTATATATATATATATATATATATATATATATATATATATATATATATATATTTTTTTTTTTTTTTTTTTTATAATAGTATGACTGCTAAAACTAGCGGCGAAAAAACTGCCTAGGCTCGCAAGCTCTTCAATGCGAGGGCTCTGGGGCTGTGGACTTGTATGGCGTGCGAGCTCTCGCGCGCCCTCGCAAATCACTGATAATCTTGTCCAGGAAGCCTTAGTCAGGAGTTGCTTGTATTATATCAGTCCCAGCCAGCACGGGTATGTTCTCAAGCGATCATTGTCGACCTATCTCTCAATTCGTGTCTAATTGCCTAACCGCAATGGATGACAAATCACAGATCGATGCAATCACAGTCGTATCATTTCAGCATTTAACCGGATTAACCATGACTTACTCCTTGCGAACTGAGCCGGCTTGGCTTTCATAACAATCTAGTCATATGGTTAAAATCATATTTAAACCAATGATCATACTGTGTTCAAATCAATAAGTGCTTGTCGAACGTGTTTGGCAGTACGTCCGGTGCACCGCAGGAAAGTAACATTGGCCCAGTATTGTCCGTTCTATTTATTAATGATGTTGTATTTGCGCATGCAAATCAATATTTGCGCATGTGACCTCGCTATCCTTGTGTGTCACGTCGTAAAAAGGACCCTATTAAGCGAGTTTATAATCTTGACTCTTGTGTAATCTCACTTAAAATATAAACTAAGGACCTCGGTACTATTCTTGACTCGTCACTCTCGTTCCATCAACAGTATTTTTATGACATCGACAATGCATATCGGCAGCTTGGTTTTATTCATCGTCTGACATCCTATTTTAATGACCCTTTCTGTTTAAAACAACTGTTCGTCGCCTTAGTCCGGTCCATACTCGAGTTCAATGTTGTGACATGGTCTCCGCATACTCCGTAGGCTAGTAAAATGTTGGATAATTTCAGATTGATCTGCGATTTGGAGCATGTTAATGCTTTCATGTTTGTTTGCACATATCGCTCCGCTTGGATGTTCGTAGCCTGCAGGGGGATAAAGTGCACCCATCTTATGCACCACGCCATTCACCATATTGATAAATTATTGGAATAGCGTAGAAGTTAATTGTACGCCATGGTCGCTTCCCGTCAAACATTGCGAGGTTTGCGAATGATTTCATCTGCTCGAAATCTTATGGTATTTTAAATAATCTTTGATTTATAATCAAATAATTTTTGCCGAAGTATTTGTCGAAAAGATTACTATTTAAATTTTTGTGAATTTTTTAAAATAAAATGACGAAATTCAGGTGTTAAGTATGCACTGTTATATAATTTGCACTGTTATACCTGCTCTTAGGGTGCTATAATTATAACTGCAAAAACTAGGGGTGAAAAAACTACCAAGGCTCGCAAGCTCTTTAATGCGAGGGCGCTGGGGCTGTGAACTTGTATGCCATGCGAGCCCTCGCGCGCCCTCGCAAATCGCTGTGAATTGCATGGCGGGAAAGGTAACAGCAAATGCACACAAACACTACTCTACTACAGCCTGCGATATCAAACGGTTACAATCGTGTACACGTCTTGACAAACGGTCAACGATACGTATATCTAGTACGAACTCAAACACATACCGAGAAAAGATTAATCACTTTCGACAACGCAGTGACGCAGTCGACCGAGATACTTCACCCATATTTGGGTGTTCGGGGGGTGTTCGGGAAAACCCTCGGACTCATCGACAACGAGTCCGGATCACTCCGGATCACTCCGGATAACTCCGGATCACTCCGGATCACTCCGGATTACTCCGGATCACTCCGGACTACTCCGGATCATTCCGGATCACTCCGGATCACTCCGGATCCGGAATGATTGTCCATTATCGTTTAGACAATTCTTGATGAGTTCATTGACTTTCAAGTCGTACATCTAATATGTACGAAAACTGATCCGGACTGATCCGGAGTGATCCGGAGAAATCCGGAGTGATCCGGAGTAATCCGGAGTGATCCGGAGTAATCCGGAGTGATCCGGAGTAATCCGGAGTGATCCGGAGTAATCCGGAGTGATCCGGAGTAATCCGGAGTGATCCGGAGTAATCCGGAGTGATCCGGAGTAATCCGGAGTGATCCGGAGTAATCCGGAGTGATCCGGAGTAATCCGGAGTGATCCGGAGTAATCCGGACTGATCTGGACTGATCCGGAGTCGAATCTAGTTATGATCCGGAGCCGGAGTCATATTTTGCGCACCGGAGTCGGAGTTGATCAATGACTCCGCTCCGGATTACCCATCACTACTTGCCACGGTCGGAGTTGCTTTTATCTATACTCAAAAGATGTTATGGAATATGTTTTTTTCGCAATTAAAGGTTATTGATTTTAGGTGAAATTTATACATTGTATAAATTCGCTATGCTTTGCTTTTAGTATTTTTCGAAAGTTCTGGAATGTTTCAACTGTTCTAGCAAAAGAACGGGTGCGTTCGTCGATTTTTGGCAACGCTGCACCTTTAGCGATAAGTTGCTATGCGTTCTCTGTTAGTCTACTTTGATGCATTAACGCTTGAGTTGCGGTTAATTTCGATTAGTGCATCTCTTTTGTTTTTTTCTATGAACGGTATGGTCTGGGAATGTTGCTATGGTGTGGATTGATTTGATGATGTGTTATAATGAATGTGTTGTAATAATGTGGTTTGGCTTTCCGAAGTTTATTACAATGTGTTTATAGCTGATAGTGTGTATTATAATAAGTTATGTATAGTAGATATGCTACACTACAACGTAGCACTAACCCAACCAACTAGTGATCGGAAGCGATATTGGCTCCTCGATAAGTTCTGAATTTTAACAGACTACGTTCCATGAGCCCAGGCATTCTAAGAGTAGTCCTGGGGCATAGCGTAAGGTCGGTATCGTTGAGTACATTCAAAAATTTCTTGAGCGTTATGTAGTCAGTTAGTGCATGGAACTGGGAGGTTGGCCCCACGCTCACGTGACGATTTTGTTTAGCGTCGGGTTACTCCCCTGACGTTCAGACCCCCAGTTTTCTGAGATGCTCACCCTCTTCCTGGTTAGCCACATGCCACCATCCGCTCGAGGGGTTGGAGCTAGTCCGTGTACCAAGCAAAAATAGTAGCAGCTTTCAAATATTAATATTAAAAACATATTTAGGCGGAAGCTTGTATCCACTGTGCACTAATAGACAACACTGATGGTTTATAACGAAAAAGCTTTAGCGCTCGTATGAGTATAAATACACTAACGAATAGTAAATCATGTATTTAAACATCATCATCGTAATATCGTGCAAGTAATTGTTTACTCTACTAAATGATTTAGTTAAACCCTCTTGGTTTTGTGATGTTGTGTTCTTTTTTCTGTATTAAATTGTGTTATCATGATTTCTTTGGATACATGCGTTAAGTTATGCAGAAATAATTCTCGTTTTTTAAATCGTATGTTACAAGTAAAGATTCTAATTTTAAATCTCTTAATTATCCTTCTCTTACAGGCCTTTCGAATATCTAATTCTTCTAACGATTTTTGCTAACTGCGTTGCTTTAGCAACATACACACCTTTCCCAAACGGTGATTCAAATTCAACAAATGCCATGTTGGAAAAAGTGGAACATATCTTTCTAATAATATTTACTCTTGAGTGTGTGATGAAATTGATTGCTTATGGATTCATCATGCACCCTGGAGCATATCTTCGAAGTCGGTGGAATATGTTGGATTTTACGATTGTTCTAATCGGGTAAGTAAGACAAACAAAGATTAGTGAATATCAAGAGACTTAATTCAATTTAAAGAAACATATTTAAACAAAATCTTATTTATTCATTAAGCTGTTTGTTCAAACAGCGAAGCACAGCTTCGTAAACTTCGAGGAAAAGCAATTTATCGCACATATTACGTTCAAGATTGCGAAGGTTTTGAGTTATGTCCAAATGGCCAAAGAGTTCCGCTGCGCAAAGCGACGGAAGAAATCATGCCGTTCGGAGAATTTTATCATGCCATCTTTTTCCCTCCAACAGCAAATTTGTCGAGCAGATCGTCGAGCTACCCGTCCCGTCCCCGCCTCGTACCCCTCGCCTGAGCGCGCTGTCGAAGGTTTGGATGTGTGGGTGCGTCAGACGGCCAATCGCTGTCAGCCATCGTCCGTGCTTTTTCCCTCCATAGCGCTATCTCTTTCTCGCGTGTGGTCAATGCTCGCGAGCTGTTGTGGCGCTTAAAAAATCCATTCACAAAAATTACGGCGATGAAGTTTCATTTTCACAAATCAAACCAAAAAAGCGCAATGAGTTCAAACGCTGCAATGTAAAATTGACTAAGGAATCGCTAACTCACGCTGGAGGGTTTGCTGTGCAACGCGCAGAACCCTAATTCGCATTAACACGTTCATCCCGGCGCTGTTTTTCATCAACTTTCCGTTCCGCCATAGACGGAAAGACGAATTGAGGCCCCTGTAAATTGTAACTGATGACCGGGAGGAGGGGGGTAGTGGCACACAGCTGTTGGGAGATTGAACAGTACACCTAAATGGGGCCTCTACGATCATCGGTCTCAAGCCCTAAAATTGTTGCCGGCGTGGGGAGGAGAGGAGAGGGGTGCAGATGGTTCTCCAGCCACGGGGCCCCAACGACCATCTTTCCGGGGGCCCTTGTCGCTAATATTCTGTCCACTTGTAGACATACGGCATACTACAGACTATCGATCTTCGGCGACCGCCTAGTCCGCCTACCGTTAGATCCACCGCTGGTTCATGACGGTGTTTTTTTTACAGTGGAGGTGCATCCTTCCCCCTGCCTGCAGCGTATGCATCGGGCAGGAGACAGTGTGGCAGTATGCAAGTTGCACGCTGGATAGGAGCGGTCTCGCAGCACCGCTATCATTCCGCACATCTTAACAGCATGCCCGTCGTGGGTTCTAACCGCGCATGAACCGTCCGCCGTAGCAAGAGCTGACTATCCGGCTACGTGGTACTCAAGTCCTGAAAAGGCCTCAGTGTTGTCTCTCTGGTAGCGAGATCGAAAATGCACCGACTTTGTAGCCGCAGCGGATAAAAATGTACGCATCAGAATCAAATAGTTTTGGGGTTTCCACAGGCACGCACACACGCACGCACAAACACGCACGCACACATGCATGAACGCCCGCACGCCAGCACGCATGCACTAACGCACGCACGCACACACGCACGCACGCACACATGCACGCACGCGAGCACGCACCCACGAAAGCGCGCACGCAAGCACGCACCCCCACCAACCCCCCACCCCCCTGCATGATCGATGACGGCTACCTTATCGGTAGATAGGCTGCTTTACGGCCAAGCTACACGTACCGGACGACATCGGACGATGCCATAAATCCGTTAATGCCAACTGTCAAATCCCATACAAAATCGGCCCGCTGTGATCCGACACGGCCCGGCCCGACGCGAATCTCTTGTCTGCGGTCCTACGTTTTATGGCATCGTCCGATGTCGTCCGGTACGTGTAGCTTGGCCGATAGAGTGAACGGTCACTTCCCTCGCGCTGTGTGTGTGTGTGTCGCGACCCGAAAACTCGAGACAGATTTCAACCCCCCGACATGCAATTGACAGTGATTTGCGAGGGCGCGCGAAGGCTTGCACGCCATACAAGTTCACCGCCCCAGAGCCCTCGCATTAAAGAGCTTGCGAGCCTTGATAGTTTTTTCACCCCTCCCGCCATGCAATTGACAGCGATTTGCGAGGGCGCGCGAGGGCTCGCACGCCATACAAGTTCACCGCCCCAGAGCCCTCGCATTGAAGAGCTTGCGAGACTAGGCAGTTTTTTCGCCGCTAGTTTTAGCAGTTATAATTATAGCACCCCACAATTATAGAGAGCAGGTATAACATTGCAAATTAAAGCTTACTAAACACCTAATTTTTTGAGATTTTATTGTGAAACAATCCACAAAAATTTAAATAGTGATCTTTTCGACAAATCACACAGCAAAGCAATAATAAATGAATTAAAAATCAATATTTTAAAATATTTTTAAAATATCTTAAGATTTCGAGCAGATGATACCACTTGCAACCCTCGCAATGTTTGACGGGACATTAAAAACAAATATTGCCGCTATACATTGTGCTACATGATGCTTAGAAGGTCGTTGAAGCATCAAACATGTTCAAATTAAAAAAATATTATATTAGTGTTAGACGTTCTCCTACGCTTGTTTTAAATAGGCTTCTTCACCCTCGATTGTCACGGGCATCGAATGGTCTCATCAAAAAAAAAAAAATATTGCCGCTATACATTGTGCTACATGATGCTTAGAAGGTCGTTGAAGCATCAAACATGTTCAAATTAAAAAAAATATTAGATTAGTGTTAGACGTTCTCGTACGCTTGCTTTAAATAGGCTTCTTCACCCTCAATTGGCAGGGGCATCGAATGGTCTCATCAGCAGCGGCACGAAATAAAATAAACCATCAATACACCGGTAACACTTTGAATCCCAATCCAGCTTCTCCCACAGCATCTCAAGGTCACATACAAATTAATAAATGCTAACACCCACCAATAACAATACACAACCGCAATGCACATATATGAATCAACGCATACACCGCAATAACCCACTCAGCTGGCGGCGGAAGGCACGGGCAGAAGCTCAAATAAGGCAAGGCAGGGTGAGGGAGGGAGTAGAAGCGGACGAAAAAATGGGCGTCAACATTTTTGAATTTTTTTACCGTTTTTTTTGCTCCGCCGCCATAATTAGTTCGTGCATTTCGCCAACAGATGGAGCTAAACCGGCGCAGGCCTGCGCAGGAATCGCTGAAGTCCCGCGCGGGAGACCAGCCAAAATTTGCGCTGGCCAGCGCAGGCTTTGGTACCCCGCTGCGCAAATACGAGCAGTTTCCTACGCAGGAAATGTACCAAAGCCTGCGCTGGCCAGCGCAGATTTTGGCTGGTCTCCCGCGCGGGACTTCAGCGATTCCTGCGCAGGCCTGCGCCGGTTTGGCGCCCTCTGTAGGCGGAATGGACGAACTATTTTTGGCGGCGGAACAAAAAAAACGGTAAAAAAATTCAAAAATATTGGCGCCCATTTTTTCGTCCGCTTCTTCTCCCTCCTTCACCCTGCCTTGCCTTACTTGCGCTTCTGCTCGTGCTTTCCGCCGCCAGCTGAGTGGGTTATTGCGGTGTATGCGTTGATTCATATATGTGCATTGCGGTTGTGTATTGTTATTGGTGGCTGTTAGCATTTATTAATTTGTGTGTGACCTTGAGATGCTGTGGGAGAAGCTGGATTGGGATTCAAAGTGTTACCGGTGTATGGATGGTTTATTTTATTTCGTGCCTGATGAGACCATTCGATGCCCGTGACAATCGAGGGTGAAGAAGCCTATTTAAAACAAGCGTAGGAGAACGTCTAGCACTAATATAATATATTTTTTTAATTTGAACATGTTTGATGCTTCAACGACCTTCTAAGCATCATGTAGCACAATGTATAGCGGCAATATTTTTTTTAATGTGTTGAAATCTGTCTCGAGTTTTCGGGTCGCGACACACACAGCGCGGGGAAAGTGACCGTTCACTCTATCATGCTGCGATCCCCCGCCCGGCGCTAGAGATGAGGATGCGCTACAAGATAGCTAAAGCAGCCTATCTACCGATAAGGTAGCCGTCATCGATCATGCAGGGGGGCGGGGCGGGTTTGTTGGGGGATGCGTGCTTGCGTGCGCGTCTTCAGGGGTGCGTGCTTGCGTGCGTGCATGTGTGCGTGCGTGCGTGTGTGCGTGCGTGCGTGCGTTAGTGCATGCGTGCTGGCGTGCGGGCGTTCATGCATGTGTGCGTGCGTGTTTGTGCGTGCGTGTGTGCGTGCCTGTGGAAACCCCAAAACTATTTGATTCTGATGCGTACATTTTCATCCGCTGCGGCTACAAAGTCGGTGCATTTTCGATCTCGCTACCAGAGAGACAACACAACCATTTTATTGGAACCACCATCTTTGCGACCGGCTCTGCTGTTGGGGGTATCAAAAAGACACACGATCGAAGCAAACGTGCGTGTGATATGCAGCACATTTCTTTCTAATTAAGCTAGCGGACGCAAGTGGAAACAAAACTTGAATTGAATTCATACAAAAGAGGATTTTTTGACAGGTCGGGTGGGGCTTTTGCTCAATCAAGCTTTCTGGAGGCTTGACGAATAAACAAAACTGTCTTAAAATCTGCATTCAGAAGCAGAAGCGATAAAAATCAGTCTTCCAAATTCATACACCTTGGGATAAGCCCACCTGTATATTATACCTACTTGGATAGCTGCTCGAAAACTGCTGTAGAATGCAAACAGCTGACAGGCTGAAATTTTAGCCTAAGAACTTAAAACGGAAAGGGCCCCAATGCCAGAAAAGTTCAATCAGAAGGTACAATGTAGACCCTTGCAACGTTTAGCGGGCATCAAATTACAGATTTCCTTTTAAAAAGTAAATGAACATCATGTGGTAGAAGTACAAAAATAAGTATAGACGAATGAAAAAGTATGGGTGATGTTTTCAGTAAAGTAGAGATTAATTTTTCAGTAAAGTTTTCAGTAAAGTAGAGATTAACTTAAAAAGTAAATGAACATCATGTGGTAGAAGCACAAAAATAAGTGTAGGAGTATGGAAAAGTATGGGTGATGTTTTCAGTAAAGTAGAGATTAACTTATTAGAATAGCTTAGTCCATCGCTCGTAGCCCTCGAAATGTTCATCGAGTGCAATCATTACTTTGCTTATTTAAATAATATAGTTCAATTTGGGCCGGTCTGGTGGTACAGTCGTCAACTCGTACGACGTAACAACATGCCCGTCATGGGTTCAAGGCCCGAATAGACCGTGCCCCCATACGTAGGACTGACTATTCTGCTATGGCAGCGGTCGGCAAAGTCCGGCCCGCGCCACAACATTCAATCCGGCCCGCGAAAGGATTTGACTGATTTTGACAGATGGGAAGAAACGATTCTTACACAAATTACTGAAGATCTTTTAATATATCATACTAAACCATCGTACTTTTCCAACTTTTGATTAAAGTACTATGGAATGACGGATCGTTCAGTATGTTCGAGCTCGAGGTCAATATCCACGTCACTTTTGCATGATAATGTAAAAAACTTTAAAACTTTAAAGTGCAGTTTGTCGCTTGTGCTTTGTGACTTGTCGGAGCTGGTTTTAATTAAACTCTACAAGTTTCAATGGACCATGGTTTGTGGTTCGATTTGCACCGCCACGTTACTTGTGTTTGTGTGTGT
Source organism: Anopheles coluzzii (assembly GCF_943734685.1). Taxonomy (NCBI): domain Eukaryota; kingdom Metazoa; phylum Arthropoda; class Insecta; order Diptera; family Culicidae; genus Anopheles; species Anopheles coluzzii. Next base: position 51,153,546 of record NC_064671.1, on the reverse strand, counting down.
GTGTGTGTGTGTGTGTGTGTGTGTGTGTGTGTGTGTGTGTGTGTGTGTATGTGTGTATGTGTGTATGTGTGTGTAGTAGAAAGAGAGTGTGCTTTTTAATGTGTATTTGCAAGTGCGCGGGTTTGTGTCTGAAGAAACGTAGCTTGACATGATGTCATATTGCGTTGAAAGTATTCTGATAATGTGTGTTATCATGTGAAACAGCGTGCGTTCACACTTGGATAAACGCTATAGTTAGCATCGACAGCAGCGCTTGTACCTCGGACGAAACCGCAGGTGTGCTGTTTGATGAATGTAAATGCGACAGCGATGCGAAATGGAAACGCGCACAATAGCAATGAACTCGGCATTCCCTCACAGGTGTTTCGCCAGTACACGCCATTGAAAGGCCTGCGTGCATCTTTGCGTTGAACCTCGTGTGTGCATGGGAAACTTTGTGCGTGCATTGAGCAGGCGCGCAGTTGTTCTTTTCAATGGGCGTTTTGTTTCATGAGCGCGGCAGTATTTTGTTCTCGACTTGAATGGGTAGACGCCCACTCGCTTACTCATTGATAGTTTTTATCCATACGCTTTTTTCGCTGCTCTACAACGATGTAATTCATCACGTATACAAGCAGAACGCAGGCAGAGCACGTGTCCATGTTTTTAACCAGCGCGTTCTTGACGGTCCAAGCAAGCAATGGGCCTGATCGCGAACGATAGTCGATAAAATTTATCCGATCGGTTAATTTGCTCGAATCCACCAGTGGAAGTTGTTTTCCACCGGTGGATAATTTTCTCCACTGGTGGATAACTCTTTCCGATTCGAGTAGCCATTGGTTTTGCCTCTTTTGTTTACACACTTTTGTTTACATTTAGAGGTGTTGTTTTGCGGAATGAATAAAATAGTAAATTTGGCTTATTTACGAACCATCTAGTGAAGATTCCACACCAGAAGTGGCCTTAGACAGTACTGACTGTAGGCCTATTCAAACAATCCGGGTAAAGTGTAAAACGGGTTGTTGGCTGAACAAGTCTAGTTGAAACAAAATCGTATGAACTGGAGGACGAGGTTTGAATCCTTTCTGAACTTGTCGCCTTCGCTGACCCTTGTCCTGTGCCATGTACCATGTGCGTCCATCAACTCCAGCCACCGCGAACGTTGGATCCGTGAACGTCCGTATTTTACGCTCTCGTGCTAAAATATATTAAAACAACGCGGTACAATTATTCCGTGCAATAAGGAGTGTCCGAAAACGCTCACGGTCTCTTGCCCTCGCCAGTCCATTATCCTGGCCTTAATGGTTGAAGTCTCCAAGTCATCTGGCCACTTAACATTAAACCTACTACGCCCCCTCCGCAATGGCGGATTTAACGGTAAGCGGACTGAGTGGCCGCGGGAGGTCCCGTGGATATCAAGTCCAGCATATATGGTGTGTACAGTAGTCTCATCCCGGGCCTCCGTGAACGATAGAGGCTCCACAGACGAAGGGACTCAAAGACTACAAGGGGCCCATATATGAGGGATCCCAACCAACATCCCCCACTTCCCAAAAAAAAAAAAAATTAAAGTGTATTTGTTTCAAAACCAAGTGATGAAATCCACTCCCCACCACCTTCCGCACAACACCTGGGTCGTTCGTTTCCATGCGTTTAACATGGCCTGTCCACTGAAACCTGGCGAGCTTGATACGACAATGAGTGTGCTTCCACACATACGATGATGATTTCGTCAGATTTGATAAAAATAAAATAACTACGTTAAAATTGTAATCTATGTGATTCAGTATAAATGCTTTTCAAGTGTACATATTCATTTAAATGGATGAACAAAAAAAGTTCATTGGGTGACGCGTTTGTCACGAGGCGTGAAACTTAGCGATGTGTGAGTCAATCTGAGCATTCTCGGGCTGTATCCATCCATAAGTAACCCCGAGTTTTTGGGGATAGTCCAGACGGTACAAGTAAGCACAACACCTACGATAGGTACAAGGCAACGCAAACGATTCTGACCGGAACTCGCCGCTCCAACGGATATGAGTTGCTTACACTTTCTTGTACCAAGTGATCCTACTGGTCTTCTCAATCTCGTTGTATGTACGTGTCGGAACCGATTCTAACATGCCATAAAGCCATAACAAAACTTAATAAACCATAACATAAGGTTGGATAAAAGAGAAGGATTAGCAGAAAAGGTTTTTTTGGTTTCTTATTTCTTAGCTTGAACTATAAAAACTAGATACCTATTATAAACCTAAATTTATGTGTTTTGATTGTTTATAAAAAACAGGTAAATTTATATTTTCTAAAAAAGAATATTTTAGCTAATTCGAGTGATAAAACATCTGAAGTAACTCAAACAGCGATAAAACATCCTTTTTTGCAAGCTGTTAAACATGGTTTTTAATATTATTTAGTTTTCCACTGTTATATCAACTGGGGTGGAGCAGTAGATATGGCTAACCGACTGAAATGGTTTTTTTTATATGAAGTTTTCAACTGCATATTCCACTACTCGACTTTTTAACCACTTTGCTATGGCGGCAAACACCATTCCACTCCACTGCCAAACCGATCGGTTAGCGAAGATTCTGATTGAGAAAACGCAATTGGATAACATTGGAATTTTGCTAACCGATCGACTAAATTATCCACTCCGTTATCGACTTTCGTTCGCGATGAGGCCCAATGGGTCGTGGTAAACATTGTACCGATTATCAGCGCCATATCATAAAGCGAATGGCGGCTGCTGGCATTAAGCGCAAAACGATCGAGTTCGTGATAGAACGATCGCGCACTTTTGTAGCAAACGCGCTTCGGACAACCGAAACGCGCAAGTCACCCAGACGTCCTACACACACACAAACACAAACCAATACAAACCACACATAAACCTGTCCCAACGAGTGCATGGTGCGTTGAAAAAACCAATGCCCTATCATTTTGTCCGATACTGTACCTTGTAATGACTGTGACTAAAATATGCCATTTTCGACTGGCTGTAGAAAAAAACTAAGAAAGATAATTTCTTTACTTTTACATCTGTTGAAAGGAAATTATTTCAGATTACTTGTACAAATAAGTTAAAGACTTTGCGAATTGCCTTTCGTCAGTTATTAGGAATTTTCACCATGATGGACGAAGACATGCATGATTTAAGTTTTACCTTTGATTTTCATCAATTCCTCCTTAATTTTCGCTACAAAATTGTTAGAGTACAGGTTTTGCATCACGTTGGTGCAGAAAAAATCGATGGGACACAGGTGACGGATGTTGGACCACTTTGCGGACTACGGTATTATATCGAAATTCTGTCGAAATTCACCTGAAATGATTGCATTGAGTTTGCGCGTAATTGTTTTCCACTGCGAAGCCAGTGGATGCGATTTCTGATTCCTGATCTGTTTATTCATGTTTCCCAGGTATTATATTACTGTTGGGTGGGTTGCATCGATATCCCGGTCCAGCTAACGCAGTAATGTAGCCACTTATAACTCTGTCTTCATTTCAGCTTCTTTTGAAATCTCAAACATGAACCTGGGCATTCTTTCGATGATTTGATTGTTGCCTAATAGTGCCAAGATGTTGGCGACCAAAATGCCAAAACGGGTATAAACGACGTCCACAAACTTCCGCACGGAGTCCATTTTGGACGCTACGGGGTGCCATTCTTTGATCGTGCACGCTTTTGATTCACTTTTTTGGCCATCATGGTTTGAGTTCGACTGATAGAGGCGTCAAATTTTGTCTGCTACTGAAAGTGTAATTAACGTTTTGTTAGTGCAGGTTAAGATAAACCCATGAAAAAATCGACAATTGTTGTCCATTTTTCAATGCAATCGTTATGTGATATTAACATTATTTTAACACCATAATGAGACTATCGAAATGAAGGTCGCATAAAAAATTTATTATTTATATTTTTGTATTAAAAAAGAAATAAGTATTTTGAATCATACTTGGATGACACAATTAAAGGAAAACAGTAATAATACCAATCGCATTGCTTGATATTATAAACCAATTATTTTGTTTCTAAAATTATATAATGTAATAATTGAACCACAATAACACAAAAATCGCATTCTCCTGGCCCGCGGCTTTAGATCATTTACTAAATGTGGCCCTTTGCCTCAAAAGTTTGCCGACCACTGTGCTATGGTAACAGTAAGTCATAGAAAGCCAAGCTCACTTCACTAGTTAATACTGGCATGCCTTGACCGACAGCGGTTGTTGTGCCATATAAGAAGAAGAAGAAGTTCAATTTGCCATTAGTTATTTTATTCTGTTAACTAATGTAATAATAAGGCCGTTTATCTAATGATAATACAACAATTTCCATAATTTTCTCTTTCAAATTTCAGAATGATCAGCACCACATTATCCAGTATAATGAAGGATGGTTTCGATGTGAAAGCGCTGAGAGCGTTCCGTGTGTTGCGTCCATTACGATTAGTTTCTGGAGTGCCTAGTAAGTTGCAAATTTTAAAATGATGTATTAAAAATCATAATTCTTTCTTCATTTTCATTTCATGCAGTAGTACAATTTACAGGCAAAATTTTGGATTTACAGGCAAAATTTGTTCTAGCGAGTGCCGCTAATTAAGTCGGTAGTCAATTCACTTTAGGCAGTTCTGACTCCATTAAAAAAACATCCGAAAAAAGTAGCAATCTCTGCTTCGCATCAGGATGTGCTGAATAGTTCTCTGAATAGTAAACGACTGTAAAATCGAATATGCATAGAAAAAAAAGAAAGCTTTAAAGCTTCACAGGTTTGCTCTATTGATTGCGTTTTATAACTGATCATTATTGATGATATTGCTGTCCTTTTCTTGCCTTTTTGCCTAGCTTTATCTTAGCTTGGCCTATATACCCTTTTAACTTTCCGAGCAAAAATCTATGATAATCGATAATGTATACATTTGACTCCAAACATCGTTTATACGATATAAAAATATAAGATTAGGAAATTGGTGAATATTTTTAAATGTGTATTCAATAATTATCAGTAAGAACAAAAAATTACTTCGATTTCTTCTGGCAGCTTTTAACTGTAAAAATCAAAATCATCGTATCTGCGAATCGTCGTAACGCGAGGAGGTCGTTATTCGGGGGACGCCTTTACTAAAAACCTCACAATATTTAGCGGAATGGATTTCCCACTGCGCAAAATCGAGCAGAATCCTGCAGGGGAAAGGGCAAAATTTGCACAGGTTTTGCGCAGATTTTGGCCAGATTCTTACGCTAGACTTCAGTAAAATCTGCGCTGGAACGAGTATATTAAGGCGCCATCTGTTGGGGAAATGGGCATATTATTTCAGGCGGAGCAAATAACAGGAAAAAAATAAAAAATAAAGCATGCATTTCTTTCTCTTCCCCTCCCCTTCCTTCATCACTGCCTTGTCTCACTTGCGCTTAAACACGTGCCTTCTGTCATCAGCTGATTGAGTGTTGTGTTTACGTTTTTTTTTTCATTTTTTTTATAGAAACTCTACGCCGATTGACATCATTCGCCTCTTTTTATAATTCAATTAATTCTACACTAAAAGTCTAACATTCTTCTTTGAAAGCCATTAGTGGCTTGCAAATACCTTATACTGGATAGTCTCGAATTACTTAAACCTATTTTCTGTTGAATTTATTAAAAAGGTGTATATTACAAATGTAGTTTTGGTTAGAGTTGTTTTGCAGGTGATGCGTTCCGCAGTATATACATGACATCCCGTTAAAATGAGACGAACGGTGATATCAACGCTACAGAAACTGTATAGCGGTGGGTTGGATTTTTGCAATAAAAAGGTGTGGATGAGCTGGGTGTGTCCTATCCGAAGTCGTGACAGGATTCTCTGGTCTTTCCATGGTGGTATTGTGATCTTGATGTTTCTCAGGAAAGAGCGACCGCTGATAACCCAATAACCATTCCCGCTATTGGCGATGATGGTTTTGCTAATGCGAATGAAATCACAGCGTGGAAGAGTGTTATGGCAGCAGGCCTGCGTCCTGCGTTGGCTAGGCGGTCTGCTATTTCATTTCCCTGGATACCTGTGTAACCAGGAATCCAGCAGAATGTGACTTGGAGTGAATTCGGTATACTGCAGAGTTGTTGGATGCTCGGGTCGCGGGTGGTTCCACATTCAAGTGCTTGAAGAACACTTGCACTTAGTGTTGGGTTAAGTAGCTCTTTTGCAAGAGCGGAGCGCACCGCTCTCGCTCTCTAAAGTGTGCGGTACGCTTGAGGTAGCTCCGCACAGAGCGCTGCACACAGGAGCGATTATGCGATGCACTCCCAGGAGCGATTGTGCGATGCGGTCCCAGGAGCGATTGTGCGATGCGCTCCCAGGAGCGATTGTGCGATGCGCTCCCAGGAGCGATTGTGCGATGCGCTCCCAGGAGCGAAATTTCGCACTTTACTGAGCGCTGCACGCAGGAGCGATTGTGCGATGCGCTCCCAGGAGCGAAGTTTCGCACCTCACGGAGCGCTGCACGCAGGAGCTAGAAAATGTGCGCTTGAAAGCTTCGCACAGAAAATGATGGCTTGCATAAATCCAGGCCTTAACTTGCGGAATGTGAGCGGAATGCGCCAATATTTTTACTCACCTGTTTGAAAGAAAATATTTTCTTATGATTTATGCAAACTAGTGTTGGGCAAAGTAGCACAATGAAGTGTGCTGTACGTACACGCACGCACATCTCAGTGTGCGGTGCACATTTCGCACTGTGCGCGCTCTCCGCGCTGTGCGCGCACTCCGCGCTGTGCCCGCACTTCGCACTTTTCGCACAGTGCGAGCACAATCCGCACGGTGCGCGCACTTTTCGCACAGTGCGTGCTCACTCCGCACTTTACGCACGCTTCGCACAGTGCGAGCACACTTCGGTCAGTGCAAGCATATTTAGAAAATTTCGTGCAGTGCTTAACTTTGTACTGTGCGAGCACACTTCGTACCATGTTATAGGAAGTCAGTTGGTGTAGTACTGAGCACATTTTGATAAACCGCCTTTTAGCATTAGCATCAGTTAGCATTAGCGACTCCGATGCGTTGGTGCAACGAGTTGAAGTCGGGGCGAATCAAATGTCCATAAATTGCTTGCACACATACCACACACATGCCCATCAATCGCACAATCGCAAAGCAGTGGCTCCGAGTACAAGCACAGACACGTTTCATCTCAACCAAATTCAAGAGAAACCTCAACTCACTGGAGCGTCGTTTACCTACGACCTTCACAATTCATAGTTGTTTTAAAGAGACGCGTGCTTGGTACCAGCCGATTTTTCCTGATAATTTTTACGGCTACGGACCGCTGTGTTGATATTGTGTTTCGGGGCCTTTAAATTTTTGTCTGTGTTGTATGCTTGTGGTTGTGTTACGGGTTTTCGATAGTGGTCAAGCGCAGCGTTCTGTGCATTCGATTCTCGCAGAAAATGTCTCCGCACAGTTTCGGTGTGCTGGTGCACCGGCCATCTATGCACGTGCACACTGGCAAAGAATTATGTTTCTCGCTCTACCCAATGCCTTGGGCCAACGATGATTAAATTGTATTGTTTCCAGCTTTGCGCGTGTATTTCAGCGTTCTGCGCTTTCGCCTTGCGTAAAAGGGTGGAAAAGAAGAGCGAGGAATGAAGTGCAGCTTCTCTCTCTCTCTCTGTCTCTCTCTCTCTCTGTCTCTCTCTCTCTGTCTCTCTCTCTGTCTCTCTCACTCTCTGTCTCTCTCTGTCTCTCTCTCTATCTCTCTCTGTCTCTCTCTGTCTCTCTCTCTATCTCTCTCTGTCTCTCTCTCTCTATCTCTCTCTCACTGTCTCTCTCTCTTTCTCTCTCTCTATCTCTCTCTATCTCTCTCTATCTCTCTCTGTCTCTGTCTCTCTGTCTCTCTCTCTCTCTCAAGTGTAGAGTGTGCTCGCACTGTGTGGAGTGTACGAAAAGTGCGCGCACTGTGCGAAGTGTGCGTAAAGTGCGGAGTGCGCACGCACTGTGCGAAAAGTGCGCGCACCGTGCGGATTGTGCTCGCACTTTGCGAAAAGTGCGAAGTGCGCGCACTGTGCGAAAAGTGCGAAATGCGCGCTCTATGCGAAGTGCGCGCACTGTGTGAAGTGCGCGCACTGTACGAAGTGCGCGCACAGTGCGGAGGGCGCGCACAGTGCGGAGAGCGCGCACAGTGCGAAATCTGCGTGTACGCACAGCACACTTCATTGTGCTATGTTACCCAACACTAGCTTGCATAAATCATAAGAAATTATTTTCTATTAGGAATAATATTCCTGGGAGCGCATCGCACAATCGCTCCTGCGTGCAATTTCGCTCCTGGGAGCGCATCGCACAATCGCTCTTGGGAGCGCATCGCACAATCGCTCCTGAGATCGCATCGCACAATCGCTCCTGGGACCGCATCGCACAATCGCTCCTGGGAGCGCATCGCACAATCGCTCCTGGGAGCGCATCGCACAATCGCTCCTGTGTGCAGCGCTCCGTGCGGAGCTACCTGTTTTTCCTGTGGGCAGTGCGGGAGCGCGCACAATAAGAAGAGCGGAGCGATTGAGGTACCTCTTTCGCTCTTGACCCAACACTACTTGCACTGTCTTTAAAAATTACGTTGGGTTTGTCTCTATGTAGACCTTCATCAGCAGCAATAACCAGGGCTATTGCTTCTGCGGTGAAGATTGAGGTATGGTCTGGCAGCCGGATGGCGCTTTTGTCTATGCTGGAGTAGATTCCACAGCCCAGTGCTGCAAAATATCACTATCAATGTCATAAAAAAATCTGACTGAAACAAAATCCATATCAGCGTCACGTATTCAATTGTGATAATCAGAGGTGATACTCAGAACGATTGGTGTGACTCATCTTGCTCATGACATGTTTGCGACCATCGCTTGGTCAGTAACTATGTCACGACTTTTTTTGCTGTGATCAATTTTGCAAAATGTCACTGACATAGTCAAGACAAATTCCAGCTGAAATAAAATCATCTCAGCGTCACGAGCTCTACTGTACCCCAGAGGCGAGCCTCAAACTGTTGGTGCGACTATCACATGCTTGGTGACATTGTGTGCAACTAACTCTTGGTCAGTCACTTGGTCGCGCCACTTTCAGTCGGTGATCATCTTGATGGTCACGGGAGATATGCGGTGCGTGCGAGTGGTTCCAAGAAACAAAATGAGCATGTTTTCTCGCTCTGTTTGACCCAAAGTGGATTAAAAATATCAGGTGGTGGATGAGGGCCTCTGGGGGGTCGCCATAGTTGAGGGACTGTACGTCATTTTAAAACCGTTAACCAACCCTACAGACAAAGAGCGGGTAATTTTTATGTAATGGTAATGGTGTGCGTAAAACCCTAGAGTTACAGGGTTTTCGAGGATTATATAGACATGTTCAGCAAGTTGTAGATTCGTTCAGGCATATAATAGACTCTTTCAGCGAGATATAGAATTGTTCGGAAGTAGGTGTTGACATGTTCAGCGATTCTGTAGTGTTGTCATTTGGTTTGTTTACACCCTGTGCCGCTGCATTCAATTTTTCATTCTTAAATATCCTAAAAATAGCTAATAATCATTCCTCAAGCTGTTTAATACGTAGATTAGGTGAAAAAAGCATATTTTTTCGAAAACCGTTTGTTTACATCCTGATGAGAACGATCCAAACTGCAGTCCAAGGGGTACGAAAGTGACAGCTCTACAGTATAACCGAACATGTCTACACCTACTTCCGAACAATTCTATATCTCGCTGAAAGAGTCTATTATATGCATGAACGAATCTACAACTCGCTGAACATGTCTATATAATCCTCGAAAACCCTGTAAGCCGATGGAAGATTTCCTAGGCTTAAAAAAAGGGGAGGGAACGGGTACCACGGTTCGCTCCCGCTTCCATACAAAATATACCCTACGGACAACGAGCAGGTAATTTTTATCATGGTGTGCGTAAAAACCTAGAGTTAAGCCGATGGATGATTTCCTAGGCTTAAAAAAGGGGGCGGGAACGGGTACCACGGTTCTCTCCCGCTCCCATACAAAATACACGGTGCGCTCTCTCAATGCTCGCGCCCATCCCAACCTAACCAACCAAACCGTGCTCTTTCGAAGAAAATTTACTTCGATATACCTTCGATAGAAGTTCTCTACCGAAGGTGTATCAACTTTGATAGGCAGTTCCTACCGAAGTTAGGCTCGGGTGTTTAGCCGAAATGCTACAAAAGAGAAAGAAAAAAATCTCTCGTATGCTGCCGCGTTCTCGCTCACACGCGCGCCCTGCCCCCTTTTATTTACGTACGTGTTTATAGCCCCTCCTCCTCTTCCTCCTCCTCTCTTCTATCTTCCTACCTTACGTGCAGTGGTTATGTGTTTTTAATTGAAATTGGAAGGAGAGATATTCGATTTATTTATTACGTGCGATTTAATCAGAGAATTGAAACATGGTAGCAGGTGAATCTACTGTTCATCACAAGCGGGCCTAACACTTTAACTATTTGTGAATTCGCGCATGAGGACGTAATAGGCGCAATAATAATGGAGCGGTTCTAACGTAAACAGACCAATTCGCTCAGCTGAAAATTTTATAGAGCGGAATAGCATTTCATTGTAATAGCGTTGCTAGTATATCATCCGCGCACCCTATGAACCGTACTTTTCCAAATATCTTAAAAAGTACGCATTGTATGAAAAAACCGTCTTTACAAGATCGATTCAGAATTTCAAAACACATTTGGAAAAAGTTTTTTGCTAAAAGTGACTTTTGAAATTTTACTCAGATTAATGTTTATTCCTTTAAATTAATTCATAAATGGGGTAAGGGAAATAATTTATACTAATACTAATAGACCAAGACTCCATTGCCTGAAATATTTAATGCCTCAAAGTAGTATATCCTCTTTGCCAAGCGTTTGAGTTAAACTGATTCTTCGCAAAATGTGAAGAGAGCGTTCGGCCCCCCTTCAGATGCTTCGACAGAGTGAAGCTCCTCCCCTTCCACCATTCGTCATCCATCAATTTTTCTCCGCACACTCACACATCTACACGCACATCTGTTCGCATGGCAACACGTGAGATGCGTGACATGCTTTCTCGCTCATCACGAAGGATTTGCTTCGAAAGAGCTCGGTTTGGTTGGTTGGGAAGTAGCAGAGCCAAAGTTGTTGAGAGATTTTGCTGTGTGCCAAAGCGAGAGGCCCTGTCTTCTTTCTCTAGATTTTGGACGGCAATCCGCCGCCCGTGCAGAGGTGTGTGCGTGTGACGAAAAATTATGGATGAAATACGGGGGAAGCGGGGTTTGACGTCTTTCGTTGGTCACACACACATGCATTTACCAGCGGATATCGCTGGACCGAGTCTACCCATCTCTCTCGATTCACCATGATTTTTCTGCTATCGCGCTCATCCGGGTGTTAGGCATCCTCAGTCTGTCCAGAACTTTCCCTGTGGAAGGATGTACTTAAGTGAGGTGCGATTTCTTGTGCGACGTACTTTGCTCATTTACGTTTTGTGCCGTGTTCCTTCTTCCTCAGTTATGAAATGATTTATCCTAGCAAATTGTTGAGGTAAGTTTCTTGCTGTGTGCTTGTGCAGGTACATTCAACTAACCCTTGGCGTCTAAAAAGTTACAGGTGTGTGCGCTATTTATCAACGACTACATGCTAGCCTCGTCAACAATCTTCAAAGTGAGCGACGGAAAGAAAACGTTTTCCAGTTTTAAAATATTAAGGTAAGTTTTGGTCTAATCCTCTGCGCTAAACTCTCCATAGTAATACATACTACTTACATTCATTATTGCTTCATTCAGCCCCCGGTGAGGACGTCATTACTTAACAGAAGCCGGTTCATCACGCACAGCTCCTGTTCATGACGTCATCATAAAACTGAAGCCAGCATAACACGCGCAGCACGGATGGTACCCCGAACGCAGTAGGAGGAAGGAAGAACGAGAGGAGGAAGAACGTTAAATTTGGAAGGGGGAAAGCGTTCTGCCGTCTACACAGCGGGAGTATGCCAAAACACATGTGGGAAGGGAGAGAGATATTATTCAATAAACAGCATGCGAATGTGTGCGTATAGCAAATGTGAATAGCTTCATCATTTCTATAAGCAATCCGAAAAAGGAGGTGGAGCAAACACATTGGTATGCGTCAGCGGCTGTAGAAACCAGAACGTTTAGATGTGTGCGTGACGGATGGTTCGGGCGCCTGTGGCGAAGCTCTCGACAAGCCTGCAAACGAGAGCTTTGTGGAGAGCTTTGTAGGGAGCCCAGATTTCACAGGCCGCCGTCGGTTTTTGCGTCCTTGGGCAGAACGTTTAGATGTGTGCGTGACGGATGGTTCGGGCGCCTTTGGCGAAGCTCTCGACAAGACTGCAGACGAGAGCTTCGAGGAGAGCTTTGTAGAGAGCCCAGATTACACAGGCCGCCGTCGGTTTTTGCGTCCTTGGGATGCGCGAGCATCCTTTCGTGTGCATGTGTTTGTTTCTTTGTTATGTGCATGTGTTATCTAAAGCTAAACAAAAAAAACAAACACGCGTCGATCTTTTTTTCATCACTTTATTCAAACATTTACATAACTTTACACGATTTCACACATTTACATACACAATATTAAACTAAAATAAAATCAATTGCTCCATCGATGCAAACGTTGAAGTGGCCGAATATCTGCGTAGATCCTGTTATAAACATAAAAAAGGTAGGAAATGAAGCTGCGCGATGTACATAACATGCATTACGAATCATTCGCGCAGCTTCATTTCAATTCGCACAACACTTGAACACTTGAACACTTTACAAAATCATAACATCAATCGTCCAGGACTTAAGCTGACACACGTGCGGCCGCTTGCTGCCGATCCTTGAGCTGTACTGATGATTTCGTGTGGTAGCAAGAATGAGAGCACACAGAGGAACTTTCGGTACAGCAGTGCAAGCGAGACACCGACATCAGCACAGCGCTGTGAGCAGATCAAACTGAGCGAGCTGGCCGAAAATGAACGCACACATTTCCACATGTGTAACTGTGTTAGTGCCAAAACTGTGTCGAAACCAAAACGCGCTCTCGCCTCCGTGTATTTCACACCGATTCTCCGCTTAACTCTAGGTTTTTACACACACCATGATAAAATATCCCGCTTGTTGTTTGTAGGGATGGGTAAAATCAAACACACGATATGAGCAGGAAAAATCTCTTCGTGTGGCAAGAGAGAATTGACTAACACCCTGATGAGCGAGAACGCAACAAACGTTGTGGAATGAATAAATCCCAATTGACACCCGCTGCGCAAAGCGACGGAAGAAATCATGGCGTTCTGAGAATTTGATCATGCCTTTCTTTTCTCTCCAACGGCAAATTTGTCGAGCAGCTCGTCGAGCTGCCCGTCCCTGGCTCCGCCTCATTCCCCTCGCCTGAGCGCGCTGCCGAAGGTTTGGATGTGTTGGTGCGTCAGACGGCCAATCGCTGTCAGCCGTCGTCCGTGCTTTTTCCCTCCATAGCGCTATCTCTTTCTCGCGTGTGGTCAATGGTCGCGAGCTGTTGTGGCGCCAAAAATGCCGTTAACAAACATTGCGGCGATGAAGTTGCATTTTCACAAATCTAACCAAAAAAGCGCAATGAGTTTAATCGATGAAATGTAAAAATGACTACGGAATCGCTAGCGCACGATGGAGGGTTTGTTGTGCAACGCGCAGAACCCTAATTCGCTCTAACACGTTTCTAACACTAAGCTTTTGCTTTCGTCTGTTGTGGATTACATAGATATGCTAAGCATCCTGCGCATGATTGTGAGTGTGCGTGTGTATGCAAAACTGTCGCCAAATGTAATTTCTTCCGGAATGTTATGATCCATCGGTCAAAGAAAGGAAGGTGTTTATGAAAGGCGGAAAGACGAATTGAGGCCCCTGAGGAGGGGGTACTGATACACAGCTGTAGGAAGATTGAACAGTATACTTAAATTGCCGGCGGATGAAGAGGGGGGGTGGCCATGGGACTCCTACGATCATCGGTCACAGGCCCTAAAATTGTAGTCACCATGGGGGGAGGGGAGGTGCAAATGGTTCTCCAGCCACGGAGCCCTAACGACCATCTTTCCCGGGGCCCTTGTCGCTAATAATCTGTCCACTTGTAGACATACGGCATACTACAAACTACAAATCTTCGGCGACCGCCTAGTCCGCCTACCGTTAGGTCCACCGTTGGTTCATGACGGTGTTTTTTTTTTACTGTGGATGTGCATCCTTCCCCCTGCCTGCTGCGTATGCACCGGGCAGGAGACAGTGTGGCAGCATGCAGGTTGCACACTGGATAGGAGCGGGCCCGCGGCACCGCCATCATTCCGCACATCTGCATGCCCGTCGTGGGTTCTAACCGCGTATGAACCGTCCGCCGTAGCAAGGGGTTAGTCACCGGCTCCGGCTACGTGGTACTCAAGTCCTGAAAAGGCCGGCATGATCGCGTTGGCTAGTACGCCAATAATCATAATAATAATAATAATAATAATAATAAGAAGAACTTAGCATAGCAGTCCACACTCGGGGAAGGTTTTTGTTTTGACTTTGGTGCTGCCGGGCTACCGCTGTGACGCGACAAATGCACGGAATGCACTCGACCAAAACATTGACCTACCGATCCGAACCCATTCCAAGGCATTGCCTGTCAATCGGCGTCATGATAACTACTCCAAACCAACAAGTCACCAGATTTTGGACGGACAGGTGCAGCACCATACGCGCACCGTAATAAACAAATCCAGAATCCTCTTTTGTATGGATTCAATTCAAAATGTTGTTTCCACTTGAGTCCGCTAGCTGAATTGGAAATAAATGTGCAACATATCACACGCACGTTTGCTTAGACCGTGTGTCTTTTTAATACCCCCAACAGCAGAGCCGAGCGCAAAGATGCCAATGCCAATGGTTGTGTTGTCTCTCAGGTAGCGAGATCGAAAATGCGTGGTATTTTTTAGCCGCAGCGGATGAAAATGTACGCATCAGAATCAAATAGTTTTGGGGTTTCCAAACGTACGCACACACACAAACACGCGCGCGCAAACTCGCACACACACACACACACACACACACACGCGTACGCGTGCACGCACCCGCGAAAGCGCGAACGCAAGCACGCACCCACGAAAGCGCGAACGCAAGCACGCACCCACGAAAGCGCGAACGCAAGCACGCACGCACACACACACACGTACGTACGCGCGCCCGCGAGCATGAAAGCGCGCACGCCAGCACGCACCCACGAAAGCGCGCTTGCGAGCACGCACCCCCGAAGTCGCGCAAAAACGCACTCGCCCCAACCCCCCCCCCCCCCCTAGACCACCCTCCCCCCCCTTCACGCATGATCGATTACGGCTACCTTGTCGGTAGAACGGTTGGTTCAGCTTTCTTGTAGCATCCTCATCCCTAGTGCCGGGCGGGTGGGGGATCGCGACATGATAGAGAGAACGGTCACTTTCCCCGCGCTGTGTGTGTGCGTGTGTGTGACGAGACCCAAAAACGCGAGACAGATTTCGGCACATTGAAAAAAATATATTTTTTAGTCACTATACACTGTGCTTCATGATGCTTAGAAGGTCGTTGAAGCATGAAACATGTTCAAATTAAAAAAATATTAGATTAGTGTTAGACGTTCTCCTACGCTTGTTTTAAATAGGCTGCTTCACCCTCAATTGGCAGGGGCATCGAATGGTCACATCAGCAGCGGCACGAAATAAAATAAACCATCAATACACCGATAACACTTTGAATCCCAATCCAGCTTCTCCCACAGCGTCTCAAGGTCACACACAAATTAATAAATGCTAACACCCACCAATAATAATACACAACCGCAATGCACATATGAGTATCAACGCATACACCACAACACCCGCTGCGCAAATTCGAGCAGTTTCCAGCGCAGAAAATGCACCAAAATCTGCGCTGGCCAGCGCAGATTTTGGCCCGTTCCCCGCGCTAGACTTCAGCGATTCCTGCGCTGGGTCGAGCAAGTTTAGTGCCATCTGCTGGCGAAATGGACGAACTATTTATGGCGGCGGAGCAAAAAAACGGTCAAAAAAAATTAAAAAAAAATGGGGCCCATTTTTTCGTCCGCTTCTTCTCCCTCCCTCACCCTGCCTTGCCTTACTTGCGCTTTACCCGTGCCTTCCGCCGCCAGCTGATTGGCTGTTGCGGTGTATGCGTTGATACTCATATGTGCATTGCGGTTGTGTATTGTTATTGGTGGGTGTTAGCATTTATTAATTTGTGTGTGACCTTGAGACGCTGTGGGAGAAGCTGGATTGGGATTTGAAGTGTTATCGGTGTATTGATGGTTTATTTTACTTCGTGCCGCTGCAAATGAGACCATTCGATGCCCCTGCCAATTGAGGGTGAAGAAGCCTATTTAAAGCAAGCGTACGAGAACGTCTAACACTAATCAAATATTTTTTAATTTGAACATGTTTGATGCTTCAACGACCTTCTAAGCATCATGTAGCACAGTGTATAGTGGCAATAAAATATTTTTTTTAAATATGCCTAAATCTGTCTCGAGTTTTCGGGTCACGACATACACACATACACACACAGCGCGGAGAAAGTGATCGTTCACTCTATCATGTCGCGATTCCCCACCCAGCCCGGCGTTAGGGATGAGGATGCGCTATATGATAGATGATGATTGCGGAAGGGGAGGGGGGGTTTGGTGGAGGGTGCGTGCTTGCGTGCGCACTTTGGAAGGTGCGTTCTCGCGTGCGCGCGTTCGTAAGTGCCTTATCGCGTGCACGCGTGTGTGTGTGTGTGTGTGGGTTTGCGCGCGCGTGTTTGTGTGTGTGCGTGCGTTTGGAAACCCCAAAACTATTTGATTCTGATGCGTACATTTTCATCCGCTGCGGCTACAAAGTCCATGCATTTTCGATCTCGCTACCTGAGAGACAACATAACCATTGGCATTGGCATCTTTGCGATAGGCTTTGCTGTTGGGGGTATTAAAAAGACACACGATCTAAGCAAACGTGCGTGTGATATGTTGCACATTTATTTCCAATTCAGCTAGCGGACGCAAGTGGAAACAACATTTTGAATTGAATTCATACAAAAGAGGATTCTGGATTTGTTTTTTACGGTGCGCGTATGGTGCTGCACCTGTCCGTCCAGAATCAGATGGCTTGTTGGTTTGGAGTAGTTATCATGACGCCGATTGCCGGCAATGCCTTGGAATGAGTTCGGATCGGTAGGTTCATGTTTTGGTCGATTGCATTCCGTGCATTTGTTGCGCCACAGCGGTAGACCCGGCCGCACCAAAGTCAAAACAAAAACCTTCCCCGAGTGTGGACTGCTATGCTAAGTTCTTATTATTATTATTATTATTATTATTTATTATTATTATTTATTATTATTATTAATAATAATAATTATTGGCGTAATGACCTACGCGATCATACCGGCCTTTTCAGGACTTGAGTACCACGTAGCCGGAGCCGGTGACTAACCCCTTGCTACGGCGGACGGTTCATACGCGGTTAGAACCCACGATGGGTATGCTGTTAAGATGTGCGGAATGATGGCGGTGCCGCGGGAGCGCTCCTATCCAGCGGGTAACTTGCATACTGCCACATTGTCTCCTGCCCGATGCATACGCTGCAGACAAGGGGAAGGTTTTAGCGACAAGGGCCCCCGGAAAGATGGTCGTTAGGGCTCCGTGGCTGAAGAACCATTTGCACCTCCCCTCCCCCCATGGCGACAACAATTTTTGGACCTGTGACCAATGATCGTAGGGGTCCCATGGCCACCCCCCCTCCCCCCAGCCGGCAATTTAAGTATAATGTTCAATCTCATAACAGCCAGTATGCCAATACCCCCTCCTCCTGGTCATCAGCTACCATTTACAGGGGCCTCAACTGGTCTTTCCGCCTTTCATGAACACCTTCCTTTCTTTGACCAATGGATCATAACATTCCGGAAGAAAACACATTTGGCGAAAGTGTTGCACACACACACACGCACGCTCACACCCACGCGCAGATGGCTCAGGATATCTATGTAATCTACAGCATACGAAAGTAAAAGGTTAAGGTAACAAAGTTATGCTTAATGTTTAACACGTTCAGCACGATGACATGTCCCAGGGACTACCAGTGAACTTTCCAGGATGCTGGTTTCACAATCAGGTTTCGTTCTTGATGCTGGTGGAACGGAAAGTGCGAAAATCAGCGCCGGGCTGAACGTGTAAATGCGAATTAAGGTTCTGCGCGTTGCACAGCAAACCCTTCAGCGTGCGCTAGCGATTCCATAGTCATTTTTACATTGCAGCAATTGAACTCATTGCGATTTTTTGGTTTGATTTGTGAAAATGCAACTTCATCGCCGCAATGTTTGTTAACGGCATTTTTAGGCGCTACAACAGCTCGCGAGCATTGACCACACGCGAGAAAGAGATAGCGCTATGGAGGGAAAAAGCACGGACGACGGCTGACAGCGATTGGCCGTCTGACGCACCAACACATCCAAACCTTCGGCAGCGCGCTCAGGCGAGGGGTATGAGGCGGAGCCAGGGACGGGCAGCTCGACGAGCTGCTCGACAAATTTGCCGTTGGAGAGAAAAGAAAGGCATGATCAAATTCTCAGAACGCCATGATTTCTTCCGTCGCTTTGCGCAGCGGGTAGGTGGCAATGCAAAGAAGCTTAATTCTAAAGATCACGTTATTTTGTACAGAATAAGCACAACAAGAAATGAAGATAAAAACAGAAATGCAGGAATTTGGAAACAGAAATATACAATACAACAAATGGACGTGAACTTCAAACTAGATACAGGTACGGACGTAAACTGTATACCCGTTGATATAGTGAATAAATTTGGATTTCCGTAAAGCAAATTATTCGATAAATACTGTATATTATAGTTCAAACAGAATAAAAGTTTTTGGAACCGTAACCTTAGATTGTGAGCCGGTCTCGTAGTACAGTCGTCAACTCGTACGACTTAACAACATGCCCGTCATGGGTTCATTCCCCAAATAGACCGCGCCGCCATACGTAGGACTGACTATCCTGCTATGGGGGGGAATCAATTAGTCACTGAAAGCCAAGCTCACAAGTGGGTACAGGCAGGCCTTGACCGACATCGGTTGTTGAGCCAAAGAAGAAGAAGAACCTTAGATTGTGTAGATCCAGTTAAAAATAGTGTTCATGACGCTAGATTCATTGTTGTTGAGCCTTTATTTGAACCTTTATTAGGTTTCAAATCATGTGTCGATTTTGGTTTGATAAGTCGTGTGCACAGGGTTGTGAGATCTATCCCCGCTAACAAACAGAATTTCTTAGAGCAATATCAGGATGTGTTTGATGGCTTAGGAAAGATTCTTGTTAAGTGCTCGATAATTCTCAAAGAAAATTTGATACCGACCTTATTATATAAAAAATGGATTCCCTTCATTAGAGAATTAGAACTTAATACGATGCAAGAACGAGGAATAAAATCAAATGTTGACTATTCAACCGACTGGATTAGTAATATGCAGGTAGTAGATAAATCAAATCGCTCGTTGCAAATTTGCATTGATCCAACAGCTCTGAACAAATGTATTAAACGAGAACATTTTCTCATTCCTATTCAACAAGACAACAGAAGTGGTTTCTGGCAATTGGAGCTAGACGCGAAAATTCTGACTTGACAACATTCAAGACACCTTTTGGGCAATTCCGATGGAATCGAGTTCCGTTTGGGCTAAAGCGCACCTGAAATGTTTCAGCGGAAAATTTTTTTTCGTTGATATCCCTGGTGCGGAAATTTATTTTGACGAAATGGCTATTGGTGGAACAAACGAGACTGAACATGATGAAATATTGTTTCAAGTCATGCAGCGAGCTCGTGAAAATAATATCAAGTTCAATCAAAACAAAAAAATCAAAATTTATACCCAACTTTATTTATTTATTTATTTATTTATTTATTTATTTATTAACGTTATCGGGCAATAGACCTAAATAACAGATACAAATTCTTAATTAATAACAACTTAAACATAAATAACACTAGCCCTTTACAACTGACGAAGGTGAGAAACAGGGATATGAAAATCTGCAGATGATTCAAGTCTATTGTAGCTGACACACATTTTAATTAAAGGGTCGTTAGCGCCAAATGAAGAAGATCGAAATGGGATCCTGATTAAAGACCTGCTTCTAAGATCCCTAGTAGGTGCAGAAAAACTGATCAGATTTAAAATTTCAGGTGCATCAATAAGCCCATTTAATAATTTATGCATGAAAATACATTGAGCATTCTTTCTCCTGTGTTCTAAAGTTTCGAGACCAAATAACTGACACCTGACATGGTACGGGGGGCGTGGCATTTGGTTTGACCATAGAAAACGATAAAACATAGCGCGTGTCGCCTTTTTCTGAACTTTTTCTATCATGTCTATATAGGTCACTTGGTTTGGACACCAAACAACGCAAGCAAATTCTAGTATAGGACGGACTAGGGCACAGTATAACGATTTAAGACAGAAAGGATCTTTAAAGTCGGAAGAAGCACGTAGAATAAAACCTAACATATTTAATGCTTTTGAGACGATTGTGTGGAAATGGCACGATAATATAAGTTTACTGTCTAACATTATTCCTAAATCACGAGCTACAGATGACCGCGGCACACTGTTTTGACCTATTTTGTAATTAAAAGTTATTGGAATCCTTTTCTTAGCGAAAGTAATGCAGTTATATTTTTGTACATTCACAAACATTTCGTTATCATGGCACCACGTCAAAAAACGGTTTATGGAATCTTGAAGTATTTCGCAGTGATTTGAATTTTCAACAGCAAGGAACGTCTTAAGATCGTCTGCATATAGTAAAACATTGACGTTGGGAACAGCAAACACAATATCGTTAATATATATAATAAATAATAATGGCCCTAATATGCTTCCTTGTGGAACACCAGAAAAGTTACAGAAAGGGTCAGAACAAGTTTTTCCAATTTTTACATTAATGCAACGGTTCATTAGGTAGCTTTCTAACTATGCCAAAAAATTTGTGTGTACACCATATTTTAATAATTTAGCAAGCAATAAGTAGTGGTTGACCTTGTCAAATGCAGCGCAGAAGTCGGTATAAATGACATCAACCTGGAGGCCCTTGTCAATATTGGAGTAGCAAAATTGAAGCAAATGAAGCAGGTTAGTTTCAATCGAACGTTTAGGCATGAAGCCGTGTTGCATAACAGATATAACAGGCAGGAAAGCGTAGGACATGTGGCGGAACATAACTTTTTCAAACAGCTTACTACAAGCACATAACATAGAGATTCCGCGATAATTACATATATCAGATTTGTCTCCTTTTTTAAAGACAGGAAACATTAAAGAAGATTTCCATATTTGCGGGAAGCATTACGACTGTAAGGATTTGTTGAAAAGTTGAGTCAGAATAGGCAAAAGAGCAGCCTTACAGTGAATAAAAATTGCACTAGGAATGTTGTCTGGCCCAGAGGCATACGAAAGCTTCAGTTGCGATATGGCAGCATCGACTTCATCTTCACTGATAATAGATGTGGATAAGTCAACTGCGTCGTTGATTGCGGAAAGTGCTGAAGATAGGTTGAGAGGTTTCAAAGAATTGCAGGTGTACACGGAAGCGAAATGTTCTGCAAAACCTTTGCAGAGGTCATCTTCACCCGAAATGATGTTTTCCTTGAAGTTCATTACAGCTGGAAGACGGTCGCAGGATTTCTTATTTCGTATGAATGCACTGCATTACTCAGGATTCATTCGGCTCCGAATTTTTTACCGAACGGTTTTGCACGGCTCCGACCTTAGAATGTTACATCATTGATGTTCGATTGGAACCACTTCTGTTTTTTTTTCATAATCATGTCACCATAAATGGTAATAATAATGATTGTAGCCAAGTTTGAGTTATTTGTACCTCTCATTCTGCAATGCGAATTAATGTACTTTCCAACCACTCCAAAAATCAAAACCAAAATCATATGATTACGCTTAAGTCTAAACGATTTAGATTAAGGATAATAATAATCGAAATAATCGAACGAAAAATCGTTCTTGTTAAAAGAATTGAATATACCACCAGAACACTTGGAACTTGGAAATTAGCGAAAAATAATGTTTAAACACGTTTTATTACAATTTTTCTCTTGATCTGTCAAAAAATTGCAGGCAAATAATTTTGTTATTCATCCAACGATGGATAACTTGGATTGTTTGAAAAAGATTCGCCACAAGTTGCTGAAATTCCCCTACCACAGTGAAAAAGTGTGTGTGACAGATATTTTCTAGCAGAACTGCCGTAAGAGAACACCAGTAATGAAAAATATAATAACATTGAAAGCACATTAAACATTTTTTCTCATACAAAAAAGAGCACATATAAAAATAACATCGCGAATTTGTACATAACACACGATTCCAGTTAATTTGTTTAACAATAAAAATCTAAAAAAGTATTTCACATAAATATTGGGGTATATTTTCCATTCTCCACTTTGCGGGCCGCGAATCACTGAAAATGTGTACTTGCGGCCCTCTGATGAAATAAGTTTGACACAGCTGGTGTAATGCATGACCTCATACGAACAAAGCCGAGAAGTAGGAAGAAGTTCAGTGGCAGGGTGTATGAAAGCTTTGCTGGACCGAACTGCTCTAGGCGGATACGAGACAACTAGAAAAAAATAGAGCGGGAGATACCTTAAAATCCCTCGCATTGCACGACGAGATGTATTATCATAATACTTGACTACAAGCTATGAAAACTTACAATTTCTGTAAAAATAGTTTTATCCCGAAATTTGTTCTAAACTTCCCATTGTGCAATGGCGAGCGCGCGGGGCGTGCGGCTGTTCTCACTTTGAACATTCTTCTAAGTAAAGATGATTTCCTATTTTTTGATGATCAAGTCGTTCCATCATTCCTGTTACGCTGGAACAGGTTACGCTGGTGGGTTTCACGAGAGCGCGCTGTAAAAACATCACCTAAGGTCCGCTACGATGGTTTAATGCGATTATTTTTGTACGATGAAAGTAGCTTTGTAGATCAATACCGCCACAGCGTGCTTCAGAGCCTGCTACATTTTTCAGGCATTCTATGGTTGAATCGAAAAGGCTGAAAGTGAACTGATTATCGTCCTGGTTTGCGACCCTCGCTAGAACAAATTTCGGCACCGCGAGTCGAAAAATGGGCCAAAAATTTGAAATAAAGAGACATGGTGCTACTGGTATAGTGTTAGTTAGTGTGTTTTATTGATGGAAAAGTCTCTTATGTTGGGGACAAATCAATGAATGCATTATACCGCTTACTGTAATTGTATAAACCTTTGTTTTACGTGATTTGTAGTAAATCATGAAGAAATAGGAAGAAGATAGATATAAAATCAGTAAATGCAAGATTTCTGCAAAATGATTTTAACATCTTTTTGTCTTATTTTTTAATTTGTATTGTATTTGTATTCGTTATTACATGACGCATTACGACGCGCGTTTCCGCGGGCGCGTTAAAACGCGAATAACAGTTCCGTAGAGATATCCAGCATGAGCATCTCTGCAGATCCGCGGTAGCGCGTTCGAATAACATTTCAGTTCTATGGCTGAATTGATATATGCGTTTCCGCGGGCGCAGAAACGCGCATCGTGTGTGTGTGGCCTTACGATAGAGCGAATATAAGGTTGTAACAAAACTATAATGACACTTCATAAAATAGGTTGTCTGTTGCAACTAATGCATTTATGAATCTTCCAAAAATACAAATAACACATTTTAGGATGAATCTTCAAAAATAAATTGTTAAATGATTTTCAAAAAGTGTTTTTATAACTTTCATTTTGAGGTATTATGACTTTTCTGAGGAAGTTATAAAAATATTAAATTTTTAAAAATATTTTTGTAACCGAAAACCTGATTTAAAAAAAATGTTTATATTGTCATGAGTGCGTTATCAATTTAGTGCATAACGGATCAAAATAGATCTGATCAGGCAAAAAAGAAAAAAAAAACCTAATCAATGATTTTTTTACCAGATCCCATTGTCAAATTATAGTTTCAAAATGTGTTCTGCCTAACCCTCCTGGAAAATTTTCTTTGTATCAAATGATTTTGAAATGCATTAGTAACTTAAAAAAAATTTTTCATTTGTATAATGTTTGATTAGATCTAGTTTTTGAAAAAAGTATGATACAACAGTTTTAACATTTTGAAAAAGTACAAAAAGATGTGAAATATCATTTTGCACAAATGCATGTTTGCATTCACTATTTTTATCTATCTCTTCCGGATTTAACGCAAATCGCAAAAATGGACCTTGTGCGACATAAATATGATCAAGGAAGGTGTTGTAACAATTTAATATTTTATTTTTAGGTTTACAGGTAGTACTCAATTCCATTCTGAGAGCAATGGTACCACTGTTGCATATTGCATTGCTTGTATTGTTTGTAATAATAATTTATGCAATTGTGGGACTTGAGTTATTTTCTGGAAAAATGCATAAAACTTGCTTTCACAATATTACAGGTAAGCATTGTTTGAAACACACATATTTAGTGGAATGAAAAACAAATGGAATAGTCGAGAACTTTTAAAATGCATCGATTTAGTGATACAATCAACATTTTATGCTCAACATTTTACAGAGGACATGATGGAAGACCCAACGCCATGCGGCGAAGGTGGTTTTCAATGCAGCTCCATAGGTGTTAACTGGGTTTGTCGCTACTATTGGGAAGGACCTAATGCTGGAATCACAAATTTCGACAACTTCGGATTATCGATGCTTACTGTGTTTCAATGCATAACATTAGAGGGATGGACAGATATGTTGTATTACGTAAATATATATATATATTTTTTTAAGAAAACACTAACACATTTGAAACCGAGGAAACAGTTAATTATAAGCTAGAACATTATTAAAGAATTTTTTTTATATTTTCTTTCCCCCCCTTTTATGAACACAGATTGAGGATGCAATGGGAAGCAATTGGCAGTGGATATATTTTGTGTCTATGGTAATTCTTGGTGCGTTTTTTGTAATGAACCTTATTCTCGGAGTTTTAAGTGGTGAGTTTTCCAAGGAGCGAACAAAGGCGAAGAGTCGTGGCGATTTTCAGAAACTTCGAGAAAAGCAACGAATTGAAGAAGATTTGAAAGGTTACTTAGACTGGATTACTCAAGCAGAAGATATTGATACATACCAGGAACCACCGTCACCAGGAAAAATGATGTCAGAAGGATTGCTGAAGGGTACTAGAGCAATGCTCGCTGGTTCAGGTTCCTCCGTTTTCAGTGGTTTATCTCCCAATTCTACTGAAGGCTGCAATGAAGCAAATATTGATTATGTACAATCTGCATCGAAGTCGTGGTATAATCAACATTTCCGTGCTTATGATCGGCTGAATCGTAAGATGCGCCGATCCTGCCGAAAGGCAGTAAAATCACAAGCATTTTACTGGCTCATCATAATTTTGGTTTTTTTAAACACTGGTGTACTTGCAACTGAACATTACCATCAACCTCAATGGCTGGACGATTTTCAGGGTATGTATGCGATTTGTAATCAGACTATCTCTTTCAGTCGACTTCAGAGCGGCTGCAAACCTTTTCGATTCAAAAGAAAGCTATATGTTACTATTTTAGATTTAGAGATATAATTGTAAAGCACCCATGCACCTGTTGCACCGTGACTAAAGGCAGTAATGTTTACACTTCCCGCTGCAAACTGAATCCGTTGTGATTAATTCAAACGGTCAGACGCTCATTTTGATTTGAAACCAGGAGTTTAGGGCAGAATTGTGTAAGAAGGTGTTGACCAACTGGTGGATATCATATATTGGAGGCCCGGATATTATTTGCACTGTTGTACGCACGCAAGCACAAAACAACGCATGTAAGCAAGCATTACTACAAAACTTAAATGAATAGTTGCTTTTTAAATTGAATAACATGTTCCTTAAATAGATATGCTGCAAAGCAACTAATAACCTAATGCCTTAAAAATTGACAAACTGTCAATCCTAAATACCATGGAAAATTATAGCTTGTGATTTAAATGAATACTTGTTAAGCTTAATATGTATTGAAAACGCTTTTTTGCGCAGTGTTTAATTGATTAATGAGCCTATGAAAAAGCATTTTGCAAAATTGTGTTATGTTTCTATTCGTAAATGACTCATATTTCGCTGTAAAAAATGGGAATAACAATACCTTATATGCTTTTTTTTTTCAGAGTACACCAACATGTTTTTCGTGGCGCTATTTTCATTGGAAATGTTTCTTAAAATGTACAGTTTAGGGCTGCAAGGATACTACGTTTCGTTGTTCAATCGTTTCGATTGCTTCGTCGTTATTGGTAGTGTAGTTGAAGTTCTTTTGACCAACACTCAACTGATGCCTCCGTTGGGTATATCTGTTCTCCGTTGTGTGCGGTTATTGCGTGTCTTCAAAGTGACCAAGTATGATTTGTTTAAATATTTAACTTGATTTAAGTTAGTTTAATGTAAGTACTTAAACTGAGCAGTTACTCAAAGCATCATTCCGTAAGCTGCTATTATATTTAATACCCCTTCTTTACCAATTATCCGCAGTAGGGGAACTGGGGGTAGCTCCGACACCTTAAGGTTTTTGCTCTGATTGCAATACTTTTGCCAATGTAAACTTACTAGTAGACATCGAAAAAGCTTTTTTGGTGTATTATGTACCATCTTACGAGAAACTACGGTTCCTGGATTGATTTTGATATCACTTTGATAAAAATAAAAAAGTGTGTTTTTTGTTGCGTCACGACTGTAGTGCGGGTAAGTTCGACACCATGATGGGGTAAAATCGACACCTTGGGGGTGATTTCGACACATTGGTGTTAGCTTTTAAAATAACAAACTCTGATGGCCTGTAGTTTTCATTGAAGTTCAACAAAGTATTTCGTACCAATTTTATGAAAAATTAACACAAAACAGTTATGAAATATACGAAAAAAATGAAGATACAAGCAAGAACAAAAATTTCATTACAAATAGCATCGGACCAGACTCCATATAGTAGAAGCTGCGGCAATAGCATCTGGTTTACGGAATAATTGGTTAAGATTCCATTAAAAAAATAACCTGGCCATCTTCCAGTAATCTTTTTCTTTTTTTATAAAATCGAAGGGTGTTCAATTTTATTTTTCTCTGCCAACTCGAAAGCCAAAAGGCGAACATCGGTCAATGTGATTCCAAACCAGCGACTATTTTTTCTTCAGTTAAGATTACCCGGCTTAAAGTCAGCCTTAAATACGGTCAAAGCCATAACAATATTAATTTTCATAAGCCTAAACCATATACAAAGTACATGTTTTGAGTCCGAGTTTGGCAAACGTTCTGTGAGAGAATAATAGCTAAATTCCATAATTATAACTTCCTAGGTTTGTTGACATCTTGAATTTTAAAGCTTCTACGGTATTTTTAATTGCGTGTTTGTTCAGCTTGATTATTACGTTTGTCGTACATCGTTAAGGGACATCTGTATAAAATACAGGCACTTTCAAATTACGATATAAACAAAGTTAACATGCTACAAATAAGCATTACCAAGTGGGGTGTCGAATTTACCCCCATTGGCTGCACAAGTTTTAGTGACATTTTATATTATAAAGTTTAATATAAAAATTACGCCCTGTGATACAGAACTAATCAATAGTATTTATAAAACAATACTATTAACACGGAAACTATAATTTTGTTGAAATAACGCCACAATTCCTTAAGTCCCAGAAGTAAAAACTTACATCGGCTGTCAATCAGAACCACCATGTGTTTATTTTGTTGTTTTTTGACAATTGACAGGTTTCTGATCAGTGAAATGTGACTCAAATATTCGAAATAGTTGACATAAATAATATGTACAGTAGAACGTCGATTATCCGGGGGCGGATTAACCGGCGGGCGGCTTAACCGTGCGTATAAATGTGACAGCTGTACGTACAGCGAACATTTGCAGCGATAGTCAAGTGGGCAACCAGATTTTTGTGCAGCTCTAAAGTGATATTTTCGAAATTCATTTTTGTTCATGAGCAGTTGTTAAACCTATAGTTATTGATTAAAATAATATTCTACTAACGATTAATCGATTTATTCAAGTTAGATTAATTATAAAACTAATAAAAAACTAGCAATAAAATAATTTTTATATGAAAATGACATTTCTTGGACCATTATTCGTGCAAATCGATTAACCGGCAACCGTCCGGTCCCGAGCTGCCCGGATAATCGACGTTCTACTGTATTAGTTTTTTGTCTTCAAAAAGTTCTATAAATACAAAAACGGCAAGGTGTCGAACTTACCCGCAGTGTCGAACCAACCCCGACTTCCCCTACCCGGTTTTCTCTATATGCGAATTTAGGCCCGTGTCTGTGCTCCATCGCATGCGATTTTGCCGCACGTGCTGTCAAACGCTTTTTCGTATAATATTGCGATTAATTGGATGATTTTAATAATATAACGATTATGAAAAATTAAATTGAGATTGTTCCTACAACTACACCACACATTTAGTTTGACAGATAAAATCGGATGCGGCGTCCGACGAAATCAAAAATTTTTGATTCCGTCGTACGATGAAATCGCACGTCCGACGTTATCTGTCAAATCCCATATAAAATTTTGACAGGCCTTCCGATA
The DNA here is from genome assembly GCF_943734685.1 of Anopheles coluzzii. Taxonomy (NCBI): domain Eukaryota; kingdom Metazoa; phylum Arthropoda; class Insecta; order Diptera; family Culicidae; genus Anopheles; species Anopheles coluzzii. The sequence continues at coordinate 51,124,938 of NC_064671.1, read as the reverse complement.
AAATCGCATCCGATGGAGCACAGACACGGGCCTTACTCCATTCCTCCAAATTGAACAGCTTCATGTGCTTTGTTTGATTGTTCATTAATTGTAGTGATTGATTGTTGTGAATAATTTTATTTATGTTATGCTCTTTTTGAATTTCACTGATGTTCAAAAGGCGTGTTGTATTGAATTAGTGCAAAAGCCTGTTTCGATATTTTTCGATCCTCGAACCAGTAGTATAAACTCTTTTGCAAAGAAATCCGCTATACGCGAAAGTTCGAGATATGCTACTGTACTAGGTCCCGTGAGTCAGCTTACACCGTACAATAACTCTACCCAAAGACTGTGTAGGCACGAGGTCAAATATATTAGTCAAATATATCAATAATATATTGATTAATATCAAAAATCAATTTATCCATCTTGGATGCCATTTGACATTGGAAAGCCCTGGAAAACTCAACAAACCTTTACATGATTATTATTAAAAGAGGCATCAATACATTTGGAGAAACATTCAATAACCATTTAAAAATTTTGGTTTTGTGATTGAAAATTGTGATGACCAGACCAGATGAAAACGGCTCTTACCCTTTTATAACACGATGCGCAATCTCAGATTGCGCATATATTCGTTTTATCAAAACATATTAGCGCGTGGCCACGGAGCTGAAAAAATGTTGAAAAAATTTTCAACTTTGTCAAAATTGCTTGTCAACTGCAAAAAAGAGCTTTTGTCGTGGCCGCACCAAAAACATACACAAGAGCGACAAAAAGCTCCAACATCTGAATATCATCGATATTTTGTTTAAGAAGCACTAACTAGTTACATAAATCAATTAGAATCATGCATTTTAGCATTATTATCATAACAATGGGTCACAACTGCGCCAAATAGCTGTTTGTTTACGCTTTTTCACGAACGTCAATTTTTGTCAACTTTTGTCAACTTTTTTTCCTGGCTGCTCCAGGTCACAAAATTTTGACAAAATGCTGACAAATTTTTCAAAATGTGAGCTTTTGTCACTTTTTTGAGCTTTTGTCAAAATTTTGTGACCTGGAGCAGCCAGGAAAAAAAGTTGACAAAAGTTGACAAAAATTGACGTTCGTGAAAAAGCGTAAACAAACAGCTATTTGGCGCAGTTGTGACCCATTGTTATGATAATAATGCTAAAATGCATGATTCTAATTGATTTATGTAACTAGTTAGTGCTTCTTAAACAAAATATCGATGATATTCAGATGTTGGAGCTTTTTGTCGCTCTTGTGTATGTTTTTGGTGCGGCCACGAGAAAAGCTCTTTTTTGCAGTTGACAAGCAGTTTTGACAAAGTTGAACAATTTTTCTACATTTTTTCAGCTCCGTGGCCACGCGCTATAACATTTTGAAAAAATTTTCAGCATTTTGTCACTCCCGTTCAAGGTGTATGGATATTAGGAGGTGAAGTGCTTCAGAGCAAATTGACATTTCACGACTTGACATAACAATACTGGGGGCTCCGGTATAAAAATCGGGAAGGGCTGGAGGGGGGTATAGAAAATTGTATACGATTTGACATAACAATACTCAATGATGGCGCCCGGCAAACGCGCTAATAATTCACCTCCTCAATAAATACACCTTGCTCCCGTTGCCTTTCGCTCAAGGTGTATGGATATTAGGAGGTGAAGTGCTTCAGAGCAAATTGACATTTCACGACTTGACATAACAATACTGGGGGCTCCGGTATTAAAATTGGGGAAGGCTCAAGGTGGATTAAAAATATCAGGTGGTGAATTAGGGCCTTTGGGGGGTCGCCATAGTTGAGGGACTTTACGTCATTTTAGAACCGTTAACCATTGGTTTCCGCACACAAAACTTAGCAAAGAGAACAGATTTCTTTGTTATTATGTGCATTTTTGTGTGTTTATTGATTTTATCGAAAAAATGAGATATATTAACAAAAGATCTGATGATTTGTTTATGCACAAAATTTAAAACTATTTAAGTAAGAGTTCTAATCTCACGTAAATTGTCCATGCGGCTCGTAGATAATGAGGAATTAATATGAAAATTGAAAAAAATAATTGTTTCTTAGTTTTTATTATCAAAAATGTCGAAAATCCAATGAATTAGAGAATAAATTCACGGAATAACACAAAGTAACACACTATAAGCTATGTTTTAATATTGAATAACAACTCGCAAAGTCCAAAATATATTTTTAAAGAATATTTAATCGAAAAAATGGGGTAGATAAATTATATCAACAAATTTAATAAATGTAAACAAAGTTTGAATCCTGGGGACCTTACGTCAAGTGACGATTTGTCAAAATGCACTAGAGTCCACCACCTGATATTTTTAAATCCACCTTGGGAAGGCTAGAGGGGGGTATAGAAAATTGTATGCGATTTGACATAACAATACTCAATGATGGCGCCCGGAAAACGCGCTAACAATTCACCTCCTTAATAAACACACCTTGCTTTCGCTTTATAGTATGTCATTTCGCGTAGCCAACCCTGAGCTATAAACGTCATTTCCATACAATTTCAGATTGCGCCCGTTCCTGCACAGTCCTTGGACTTTACACATAACTATAATGTCCCGCTAAACATTGCGATGGTTTCGAGAAGTATCTTCTGCGCGAAATGTTTAGATTTTGTTCATCTTTATGTTAATAAATTTATGTCATAAAATTTATTTCCTTCGCTGTTTGTCGTATTTGGCAAGCTATATAATTATGACATTATAAATGTTCTAGGGTTGCTATAATCAAAACATACTCGCCATGCAATACAGTGATTTGCGAAGGTGCGCGAGGGCTCGCACGTCATACAAGTTCACTACCCCAGCGACCTCGCATATAATGGATGGTATTATTGAATCCGTTCGTAGCGGCGGCGTACGTCCCGACACTCATTTTCTTAACGTACTAGATGGTTGCTATAGTTATTCACCGCGGCGTTGTAGGAGCGGATCCCTAGAATTTCATGTGAGCGCCGTACGTTCCCGCTACGAACGGATTCAATAATACCAGCCAATAGCTTGTGAGCCTAGGCAGGTATTCCGCCTCTAGTTTTAGCAGTTATAATTATAGCATCCCGAGAGCAAGTATAACGGCCAAGCTACACGTACCGGACGACATCGGACGATGCTATAAATCCGCTAACGCCAACTGTCAAATCTCATACAAAATCGGCCCGATGTGATCCGACACGGCCCGGCCCGACGCAAATCTCTTGCTTGCGCTCCTACGTTTTATGGCATCGTCCGATGTCGTCCGGTACGAGTAGCTTGGCCGTAACAGTGCGATTTGTAGCATACTAAACACCTGAATTTTGACATATGTCAAAAATCAACTTACAAAATCCACAAAAAATCAACTATGAAAAATCTGATGAAATTCGTTAACGGCTTTAATGAGTCCATTGATGATAGAATGCAAGTTGAAGCCATTTACACGGACATTAAGGCGGCTTTTGATAGCGTGTCCCCCCCTTTATGGTCAGAACTTCGAAAGAGTGTACTGTGAAAAGGTTCTAGGAGTCCTCCTAGATGTTAAACTCTCCTTGGAAGAACAGATAGACCAAGTAGTCGCTAGTGGCAATCGGCTACTTGGCTTGCGTCATGAGCGCGAGCTTCATGATCCAATGTGTTTCAAGATACTGTACTTCACATTTATCAGACCACTGCTGGAATACTCTTGTATTGGAGTCCTTTCCGTTTTAAGTTCGTAGGCTGAAATTTCAACCTGTCAGCTGTTTGCATTGTATATCAGTTTTCGAGCAGCTATCTAAGTGGGAATAATATACTGGTAGGCTTATCCCAAGCATAGAAGGCTGATTTTTATCGCTTCTGTTTCTGAACGAAGATTTTAACAGTGTTATGAGTATTCGTCACGCCTTCAGAAAGCTTGTTTGAATTAAAGTTTTCACCCATCCTGTCAAAAAGTGATATGAAAATTTGGATATAAAAAACATGCTATGAGACCACCTGAACTACATACAGGTGTCCCCCGAGATACGACTGTATTTGGGACCGAAAAAATGTCCCAAAGCAAGGTGTAAGTCGAAAAAGTCGTATGTCGAATATCTATGAATATTAAGTTTATAACCGAAGTTGAAGAGTTGGAATTTATGATATCGTGTATTTTATTTAAAATAATGTTTGATAATGTAATAATTATATTTTAAAAACCGTACACAATATCGATATTCCAGATAGGGTAGTTGTGGAATCTTTGGAAATGTGTGTATAACGGTTATCAGCCTAGATATTCAAAAAAATACATAAATTTCTTGTCAATGACAACTTTTAACTGTCAAAATCAAAATCGTCGTATCTGCGAATCTTCGTAATTCGAGGGGGTCGTAACTCGGGGACGCCTGTACACTTTGATTCTAAATTATACCACGTGATCTCTTCAATGCACCTTAGGGTAAATGTAAACAACAACGTATTTTCGAGCAGGTACTCGAAACTAATTCTAGCTTTGAGGTTACCCGCTGCGCAAAGCGACGGAAGAAATCAAGGCGTTCGGAGAATTTTATCATGCCTTCTTTATCCCTCCAACCCCGTCAAACATTGCGAGGGTTGCGAATGATATCATCTGCTCGAAATCTTATAGTATTGTAAATAATCTTTGATTTTTATTCATGGATTATTTTTTTTTTTGCGGTAGTATTTATCGAAAAGATAACTATTTAGATTTTTGTGGATTTTTTAAAATAAAATGACAAAATTCAGGTGTTTAGTATGCTACAATTTGCACTGTTATACCTGCTCTTAGGGTGCTATAATTATAACTGCAAAAACTACGGGTGAAAAAACTACCAAGGCTCGCAAGCTCTTTAATGCGAGGGCTCTGGGGGGGGGGGGCGAACTTGTATGGCTTGCGAACCCTCGCGCGCCCTAGCAAATCGCTGTCAATTGCATGGCGTGACGGCAAATTTGTCAAGCAGCTCGTCGAGCTTCCCGTCCCTGGCTCCGTCTCATACCCTTCGCAACAGCGCGCTGTCGAAGGTTTGGATGTGTTGGTGCGTCAGACCTCGTCGAACATTGCGAGGTTTGCGAATGATTTCATCTGCTCGAAATCTTATGGTATTTTAAATAATCTTTGATTTTTATTCATGGATTTTTTTGCGGTAGTATTTGTCGAAAACATCACTATGTAAATTTTTGTGGATTTTTTAAAATAAAATAACAAAATTCAGGAGTTTAGTATGCTACAATTTGCACTGTTATACCTGCTCTTAGGGTGCTATAATTATAACTGCAAAAGCTAGGGGTGAAAAAACTACCATGGCTCGCAAGCTTTTTAATGCGAGGGCGCTGGGGCTGTGAACTTGTATGCCGTGCGAGCCCTCGCGCAACCTCGCAAATCACTGTGAATTGCATGGCGGGACGGCAAATCGCTGTCAGCCGTCGACCGTGCTTTTTCCCTCCATAGCGCCATCTCTTTCTCGCGTGTGGTCAATGCTCGCGAGCTGTTCTGGTGCCTAAAAATGCCGTTAACAAACATTGCGGCGATGAAGTTGCATTTTCACAAATCAAACCAAAAAATCGCAATGAGTTCAAATACTGCAATATAAAAATGACTAAGGAATCGCTAGTTTACGCTGAAGGGATTGCTGTGCAACGCGCAGAACCCTAATTCGCATTAACACGTTCATCCCGACAATGATTTTCTTAAACTTTCCTTTCCGCCAGCATCTAGAACGCAAGCTGATTGTGAAACCGGCATCCTAGAAAGTTCACTGGTAGTCCCTGAGGCCTGCCATCGAACTGAACGTGTTAATGCTTAACCATAACTTTGTTTCACTAAGCTTTTGCTTTCGTATGGTGTAGATTACACAGATCTGCTGATCCGTCTGCGCGTGGGTGTGAGCGTGCGTGTGTGTGTGCAACACTTTCACCAAAAGTGTTTTCTTCCGGAATGTTATGATCCATCGGTCAAAGAAAGGAAGGTGTTCATGAAAGGCGGAAAGACGAATTGAGGCCCCTGTCAATGGTAACTGATGACCGGGAGGAGGGAGTAGGGGAAAGCGGGGCAAAATGGGCATGTTAAGCAGTTTACTGAATATTCCATTGAATATGCCACAAAACACAATTATTCATGCATTATTGTATGCCTCCACTATTTATCTATGGATTAAAATTGCCACATAGAATGAAAACAACTTAAAATCATGAAAACAGTGTAAAATAAAAGTTGATGTTTTACGAGAAGCTATTTTGACACGCGGGGTAAAATGGGCATAGCCCTGGGGCAAAATGGGCATATGTAAACAAACTGTGAAACGTCAAAACACTGGGGTAAAATGGGCCACAACAACTGCGCTTAGGTAATGGTCTATGCTTTTGCGCACCGTTTCGTGAATTGTATTTTCGTTCTATCTTTTGTTTTGCTGGTCAGGAAAGCCCTTAAAATTCTTCCAAAAATATGTTATCAAAATTAAAACAGTTTTTACACGTTTAAATCTACAAAATCGATTCTTTTGAAGCTGTGTCTGTTATCATTATTGAGGCGACAAATACAACACCATAGCCTCACCAAACGCCATTTGTCAAAAGTATCTGCCCATTTTGCCCCAAGCGTAACTGCCCATTTTGCCCCACGTGAAGCATTTTTGTATTTTATGTTATATTAGTAAAAATACGCATTCGATCGCCTTGCTTTCTTCAGACAAATTGTATAGAAATATCATATCTTTAATAATATATAATGTAAAACTTCAACGCATCCCTGTGACACTGGGTTAAGCTTATTTTCGAAGTGACAAAAATTACATCAATATGCTACTAAACCTTATTTTGCACTTTTCTTGGTTATTTGTTGTGTTAGGGTTATGAAACTTACATGGTGTTCATAAAACACTCTAATGAATACATTTTGAGCATTGGAAAGTAGCTTTGTAGTCAAATAATGCTTAAATAGAGGGTGCCCATTTTGCCCCACATGCCCATTTTGCCCCGCTTTCCCCTACTGACACACAGCTGTAGGAAGATTGAACGGTATACTTAAATTGCCGGCGGATGGGGGGAGAGGGGGGGTGGCCATGGGACCCCTACGATCATCGGTCACAGGCCCTAAAATTGTTGTCGCCATGGGGGGAGGGGAGATGCAAATGGTTCTCCAGCCACGGAGCCCTAACGACCATCTTTCCGGGGGCGCTTGTTGCTAATACTCTGTCCACTTGTACACATACGGCATACTACAGCCTAGAGAGCATCGGCGACCGCCTAGTCCGCCTACCGTTAGGTCCGCCGCTGGTTCATGACGGTGTTTTTATTATCGTGGATCCTTCCCCCTGCCTGCAGCGTATGCATCGAGCAGGAGACATTTTGGCAGTATGCAAGTTGCACACTGGATAGGAGCGGGCCCGCGGCACCGCCATCATTCCGCACATCTTAACAGCATACCCGTCGTGGGTTCTAACCGCGTATGAACCGTCCGCCGTAGCAAGAGGTGACTATCCGGCTACGTGGTACTCAAGTCCTGAAAAGGCCGGCATGATCGCGTAAGCCATTACGCCAATAATAAGAATAATAATAATAAGAAGAACTTAGCATAGCAGTCCACACTCGGGGAAGGTTTTTGTTTTGACTTTGGTGTTGCCGGGTCTTCTGCTGTGGCGCGACAAATGCACAGAATGCACTCGACCAAAACATGAACCTACCGTTCCGAACCCATTTCAAGGCATTGCCGGTCAATCGGCGTCATGATAACTACTCCAAACCAACAAGCCACCAGATTCTGGACGGACAGGTGCAGCACCATACGCGCACCGTAGTAAACAAATCCATAATCCTCTTTTGTATGAATTCAATTCAAAATGTTGTTTCCACTTGCGTCCGCTAGCTGAATTAGAAATAAATGTGCAACATATCACACGCACGTTTGCTTAGATCGTGTGTCTTTTTAATACCCCCAACAGCAGAGCCGATCGCAAAGATGCCAATGGTTGTGTTTATGTTTATGTTTATTTGTCTATCGATGGACAATAATGCCCTCTCGAACCATTTTAGCAATGTTTTACAATTAGTTCTTTACAATGGATTACAATAACATAGAACATAAAAATGGGCACTATGGAACCAAATTTAACACAGAAACACGATCATTGAACTCAGTTGGCGAAATTCGCGGCTCAAAAGCGTCGCTGACTGCGTTGAAAGCACGGCACATGAGTAGGAACGGGTCAGAGGAGCCAAATTGCGTTCTACGGTCGTCGAGGGCCAACATTGCCCGAGTCCGGAGCGGCCTGGCCGGAACGTACAGGTTGATGGCAGCCAGTAGTGACGGAGAGTCAATACGGCCGTCGAGAAGTCCCGTGATGAACGACAACCTGGCTTTTCGTATACGCACACTTAGGGTGGGTAGCCCGAGTAGTAAACACCTAGTCCGGTAATCGAGCCTTTGGTTCCATGAGCGAAGTGCAAATCGTGAAATTTTGCGCTGGATTGATTCCGATTGATCGAGCTAACGGACGCGCTGCAGTTGGCCACCATACGATATTTGCATATTCCATCAACGACCGGATAAGTGAGCAATAGAGCGCCTTGGTGCAAGGTATATCATTAAGCTCGCGAGTCATATTTATAACTAGTCCTAGCATTCTATTGCTGGTGGCTACTACGTGATCCAGCTGATCCTTAAATGATAGTTCTGTATCGAGCAAAACACCTAGATCCTTAATACATTGTTTTCGCGCCAAGGACTGTCCATCAAGCGCATATTCATACAATGATGGGCAGCGAGAACGACTGAAAGTGATGGCTTCACATTTATGTGTGCATAGGGATAAAGCATTACGGTTGCACCAACACTGGAACTCATGCAAGGAAGTTTGCAGTCGGGCGTGGTCTTCTGGTTCACGAATAACACGAAAAATTTTCGCGTCATCTGCGTACTGTAGATGATTATCAGCCGGAAGGATCAATGTCGCGTCGTTGATGAAAAGAAGGAACAGCAAAGGACCCAGGTTGCTGCCCTGCGGGACTCCAGAAGATGCATGCACTGGACTTGACATGTACGGGCCTAACTTCACAGAATATTGACGATCTGTAAGGTACGATCTAAGCCACATTATCATAGGGTTTGGGAGACCAAGTAAGTCGAGTTTCGCTAGCAAGATGGAGTGCGATACACTGTCGAATGCTGCCTTGATATCCGTATAAATAGCTTTAGTTGTAAACCGTTACCGATAGATTTATGGCATTTGCTAACAAATTCTAGTAGATTAGTCGTTGTAGATCGCCTGGGTACAAAACCATGTTGATTCACACTAATATAGTTGCAGGTCGAGGCCAACAATGGCTCGTAGATTAGCATTTCGAACACCTTTGCACACACGCTGAGTGAGGTTATGCCACGATAGTTTACAGCATCATTCTTACAGCCCTTTTTGTAGATGGGTGTCATCCAGGAAGATTTCCAAGTGGCAGGAAAGGTTCCACATCTCAGGGACTCCTTAAACATCTTCATCAGCGAGGGAGCAAGCGCAGAAGCACACCACTTTAGGATAACGGCCGGTATACCATCTGGGCCAGGGGTATTTGAGGATTTGACACGTTTGATGGCAGAGGTGATCGTATCGACAGTGATGACTGGTAGCATAGGGAGCAGTGCACCAACAGGTGTGTTAGAGAGAGCATCGGCCACATCTTCTGGACCAGTAGTTTGAGAAGCAAAGTTGTCCTTGAAGCGCAAGGCAAACAATTTACACATTTCTGGCAGGGAACAGGCACTGTCACCGTCATAACGTATAAAGCTTAGCCCAGCAGATTTTCGTTTTTTGTCCATATAACTCCAAAAGCGCCTAGGGTACTTGCAGAGGGAACGTGCAGTTTGTTTCAAATAACTTCGGTGACAGGATCTATTATATCGGCGATAGAGAGAATGAACTCTGTTGCAATAAAGACGTGACGTGCTGTTTCGTTCTGCTCGTTGATCAGAATAGGCTTTTCTTTTTTCTTTTTTTAATGCATTTAGTGTGCGATCAGCCCATGGTGGTCCACGACGAGGAATTTTAACAGGAGTGCATTCACATATACCAGATCTCATGAACTCACAAAAAGCTTCTGTGGCATCGTCAATGGTTGAATAGTCCGAACAGTTAAAAGAATTGTCAAAAGATAAAATCAATCGTTCCAATTTTGGAAGGTCAACACGAGCATAATTCAGCCTTTTATCAGCATCAATGGCTGTAGCGATCGTAACTGGGGGTAACTGTTGTCTCTCAGGTAGCGAGATCGAATATGCATGGACTTTGTAGCCGCAGCAGATGAAAATGTACGCATCAGAATAAAATAGTTTTGGGGTTTCCAAACACACACACACACACACACACACACACACACACACACACACACACACACACACACACACACACACACACACACACACACACACACACACACACACACACACACACACACACACACACACACACACACACACACACACACACACACACACACACACACACACACACACACACATGCATGAACGCGCGCACACACACACACACACACATGCATGAACGCGCGCACGCCAGCACGCACGCACTCATGCACGCACACACACGCACGCACGACAGACAATCTACATTCTTCTGATTTTAAGCAACAAAAATAGAACGGGAAGTAGAAGGCTACTTCATTTCTACTTTCCTTACTACTTTAGAGCGTGTTGACTCGCTTGGGTAGTTTCTTGAAATTGCGGTCTTGGCCTGCCTCAGGAGTGTCCGAATCCACTCACGCTCTCGCGCCTTCGTCTGCCAGTCCATTATCCCGGCCTTAATGGCGGACGCTTCCGCACCATCTTGCCACCTCAACTTGGGCCTACCACGCCTCCTCTGTCCTTGTGGACGGCCTAAAAAGACTTTACGGGCTGGGTCGTCCGTTTCCATGCGTACAACATGTCCAGCCCACCGGAGCCTGGCGAGCTTGATACGCTGTACGACTGTGAGGTCGCCGTACATCTCGTATAGCTCTTCATTATATCGGCTCCTCCATTGTCCTTCTACCCATACGGGGCTTTAGGGAAATTATACGGTTCCCTAACACTAGCACAGGGGCTTCGGATGAGCTTTAGAAAGGCGTCTTACTCGGTTGAGGTTCAGGATACAAGAGAGTGTTTATTCGCTATTGTCACATCGAGGCGCATAAGGACAAGTATCTTATGCGCCTTGTTTACGCCCACGAGTTGGGCGATTATATTATAATGCTGCTATCGAGCAGTTTCCTAATGCTGCTATCGAGCAGTTCCCTAATCTTGCTGTCGAGCAGTTTCTTAACATAGTTCCCTACAGGGCCAAATATCCTTCTGAGCATCTTCTTCTCGAACGCGGCTAAGAGGATTTCGTCAGATTGGGACAGTTTCCATGTCTCAGAGGCGTATGTGAGTACTGGTACTATATAGGTACTATATAGTCCCAGCTTCGTCCGTCGCGACAGGTTCTTTGAGGTGATCTGATTTTTCAGGCTGTAGAATGATCGGTTGGCAGCCAGCATCCTTGCGCGCAACTCAGCTTCCATGCTGTTGTCGTTGCTGACCTTTGACCCCAGATAGGTGAATTGTGGGACGACTTTTTTTTCCCTCTACTGCTCGATTTTTTTCCCCTGTGATCGTTTATTTTAACAGGAATGAACAACAAAATAACTCGGTTAAACCAGAATTAACTTTAAACGACTGTTAAATTGTGTTTATTTACTCGCGATACTAGCTAGTATTATGTATTTTTCTAAAGAAAGTAGGGCACACTTTATTTTGACTGGTTGACGTTTATGTAATTACTTCATCATCTATACATAACCCCAAGCTGATGGCATAACTACCATTTTTTGCTTGTTAATTACTTTCTGACTGAATAACTTGAATAACTGAATTATTTTCCCTCTTTTTCCAGATACTGGCAGTCATTATCGAATCTTGTAGCATCGTTGCTTAACTCAATTCAATCAATTGCGTCCCTGTTACTGCTTCTTTTTCTTTTCATCGTAATATTCGCTCTACTGGGAATGCAAGTGTTTGGCGGACGTTTTATCTTCAATTCAATGGATAATAAACCGCGTTCAAATTTCGATAGCTTTGTGCAAAGCCTTTTGACCGTGTTTCAGGTACTGCATTGTCCACAATTTTGTACACATTCTAATAAATATTAATAAACATTTATATACATTCTAAACTATATATTGATATTAAATGATTGATTGTTTCATCAGTAAGAATGATTGAATTTCACATAAACGAAAATTGATGATTGATGTATATTTCATGATTTTTGTTGATGATATCAAAAAAGAGAAAATTAGACGCTTTTTACATTACTGTTCCTAAAATTTTAATTATTGCGGGTTTGAAGGTTTTTTTTTCATGCAATTCTAATGAAACTCAAAAAGCAGTCCTTAAATGTACTTATATACTTATTTGAATGCTGATGAAACATTCAGTTTATTTTTCAATATATTTATTGCTTTCTGTAGTTTTGATAATGCTCGACATTTTGAAAGACTAACTTAGAGTTTATCTATTTTTTGTAATCTAGATCCTTACAGGAGAGGATTGGGTAAGTTAAAGAATTAACTTTAAGCGTCATGATAATGTATTTAAACGAATCTCTAATATCTTTTTTGAAGAATGCGGTTATGTATGATGGTATCCAAGCTTATGGAGGTGTGGCATCTTTTGGAATTTTAGCAAGCATCTACTTCATCATTCTATTCATTTGCGGAAATTGTATCCTTTTATTAAGTTGTCTTCAGTTTAATGCCATTCAAATAAACATTAGCGTAATATTCTTTCACGTGTTTCACAACAGATATATTGTTGAATGTTTTCCTTGCCATTGCTGTAGACAATCTTGCCGATGCTGAATCATTAACTGCTGTTGAGAAAGAGGATGGTCCTGATACAGAACTCGATAATTTGACTGAAAAGTCGGAAAATGGTTTGGGTGGTAGAGACAATGAGGATGAGGAGGATCTCAATGGCGCTGATGAGATTGAAGGGCTAGACGACGATGATGAAAATTTTTATAAGAATGATGAACCAAGGAGAGTCTACGATGTTCGATCAAATGCAATGGAAGACTCTACCGTGGATAAGACTAGTAAAAAGTTCGGGACATTTGGGTTTATTTTTTCTTTCGGTTTGTCACACAAGATCGGATTTTTTTTTTAAATGATCGGATCTTGTACAAGCCCCTTTTCAAAATTATGCAACTATTTGAGTACTAATCGATCGCTGCGTTTAACCGTGTTTTGCTTTTCAGTGCAAATGTCACAAAAATCTCCATCAGTATCAACAACACTAAAATTGCATTACCAACGTTTGAAGAGGCGAAAAAAACGCGCATCAGTAGAGTAGTGATACAAGGTATTGAAAAGCATGAACATCATCTTATTTCACTTTTTCTTGCCATAGCTTATGGCCATTATTCATACATAACACATTATTAAGCTTATTTGAAAGTAACAAACTTGACAAACATTCATTGGGATTAGTAACATAATCTACGGTACAGTTTTCGACTGGAATAGCTTTACAAAATGCCCGTCATGGGTTCAAACCCTAAATTGACCGTGCCCTCATACGTAAGACTGATTATCAAGGACTTGGTACACGACCCAAAAACTCGAGACTAAAATTAAAAAATCTGAAATATTTACATAAAAAAGATTTTGATTCGTGAAGCCGCGTTTTGGGCACTACCAAGTGCACAAAATCGCCGACATTTGAAGCAAACGAAAACTTCACAAGTTAATAAATTTCACCAAATGAAAAAAGATCCTCTTTTCATGAGTGAAGAGTGGTTAGCCGGGTTATTCGCGTAACAACAGGACGACAGGTTGTGATAATGCCCTCCTCTTTCCTTTTAACATTTAGAATGCGGTATCTTGAGATTGCGGGCTCCTGTTAAAAAGATTTGGGATAAACTTTCAGCTCCAGAAGCCGAAATATTTTTAACGTAAAGTTTTCGGCTAGCATACACTTGGGACCAAAAACTATTAAAACCTTTTATTCTCGTACCGAGGCCGTCATCTTACGGTTACATCAATAAAAGACTTATTAGTCGATAGAAAGCACTCCCACAAAACAAATTCAAGCAGTCTGCTAGCTCGCATGAGACCTCGCAATCGCAACCAGTGGGGCCCTTCACGATTCTAGTCAGCTTTTTGTATGGAGGCTGACATTTGGAGGCTGAAATCATGTAACCACTCCATACAAAACCACACATAAAACTAGCCTTCAATTTTCAGTCTAGATTATACTAGCCTCAAAGCAAGAATTAGATTCACGTACCTGTTCGAAAAAATGGCAACCCGAAGGGCAAAGCGACGAAAGAACTCATTGGCTTTCGCGCAGTTTTTCGTGCCTTCCCGCTGGGGAAAACGACGGAAGAGTTCATTGCCTTTCGTGCATTTTCTCGTGCCTTCATTTTCCATTTACGGCAAATTTGTCAAGCAGCTTGTCGAGCTACCCGTCCCTTGCTCCGCCTCATACCCCTCGCATGAGCGCGATGTGGAAGGTTTGGATGTGTTAGTGCGCAAGACGGCCAATCGCTGTCAGCAGTCGTCCGTGCTTTTCCCTCCATAGCGCTATCACTTTCTCGCGTGTGGTCAATGCTCGCGTGTTGTGGTGCTTTAAAAACCGTTAACAAACATTACGAGGATGAAGTTGAATTTTCACAAATCAAACCAAAAAATCGCAATGATTTCTTTTGAACCAGCCTTACATCAGCTGCGCAAAATCGAGCAGTTTCCTGCGCAGGAAATAGTTCAAATAGTTCAAATAGAGCGACAACGTCGCGTGCGACGTCGCGCAATTAAAAGAAGTTCAATTTTGCAAACAGAGCGACTTGTCTCGCGTCACATTTCTGCTTCGTCCGAAACAATCGAATTATCCAGTTCGTTTATGAGCCTGACTCATTCAAAACTAAAAAAAAAAAATAAATAAATATTTTGTCGTACTCGCTAGTGTAATTTCGATTTTCAATAGCGCATCTTACGACGACCAGCGCTAGCTAAATGTCGATATAATTTATGTGAAAATTATTCATACTTGGTGTCTCATCAAGTTTCGACCAGGCTACTTGTATGCCGTTTGAAATATTCATAAACGTCCAGAAATTGCAACAAAGTAGGCCGTTAATTGTTGTTGTTGGACAAATCGACACTCATATAAAGCGCTAGGCAATATTTCTCCGCATCTTCCAATATCTATCCATCCTTGGGTTAAATTATAGCCTCCTCGACCCAAAACGTTTTTTGACAGATAAATTATACCAGCATCTAGCTTCAACCCGCCGCCGCTAGATGAAGAAAAATTACACTGCGGAGTACGATCAATGTAGCCTGGCCTTAAAACTGAGATGTTGTTTTTGAAAAAAGAGCTAGCTGAAAATTTTTCGCGGTACAAAAGTTGGTCGTCTACAATCAGTGTTATTTGAGACCTCTTCAAATAGAAAACCCCCTCTTATTTGAACATTTCTCGCAGTCCCTTGATTTACAGTACATTTTTTTCCTCTAATTTGGAAAAACCCTCTGCAATCTATACCCCTCTTATTTGTGTATGGTGTTGCCATGGTTATTGAATGATGTATGCTCCAATCCGCAACGGTGTTCGCAGTTTCCTATAGCAACAGTCAAGCCTGCAT
This sequence comes from Anopheles coluzzii, assembly GCF_943734685.1. Taxonomy (NCBI): domain Eukaryota; kingdom Metazoa; phylum Arthropoda; class Insecta; order Diptera; family Culicidae; genus Anopheles; species Anopheles coluzzii. Next base: position 51,109,306 of record NC_064671.1, on the reverse strand, counting down.
ACTAAATATTCTGTCATTTTCTAGTTTGTACGGACTCTTCATTCACTTTCAACCTCTGTAATTTGAAAACCCCTCTTATTCGACAGTCCCATCGCCTCTTAAATAAGAGAGAATTGACTGTATTTCGAATTTATCCTTTTACTGGCCTCATTTTTGACTTTTGACATTGCTAGAACGTCATATAACGTGTGATCCAAGTTTTCCAATATGTGTTCAAAGAAACTGTCAAAGAAGTCTCAAAGTCAGAAGATACGCGTTTTGCTTTAGGCGATCGCTACTGTGGGTCTGAATATATAAAAATACTATGGAAATATTTTTACCAAAAAGATACTACTGCAACAAATAACCTTCTTTAAGGGGTGGATGCCGGCCTATACAGGCTTTCGAGACTTATTAAGAACCACGAAGCCGGACAGTCAACTTTTTTATGTCGGTCCATACGAGGCTTGAACCCATGACGTGAATGTTGTTAAGCCGTTCGGGTAAACGATAATACTGCGCGACCTCGAATGCAACAATAACAAACAGATATGAAAACCACTTGACTGGTTATTTCCTTCACTGAGACAGAATCATGTAAGATTTTTGGTACCGGAATGAAAGAGCGCAGTATCATAGCCCGAAATTGGTAAGGATCTGTTCTAGGATCAAAATGCAATCTTAATCATTTCAAGGACCATTGTGGACTTACGATCAGCTCTAGTGCCGGTAGACACATGTTGCTGGATCTATATGAAGTAAGCATCAGTTCCAGGACCGATATGGGATCAGTGTAAATTCTGGTATGAGTTCTTCATTAATTTCAGGACCGGTATGGCTTTGGGACTAGTTCCAAGACCGGTATAAGGACAAATTCCAGGCGCAGCGTAGGTTTATGACTAATTGTAACACCTGTATGGGATTGAAGTCAGTTCCAACATCATTATAACATCTATGAAATTCCAGGATGGACATGCATTCGGAATCAATCCCAGAATCGGTTTCTTTCAATGTATTCTGAATCAGTTCTTTTAATGTGTCCCTTAAAGTTGAATTTCATCAGGATTTGGCGTTGTCTTTTCCAAAATCATTTGCACGCATCCTAAAGTTATTAAATATGTTGAAAGTATCTTACATAACCCTGTAACCGTGCTGTAGATTAACTAGTTTTACAAAAAGTTTCTCATTTTCAATCGTCTCACTATGGAGCGTTACTTTTTCTATCTTTAATGAGAGGATGTTGGTTATTGAGATATTGTTAGATGCGCATAACTTGAGTTATTCTTGTATCTTTGGTCTTGTAGGTATTCTTGCACTCTCAAACCACGTCATAGCGATTCGTCCACGTAATCGTTGGACGAAAAACGACAACCATGTTTTTGTCAAACGAGAATCGTCAACAAATGTGTGAAAGAAAGCAGTGATTATCAAACTGATAAAGAACATATAAATAGTGAACTAGTGTTTTAGTGACTTCATGTGGCCGTAGCAAGGATTAATTATCCGGCAAACTACTAATTAAGTCTCGGAAGTCTGTAAATACACTTTTTTTTATAGCAATTCAGTTTTTTTTTACTGAATGTTGTCCTGCTGATAGTTCAGTAACTATTTTAAATAATGTATGTTTACTGAACTGTTCAGTAATCTCAAATGTTGACCAACATGACAACTCGTTTACTGAAATTACTGTAAAGCTATTATGTAATTGCTGATTGTTCAATAATTGACAGCGATTAAAAAGGGGCGAAAAAAACAGTCCGTTCAGCTAATGTTCATACATGATTCATAAAGTTTTATACAGGTTTAAACTGTATTTTGTCCATAAAAGTTTTATGATTCGATAAGCACTCGCTGCTTACTGCTGATTTTCAATAAAATTTGCATTACTGAAATGCTTTGACTAAAAATCTTGACTTGACTTGAAATGGTCGGATTAAAAATCAGTAAAAACATAAAATTGATGTTAAAATTTAGCAAAACTATCTGCTACTAAAACACTTTCAGGAAAAAAAACATTACTGAGTTAAACTTATACAACTTGCTGTATAGGCTAGCATATTCACATTCATTGTCATATCCTCATTTATAGCCATATAGGTATATTAACACCTAATGGAAGGAGGAACATGTTTATTGACGCGATATTGTGAAATTTGTGAATTGAGATAGAAGGAAGTTTCAATATACGAATGAAAAGCGGAAGCAGGTTGTTCAACATATTCTGTCATGGTTTTAAACCCTAATGGATTGCATGGAAATTGAGAATCTGACCGAAACTGAGAAAAAAGATAATCATACTAGGGCATTGTGAGAAATAGAATCAGGAAATCAGGAAACTGCAATGTTCGTTTCGGTTTTTTAGCCAGTTCATCCATATTCCAGTATCATACCCTTAATTCTAGTCAATAATACCAGGCAATATATATATATATATATATATATATATATATATATATATATATATATATATATATATATATATATATATATATATATATATATATATATATATATATATACTTTTTATTGCACTTTTGAGTAAGTATATTTGTAACAGATATACTTCATCCGAGCCCTGCATCCGAGCAATTTTAAACAGTTAGTGCAAAAAAGAGGCTTGACTTCATTATTCGGCGCAGGGATCGCTAACTATTCTGCCATATTTTAACACTGATCAGACATGGGAACAGTACATTGAGCGAATAATCCAACCAAATACAGTAGAACGTTGATTATCCGGGGCGGATTAACCAGCGGGTGCCAACCGTGCGCATAAATGTGATAGCTGTTCAAACGTGCAGCGAACATTTGCTGCGATAGCCAAGTGGGCAATCAGTTTTTTGAGCAGCTCTGTAGTGTCTAGTGGTATTTTAGAAATTCAGTTTTGTTCATCAACAGTTGTTAAACCTTAAGTTTATTGATTAAAATAATGTTCGTCTTATTCTTCTTCTCTGGCACAACAACCGCTGTCGGTCAAGGCCTGCATGTACGCACTAGTGAAGTGAGTTTGGCTTTCAGTGTCTTTTGTTAGCGGCCTGCCTCATAGCAGGATAGTCAGTCCTACGTATGGAGGCACGGTCTGTTCGGGGCTTGAACCCATGACGGGCATGTTGCTACGTCGAACGAGTTGACAACTGTACCACAAGACCGGCCCAAAAAAACGGTATTCTACTAACGAATAATCGATTGATTCAATGTGAATTAATCATAAAACTAATGAATATTATAATTTTTATACGAATTTGACATTTCTTGGACCATTATCCGTGATAATCGATTAACTGGTAACCTTCCGGTCCCGAGCTGCCCGGATAATCGGCGTTCTAATGTAGTTGGTTTCCTCTTGAAAATATATTCCCTAAATGTTGATTAAACGTTAAACGCGAGTCTATAATGATCCCAAGATCACGGAATGTATCGGTATGTTCTACGGATATGTTATCGTTCTGATAATTGAATCATGAGCAGGATCGAGACTTGTAAAAACACGACATTTTTCAATACATAGCACCATAGCATTATCACGGCACTATGTGCTAAACAGGTTGATGTTAAAGAGTTGAATATTAATGCATTCATTGAATTATGATACGCTTTTTTAACATTTGTAATTGTTTTAACAGTACCACCAAAGCTACTTCCAAGACGCTTATCCCACATAGGCTTGAAAGTAAAAAAACATCGCGAACCTCCCAAAAATGCGCTTTTTATCTTGTCCAACACCAACAGGTGATCATTTGCTATTTTAATATTTTTGTGCTTGTTTCATTCATGTATCTGTTGAGCATCTTATAATACAAACCATTTTTCGTTTTTGTTTTCTTTCATGGATTAAACATTGTATACACTTTAGTAAATAGAAGTGCCTCTTGTTGTGTCACTGATGTTCTTGATAGCATGTCTGACTAATAGCACGAACATAATTTTACTTTTTCTCCTGCCTGACACTTGACCCACAATGCACTAAAATGTTGGTTAATATCAAGGGTGATGTAATGATCTTTTTGTAAACCATTTCCGGCCCGACAATTGTTATTGTTTCATTATTCCAGATCACTGTGAAGCGATAGAAATACCGAATGATCGTTCTTCCGCTCATACAACATATGCCAAACGATTATCGGAGGCCGTGGTATCCAGCAGCCCTATACCGATATCGGACGAAAAGTCACTCTTTCTATTGAAGCCTACCAACAGGTTAAGACTGTTATTTGTATTATTCATTTAGTTTTTTGCTTAAAAAATAATCAATTGATCCTTTATGACGAAACTAATTACATTACACTTTCGATCACACTGAAATATTTAGAAATTGTCATGCATGCGATAACAACTAGGTGTTGCTGCTTTTTCAGTTTTTTTAGTCCAAGTTGTATTTATATAACCAAGCTAAAGACAATCTATTTACAAATTATACAATTCATTTTATTTTTAAAACTCAACGGTGAACAACAATGGTTTGCATCATTCGTTTTATTGAATAGGTTTCGTCAGTTTTGCCACTGGTTGTGTAATCACACAGTATTTGGTAACATAATCCTCCTGTGCATCATGCTTTCTTCCGTTATGTTGGCTGCTGAGGATCCGTTAAATGCAAATTCGGAGCGGAATCAAATATTGAACAAATTTGATTTCTTCTTTACCGCTGTATTTGCTATCGAGCTAATTTTAAAAGTGATAGCTTACGGATTTATTCTTCACAAGGGAGCATTCTGTCGCTCAGCCTTCAATTTATTGGATTTGCTGGTAGTCAGCGTCTCATTAGTGTCCATGTTGTTCAGGCAAGTAATGTTCAATAAATGTTTTGTATGTGGACATGAAATGAAATCTCAATAATAAACCATAAATTCTTTCTCATTTTTATGCAGCTCAGGCACAATATCTGTCGTCAAAATTCTTAGAGTGCTTCGAGTGTTAAGGCCTCTTAGAGCTATTAATCGAGCGAAAGGATTAAAGGTGAGCTATATACATGATGTAGATTTAAATTTTGATTTATTATTCATTAGTAATAGTTTCTTTTTGAATCGTAGTAATCTTTGCTTATTTTTACTTTACATTTCTTCCTGTCGTTGCAGCATGTTGTGCAATGCGTTATTGTTGCTGTTAAAACAATTGGAAACATTGTTTTGGTAACATTTTTGCTACAATTTATGTTTGCCGTGATTGGAGTACAATTATTCAAGGTAATAATGCATACATTTATTACGTTGCTTCAATGCATTGGAAAAATATATTTGATATTTGATTATATTAGTGATACGTGGCATCACATTCATAGCTGATTATCATTTTTTACTTTTTCTCAAACCCCTTTCCACCACCAAAACCCTTCTCAGGGTTTTACAAGTCGTTTTGAAATGTGTGCTGCATATTTTGTTGCTCACGCAACTTACTATGACACACAGTACGTACGTACGTTCTAATTTTCACCTGTTAAAATTTAATTTTAACACCCCTATGGAGGTGCTGAATTACCTATTTTTACCTCAATATTATTCAACACATTTTTGTGATTTGTTTTTTATTTATTGAATTTTACTATTGTATCGGAAGAAACGGAAAATGGAGCTGGACTTAGACTGTACAATGATATGTTGTTTGACCTATAACTTATTGTCTCACTGTTGACCGTTTTATTCACTGATAATTAGCATTTGAAAATTCACCTCAAAATTGTTTACAATTCGTTTATCACTGTTCGTAGCGCGATCTGTAAAATCCAAACCAAACCAAACAAAGGCGATTTTAACGTTGAGCGGTCTGGGCGGCCGCCAATGTGGATGTCGGCTTCGACTCAAAATCTTATAGTCCTTGAAATATAATATCAAAACACTGGCTCATAACCACATAAATTAGCAGGAAAAATTGGCTGACACTAAGCACGCGTTACTTTAAGACAGTTTTTCTTACTCTGAGAAACTGATATTGTCACTCATTCTTCATTTAAAGCTTCAAAAATATTTTTTGATCGCATCCTTTTTAAACCTTTTTCAATTATAAACATTGACAACAACTTCCAACGTAATTATTGATTAACGAAAAACACATTTGCTCATATTTCAAATAGCCGATCTAGGCATCGTCCGACGCGGGGCCATGGAGCTTTCTCAAGCTAGAAGCAAAGTTCTTTCTTCTACTGAAACTTAAAACGTGATTTTTTAACTCGTCTTTTACTGCACTACTTTATTGCTCAAAATCGTACAATGTAGCAAAGTAAATTTTCGCGGCGGATCGTTAAAAAAATTCACGTACGCTTTCCTATACTTTCTGACTTCATCTCATGGCGCTCGCGCGATGGCCGTTTTTCGATTCGCGCGGCGATGTTTTTTCTGCTCCCTCTGATAACGGCAAATCGGCGACGTTACGGTTCGGCTGTCAACGGCATAGTAATAAACACAAATTGTAAACAACAATTTGTCACTTTTCGCCGACCTCGTTGTTTTATACAACACTAACAATGAGACCCCAAAATTTGTCTGATTCATACCGTGAGGTATGAATAAGCTTGAAGAAGCAAGGCGAAACGCTTTATTTTGAGCTTTAAATAGAAAACACACAAAATGTTGTATCGCATATTTTTAAACCTATTTCAATCATAACCATTGAAAACAACTTCCAACGTAATAACCAATAAACGATAGCACATTTGCTCATATTTCAGATAGCTGATTGCTGCATCATCAAAGATCCTCAAAATATTCTTAAACCAATGTTGTGTCGGTTCAACAAACATTGAGAACGTAGGACCTTCAAAAGCACCCATTATTGCTTGAGAAAAAAGCGGTGAGAAACCACACGGCCCCGTGGCCTACAGGGGACTGATACATTTGTAACACGTTCCATACAATGAACGTTTCCTATACCTACCTAAGCAGAAGGAGGATAGCAAGGCAGTGTCATCTTTACCTAGATTTGCCATGAGATAATTTTTGGATGAATTTGAGCCTTGCTTGTTATTGTAAGTTCATTTCAAAAAAACAAAAATGGCTAGAAATAAGATAGCATCTATACGGATTTGATATTTGTTTATTAAATTCAATGGTTAGCCATACGACCTTTTTGGACCGTTTCTCCTGAATAATACATAATATTTTTAATGGGCATTTTATGGCCATCTTGAAGCGGGGTAACAAATGAGGTATATAAATATACATCAACTTAAAAGCCATAACTATACAAGGTTTCGAATCATATAAGGCAGCTGTGTCAAACTCATTTCATCAGAGGGCCGCAAGTACAAATTTTCAGTGATTCGCGGGCCGCAAAGTTTGGAATGGAAAATATACCCCAATATTTATGTAAAATACTTTTTTACATTTTTATTGTTAAACAAATTGACTTTTTGTGTACTCCTCGCTTCTTATCTGGAATCGTTTGTTATGTACAAATTCGCGATGTTATTTTTATATGTGCTATTTTTTACATGAGAAAATTTTTTTAATGTACTTTCAACGTTATTATTAAAATAGGACATTTTACATTACTCGCGTTCTCTTACGGCAGTTCTGCTAGAAAATATCTGTTAAACACACTTTTTCACTGAAGTAGGAGAAGTCTAGCAGCCTGTAGTGAATCTTTTTCAAGCAATCCGAGCTATCCATCACTGGATGAATAACAAAAATATTTGCTTGCAATGTTTTGACACATCAAGAGAAAAATTGTAATAACACGTGTTTAAAAATTATTTTTCGCTAATTTCCAAGTTCCAAGTGTTCTGGTGATATATTCATTTCTTATAACAAGAACCCGTATTTTACGAATAACTTTTTTTTAAATTACGATAATTTTATCTGACGAAGAGTCGTGGTGTGTGTTCCCATACAGATCGGCAAATCTGTTTTTGACACTTGAAGAGAGATGATTCGCGAATTGAGGAATTGAGGACTGTGTGAGCTAATCTATTAATAAGCTTTGTATTGCAAGGCTTCGGCATTTCGATTATTTTTATCCTTAATCTAAATCCTTTAGGCTTAAGCGTAATCATATCATTTTGGTTTTGATTTTTGGGGAGGTTGGAAATTACATTAATTCGTCTTGCAGAATGTTGGGTACAAATAATTCCAACTTGGCTACAATCATTTTTATTAACAATTATGGTGGCATGATTATGAAAAAAAACAGAAGTGGCTCCAATCGAACATCAATGATGTAACATTCTAAGGTCGGAAAAAGTGAAGCCGAATGAATCCTTTACTCGGCAGTCGGGGGCATGGAGATTGTCAAATTCGGTGGGACAACCGATGACTCCAACGGTTCCGAATGGCTTTAAACGGCTCTATAGGCTTCGGACCGTAGCCGATTGAGCCGGTCTCGTAGTACAGTCGTCAACTCGTACGACTTAACAACATGCCCGTCATGGGTTCAATCCCCAAATAGACCGCGCCGCCATACGTAGGACTGACTATCCTGCTATGGGGGGAATCAATTAGTCACTGGAAGCCAAGCCCACAAGTGGCTACAGGCAGGCCTTGACCGACATCGGTTGTTGAGCCAAAGAAAAGAAGAAGATAGGCTTCGGACGGCACCGAACGGAACTGTTGGTTTGATTTTGGCCGGATTCGGAGTAGGAATAGCTAAAATCGGAAATGGTTTTGAGCCGTGGATGCGATTCCGACAATCCATCACTAGTTGTTGCGAAGTTTCCTAGTGTGTGTATCAAGTTATTTTCATTCCTTTTTCGTTTGTAGACAGTTGACGTAAATCTATTTTTCCTTACAGAATGCGCAATCGAATGTGCACACAATTATGCTAATATTCAGAATTTAATCGAAACATAATACGAGTGAGCTTGCATTCGATTCAATGATTCCGCAATCGATTAGGGGAATGTTGCAAGCGTACTGTGGAGCTGTCATCAGACTGTGGGTGCTGGTGTAAAAAGCTACGAATTGATACCGATGATGTTTTTTAAAAACATCGTTTGGAGTTGTTTTCGTGTGGGATTCCGCTGTACTCATGATAAACTAAATAAATCCTGCTGCAGAGCTATAATTAAACATGATAAGTTAGTAAGATTTACGAAAATATTTTAAGGTATTTACAGCGGCACCCACAGTCTGATGACAGCTCCACAGTACGCTTGCAACATTCCCCTAATCGATTGCACAACTCCCCTAAGTAATTGCAAACATCCACAGCTTGCATGCAATATTCCCCTACCGATTTGCAACATTCCCCTAAGTGATTGAACTATTCCCTTATATGATTCGAAACCCTGTAAATTAACACAGAGTAGGCCGCACGTCACGAATACAGCTTATAAACGCGGCGCGCGACGTGTCATGTTGGTGGCGATCACAAACGACATTAAATTCACAACACATACGTAAAAAGGGATCTGAGTCGCCAAAACGGGCTTGGCGATCCTCTACGTCAAGCATCGACCTGGCACGGAGCGATCGTGATGGGACATACAAAATCAGCCCGGAAAGCAGCATTGGCGAGTCAACGCGGTTGTCCAGCAGTCCTGCAACAAACAATCTATGGACGTTGCAATTGCGTTGCTTCAGTGAATCAAGGCGTAGCAGCGCTCAGCGACCGTCGAAGATGATCATAATCCACTTGGACACTCCAGAAACGCAAAGCGAACCTCGTGAATCTGCGCTAGACCGACTCCAGACGGGCCGGGGGGCGAGCAGCCACCAAACTACCGAAGCGTACTCCAGCACTGACCGTACCAAGCACAGTACAGCGTCTTGATGCAGACAGGGTCAGTTATGTCGTGTGCAATTTGTTTTAGTAAGCCAATCGATTGGTTTCCCTTAGCGATAACATGCTCTAGCTGGTCATTGAAGCTCAAGTTTTCGTCAAGCAGCACTCCAAGGTTCTAGCTGACGAAGGTGGGAAATCAGACGATTTTTGCCTAGCGTCAACAAACTTCCAACGCACACGAGAGTTTCCGCGCGAGCGCAAAGCTATACGACGTACATACGGCCGGTAGCAGTTCCTATTGTATCGCTGATTAAGCGAGTGCACAGTGACGTAGACGCTTTTAGTAGCGGGACATCTTCAAGGGTTATGGCAAAGAAACACGAGGGCATTGTACCTATAGTTTAATCGCGTGTTTATTTTGGAATGCTGTTGGAGTGGACGAGGCCGTAGTGGACCAAAAATTGAGTTTCAGTTATAATTGAATACGGACATATTTTAAGATTATTTAATGAAGTAGCTTCTATGAGCACTATAAGAATAAGCGCATTAGAATAAGAAAAAATATCTAAGTAGCAAATTTCAGACTGCAGGAGCCGTATTGCGGAGTACAGGCGTGATTAAAAAAGTTAGTCGATAAGAGTTTAATAGGAAGAAAAGGACTAACGAGGGTAGTTTGTAATCACATATTACTATACTTAAGAATTAAAATTAATTTAGAATTTGATTTGAGTTAGTTTAGTTTAGTGTTAGAGACAGTGAACAAAATGACCTGTTTGACAAATATAGCTAGATGAAGATATATTATGACAACATTGTGATGAATACATAATTCATATAAAAAATTAAAAAGGAACTGAATTGAAGGAATTTAAGGACTGACTTATATTTACATAAATAAATGATTCGTGCTTAAAAAGCACAAACCGTCTTGAACCGCTCAAAATACGGCACTACCAATCACAAACGATTAGCAGTTTGAGTTGCTCAGTGGTATAAGGTGACTCGAGCATTTCCTTTGGCAGTTCTGAAAATATAATGATCATATTTGAGTTAAAATGTGTTTGGAATAGAGATGCCAAAAGTGTACTTGCCTGAAGCCGTTTCAGTTTAAGCGATATATTTCTATGCACCTCCTAAAAGGTTAAGCACAAGCACATGGATATTTTCTTCGTTAATTCGATTAAGCGCTGATAAGAGCGATGAACAACATACTGAGGAAGTTTTTTGTTAATATATTTTTAATAGGAATATTTTTATTAATAACAACTTTTTATTTCATCCAATCGAATAATTGCGTCCATCCTTGCTAAGATCAATCACAAGACTGACGATTTTCCTCCTCTACTCGAAAAGCCTTCTATTTTGACAATTCCGTACGGACGGATGTATCGCCTCTCGCTACCTCACTCTCTCTGCGATTAGCATGATTATTATTTTTAATGTGCCGATACTTTTCACTTTGGTGGGGATCCTTTGGTACACGTTGATTTCTGTAAAAAAAGGTATGAAATGAAGCTGAGCGATGTACATAACATGCATTACGAATCATTCGCGCTGCTTCATTTGAATTCGCACAACACTTGAACACTTGAACACTTTACAAAATCATAACACCAATCGTCCAGGACTTAAGCTGAGGCACGTGCGGCCGCTCGCTGCCGATCCTTGAGCTGTACTGACGATTTCGTGTGGTAGCAAGAATGAGAGCACACAGAGGAACTTTCGGTACAGCAGTGCAAGCGAGACACCGACATCAGCACAGCGCTTCGAGCAGATCAAACTGAGCGAGCTGGCCGAAAATGAACGCACACATTTACACATTTGTAACTGTGTTAGTGTCAAAAATGTGTAGAAACCAAGGTGTTATAAATGACAAGGTGAAGTTGTTCAGAGCAAAATGACATTTCTCGACTTGACATTTCTCCTCCGGGGGCTCTGGTATAAAAATCGGGGAGGGCTGGTGCGGAGTAATGAAATTTGTATGCAGAGAGTGACAGATGTCCCCCACAATGTCGCCCAGCAAAAGCGATAAAAATCAACCTTCTAAACACATTATCCTTGGTAGAAACCAAAACGCGCTCTCGCAACCTTGTATTTTACACCGTTTCTCTGCTTAACTCTAGGTTTTTACACACACCATGATAGGGAAGCGCCAGCATCAAGTGGTACGCTTCGCAGATCCGTACTCGATGCCGTTGGGTAGGGGAAGTCGGGGTTGGTTCGACACCGCGGGTAAGTTCCACACCTTGCCGTTTTTGTATTTGTAAAACTTTTTGAAGACAAAAAACTTATACATATTATTTATGTCAACTGTTTCGAACATTTGAGTCACATTTCACTGATCAGAAACCTGTCAATTGTCAAAAAACAACAAAATAAACACATGGTGGTTCTGATTGACAGCCGATGTAAGTTTTTACTTCTGGGACTTAAGGAATTGTGGCGTTATTTCAACAAAATTATAGTTTCCATATTCATAGTATTGTTTTATAAATACTATTGATTAGTTCTGTATCACAAGGCGTAATTTTTATATTAAACTTTATAATATAAAATGTCACTAAAACTTGTGCAGCCAATGGGGGTAAATTCGACACCCCACTTGGTAATGCTTATTTGTAGCATGTTAACTTTGTTTATATCGTAATTTGAAAGAGCCTGTATTTTATACAGATGTCCCTTAACGATGTACGACAAACGTAATAATCAAGCTGAACAAACACGCAATTAAAAATACCGTAGAAGCTTTAAAATTCAAGATGTCAACAAACCTAGGAAGTTATAATTATGGAATTTAGCTATTATTCTCTCACAGAACGTTTGCCAAACTCGGACTCAAAACATGTACTTTGTATATGGTTTAGGCTTATGAAAATTAATATTGTTATGGCTTTGACCGTATTTTAAGCTTACTTTAAACCGGGTAGGCTTAACTGAAGAAAAAATAGTCGCTGGTTTGGAATCACATTGACCCGATGTTCACCTTTTGGCTTTCGAGTTGGCAGAGAAAAATAAAATTGAACATCCTTCGATTTTATAAAAAAAGAAAAAGATTACTGGAAGATGGCCAGGTTAGTTTTTTAAAGGAATCTTAACCAATTATTCCGTAAACCAGATGCTATCGCCGCAGCTTCTACTATATAGAGTCTGGTCCGATGCTATTTGAAATGAAATTTTTGTTCTTGCTTGTATCTTAATTATTTCGTATATTTCAATACTGTTTTGTGTTAATTTTTCGTAAAATTGGTACGAAATACTTTGTTGAACTTCCATGAAAACTACAGACCATCAGAGTTTGCTATTTTGAACGCTAAAACCAATGTGTCGAAATCACCCCCAAGGTGTCGATTTTACCCCATCATGGTGTTGAACTTACCCGCACTGCAGTCGTGACGCAACAAAAAACACACTTTTTTTGTTTTTATCAAAATGTTCCAAAATCAAAATCAAAATCAATCCAGGAACCGTAGTTTCTCGTAAGATGGTACATAATACACCAAAAAAGCTTTTTCGATGTCTACTAGTAAGTTTACATTGGCAAAAGTATTGCAATCAGAGGAAAACCTTAAGGTGTCGAAACTACCACCAGTTCCCCTACCATTTTCACAAAATGATCGGCACCTCTTTTGCCAATTCATTCACAGCATCGATCACCGTTCGATTTGGCGCAAATAGCCCACCGGGAGAAAATTGACAAACATTACAAACCAGTCCATTAAAACACAACAAGTTCAACCCACCAGGAACATATCAGTGTCAGTTTGACAGGCTAAGCCAACAGTCGTCTTTTTTGCTTTCGCCCAAAGTTTCGGAATTAAGTAACATTTGTTTGCGTATTTCCACCCACTACAGCATTATATGGAGCCGGTCTCGTAGTACAGTCGTCAACTCGTACGACTTAACAACATGCCCGTCATGGGTTCAATCCCCAAACAGACCGCGCCGCCATACGTAGGACTGACTATCCTGCTATGGGGGGGAATCAATTAGTCACTGAAAGCCAAGCCCACAAGTGGGTACAGGCAGGCCTTGACCGACATCGGTTGTTGAGCCAAAGAAGAAGAAGAAGAAGACAGCATTATATGGATTCGCTTCCAGCCTACAAATTCCTCGTATACAAGTAAATTCAGATAATCTTTTAGTAAACGATAGTTTTCTATGTAATTCATCCATCAAACGGCTCCTGCAGTTTTGAAAAAAACTCTTCGTAACGGGCCAAACTGGTAATCAAAATCGTCCGTCTCGACGATAAAATTAGCGGTTGAGCTGGCATCTTACTAAAACTGCGATTATCGTGTACGCGAGAGTAATGTTAAGTGCAGTGTAACGGTCGGGCAGTGAAAGGCAAAGGGGTTTAGCACTTTATCGAAAAAATTGCGAATATTCAGTATATCGGCAAAATCTTGGTCACGGGAATGTAAACTTACTAGTAGACTTACTAGGACCAATATGGGGTAACGAAATGCCAGTGATTTAATACTATGAATCCTGCCCAGTGGTACCGTAAGGTACTTGATGCCCGCTTCTGTTTGAATTGTCTGCGGGACAATCACCGTGCCCGCGATTGCTCCTCACAGTACAAGTGTCGTCATTGCAACATGGCGCATCACACAATGGGCCTGATCGGGAACGAAAGTCGATAACGAAGTGGATAATTTAGTCGGTTAGCAAAATTCCAATGTTATCCAATTGCGTTTTCTTAATCAGAATCTTCGCTAACTGATCGGTTTGGAAGTGGAGTGGAATGGTGTTTGCCGCCATAGCAACGTGGTTAAAAAGTCGAGCAGTGGGGTATGCAGTTGAAAACTTCATATAAAAAAAACCGTTTCAGTCGGATAGCCATATTTACTGCTCCACCCCAGTTGATATAACAGTGGAAAACTAAATAATATTAAAAACCATGTTTAACAGTTCGCAAAAAGAATGTTTTATCGCTGTTTGAGTTATTTGAGATGTTTTATCATTCGATTTAGCTAAAATATTCTTTTTTATAAAATATAAATTTATCTTTTTTTTATAAACAATCAAAACAAATAAATTTAAGTTTATTATAGGTATCTAGTTTTTATAGTTCAAGCTAAGAAATAAGAAACCAAAAAAAAATCCTTTTCTGCTAATCCTTCTGTTTTGTCCAACCTTATGTTATGGCCTTATGGCATGTTAGAATTGTTTCCGACACGTAAATGCAACGAGATTGACAAGACCAGTAGGAACACTAGGTACAAGAAATTATAAGCAACTCATATCCGTTGGAGCGGCGAGTTCCGGTCGGAATCGTTTGCGTTGTCTTGCACCAATCGAAGGGTTGTGCCTACTTGTACCTTACGGACTATCCCCAAAAACTCGGGGTCGCTTATAGAAGGATACAGGCCAGGAATGTTCGGATTGGCACACACATCGCTAAGTTCCACGCCTCGTGACAAACGCGTCACCCAATGAATTTTTTTGTTCATCTATTACAATTTTGACGTAGTTATTTTATTTTTATCAAATCTGACGAAATCATCATCGTATGTGTCGAAGCACACTCATTGTAGTATCAAGCTCGCCAGGCTTCAGTGGACAGGTCATGTTAAACGCATGGAAACGAAAGACCCAGGTATTGTGCGGGAGGGGGGGGGGGGGGGGGTGGGGTTGATTGCGTCACTTGGCTTTGAATCAAATACACTTTAATTTTTTTCTTGGCGGAGTGGGGAGTATTGGTCGGAATCCCTCATATATGGACTCCCTGTAGTCTTTGAGTCCCTTCGTCCATAAGGCCTCTATCGTTCACGGAGGCCTGCGATGGGACTACTGTACAGACCATATATGCTGGACTTTATATCCACTTTATATATTATATCTTGCGGCCACTCAGTCCGCTTACCGTTAAATCCGCAATTGCGGAGAGTAGTAGGTTTAAATTTAAGTGATGACTCCAGATGACTTGGAGGCGTCAGTCATTAAGGCCAGAATAATGGACTGGCGAGGGCGAGAGACCGTGAGCGGCTTCGGACACTCCTTATTGTACGGAATAAGTGTACCGCGTTGTTTCAATATATTTTTGCACGAGAGCGTAAAATACGGACGTTCACGGATCCAACGTTTGCGGTGGCTGGAGTTGATGGGCGCATATGGCACAGGACAAGGGTCAGCGAATGCGGCAAGTTCAGAAAGGATTCAAACCTCGTCCTCTAGTTCATACAATTTTGTTTCATCTATACTTGTTCAGCCAACAACCCGTTTGAAACTTTACCCGGAACGTTTGAACAGGCCAACAGTCGGTACTGTCTAAGGCCACTTCTGGTGTGGATTCTTTACTAAATGATCCGTAAATAAGCAAAATTTACTATTTTATTCATTCCGCAAAACAACAGCTCTAAATGTAAACAAAAGTGTGATTGACACATAGGCAAAACCAATAGCTACTCGAATCGGAAAGAGTTATCCACCAGTGGAGAAATTTTACACCGGTGGAAAATAAATTCCACCGGTGGAATCGAGCATATTTGGAAGCACCCAACTCAACACTTGTTTCTGGACCGCCCCAAAACCACCGCGCTTCATCTCCGCACCTGCACCAGTCTACATTCGATCGTTTTTTTCTCAACTAGACGAAGTTCCGCTCATTGCACGCAACAAACACGCCAACCTTATGCTCTGACAACGCAGCTCAATTGACTTACCGTATACCCGTTTTATCCAACCGCCACAATGACAACGCTACCGCTGAGTATTTAAGCTGCTATTATCAAAACGTTAGAGGTTTGCGTACTAAAACAAAAGAATTTCACTTAGCTGTATCGGAGGCTGACTTCGATCTCATCGCCCTCACGGAAACTTGGCTTGTTGACAACATTCCATCTGCTCTTCTCTTCAACAACAACTTCTCTGTTTACCGCTGTGATCACTTTCTCAGCGGCTCTGGCTCTCGCGGTTTCACTTGACGAAGCAGTATGTTCATTTTCGTCCTTTATGCTGCAAGCCTTTGTTGTTTGCGTCCCAGTTCAGCGTCCTAAACCTAACTCCCCCTGGGCGGACCGCACACTCAAACGACTCAAACGTGTAAAAAGAGCTGCTTATCGTCACTACCAAACGCGCCGCTGCCAAAGATCTCGCTCGATCTACTTTGACACGCACTCTTTATACTGCAGCTATAACAGGTTTCGATATGGCAGATATTTGAGTAATATTCAACGTTACCTCTGCAGGTGGCCTGATTCGTTTTGGCGCTTCTACAAGAGCAAAACAAAATCCACGCATACTCCGAAATCTATCACGTACAAAGGAGCAACAAGTGCCAACACTAATGAAATGTGCAATCTCTTCGCGGATCGCTTCGCAGATTGCTTTTCACCGGCCATGAATGATACCGATACCATTGATGCTGCTCTCGTCAACACTCAGGCTGGCGCAATTAACATGAGCACTCCTTTCATCGACAGTGAGATCGTTTTATCTGCCCTAACGCAACTAAAGCCTTCCTTCGCTCCTGGACCCGACGGAATTCCTTCTACCGTGCTGAAACGCTGTCAAACGACAGTAGCACCTATCCTTTCAAAATTGTTCAATGCATCGCTAGTAGACATGGGCAAGAAGAGCGGGAATCATAAGGTTCGCTCGCTCCCATTAATGAGCGGGCGCTCGCCGCTCTTCATTCCAGAAAAATATGATTCGCCCGCTCGCATTAAAAAATAAAAAAAAATCGTTTGAAATTAGTTGTTCCGAGAAAAAAATCTAAATCAATAATACTGTTGGGCTTATACGGAATGTAAATAGCCACAAGTAAAAACAACAAATATTTTTATTGTGGTTAAAACTAAAACTCAAATTAACGTTTTATTGAAAAAAAAAACATCACAAGCTACTGTCGTCGACCCACACTGCCTATTCAAAACACACGTATAAAACATCGTAGAGCGCGAGCGCATCGTATGTGCAGAACACAGAGATAACACAAAAACAGAGAAAAACAGCCTGGCTTGCAAGCGCTCTGCTTGTCCAAAATACGTAGCGAGAAGATCAGGGTAGCTCGCGAGCGGCCTGTATACTTAAAATCCATGCAGAAACAACTGCTTAGCTCGCGAGCGCACTGCCCATCCAAAATACGTAGCGAGAAGAACAGGGTAGCTCGCGAGCGCACTGCCTATCCAAAATCCATGCAGAAAAAAACAGGGTAGCTCGCGAGCGCACTGCCTATCCAAAATCTATGCAGAAAAAACAGGGTAGCTCGCGAGCGCCCTGCCCATCCAAAATACGTAGCGAGAAGAACAAGGTAGCTCGCTCGTGATTCGCAGTAAGCAAAAGAGCCAGCTCGCTCGAATCGTCGCAAAGAATCATTTTGCCCATGTCTAATCGCTAGCTAATGGCTACTTTCCCAAAACAGGGAGGAAATCTTGGATGGTTCCTATTTACAAAAAGGGCGACAGGACAGATGCCATCAACTACCGGGGTATTACATCTTTGTGTGCCATTGCCAAGGTGTTCGAACTAGTGATATACAAAAATCTGCTACATGCATGTCGCAGCTACCTAAGCCCGTATCAACATGGATTCGTGCCAAAAAAGTCGACTGCCACGAACCTGGTTGAATTTGTAACCTATTGCACTAGTCAAATTGATGCCGGAGCTCAAGTCGATGCAATTTATACAGATCTGAAAGCAGCATTCGACTCTCTTCCGCACGCAATTCTTCTCGCTAAACTCGATAAGCTAGGATTTCCCAGCTCGCTCGTACAGTGGCTTAAGTCTTACCTAATTAATCGCACATACATCGTGAAAATTGATAATCACATGTCAAAAGAAATAGTCAGCAGCTCGGGTGTGCCACAAGGAAGCAATATTGGCCCGCTTCTCTTCATATTGTTCATCAACGATGTTACCCTCGCTTTACCTCCCGACAGTATCAGTCTGTTTGCCGACGATGCAAAAATTTTTGCGCCTATTCACAACACAGGTCCAGGATTGTACATTCCTGCAAGACTGTATCGAAATTTTCTGTTCGTGGTGCAAGCGTAATGGACTGACTATCTGCATCGAGAAATGCTACTGTGTGTCTTTTAGTCGATGCAGGAGCCCAGTCACTGGTATCTACTTCATGGACGGCACTGCAGTTATTCGACAAAATCATGCCAAAGACCTGGGCGTTCTGCTTAACTCTAGTTTGAACTTTAAACAGCATATCGATGACGTTGTAGCTAGAGGAAATCAATTACTTGGCGTGGTTATCCGGACAACTAATGAGTTCCGCAACCCCATGTGCATCAAAGCTGTCTACAACTGTATCGTTCGTTCGGTTCTGGAATATTCGTGCGTAGTCTGGAGCCCAACTACCGCTTCTTCAATTGCTCGACTTGAGGCGATTCAACGTAAACTCACGCGATATGCCCTACGCCTACTTCCCTGGCAGGGTCGCAATAGTCTTCCTCCGTATGCTGCGCGGTGCCGTCTTCTAGGCCTTGAACCTCTTTCGGTTAGAAGACGCAATGCACAGTGTTCTTTCATCGCTGGATTGCTAAATGGCTCTATCGACTCATCACCTTTGTTGCATCGAGTCGATATCTATGCACCATTCCGAACACTTAGGTCTAGAGAAACTCTACGGCTCGCTCAACCCCGTTCCAGCGCTGGTCGGTCTAACCCTATGTTCCGCATGTCGGCAGTCTTCAATACTGTCTCGGATTGCTTCGACTTCGACATCTCGACTCACTGCTTCAAGGAACGTCTCCGGCTTTTGCCGTGGCCGCAGTGAATTGCGATGCGAATTGTGTTTTTGTTCTGTATTTTTTTTTAATAAACTGTTACATCTTAATTAGGCCAAACGGCCCGTTGAAGATTAATAAATAAATAATAATAATAATAAATAATAATAATATTAACCGATTGGATAAGTTTTATCGACTTTCGTTAGCGATCAGGCCCAATGATTCACACTGAAAGCACTCCCATCAAATCTTCCACTACATTTCCAATGCAAGCTGCGCAAGATGCACCTTCACACACAACACACGCCGCAGATGATCACACGGCTAACATACAACGCAGCTGCAATAAAACAATCACCTTCACAAGTTTTAGCAGCCAAAATCCACGAAAGATAAGGAAACTTTATCCGAAAACTATTCACGGCGAAACAACTAGCAATATCTCTGCTGCGAATATTGTTTTTGTCGATTGTTTGAATCAAGGTGGAATATAGAGGAGGTGTCTTCTTAGCGTTTGGCATGTTGACATTTTGAGATTCAGTTTGACAACAGCCGTCGATATTTGTTTACAGGCAGCAGCTGCACTATAACGTATAAAATGCCGATTTATGGAGTGTGGATGCAAAATACAAATTTTCAGTGCTAAACAAATGTTTATGAAACGAAAACAATTAATTTATCATATCCAAATACCAGCAACATTCGTCGCATTTGAGAACTGCCGTCGATCCTGGTTTTGTGATTTGTTCTAAAGCCTCAATGCCCAATTGTTCTACATGACGACACTTCCTTTCTACCCACTTTAGTTTGAATGAACACGCGGCAGCAATATGTACTTATATTATTCCGTATATTTTACCCTTGACCAATGTTAATGTCCGTCATCCTCCGATCGAAATAGCATTAAATTGGCCAATTGCTCTAACAAGACCCAATAGTCGTCTCACTCAGTCACTCGAAAAAAACCCTGAATTTTAAGGAAATGGATTATGATAAGTTGAACAGATTACTATCCTTGCAAAATTGGATTTTTTTAAAATACGGACTTATCAACAGACGATTGCATTGAATCATTTGTTAATACGGTTATTCTCCTTCATCTTCAGTGTTAGCTCCTCTCCTGTCCTTTCCTCACACCATCCCCTGATCCCCCTTGTTCGAACAGGACGCTAAGATCTTTGAAACGCGTCAAAGATAGAGCCACTCGTTCATACCGGTTTAATCGTAACCCGTTTCAACGTCGTGTAAATAAGTACGCTTCGATAGCTTATCGCATTTATAATCGTGCTCGGTATAAGTCTTATGTAGCTCGTTTACAAATTCGTTTTTATTCTGATCTAACTTCTTTCTGGCGCTTTATGAGATCTAAACGTGATCATCAAAGCATTCCACCACTCGTGTCACTAGGCAATGACAATGCTTCAGCTCCTCAAGATATTTGTGCATAATTTGCTGCATATTTCTCTTGTGTGTTTATCGATCCAGCGAGCAGTATTGCCCCTACAGAGTGGTCTCCTTGTGATGTGGTAAATTGACGTATCGTCTGTTCGTGTAGTATTGTCCAAATTAAAACTATCGTTTTCTTCTGGCCCAGATGGCATCCCATCCTCTGTATTGGAATATTGTAGCTCTTTTTTTAGCTTTAATCTTGTCCCGTTTCTTTAACAAGTCTCTCAGCAGTGGATGTTTACGTATGCTATGGAAATCGGCGTAACTTGTTCTTCTTCTTTGGCTCAACAACCGTTGTCGGTCAAGGCCAGCCTGTACCACTTGTGGGCTCTTGGCTTTCAGTGACTAATTGATTTCCCCCCATAGCAAGATAGTCAATCCTACGTATGGCGGCACGGTCTATTTGAGGATTGAACCCATGACGGGTATGTTGTTAAAGTCGTACGAGTTGACGACTGTACTACGAGACCGGCTAACTTGTACCCGTTCACAAAAAAGGCTGTCGATCTTCAGTGTCAAATTAAAGAGGGATATATATTCAGGCCGGTCTCGTGGTACAGTCGTCAACTCGTACGACTTAACAACATGCCCGTCGTGGGTTCAAGCCCCGCACGTTGCCCGCATGGGCCGTGCCGCCATACGTAGGACTGACTATCCTGCTATGAGGGGGGAATCCATAAGTCACTGAAAGCCAACCCCGCAAGTGGGTATAGGCAGGCCTTAACCGACAACGGTTGTTGAGCCAAATAAAAAGATATATTTAGTGTGCCTGTGTTAAAGTTAAGGAGTCTATTGTGTACTCTAATATTCGCTCCTGTTTTGTCAATTATATCTCTCAACATCAAAATGGTTTCATTCCTAAACGTTCGACCTCGTCCAACCTAATGCATTTCGTCTTCTCTCTATTTAAAAATATTGCATCAGGTCGCCAAGTTGATGTTATATCCACAGATTTTAATGTGACATTCAATACTCTCCCTAATGGCTTGCTTTTGGCTAAACTTAACTTAATAGGGCTTAGTGGCCTGTTACTATCCAGGAAAGTGTCGTTTCTATCGAGTCGAACTCTGAATTCTGAAAATTGGAGCACATTTCTCAAACAATTTTACGAACCCTTCTGGGGTGCCTCAAGGTAGCGTGTTAAGACCACTTCTATCCAGTCAGTTATTCCGGCCTTAATGGTGGACGCCTCCTCGCCATCTTGCCACCTCAATTTTTGCCTACCACGCCTCCTCTGTCCTTGTGGACGGCCTAAAAAGACTTTACGAGCTGGGTCATCTGTTTATATGCGTACAAGATGACCAGCCCACCGGAGCCTGACGAGCTTGATACGTTGTACGACAGTGAGGTCGCCGTACATCTCGTATAGCTTGTCCTTATAGCGGCTCCTCGATTGTCCTTCCACACAAAGTCTCCGTATAGTGTCTCGTTTATCCCGTGATTTAGATGATCCCGGGTGTTTACAGGCTTTGTACTGATATTGGGTTAGACCGATTTTAGAATACACTTGCATAATATGGGCCCCAACAAGTAGCACACACATGGAGAGAATTGAGAAAGTACAAAAACGATTGACTCGTATTGCACTCAACAAGGCATTTAGGGCTTCAAATAATCAGTTCCTGACAATGATACACGATGTCAGTTGTTGCAATTAGAAAAGCTGAATGTGGGCTTCATTCAGGCGAAGACAATCGGCCGTATCGGGGAACTCGTTCGTTCCCGGGAACGTTCGCCACGACGCTCATTTTCACTCATTTCATAGCTTTTTATGATCAAGAATTAGAAAACCGTCTAGGCTTTGTGCAGCCCAATCTAGTGATACCACCCAACCCTAATACAACCCACTCATGAGCGACGAACGTTCTTCAACGAACGAGTTCCCCTATACGGTCGAATGTTTAGTTATTTATTTATTTATTTATTTATTTATTTATTTATTTATTTATTTCATTTCATTTGTAACCGACAGACCTTCGTGTCTAATCGGCAACCTTATAATTAAATTAAGGAGCATATATATATAGAACTCTAGTTATAAGCAACATTAAATATGACGTAGACGCAATTTCTCCTTGAACGTAAATGTAGACATACTAAAGTCGAACAAATCTAACACTTCATTAAACTCTAGGGACATACGTATAAAAGGGTGTCCCTGGCTATGATTGTTGCGAGTACGCGGTACACGGAGATGGAAATTTGATCTAAGTATCCGGCAGGGAGCGAACTAATTGATGCTGGCTAGTAATGCCGGAGAATCGATCTCTCCGTTATGGAGCCGGAATATGAAAAGACATTGGGCATTGGGTTTTTACGTCGAGATAATCGCAAATTGGTGGTATTGCCATGGAAGGAGTCGAACGGCATACCTGGTGATTCTCCGTTGAATGGCTTCGAGGCGATTGATGTCACCAACGCCAAGCGGGCACCAGATCGGACAGCAGTACTCCAGGCACGATCTTACGATGGATCAGAAGATCGATTTGACGCACATGGGATCAGTAAACTCGCTACAGGTCCGCGTAATTAAACCGAGTAGCTGATTTCCCTTAGCAACAATGCTGTCAATGTGAGGGCGAAATGACATCTTCTGATCGAGTAACACCCCCAAGTCACAGATGCATGTCGTACGAACTAAAGTCGTGTTGAGCATAGTGTATGTAAACGGGATAGGGTTACGGACTCTGCTGAATGATATACACTGGCATTTATCGGCACACACCTGGAGGGCGTTTTTGCTGCACAAGCTGTCGAGATTCTCAAGGATCATTTGAAGGCGTACACAGTCACTGTCGTTTCTAACTAGAGCGAATATTTTTACGTCGTCGGCGTACATTAGGTATTGCCCTGGCGGTAAAACAAAAGATTGATCATTTACATAGATGAGGAAGAGTAGCGGTCCCAAGTTACTCCCTTCAGGTACACCGGAGGAGCTGGTGAAGGAGTGAGAACGATGAGATCCTATGCTTCTAAAGTACGAACGACCAGTTAAGTATGTACGCAGCCAGGTGATGTGCCAGTCGAGTAAACCGAGTTTTTTTTAGCTTCGAGAGCCGAATATCATGCGAGATACTATCGAACGCAGCCCTGAAGTCGATATATGCTGCTTCAACTTGAATACCGCGATCCATGTTGTCAAAGTAGAAAACTACAAATTCGGCAAGATTTGTGATGGAAGATCTCCTTGGGAGAAATCCGTGCTGACTGAGGCTCATGTAGTTTTGAACTGATGTGAGTAGCGGGTTGTATAAAATGAGCTCAAACACCTTTGCACAAGCGCATAGTATGATGCGCACAATTGCAAGCATGAGTATGAGCATGCAAGTCGACTGCCCTTCTTATGGATAGGAACCATTCGCGCGTGTTTCCAGGACGCAGGATACGTGCCACGCATAAGGGAATCGTTAAATATTTTGGCAAGAATGGGTGCGAGTGATTGACGGCAGTGCTTCAAAGTGTATGGAATATTGTCAGGACCATATGACGTTGATGGTTTTATATCGCTGAGTGTGCGCGCAACTAATCCTTTGTCAATCGTAGGTATAATAAAGTCGATAGCATCCGATGAAGTATAGCGAGTGGCCTCTGCTAGTGTATTAGGGTTGTGAATAGGAAGGGTAAATGCATTATCGAAACGATTGGTGAAAGTGTTGCAAATATCTGATGTATCGATACTAATTTCGTCATTGTAGCGTCATTGTAGCCCTCACATCACGGAGGGCTACTACTTATATTGCACCGTTTGTTCCAGAAGCTCCAGAACCGTGTCGGCTTAGAAAACTGCTGCCTTTCAGTACGGCGAATGAAGGAGCGGTGAGCACACGATTTTGTCGTAGATAATTGTTCGGTACATCGAAAAAAATTCTCTTATGCAGCGATGATCTCGTTCTACTGTAATACGCGTATACTTCGCGTATGTTCATCGCTAATATTCTGTACAATATGATCAATTCTCCTTATTTGCTGAAATGTCCTAATTTTTATGTTCCATCATGTCGGCTGCTTATACGCCCTCCACTGTATGTCCCGATTCGCCGCACTTGTTTTGGACAGAATGGTCTACTTTTAAGAGCGATCAGTAATTCCAATCAAAATTCTCACCTGTTCGATTTCAATATTACCTCTGTTTAGTTCTGTATATGTATTTGCACCCTCAATCAATAGTGGTAATTGTGTTCGTTATACTTGATGCATAATTGTCATTTCAGTGTTTTTCTCGTAGCCGTTTAATTGAGTGGTCTTTGCATCATGCTTGGATAGGTTAAGATAATATAGATTAAGGTTGTAAGAACAAATTATTTAGCCTATTTTGAGCGGACAATTGAAAATAATAAACAACCAAATAAAGAAACAAATATCATTCATCTACGGAAAAACGTCCGGGTGTGGGGAATGTTGTAGCAAGCATCTTTCTCTGCATCCCTTCACAGCTGGTTACCCGAGAGCTCAAAATGAGAGAATTTGAGTGTCATTGTCGGCAGGGTACCACGCAAACAATGAGACCCCAAATTTTGAGTGATTCAGGCCGAGGGGTATGAGGAAGCTTGAGGAAGCACGGAGAAACGCGCTGCGATGAGAGTTCGCATTCTGTTTTACACGCGCGCTTCACTAACACCAATACAAATACCGTGCTTTGACGAGCCGTCTGTGAATGTGTGTGTGTCTTCTTTCAGCGAGCTCAACTTGGAGCTGCTCGTCACATCGTGTTGTCTCGCTTACACTACAGCATCGAACCATCGCTCCGTATGTTCTTTCCAATCATGCTACCAACACATCCAAAGATATTTGTTTCTTTCGTTTCTCGTTTTCTTTCATGCACGATCGCAAATACGCACTTATTCTAACAACAAACACAAACACGGTCATTTTTGGTTACATTAAACACTTTATTGAAACATAAATTACACTTTCACAACACATTTAGAATCCTTCATACTCACGTATGGCGTCATACTGTAAAGTACCGCGTCGAGCCAGGCTGCGGGAAACTTGTCGACAATCTGCGTTGCCTCTGTTCAGCAAATTCTTACCTGTCGATGCACGCACTGCATGTGCGTCTGTACACACTGTTCACTTCACACTTTATCAAAACACACCGGCGCACGAGACTTATAACGAAATGCGCATCAACGCACAAACACTGCGCGCGGGACTTATAACGAAACACACACAACCATCTCCGACAAAGCGTCGCGCTGTACTGGTGGTTTTGTACGCGTAGGAGGGGGGACATACGGAGCGATGGTTCGATGCTGTAGTGTAAGCGAGACAACACGATGTGACGAGCAGCTCCAAGTTGAGCTCGCTGAAAGAAGACACACACACATTCACAGACGGCTCGTCAAAGCTTCCTTCCTCCTACTGCGTTCGGGGTACCATCCGTGCTGCGCGTGTTATGCTGGCTTCAGTTTTATGATGACGTCATGAACAGGAGCTGTGCGTGTTGAACCGGCTTCTGTTAAGTAATGACGTCCTCACCGGGGGCTGAATGAAGCAATAATGAATGTAAGTAGTATGTATTACTATGGAGAGTTTAGCGCAGAGGATTAGATCAAAACTTACCTTAATATTTTAAAACTGGAAAATGTTTTCTTTCCGTCGCTCACTTTGAAGATTGTTGACGAGGCTAGCAGGTAGTCGTTGATAAATAGCGCACACACCTGTAACTTTTTAGACGCCAAGGGTTAGTTGAATGTACCTGCACAAGCACACAGCAAGAAACTTACCTCAACAATTTGCTAGGATAAATCATTTCATAACTGAGGAAGAAGGAACACGGCACAAAACGTAAATGAGCAAAGTACGTCGCACAAGAAATCGCACCTCACTTAAGTACATCCTTCCACAGGGAAAGTTCTGGACAGACTGAGGATGCCTAACACCCGGATGAGCGCGATAGCAGAAAAATCATGGTGAATCGAGAGAGATGGGTAGACTCGGTCCAGCGATATCCGCTGGTAAATGCATCCCACCGGGCACCAGCACTCAGAGATCGCTTGAATACGCGCTTGAAAAAGAACTTGAGTTGGTGAAATTATTCAAGTGATCCGTCGGGTCCCGAAGCCGAAGCAAACCCGAAGCCGAAGCAAAACCCGAACGGGGTTCGGTACGACCCTTCGTTAAAATAGCCCCCTCCCCCTTTTTGCCAGATTTTCTTTCCAAAATGAAACAGTGTCACACACATGTAGTAGAACAACTTGATTTATTTAAGCAAATAAATCGGTTTAATGAGACGCACTAACAACTATTTCACACACGGTCAACACTTCGCAAATTACACAAATTATGGCACATTATATTAAAAACACTTTTATCAACTGTTCCGTGAATAAAAAGCAACATTTTCACCGTATTTTCTGCACTCCACCGCTGTTGATCATGGTTGTCATCTTTCCACTGTACCCGTCATTTGCACCAACATTTGCACATCACAAACACAGGTTTTGTTGTCTCCGTTCGCGGTGAAAAACACATGAAATGGAAGAAAAATTATATTAATTAGAAGGGGGGATGTTGGTTGATAATTTTAATCACTTTTACTTACCTCAAATTAAACAAAACTCCATTTTTTACGGGGTTTATCCGCCAAGCGTTGAAACACCACACAAGCACCAACCTCACTGGACTGAAAGTGAAGCCTACTGCGTGAATTTGTGTATGCGCTTCTGCCAAGCCAACCGCGCCGTACTGCGTGTGTAGCCAAGTGCGTGTGTGTGTATATTTGCACCACTGGACACAGAACACAAATCTCACCGCACAGCAGAGCGTGTGTCGCCAAGTGTATGCATGTGTGTATTTGCACCACTGAATTCTGAACGTCCACCACACAGCGTGTATCGCCAAGTGCGTGGCTGTGTGTAGTATCACCGTGGACTGCAGAAAACTACCTGCACTAGAACAGAGCGCTGGTGTGGCCAAATGTGTGCATGTGTGTACTTGCTCCACTGAAAGCCGGTATCGCACCAGATTTCGGTTGTCGCCTTGTGCGTGTGTGTGTTATTGTCACAGCACACTCGTTCGTCATTTTTTTTCGTTTTTTCGCTTGAGCCACTCGATTTCGTTCTTCGCTGATTTTGGCAGCACACGAGGGGGTTTCGGTTTCAACTTCCAACAACAACAACCACACGAGGAGGCTCGGGGACACTCATCAGGGGAAAATCGCTCAAATTAGAGCGAGAGACAGATAGAAAAAGTGAAAGGTCAATATAAAATCTTCGGCTTTTGACTGTTGGGTATAAAATCTTCGGCTTTTGACTGTTGGGTTGGGTATAAAATCTTCGGCTTTTGACTGTTGGGTGATTTTGGCAGCGCACGAAGGGGTTTCGGTTTCAACTTCCAACAACAACAACCACACGAGGGAGCTCGTGGATACTCACGAATGGAAAATCACTCAAATTAGAGCGAGAGACAGATAGAAAAAACGAAAGGTCAATATAAAATCTTCGGCTTTTGACTGTTGGGGTGTGTACGACACGATCCCATACAAAACTTCGGCTTTTTGCGGACTGGGGCAGCGTGTTTCTCCTTGCTTCCTCAAGCTTCCACATTCCCCGTGGTTTAATCGACCAAATTTTGGGGTCTCATTGTATGCGTGAGAGCAACTCCAAGTTCTTGAGCTCGCTGAAAGATGACACACATTCACAGAAGGATCGTCGAAGCACTTAGTTTTTACTTCATTTTGCAAACAGAGCTGCTTGTCTCGCGCAATATTTCTGCTTCATTATTATTATTATTAAAACTGTGTACTTCATTTTGCAAACAGAGCTACTTGTCTCGCGCAATATTTCTGCTTCATCCGAAACAATCGAATTATCCAGTTTTTGTATAAGCCATAATGCCAAAAATATAAACACGAAAACTCCGTATCTTCAGTGGTTTGCTCAATAGATGGCGTGTTTCAACCATCATCACATAGATGTAGTACTAGTAGTAGTAGTAATGTATTTCTGAGATAATTATATGTGTTTTACAATGACGATTCAAATTCGGTAATTAGTGGGTTCAATAATTTCATTTTTCCTCGCTAACTGAAATTGCTTTTGGCTTAGCTGACTGTATCATAATATTTATCCATCATGGGGTTTTTAACTTGAGTAGGAAAACTTTTTTCGTCATAAACCTGCTTCACATTCAAAAAAAAAAAGTTACCTAACTTACTTATAGTCTAATTCTTAACGTTATGGATTTCATCACATAGTTGTCCATTTCATGCAATGTGTTTCGCCTAACTTCATCTATGCATTGCCTATATATCCTTCAAACATTCCGAGCAAAAATCGATATGAATAGTCGTGTGGTCAACTACGTGGGTATGAACACAAACGACCATTACTCAATCCTCACTTGCTTCAGTGCTGGTGGTTTACATTTTAGTTTAGTACTTAAACAATCGTATCACCGCTATAGTTCTGATGCAAAACTTCAATGCGAAACCATACAACAGTACTGAAGGAAGGATAAACCTCTTAAAGCGAGGAAAGCTCGACTGGCTGGGTATCCTACCATGGTGCCACCAGCTTTTTTGATATTTTTCGAATGCATTAGTAATTTGCCGTCTGCTGGACGAAGTCTTTTTTACATACAGATGAAGATAGAGAAAGAGATAGAGATAGATATAAATAATTGAATATGGAGTACATAAAAATATGTTTGCTTCCTTGATTCCTTGAACTTGCTTCCTTTTATTCCTTTTATTCTTTTTATATTTTTAGGGTAAATTCTTTTCCTGCTCAGATCGTTCGAAATACGAAGAAGCGGAATGTCAGTAAGTATATTAATCAATTTGACCTGTGTATCATCAATAATTATTTAACAAACTATTTTCACAGCGGCACTTACTTAGTTTTCGAAGATGGTAACGTAGATAAACCTGTGTCGAAGGAAAGGGAATGGTCTAACAATAGGTTTCATTTCGATGATGTACAAAAAGCTATGCTTACCCTATTTACTGTTTCTACCTTTGAAGGCTGGCCATCGTATGTATCTAACCAATATATATTTTCTCAGTATGGTACTATTCAACTTTATGACACGATTTCATTCTATAGCTTGCTATATGTGTCGATCGACTCACATACGGAAAACTTTGGACCAATATACAATTATCGGCCGTTGGTTGCGACGTACTACATTATATACATAATTGTTATTGCCTTTTTCATGGTAAACATCTTTGTTGGCTTTGTGATAGTGACATTTCAAAATGAAGGCGAACAAGAGTATAAAAACTGTGATCTCGATAAAAATCAGCGTAATTGCATCGAATTTGCACTTAAAGCTAAACCAGTCCGACGATACATCCCAAACGATGATCGGATACAGTATAAAGTATGGTGGTTCGTTACGTCACAGCTATTCGAGTACACCATATTTATTCTGATTATGATGAACACGATTACACTGTCTATGAAATTCTATCGTCAACCACAACCCTACACAGAATGGCTAGATTTTTTAAATCTACTGTTCACTGCAGTATTTGCACTGGAGTTTGTATTCAAACTAGCAGCCTTCAGGTTTCAGGTATGTTTTCATATTTGACGAGCAGCTGTCATCATCATTGATTATGCTGTATACTTTTGTATTTTTTTCCAGAACTATTTTGGAGATGCTTGGAACGTTTTCGATTTTATTATCGTATTAGGAAGCTTTATCGATATCGTTTATTCCGAGGTGACGACTAGTAGCGGAACTAAGGTAAGCATAAATCGATGACTATTGAAGTCAATATTATTAAAAATAATAATCTCATTACTATTAGTATTTCCACTGTTCCATAATAGCATTTTTAGCAAGGGCTGAATATCAAGTTTTAAGGTGCCATAAGTCGTTTAAAAGTACACATAGTCCCCAAAATCCGTAGCGCCTCACATACGAGGATTATGAACAAAACGGATTTCTAAATTTGGCAGTACCTAATTAAAATTGTACTGATTTGACACATCAACTGTCAAATTCAAAATAAATTTCCTTTTCCTTGAATCTTTCAAACTACAGTCACAATTTGAACACTTTTTAGCTGGTATGCTTTTCAGTTGCATGCTCGATTGTTGGCTGACATTTCAATTAAAAGCATGCGATTGTAAGGAAAAGGTTTTTTTAAATTACAAAAATTTCATAGCTTGTCGAGAAAATTTTATTTCATTTTTTTTTTTTGAATGAGGAAAAACGCGCCAACTTTAAAGCACAAATTCAAATATTGGCAGGGAATAAGAGTTCAACCAGTGAGTTCAGATTTTATTCAAAAGAAAAATATTTCAATCTTCAGAATAAGATTTCATGTCTAAATAAATCTTGTAGTAGATACAAACACCCATTTGAAGATTAAATTCAGTGAACCCTCTCTTATTTGAGAGGCGATGGGACTGTCGAATAAGAGGGGTTTTCAAATTACAGAAGTTGAAAGTGAATGAAAGGTCCATACTAGACAAGAAAGAGACAGAACATTTAGTATGCAGCCTTAACTGTTGCTATAGGAAACTGCGAACAGAATCGCTAATTTGAGCATACATCTTTCAATAACCATGGCGACACTATACTCAAATAAGAGGGACACAGATTTCAGAGGTTTTCCAAATTAGAGGAACAAAAATGTACTGGAAATCAAGGGACTGCGAGAAATGTTCAAATAAGAGAGGTTTTTCAAATTGGAGAGGTGTCAAATAAGAGAGGGTTCACTGTAGTACAAGAAAATTAAATATATTTTGGTTGAAGAACGCGAAATTAAACATATACTGTTACTCCACGGTCTGCATTGATAGCATTTTTCGGAGACAACCTGTTTGTTGTTTAGCCAAAGAAGATTTCAAGAGACTAAACAAACTAACAGCATTGTAAGATTGAATGATTTAGTTATTTTGTGATTAATTGTATGAATTGCATTTGAATTATTGTTAGAATATCAAATATACACTGCATATTTCCACTTGAATTTACTATATGCAACACTAATAAAAAAAAACGACACGCATTATTAAATTTACCGATCTCTACTCATCTTTTGTAATCAATACAGGGTGCTTCGACGATCATATCCATAAATTTTTTCCGCTTATTTCGTGTAATGCGACTAATCAAATTGTTAGCTCGTGGTGAAGGAATACGCACCCTTCTCTGGACATTCATAAAATCCTTTCAAGCACTGCCATACGTAGCATTACTTATAGTAATGTTATTCTTTATTTATGCTGTCATAGGAATGCAAGTAAGTATTAAATGTGATGGAATTTCCATACTTATATCATTTGTCCTCCTTTTGTTTCACATTATTATAGGTTTTTGGTCGTATTGCGTTGGATGACGATACCGCAATACATAGAAATAACAATTTCCAAACCTTTCCTCAGGCAATTTTGGTTTTGTTTAGATCAGCGACTGGTATGTTGAAGTTTATTGAATCCAAATGAATTAATGTAATTTTAAGTATTTTTTTAATTTTATTCTAAATAGCTAGCAAGTCAGTATACAGGGCCAGGCAAAAGATTTTTGGAAGCCTACTAACTAGAAAGCGCAGTCATAGATTAACTTATTTCCAGGAAGTACACGAGTTTGTTTTATACGTGTCTTTTTTCATTTTGAAGCATTCCCTTATCATTAATAATATCGCTGTTCATTGTAGACCCTGTTATGGTCGTATTCTTCAATATGCAGTCCACTACGTAAGAGAGTCCAGCTCACTTCTAGCTCACCTCAGAATAATCATAAAACCCCGTCAATACACAATAACCGTTCTTCACAATATATTAATAACTACAATTTTCTGAGTAGTTATTCACATGTTATTGCTATCTGTCATACATTTGTATCAAATTTCGTTAACTCTAAAAAAAACCGAAACGTCTGTGAACTCGCATACAGAAGAGAATTTAAATAGTTGAAACTACTTTCTTAACACTTGTTAATATTTTAATGAAACAAATATGCATTCACTCATTTTATTCAATTGTCGTTTTGTTGGTAAAAAACATGAAAAGAATAATTTGGTGTTTCCAGTACACTGATGTACATAAAGGTTATACGTGTAAAAAAATATTCGACCGTATGTCCTCGGCGCGGAACAGTGTGTTCGAGAAATGTGTCGCAGATTCAGCATTGCATCCGATGAATTCAGGTATCATCAACGTTTTCAAGCATCATACCACAGTCTTGGCATTGACTAAGACAGATTCGGGAAGGGGTCCCGCGGTCTTGAGATAAAGTGTGTATGCACTCGTTTTTGTATGCATTGCCTACCCATGTGAGTAGTTATATAAGTACAGAAAAAGAATAGATATTTTTTTAATTACATAACATAGAACATTACATAAAATTTTGAACATTCTGATTTTTGGATCACTGTTTAAAACATATTTTTCTAGGCATTCTGCAAATTTTGGATCGATTTCAATAAAAAGTTATTATACAATTTATGAGCAAAACATACACGGGTAGGTGGTTATAGAAATGAAGGTTAATCATTAGTGTTCGCTGTTTTCCAGAGCCTAAGAGTTGTATCGGGTTTACGAAATATTTTGTTGCATTACAACACTTGTATTGGACGAAGATTCGTTGTCTTTGAACGTATAAATATTGACGAATCTTTTCTTGACACTTGTTTCTGGTGAAAGGGGAAAGATTCGTGAACCAAGATAAGTGCAGTGTACGCGTACCTATTTGGCAGCCCATATTCTCCAAGATATTTTTTTTTAATGAAAGTTTACAAATATATTAGTTGAAGAGTGGTAGATTTTTTCCGTGGTTTCTTGGATACTTCAATGCAACACTTACATTATTTTTCTTGAACATGACTATGTCTCCGATGTCATGATGTGAAGATCGTCATCGGAGGCTTTAATGCACAGGTCGGACAGGAGGAGGTATATAAACCAATCATCGAAAGTTTCAGCGTACAACAGCTAACAAACTAAAACGGCCTCTACCTGATAAACTTTGCCTCCTCCCACATCTTCAGCATCCGCAGCATCTTCTTCCAGCATGCTCGCCTTCTTAGCTACACCTGGAGGCACACTAAGGGTGATCCAAAGCCTCAAATAGACCACGTTTTAATTTACGGAAGGAACATTTTAGATATTATCGACGTCAAAACGTATAGATGTGTAAATGTCGACTCGGACCATTTCCTGATACGCCAGAAACTCTCCGTGGTTAACAACCTATGGAGTCAGCCCACCTCAAGGCTCAACCTGGACCAGTTTAAGTATGCTGATGTGGCGGAGGGATACGAGACAGTGCTCGGAGTAGCGCTTTCGGCCGATAACAACATCGCCGTAGTGTCCCTCGCAGACGATTGACGTATGGTGGAACGAGCCATCAGCACTATTACGGAACATAGCATCGGCCGTTTACCATGTAGAGAGAAAAAAGGAATAGATCGACGAAGAGTGCAGACGAGCACTATCTGAGAAGAATGCAGTGCGCGCCCGCATGCTACGGCATGAAACACGTCAAAACGTGGAGAACTACAAACGACTGAGAAAACTGCAAACCCTGCTCTTGCAGGCCAAGTAGCACCGTTTTGAGGATTCGGACGAACAATCTGCTGGCAGTCTGCCGGCTCTTATAGTAAAAAGGTCTGAAGTTACCTTTAACAACTTCCCAGGACCGTCGCAGCTGTGTTTAGATTGTGTCCTTCCCAAACTGATCTTGGACCGGCTATAACAACGTATGCACAGGGTTTCACACTTTTTCTGAAGACCGCGGGACCCCTTCCCGTATCTGATTTACTATTAAATCAAATGAAGTAATACATATTTGTTGTATTATTTTTTTCTAAGATTGTTAAGAGATTAGTTTCAACTATTCATATATTCTTTTTGATTAATACACGAAAAGATTAGTTAGGCGTTTTCAGAACACTGTCACATCCATGCTATCGCATACCCGCTTAACGCATGAATGCTAACAGCCGGGTAAAATACTGCACATGCGTCCCGTGCTTTACTGCACACGCGGTTCCGTGTTTACCATGGTGGTCGCACCACCCAAGTTGGAAATAAACAAGGAAGACCTCCAAAGTAGGTCATAAATAAGGAAGAACAATTAGCATAAGAAACACATTAGACCTTAATCAAAACATTGTAAACTGTAAAAGCCCACCAGGAAGGCGACCCTCTTGACAAATATTCGTTTGTCAAAGCGCATCAAGTTGCGAAAGAGAAAGTTACGAGCGTAAACATCTGGTAGACAAATGTGCGCTAACTTTCTTAAGAAGGGAGTATCAATAAAGCTATCAGAACGGACAGAAGGTCAGTTCTGATCGGACACAGGATCGTACATCTTGTCCCTTCAACTCATTTAAGAGCAGTATTGTCCCCCTACTCAAGGTAAGGCTTTACTGTCTCCAACAAACGCACCGTATATCAGCTGGCCGATCAGCAAAATTCTGTAATAACTCGGACCTTTGTGATATTATGCTCAACACTGAACAGAACCTTCTTGTTTGTTTCTTAGTTCATCACTGTCCTAGTTCCGGACACGATGCGTTCTATTTATTAATTTCATTAGTTTCACGTTAGGCGAGATACCTGAAGCCGTTTTGCCAAAGTTGCATTTTGTTGTGGGAACCGAAATTGTCATCGGTTCCCTGTTATTTTGTAAGGTGGCAAAAGGTGGGAACCATTCGATAAAGTCGCGGACACGCGTCTCTTATTGCATACTGCAGCCGCAGTCCGTTTTGGCATTAGCTATTCCGGTACTGGGCAGTGCGTGTGCGTATCGAAATTAGACCTGTCTAGACGGTGTGGAATGTTCGTCACACCTCACCCCTTTTTAAAGACGAATTTTTGATTTTTGAAAATTTGGCTTCAGATACCTTTCCTTGTTTCTGGAATTTATACTTAAGTATATGAGTACATTATATTGTTATGTTTATTTTATAGTTTTCTTATCTCTTAACTAGTCTAGATATGTGTACTACTTGTTCTTTGCTATTTTTACCTTTTATAGTGGCGTTAGCTTGATTTATTTTTGTTACTATGTAGGGTCCACTATAGACTGGTTCTAATTTATGTCT
Organism: Anopheles coluzzii; assembly: GCF_943734685.1. Classification (NCBI taxonomy): domain Eukaryota; kingdom Metazoa; phylum Arthropoda; class Insecta; order Diptera; family Culicidae; genus Anopheles; species Anopheles coluzzii. The sequence goes on along the minus strand of NC_064671.1, from coordinate 51,073,531 downwards.
ATTTTCTATCTTAAGATATACTATATCGTTTATCTCTACGCTTATGTTCCTTTCATCTAGTAGGCTGTTTAATAGTATTGTTCTTTTTATTTTTTCTTGTTCTAAAGTTTTTCTTACTGTATCATGAGCAATTTGAAGGCGATATTTCAACTCTTTTTCATATGCATCTATGTTGTATAATGGTTCCGTTTTGTTAATATTGCAGAATTCAAATGCATTCAGCTTTTTCCCGAAAACAAGTTCAAATGGCGTATAATCGTGTAGGTTATTTGGTGTGGTATTATAGCAAAAACAGTAAAAAGATAGCCACTCATCCCAATCGTTACTACGCTCGTTTCCAAAATTTCTTAAATACTCATTAAGGCACTTGTGGTCTCGCTCTAAGGCTCCGATCGTTTGGGGGTGGTAAGCTGTTGAACATTTGCGATCAATTTTAAGCAATTTACAAACCTCGTCAAAAACACCTTTATATTCTGTTCCTTGATCAGTTTTAATACATTTCATGGGTCCGTATATAAGTATGCATTTATTCACAATTTCTTTAGCGATTGTAGAAGCTGATTTGTCTGGTACTGGAAAAGCCATAACATATTTTGAAAGATCGCATTGCAGGGTAATAGCGTAGCGATTTCCTGATTCTGTTATAGGAAAAGGTCCTATAGTGTCTATAGATACTACATCGAATGGTTTATTTGGCGTTGTTGTAACGATTGCAGGGGTTCTCAATGGTATGGCATGTTTGTTTATTTTGCAGCTTAAACATTGTTTAACATAGTCTGTAATTGTTTTTTTCATGTTCGGCCATGAATAAATCGATTTTAGTTTTTTATATAGTTTGTTGATTCCGACGTGACCTCCTGTAGGCATGTCGTGGTATCTTTTAATCAACATGTCAATATCAGTTTTCTTATAAACCTCGACAGGTTTGTCATAGATTATTACGGCAGTGTTCTTAAGAACAGCGTTGCCAATGTTTTTAAAATCTTCTTTACTAACGTATTTAAAAATGTCATCATTAGCTTGTATTGCGACGTATGTTTTACCTCTCGAAGGGTTATATTTTTCATTATTCTTGCATCTTTCAGCAATTTTATTTTTTTGGGCAGGCCTGCCATCAATGATTTTTAATACCCTTTCTAATTCTTCGTTCATGTTCGTATTTATTGCGAATACTTCCTCTTCGGCAAGTCTCTTACGAAATCTTTTATCGTAGATATTCAAAAATAGGGTTTTTCTATTTTTGTCCAGGTGAAACGTTAGTTTAGGTAGATCGAATGCTTCTAAACTATTTGTTGCATCATATACATGGAGTTGATCAGGCTCCTTGATGTGAATTAACTCAGTTTCTTGTTTCTTTTGTTTCATAGCCCTGGTAACTATGTGCATAGCGTTCAATCTTTCCGATGTGACCGGAATTCTTGATAAAGCATCTGATACAACGTTTGATTTACCCGGGACGTATTCAACTTCGTAATCGTACTCCTCTAGATCCCATCTCATTCGTGTCAGTTTTGATGAGGGGTTTTTCATTGAAAATAAGTACACCAACGGGCGATGGTCTGTACGAATTTTAAATTTCCTACCATATATGTATGGTCTGAAATGCTGAACTGCCCAATGTATCGCAGTTAGCTCTTGTTCTATAGTTGACTTGTTGGATTCTCCTTTCGTGAAAGCTTTGCTAGCGAAAGCTATGGGGAGTTCCATATCATCGTATTTTTGAGCTAGTACGGCTCCACAAGCTATTTTAGAGGCGTCGGTTATAATAACAAAGTCTTTAGTATAATCCGGAAATTTTAAAATGTGTGGTGATAGTAATTGGTTCTTAAGGGTATCGAAAGCTTGTTGACAAATTTCGTTCCAGTGGAAAGTGGCGTTTTTTCTTAACAGTTGATTTAAAGGGTGTGTTATCACTGTCCTAGTTCCGGACACGATGCGTTCTATTTATTAATTTCATTAGTTTCACGTTAGGCGAGATACCTGAAGCCGTTTTGCCAAAGTTGCATTTTGTTGTGGGAACCGAAATTGTCATCGGTTCCCTGTTATTTTGTAAGGTGGCAAAAGGTGGGAACCATTCGATAAAGTCGCGGACACGCGTCTCTTATTGCATACTGCAGCCGCAGTCCGTTTTGGCATTAGCTATTCCGGTACTGGGCAGTGCGTGTGCGTATCGAAATTAGACCTGTCTAGACGGTGTGGAATGTTCGTCACATGATATCGTCTATGTACAGGAAAGCACATTGTCACAGTCCGCTTAAAGCGATGGACATCATACGTTGAAAAGAATTTGGACTAATATTGAGCCCGAAAGGTAGCCTATTAAATTCGTAGTGCCCTGTATCTGTTGAAAATGCAGTGTATTTTTTTGAATCCTTGTTTAACGGAATTTGGTGGAATCCTGATTTTAGGTCTAACGTTGAGAAGTATTTTGCACGGCCTAATTTATCTAAAATATCATCTATGCGTGGTAAAGGAAATTTATCGGGGCTAATTATTTTGTTCAGCTGACGATAGTCTATGACCAACCTCCATTTGTTGTCGTTACCGGTTCTTTTTGGTACTAAAAGGATGGGCGAATTATATGGTGAAACAGAATTTTGAATTATGTTTTCATCAACCATTGATTTTATTTGTTTGTTTATTTCATCTTTTTGAGATTCTGGTATTCTGAAATTTTTGACATAAATTTGTTTATTGTCATTTACCGTTATATTCTGTTCATAAAAATTATTGCAAGTTAAAACGTCATCTTTTAAGCAAAAAATGTCATTATACTGTGAGCAAAGCTCTATTAGTTTTTTTGTTACTTCAGTATCTTTAGTGTTGATGGTTATTTGCTCTTGAAGCTTTTGATTTCTGTTGTTGTTGCTGTGATTGTTGTTGTTGTTGTTTGCCTCTTTAATGGAAACGTAATAAAACCCTACTAGCAATGAGAATGAAAAAGTGTGCGACTTTCAGGCGAGGGGCATGTAGAAGCATGGGGAGACGGTTGGAAATACGCGGAATTACGCGGAGGCGCGAGCGTGTTTTGGTTTCTACACAGTTTTTGCACTCACACAATTACACATGTGTGAATGTGTGCGTTCACTTTCAGCCTGCGCGCTCAGTTTGGTTTTCTCGCAGCGGCATGCGGGTATCGGTGTCTCGCTCGCACTAGTGCAGCGAGTGTTCCTCTGTGTGCTCCCCTTCTTGCCACCACACGAAATCGTCAGTTCAGCTCAAGCGTTCGCCGTGAAAGGCTGCGCGCGTGTTAGCCTAAGTCCCGGGCGATCGAAGTTTTGCTAAGTGTTGAAGTGTTGTGCACATTGAAATGAAGCTGCGCTTATTTGTTATCATTTATCCTAAATGTGTGATTTGCGTTGCTTCATTTTAATATTTGTTTGCTGTATTGAACATCAACAACGGTATCCATGCAGTTAGGCGACTATTTTAAATACGGCGATTTTTTTTATATAAATAATGTGTGTGATTTTGTGGCAAGATTGTGTGAAGCTATGTGTGAAAATGCCCCTTTATTTGCAATAAAAGTGATAAAATATAAACCAAGTTTGATGTGTTCAAGTTTTTGTTTTGATTCGGGTGCACCAAGTCCGAATGAAGGGAAGCGCACAGCGCGCTACGAAAGAAACGAACGGGAGGGGGTGTCAGTCCAGCGCAGCGCAATTCGCTGGAATCAAGTGGGAGGGGGTACCAGTTCAGCGCTGCGCAAGCCGAAAGAAACGGGAAGGAAGGGGTATGAGGAAAATACGATGAAACAGCGCGAGCGAGCGTTCTTTACAGCGAGAGCGCCTCGTGTATTTTAAAGGCAAGCAAGAGAGCGCATTCTCTCCGTGGTAGCGCTCCATTCGCCATTTTTAATTTCGAGCCCAAAACAACGGACTTTGGATCCGATCTTGGGCCGGGCCCCCACCGCGTGTTTCTACCTACCCCTCGCCTGAAAATTTCGTTCTCTTTGTCTGTCGGGAAATTCTTCAGTGGTTCCAAACTGGGGAGAAATGATTTAGGTAATACAAAATCATTTTCGGTTGTATTGATGAACTTTACGAATGGACGGTTTATATTTATGATTGAATTAGCACAGAAAATTCCGGGGGCTATCTCTTGAGATAGTATTACACTATCCTCATCTATTTTGATTTTATTTATGTATTTTATGCTTTCACATCTAGCTGGGATAATTATTTTATTTCTTTTGTTGTTCGCGATAGGAATAGAAATTCTTTCAAAATTTATCTTAATGTGAAGAAGCCATGATTCATAGTCTATGTGAGAATTATTGTTTTCAAAAAAATCTCTGCCAAGTATGCCATCTACCTGTATTGGGAAATTTTCGTCAACTATATGAAAAGTTTCAGCAATGTTATATCCACCTATTTGTAGAAAACCGTTTGTTGTTCCTATTGTTGTAAACGACCCTTTTCCAATGCCTTGTATGTAGCTTTGTTCGTTAGGGTTGTATGCTTTGTTGTTTTTTATACTGTTAATTTTGATTATTGATATATCTGAACCACTGTCTACCATCAGTGATAGCGCGCTCGTCGACATATCACTCCTAAGTAATACGTAGTTGTCAGTGGTTCCGTTTATGGTGTATACTATTTTGGTGTGGTTTCTAAAAAAATATTCGTGTCATTTTGTTGGTTTGGGGCTTCAACCGGCCTTGATTCTTGTAGGTAAGCGTTGAACTGTGGTCTGTTATTCAGACTCGTACCTCTATAGCCCTGATTTCTTTGGAATCTCTGGCTTTGATACTGGCCGTTGTTTTGGTATTGGTTTCTTTGGGAATTTCCTCGAAAATTTCCGCGATAATTTCCTCGAAAATTTCCTCTATTATTGTTTCCTCTTCCGTTGTATCGGCTGTTATACCTGCCTCTCTGCTGAAAGTTTTGGTTGAAGTATTGTGGCTTTGCGTAGAGCACCTGCGCTGGTGTGTAATTAATCTCATTTTCCTGAAATTTTGTTACTGCTTCGCTTAGCTTCGAGAAGGATCCTGCTTTTAGGATTATTTTTGTTTCATTGTTTCTTGATTTATTTATTAAAGTTTCTATCCCTGCTTTTGTGGCCATTCGATTTGCAGTCTCTACAGGAATGTTTTCGGTGATATATAGGGATCGTAATTGGTTTGTTATTTTGCTAATATTGTCGCAAAGTTCGGCTACGTTCCCTTTTGACTGTATTGATTTAAGGTTGGAAATTAATTGGTCAGTTGTGACCGTAGATACGCAATGTTGCTTGAGTGTTGTTATAATTTCTGAGAGATTTTGGTTATCGTTTACTCTTTGTCTAACCGTACCCGAGAGTCGTGTCTTGACTAAACGCGAAATTATATTTTCTGCCATATTTTTTTGTTCCTGGGTAGCTGATGCAAATTCATCGTTAGTGATAGAATTGAATAGTTCAATTGCGTCGATGAAGGAATGCAGTGTTTCTGGGGACCCATCATACATCGGTATGAGGGTTGTTCCTAATTTAATGTCTACTTTAGCCATTTTGGTATTGATTTTCGCCTTTAATTTTGATGTAAATTTTAATGCATACACAATAGCTGGTAAACTAATTTTATGTGCATATGCTTGTTCTAATTTTGTTGCTATGATTGTATGGATCTCTCCAAAAATATTCCTTGAGCAGTTTAGGAAGAATTTTATTTCCTCGCTTGAAATTGTATGCTCCAAACTAGCCAAATTATCTGTTATATTTTTATAGATTGATTTAGTCTGCTCTAATTTGTTAAGCAGTGTATCCTTTTTATATCTCCTATTTGGGGCCTTTTTTAAATTTCTTAAGACATTATTAAGGTTCTTGATATATAATTCTATTTCTTCTCTTATTACTGATGCTGACATTTCCCAGTCATTTTTTTGATGACGGTTGAGTACGTTTGCGACTCATTTTAGTATTACTTATTATTGATATGTCATTATTACTAACAATATATTATTATATTGTCGTTAACCTGCATATATTACTCTACTGTTATTATACATTTGTTGTTATACTGTATATTAGTGTATATTTGTATTTATATATTTTATAGTAAATATTGTTCACTTACAGTACCTTTATTATGCATCGATGTATTCAGGAATGCTTCTTAGAGTCAGGAAAAATTTTTTTTCGCACTTCCGTTGCAGTCAGGAATGGTTCAAAACTTCCGTTGCAGTCAGGAATGGTTTAGAACTTCCGTTGCAGTCAGGAATGGTTTAAAACTTCCGTTGCAGTCGGGAATGGTTTGAAACTTCCGTTGCAGTCGGGAATTGTTTCATCATATTTGTCACTCATTACAACTTTGACACTTTTCATCACATCACTTTTCGCTTTAAATGTTTAAATGTTTTGCGTACTTGTTCTTAGGTTCACTGCACGTATTGCTTGCCTTCTCATTGCTGCCTTGTACTCTTTCCAGAGTATTATTACGAGCTTAACAACAACGAGTGCAAGTATTAGCCAGAGCTTCCAATCATGCTCTTCGTGATCATGGCTATGTTTTTCAAGCGTGTTAATTACGTTAACTTGGGCATCACCTGTAACGGCGGTGTGCCTGTTATATGACCGACACATTTTAAACGTCAGGGAACCGTTTTCTGACATGATCACTGTTTTTGATTTCATCCCCTTCACAGATAACTATTTTTCACGGTTTTCAACATTGTTTTTCAAGATAACTATTTTTCACAAATTTTCCACATCGAAATAAAAGTTTATCGTCATACTTATTTCTTGGATGATGTCCGTAGTGGCTTCTTCTATATCAAAGTCTGATAAGTACTGTCGCCACCGCTCTTTTTCACTCGCGTCACTAATTTCTTGGATTCTTACCAATATTTCGTTCAATTGGTTCTCCATTTCTGCGCGCGTCATTTTCATTCACTAAGTTTTTACACGTCTTTTTATTCACATCTATATTGTTTTTTTTTGTTTTTAATTATAATCACTATTCTTCCATTGACATGTTCTTAGCGTTACCATTTATCAATTTCACAACACTTGACCACAGTAAATGTGCTCGCACTAGCTGGTGTTGCACTTCTTCTAGTGGCAAGTTATTATCCATGCAGCTTACCAATATTGAGATTGCGGTTTCGTGGAGCTCATCTTTAACCTCCTCTTCGAGCTCAGATTTGTCGATTCTATTCTTTACTATGTGAAGTAATCAATTGATACTTTTGACTAAATCTGACTCGATAGAGTCACTCATTATGTATGGGTTTTTTTTTCGATTATTGAGGGGAGCACATTGCGTACTGTTTCACTGTGTTTCAAACGTAAAGGCCGGGCTACATTGATCGTACTCCGTAGTGTAATTTTTGTGAACGCGTACGCCATCTAGCGGCGGCGGGTTGAAGTTAGAGGCTGGTATAATTTATCTGTCAAAAAACGTTTTGGGTCGAGGAGGCTATAATTTTACCCAATGATGCATATATATTGGAAGATGGGGAAAAATGTTGACCAGCGCTTTGTATGAATGACGATTTGTCCAACAACAACAATTAACGGCCTACTTTGTTGCAATTTATGGATGTTTATCAAAATTTCAAACGGCAAACAGGTAGCCTGGTCGAAAATTGATGGGACACCAAGCATGAATAATTTTGGCACTTAAATTATACCCACATCTAGCTTGCGCTGGTCGCCGCCAGATGCGCTAGTGAATATAAAAATTACACTTGCGAGTACGATCAATGTAGCCCGGCCTTAACACTTTTCACTGTAATCACTGTCTCACTGTTCTACAACATCACGTTTACGTGTACACACTGTCACGGTCGCCATGTAATAACTCGGACCTTTGTGATATTATGCTCAACACTGAACAGAACCTTCTTGTTTGTTTCTTAGTTCATCACTGTCCTAGTTCCGGACACGATGCGTTCTATTTATTAATTTCATTAGTTTCACGTTAGGCGAGATACCTGAAGCCGTTTTGCCAAAGTTGCATTTTGTTGTGGGAACCGAAATTGTCATCGGTTCCCTGTTATTTTGTAAGGTGGCAAAAGGTGGGAACCATTCGATAAAGTCGCGGACACGCGTCTCTTATTGCATACTGCAGCCGCAGTCCGTTTTGGCATTAGCTATTCCGGTACTGGGCAGTGCGTGTGCGTATCGAAATTAGACCTGTCTAGACGGTGTGGAATGTTCGTCACAATTCCAATCCGAAAGGTTAACGTATGCTAGATGGCATAACGTCGAAAGTTCCCACGGTTTAGCATAACTGGAAGTCCGCTTTTCACCTGAAGCATCACATTGATTTCAATTGTTACGCAAGGTCAAGTTCGATTAGTTTACCGCACCAATCGCGAAGTGCTAACTCAGCGCTGCCACCAGGCCTATGACGCGAACCCGTACCGAACCAACAACAATTGTTCCCATCACCACAACACTGTTGTACACAAGGGTTATACGTGTAAACAATTTGCTTGACCGCATGTCCTGAGGGTGAAACAGTGTATTCGAGAAATGTGCCGCAAATTCAGCGTTGCATCCGATGAATTCAGGTATCATCCTTGTTTTCAGATATCATCAACGTTTTGAAGCATCATACCGCAGTCTTGGCATTGGCTAAGACAGATTCGGGAAGGGTTTCCGCGGTCGTGAGATAAAGTGTGACACCCTGTAAGACGTGCACTTGTGTATGTTTGCAATTCGGAGTGAAGGGATCGATGAATGCCGGTTTCGTGTGCGACTTTGATGTACGACCGGGGTTGCCAGAACGGATATATTTCGCAACAGCTGCTAAAACTGCTTTCACAGCCGTGGGACACCCGCTTATTCTACAGGAGATTAAAGGAGGCACTGAGCGGGTTTGCTCCTAAAACCGCGTTGTGCTGGGAAGTGGAATGAAATTTCCTGATAGACGAGCGGGAGGTGAACGAAAGGAGGAAGTGCTACTTTGAAGGACACCTGATTGGAGTAAAGTCAGGAGAGGTTAAAGCATGTGGCAAAACAAGGCAACCACCACAGCAGCAGCACAGCAGTAACACTAGCGACAACAATGCCCTCTCCATCTCTGGATGAGATTGTCAGCGCTATCAAGCAGCTAAAGAGCAACATGTCTGCTGGCAGTGATGCGCTGGCGGCCGACCTCTTAAAGATGGGGCCGGGGAGGCTTACCGTCGAAATGCATCAGCTGGGTGTTATTCACCCAGTCTACAAAGAGGGCGACAGGCTGGATTGCTCGAACTTTCGAGTCATGACAGTCCTTAATGCCGCCTACAAGATTCTGTCCCAGATCCTGTTCTGCAGACTTGACGTCGGAATCGTTCGAATCTCAAAGGGGTCTAAGGCAAAGTGACGAACTCTCCTGTCTACTCTTCAACATCGCCCTGGAAGGTGTCATTCGATGCACGGGGCTAGACAACGACTTCCGTGGCACGATCCTCTACCGGTCTCTCCAATTTTTTGGCTTCGTGGATGACATCGACATCATCGGCAGGACAACAGCGAAGGTGTGTGAGGCGTACACCCGACTCAAACGCGAAGCAGCAAGCATTGGATTGAAAATCAATGCGACGAAGACGAAGTACCTGCTTGCCGGTGACTCAGACCATCTGGGAAGCAGTGTATTAGTTGACAACGACAGTCTCGAGGTAGTAGAGGAGTTCTGTTATCTCGGGACGGTCGTTACTTCGGACAACGACATCAGCAGCGAAATCCGGAGACGCATTTTACAGGGGAATCGTGCATACCATGGACTTCACCGACTGCTGAGATCCAAAAAACTTCGAGCCCGCACGAAGTGTGAGATATTTTGAACATTGATTCGCCCGGTGGTCGTCTAGGAACACGAGTCTCTGAGCGTGTTTGAGCGACGCATCCTCCGGATTATCTTTGGCGGTGTGCTCGAGCATACAGCGTGGAGGAGAAGGATGAACCACGAGCTTGCTGAGCTGTACGGCGAACCGAGCATCCTGACGGTGGCGAAGGCTGGCAGGATATGATGGCTGGGGCATGTTATGAGGATGCCGGACTCATACCCCACCAAGAAGGTGTTCGACAGCGATCCCCAGTTCGGCATAAGACGCAGGGGAGCACAGCGAACTCAATGGCTGGGTCAGATAAAGCGAGACCTGTCGGAGATCGGATGTCTGCATGGATGGGAGGCTGCAACCAGGGACCGAGCATCCTGGAGAATAATTGTTGACCGGGCCATGTCACATCAACGCGATCTATCGTGAGCAGGGCAACAAGAGAGAGATAAAGAGAGGGAAAGAGAAAGAGAGAGAAAAAAGAGAGAGTATGTCTCTAAGCTGAGAGTCCCTAGCAGATTCACCTAATGAAGATTTTACTGTATCGACTGGGTTTGTCTAGACGCTAGAACAAATTTGGCGTCGAATATTATCGAAAAAAGGGTTGCAAATTTCACCTTTTCTTAGATTGTGCTGCTGGCCTAGTTTATCCTCACAAGAAAATCGCCTATGAAGGTGAATTAAGAATCAATAAGTAATCAGTGATTATTGAACTAATGAAGAACTTGTTGATAAATTGTAAAGTAGTAATTGAGTTACTTAACGCTGACGCATAATTGTGAATATTGCGGGTTGAATTTGACGGATTCTGGAAGCGGAGACGTGCCGATTAATATACCCGCCATGGTTCCAAGCCTTGTATGGACTGCATATTGGGGATATGAATAAAATCAAAACAGGATCAACCATATCATTATTAACATATCATGGACATTTTTCACACATTCGTAGAACAAACATGAAGCTTATTTTTGAAGTGATTAAACATATATAATTTTGCTGCTATATGTTAGTTTGTATTTTTCTTGGTTGTTAATTACATGGTTTTACAGTGCAATAAACAATCGTCAAGATGCTTAAAAGAATGCCTGATTTGAAAAACATAATTGTCCACCACTTGTAAATACGTCATCCCGCATTTTGTACACTGTCCGCATGATTAAAATAATAAAACGATATAAGCTATATTTTTTTCGTTCGGTGAGAAGATTTTGCATGTTTTTTGTTTGCTTGTTTGTTTAGTGTATCAAAATAAACCGTGCCGTCGCTGACAGCTATTTAGTTGAAGGCGACAATTATTTAAATCATGTGGAAAGTGTACAAAAGGATGCGTGTGTGTGCGGGATGACGTATTTACTAGTGGTACAAGTGGTATGTTTTTCAAATCAGGCATTCTTTTAAGCATCTTGACGATTGTTAATTGGACTGTAAAACCCTGTAACAACGGGTTATTCGACTTACATGGTGTTGATGAAACAATTCGACATATTGAGTATTGTAATTGATCCTTTTAGAATAATACTAAAATAAAGGTTGCCCTGGTTTCCCCGCATGCTCATTTTACCCCATTGCCCCTACAATTGACTAGCAAGGGTACACCCAATCAAAACTCTCAGCCATGCTGGGTTTCGTCAGTCTTTTCGAGGATAATTCATTCATTCATAGTTTTACAACCAGATTATAATTAGTAATCGTGCTATTTACTCTTACTGTTGTTGGTACTGACACTTTTCTGAACTGCATACATTAAAAAAAATGTTAAAAACACATAAAAACATAACTTAGAAATAAAAAACCACCGGTTTATGCCTTTCTCGTGGAACAGTCGTCAAATAGTATATGCAAACCCGTTATGGATTTAAGCCGCGTGTAGACTGTACCTCCATACGTAGTGAATATTCTACTACGGATAAACAATAGGTATATGAAAGCCAACCTCAATATTGGTACTGGCAGGCCTTGGCCAACTACGGTTGTTGTACCAAAGAAGGAGAAGACAGTAAAACTCACACATGCTTCCAAAGCAGCACAATGAACAAAGTTGCAATGATGCAAAGGATTATCGATGCCTTGATTTTGTATTCATTATAATTGAAATGTTTTCTCTATAGACTAATTCTATAGACTAATTTTGAGTTTGACCTCAGTATCTGAAGGCGGCTGGCCGAAACATCAACCCTACGTGCAGCATAATAATTATGTGCCGCTCTGAAAAGATTTTATAATAGCTAGAAACAAATGGTATGCATACATTTCAATCTGCACCAGCAACGATAAAAAAATAGTTAAATTGCAGATGGCATACATAAACCATCATTCGCTCAATGACCAAACATATTTTTGACAGCTTCCGCGAGCTTCCACATGGTGCACTAGTGTAGATCAAAATTACGCTAGTGAGTACAAAACGTGTATCGAGTTTATCATTTTAGAATTTACACAAAAGCATAGCCTGGATAAATTATTCATCCATTTTCTTTTATTTTCATCCCCTAAGGAGAGGCTTGGCAAGATATCATGCTTGATTGTTCTGCTCGTGAAGAGGTACGCTGCGATGAAAACTCAGAGGATAAGGAATCCAAAGAAGGCTGTGGATCCAACTTTGCCTTCCCTTACTTTATTTCCTTCTATGTACTTTGTTCATTTCTCATCATAAATTTGTTCGTGGCCGTTATCATGGATAACTTTGACTATTTGACACGAGACTGGTCCATTCTTGGACCCCATCATCTGGATGAGTTTGTGCGCCTGTGGAGCGAGTACGATCCTGACGCGAAGGGTCGTATCAAGCATCTGGACGTAGTGACCCTGCTACGTAAAATCTCGCCACCGCTTGGTTTTGGCAAGCTGTGCCCACACCGAGTAGCCTGTAAGCGTCTTGTCTCGATGAATATGCCGCTAAACAGTGATGGTACGGTGTTATTCAATGCAACACTGTTTGCGGTAGTGCGCACCTCGTTAAAAATCAAAACTGAGGGGAACATCGATGAAGCCAATCTTGAGCTGAGACACATTATTAAACAAATATGGAAACGAACGAGCAATAAACTGCTGGATCAAGTAGTACCCCCACCTGGCATAGATGATGAGGTAACAGTGGGTAAATTCTATGCAACATATTTAATACAGGACTACTTCAGGAGGTTTAAAAAACGAAAAAACTATGACCGTAATTCTGAACCGGCTTCACACATGACTTTACTAGCCGGATTACGAATACTGCATAAAAAAGGGCCTAAACTGAAGCGTAAGATTTCCGGCACACTTCATGAAAGTGCATCTTCTATAAACCCAGAGCCAACACATCGGGTAGGTGTATTTATATGGTGCTTGTAATTTTTGTTATTTTTAAGTTTATTTCTACATGCTTTATACACTTTATTATAATTTTATTTGTTTTTACTACAATTTAACATTTAAAGTGGTTTTGCGAATCACCATTAGAGAACGGATTGCTTTACAAAATTGATTTTTACCTTTTTTTTCATTTTACTTTAGCGTAATCACAAGCTCTTTGGAATTAATTGGCCCACGTCATACACGATAAGGAAACCCTACTTTAATAAAGGTAATAAAAACAATCATTCAGCATACCGATATCTGATACGATTTTTTTATAATTTCAAATAGCTAATACTATTAATTCGACCCAAGAACATTGCCCTCCGGTTCGGACGACAAGAACTTATGCTACACTGAACAAAGGATTCCGCGATGTCAATAAAACTCTAATGTACGGTTTTAGAATGATGCATGATCACGATCAGTTCAAAGAAACTTTCACCAGTGATATTGAAATTGAAACCAATGATAGTGATAGAGCACTAAAACCACTTTGTTTTGGCGAAATATATTCAAAACAGACTAGCCGGGTTGTAAATGCAGCAGAAAATGAAACATAATCTTTAGTACTGATTCAGTCTTTCTCCGAGTTACGCCAGTTCGAGTTAGGTTAATTTTTATTTGTGACAGTTCATATGTCTAACCAGTACAATTTTCTCCATCTCTTATCAAATGAAAATAATTAGCATATTTTCTTCAAAAGTGTTACGTCACTAAAAAGACATACATGACCGAATTTTCTACACCAATTGCATTGAATAAGTAATTAATTACACAAATGAACTAAATTCAATCAAAAATCATTCTTAATAAAGTATATTTTGGCTGTAAAACTTAACATTCGACTTATGTGAATATCCGAGCTACACAAATGCCTCCGGAACGCATTACTCGCGCGACCCTGCGTTCTAGCACCAATCGAACACGGCATCGAACATGAAAAATCGAACATGTCGAACATAATTGGAACATAATTTCTCATGTTCGATGTTGTGTCCGATTAGTGCTAAAGCGTTGGGCAAGGGGGATTAAAAATATCAGGTGGTGGAATCTATAGCATTTTACAATTCGTCACTTGACGTAAGGTCCCCAGGATTCAAACGTTGTTTACATTTTTTTTTAATTTGATAATACAGTCTGTTCCCGAGTTACGCTGTTCTCGACCTACGCGGATTCGGAAATACGCGGGAAATAATTTTCTTCAAGAATTGTCCAATGCAGAGTAAATTGCATTTTTGTACTAGATGTAATCCACTTAAAAGTAAAAAATATCACAATGTTCTTCAAAAATCGCATCAAATTAGGTATGTGTAAACTGAACGAGAATCGCACCGTTCGAACAGTTCGGTAAAGTGAACGAACGAACGAGATTCTTAAAAAAAAAGAACGACCAGGACCTTTGGAAGAAACTGACTACACCGTACGCGTTCGAACGTTCCGTTCAGTGTCCGACGGCACACATAAATGTGGCAATGAAACGTTCAAAATCGTATTGCTTTCTCGCTCTTTCTCGCACCGTGCGAACGGGTCGTCAGAGATCAAAATGTACTCTGTTGGTGTTGAAATCGCACCCATACAGCTCAATTCCTCGAACGCCGTAGAATTTGTCCAGCTGTGTTCGATACGTGTGCTGTTGGTGTGGAAATCGTATCTATACGACTGAATTCATCGAACGCGTTCGAACTGGCTCATTTGTGTTCGATCTGTGTTCTGTTGGTGTGGAAATTATACCTATGCAATTCAATAGATCGAGCCCGTTCAAATGGATTCGTCATTGTTCGCAAATGAACTGAACTGAATTGATTGTGCTCATCATGTTGATCTATATTTAAGTAGTTTTTTTATAGAATCCTTGAGTGTGTATAAGGCATAGGGTACAATATATGCTCGAGATATTTTTGCTCGTATTAGTTTTTTACATGCTAGTTTTTGGTCGGTTTTGCGATAACTTGTGTTGACCAGACAGCAGATGGGCCGAGTGTTTAATATTTTTAAATTATTAATTTTAACCGCAGAATGAGTACTTCTTTAGCTACAGTATGCGTCTATGGTGGGTAAATGAAAAAGATAACGAGCGTTCTTTGTGAATAAAAACTCAATGAAAAAAAGAACGAAAGTATCGTCGTTCACGTTCAGTTCTTTTTGGTGAGCGAACTAGTTCGTTCTCGTTTCTCGGGAACGCAGAAACCGCATAACTCGGGAACAGACCGGGAATCGAATTGAATGGAGTAGTGGTTCTACCCAAAGCGCTATAGGTGATAATCATATAATTGATATCATTGATATGTACCTGTTAAAACAAATCAACAATGTGAGAAATCAAACTGGACGAATATTAGATCTTGTATTAGCTGATGACAACTTAGCAAATCTTATGACCGTTAAACAATCTAACTCTACAACATATTTATTACCTGCTGATAAATGTTTTTAAAGCCAACTATACTGCACTTAACACTGAAATAGCAAATACGAATTGGAACTTTCTATATGGTGAAGGAATCACAATCGACGACGCAGTCTTAAAATTCAACGAAACATTAACAAATGTCATAAGTAAAACAGTTCCTCAAAAAAATAAACCACGCAAACCACCCTGGGGTAATCGCCTTCTAGCAGACATGAAAAGGCGAAGTAAAACAGCGTTACGAAACTTTGAGCGTCATAACACAGTTACAAACCGAGAACAACGTCGTATTGCGTCGAGAAGATACCGTGCATACAACAGAATGCTTCTTGAAAATTATATTACTCGTGTCCAAAACAACCTTCGTAGAAATCCAAGAGCATTTTGGTCATATATAGACTCAAAACGAAATAACAGACAAAGTATTACAGAACTGTCATACAATGGTACCACTGCATCTTTAGAAAGTGACATTTGTGAGTTGTTTGCTTCTCGGTTTCGTGATATATTCAGTCCTCGCATTATTGATCAAGAAAAAATTAACGAAGCCACTTGTAACACTCCTGCTGACATGTTAGAGATGCCATTCATTGAAATAAATTGCAAAATGGTAGAAGCTGCAGTGATGGGTCCAGATGGGATTCCATCTGTTGTACTAAAGCAATGTGTCATCACCTTATTGCCGTATATGACACAATTATTCCGGATCTCATTCTCTTCCGGAACGGTCCCGAGGATCTGGAAAACTTCCTGGATGACGCCCCTGTTCAAAAAAGGCGATCCGAACCTTGCAGAGAGCTACAGAGGAATTACGTCAATGTGTTCATGTGCTAAAGTGTGTGAAATAATTTTTCATGAGATCCTGCTGAAAGCATCTCGGCATTATATCTGCAACGAACAACATGGATTCATGCCGAAGCGTTCAACATCCACAAATTTGGTAAAATTTGTCTCGGATTGTTTGAGTGGCCTGGATATTGGCCTACAAACAGACTGTGTGTACACAGATCTGAAAGCAGCTTTCGACAGCATATCACACGATATGCTGCTCGCAAAACTAAAAAAACTAGGACTAACCGAGAGTACTCTCACTTGGCTTCAATCTTATTTAATAGACCGACTATATTGTGTAAAATTTGGACAAGTTGTATCAAATCCGTTTTACTTTACATCAGGTGTGCCTCAGGGCAGTAATCTTGGACCGCTACTTTTTCTGCTAAATATATTAATGATGTGAGTTTTGTCCTGCGTGATGTGAAATTTTTAATGTATGCCGACAACATTAAGTTATACTCGTTTTCCAAAGACACTAATACCCTCCAAATGGCTCTGGACTTATTCGATAAGTGGTGTAAGCGTAATATGTTATGTCTGTGTATTGAAAAATGTGTCGTTGTGTCCTTTACTCGTGCACGTCTACCAGTCTCACATAGCTATAGGATAAACGGACAGCTTCTTCAGAAGAAAAGTGAAATACGTGACCTAGGTGTTCTACTTGACACAAAACTGACTTTTAAAACGCATTATGAAGATATCATCAAGAGAGCAAACAGAACTTTAGGTTTATTGTTTAAAATGACGAGGGAATTCAACGATCCAGTGAGTGTGAAAACTTTGTACTGTGCATTAGTTAGGCCTATATTGGAGTACTGCTCAATTGTTTGGTGTCCATCTGTAGAAGTTTGGAAAGAGAGAATGGAAAGAATCCAACGCAAATTCACACGTTTTGCGATACGGCGACTTCAGTGGAGTGATAGTAACACTTTGCCACCATACCATTCGCGTCGTTTACTGCTAGGATTAGAGACTCTCACTGATAGAAGAATAAATGCGCAAACCTTGTTCATTGCTGACCTACTTTGTGGAAATATTGACTGTTCGGAAATATTGGAACAAATTAATTTAAATGCAAACAGGCCAACCACCAGAAATCGACAATTATTAAGAACTAATTTTAGAAATACGCAGTACGGATCTAATGAACCCATTACGGTAATGATGCGCGAATTTAATGCACTTGCAGGACATTTTGATTTTAATGAAACGACACGACAATTTAGAGAGCGAATACGATTTGGATAACATTTAGTCTTTACCTATTACTATTATTATTATTACTAAAGCTTGTGTAACCATTATAAGGTGGACTCGCAACTAATAAATACAATACAATACAATACAATACAATACAATACAATAATTTATCTACCACATTTTTTCGATTAAAATAACTTTTAAAATATATATTGAGCTTTGCGAGTTCACTTGAATCTATGTTTAACATTGAAACAAATATTTAAGTTAGTTATTTCGTGTTATTTCGTGAATTTTTTGAATAATTCATTGTGTTTTCGACATGTTTGAGGACAAAAACTAAGAAATCATTCATATTTCCTATTTTAACATTTATTACTCATTATCTACGAGACACATGAACAATTTAAGTGAGATTACATTTCTTACTCACATGATTTTAAATTTCGTGACTAGACAAATCATCAAAACTTTTTTTTTATTAAATCTCATTTTTTCGATAAATTCAATAGAAACACAAAAAAGCACGTAGTAACCAAAAAATCTGTTCTATTTGTGTGCGGAAACCAATGGTTAAAAGTTTTAAAATGACGTAAAGTCCCTCAACTATGGCGACCCCTGAAAGGCCCTTTTCCACCACCTGATATTTTTAATCCACCTTGAGCGCTGGGTAACTCGGGGAAAGACTACAAGGGAAGTCAGGGTTGATTCGACACTGTGGTTAAGATCGACACCTTGCCGTTTTAGTAGTTATACAACTTTTAACAACTTTTACCAACACATTATTTATACATTTCATAGATCATTTCATTGATCAGAACCCTGTTAACTGTCATAAAAACAATAAAATAAACACATGATGGTTCTGATTGACAGCTGATGTAAATTTTTATTTCTGGGACATAAATAATTGTGGCATCAAATAAAAAAAATAGTTTCCGTATCATTAGTATTGTTTTATAAACACTATTGACTAGTTCTGTATCAAAATGCGTAATTTTTATATTAAACTATATAGTTTAACGTACCACTAAAACATGTGTGGCCAATGAGGGTAAAATCGACACCACACGTGTTAGTAGTGTAATGCTTAATTGTTAACTTTTTTTATATCGTAATTTGAAAGTGCATATATTTTCAATAAATTTTCTGTAACTATGTACGGCATACGTCATAACCAATCTCAGCAAACACTCAATTAAAAATATCTGAGAGGCTTTAAAACTCGCGATGTCATCTAACTACGGAGCTTATAATTATGGAATTTAGCTATTATTCTCTCATAGAACGTTTGCCAAACTCGGAACATGTACTTAATATATGGTTTAGGCTTATTAAAATAAATATATTTATGACTTTGACCGTATTTTGCTTACTTTAGGCCGGTTTAGGCTTAACTGAAAAAAAAATAGGCGCTCGTATGGAAGCACATTGACCTATGTTCGACATTTGGCTTTCGAGTTGGCAGAGAAAGATAAAATTGCATACCTTTCGATGTTATGAAAAAAATATGACGATAGCTGGAAGATATTGGCAGCAAGGTTTTTTTAAGGAATCTTAACCATTCATCCCTTAAACCAGATGCTATCTCCGCAGCTTCTTCTATAAGGAGTCTGGTCCATGGCTATTTGTAACGAAGTTTTTGTTCATGCCTGTAATTTTATTTATTTCGCATATTTCAATAATGTTTTGTGTAAATTTTTCATAACATTGGTACACTATACTTTGTTGACCTTCAATGAAAAACAGTCGGCCATCAGAGTTTGTTATTTTAAAGTTATAGCCAATGTGTCGTAACCACCCCACAAGGTATCGATTTCACCCCATCATGGTGTCCATCTTCCCCGCACTGCAGTCTTGATGCAACAAAAAATACACGTTTTATTTTTATCTAAATGTTATCAAAATCAACCCAGGAACCGTAGTTTCTCGTAAGATGGTACATAATGAATAAAAAAGCTTTTTCGATGTCTACTAGTAAGTTTACAATGGCAAAAGTATTGCAATCAGGGGAAAACCATAAGGTGTCGAAACTACCCCCAGTTCCCTATACTGAATTGATTTTTTGCGTCTCTGCGTGATTAATACAAATACAAATAGAGTAGTATGCGTGATTTATATAAATTGGGAATGTTATTTGAAGAGATAAAAAATAAATTATGAGTATTCACAGTTTATAATGACCACTTTACTATGTGCACTATTAATTTAAACAGACCTGGTAAATGCGAGGATTTCGGATAGTGGTCGGTATCATATATGGCCGCTGTGCAAAGCGACGGAAAAAATCATTGCTTCTTGCTCATTTTCTCAGACTTTTATTATGCCGCCTTAAAGCAATTTTGTCGAGCAATTTTTTGAGCTGCCCGGAAGCTCCAATTTTTTTTCTTGGATGAAAAAAATATCATGTTTATTACTAAGCTAAATAGTTAGTTAAGATTTTTTTTAATATTGTAACTCTGGCAATTCAACTTCAACCGTCATGACTGGTCAAAGTTGAAAATTCTTTCCTAACATTGCTTTTTCCCCCAACTTTTGTCCCATTTTCTCACAATGAGTTTAGGTGTGAATAATTGCAGTAGGAGGATTTTATGTCGGATGCATGGACGTAACTACAACGACGAAGACAATTACTTTGGATCGACATAACATATAAAACCTTTATTCCCTAATTATACAATACTATTCCACAGGCCCATGTTAATCCTATCTGCCCTAGCTCAGCCGCACGAATGATAAATACTCACTGCATGCACTATCTCTCTCAATGCTCTGGTCAGCGACCTGTAACTCACGCACATCCTTCCACGCACACATCATACGGAAGCCGTCGACTGCTATCGCTGAGTGGCACACCCAGGTGGACAGAATGGCTAAATTCGATCGGACCACAACAGAGGATGAATAATATATCGTTTGAAATATAATTTTGTTTACTTTTAATGAAAAAAACACAACATAATTTTTTCCAATTCTTTTTTTTTTCTTTGGCTCAACAACCGATGTCGGTCAAGACCTGCCTGTACCCACTTGTGGGCTTGGCGTTCAGTGACTAATTGATTCCCCCCCATAGCAGGATAGTCAGTCCTACGTATGGCGGCGCGGTCTATTTGGGGATTGAACCCATGACGGGCATGTTATTAAGTCGTACGAGTTGACGACTGTACTACAAGACCGGCTATCCAATTCTAGCACTATTTTATTCCAAACTGGAAAAAAGTGCTAACACCACATTAAAACAACATGCTCATTTTCTATTATGATCCGAGATTGAGAACTCGTGTAGTAGGTTTGGTGATAGCTATGGTCGCCATATAATATGTTCGGTTTTTGATACGGTCGCCATGTAATCTGATGAGCGTACAACGGTACAACTGATCAACGCGTACCATCGTGGTAGGTCAGTGTTTCGCTGACATGTATCGAGGTAGAATAACACTTTGTTCGAAGCGGACTTTTCGACACTTGATCGTCCAGGCGATCATAGAAACCTTTAGGAGGTTTCCCTTACTGGAAACGTTTGAGTTTAGAGGCCTTACCTTGGGTAGGGGGACATAACTAAACTCTTTAAATGAGAAGTCGATAGATGTTGGATGGGCATAGTCCTATCCTGACAGTCCGAACGATTCTGGCCTATGGTCGGAATTGGTTTTATTTATACTCAATGGGTTTCGTACATTTTGTTTTGTAATGTGTTTTTGTCCTAACTAGTTAATTTGGCCCTTTTAGTGGGTTACACAGCAAATTCAGAGTTATCAAATCTGTTATCTGTTTTATTTTGATAAGTAACAATTCCTGAACACGCAAACTGTTACAGTTCATTTCCGACTAAATATATTATTAATTGAATAAGTGAATAAACAAGAAAGATGTTATGTATGTTACCAGTATGCCAGTATTTGTATTGTTCCTGTTGGACTTAAAAGCAGGCTTTCCTTAAACATAACGGGCACTAAGATTCATTATTTTCCTGCATCAATCTTTTTTAATTTGTCAATCACCTCGTGGTAAACAATGTTTCTCACTGTGACACCCTCAAGATCATAATCGGGATACACTATCAGCACCGCCACGTTCTTCCTTGATGTCACTCGCGACAGTGCAACGTAAAGCTGTCCGTGTGCGAACACATCTGAGGGTAGGTACAAACCAAGGTGGTGTAGGGATTGACCTTGCGCCTTGTTTATAGTCATTGCGAAGCAAACCTGGACCGGGAATTGCTTGCGACGAATTTGAAACGGAAGCTTTACATCGTTGCTATCACAAAAGATACGTGGCAACAACACATCGTCTTCCCGCCGTTTGCCAGTTAAAATCCGTGCATGTAAGCAATGTGGTTTCATATCGATGATCTGTAAACGCGTCCCATTGCATAGCCCTCTCTCGGTGTTAAGATTTCGCCGAAGCAGTACTGGTGTGTTTTTCTTCAACCGCAGACAATGAACTGGAATTCCGCTCACATTAATAGAGTGCAGAAACTCTGGTGGCAACTGAAGCGCCTCTTGCTCTTCCGGGTTGACCAACGTGTCTACCGAAAGATACTCCTGCACCTGGCCAGGTAATTGTTCCAACACACTGTTGTTGATAGCTGTCACATCAGAATTTTTTGGTGAGAGTATTGCTCGATCTGTGAAATATTCTGCTTTTCGATAATGCCACCGTAAGTTCGGATAAACTCGCTTTACCAACTTCCTCACGTCGGCATCAATGCTGGAAGAGTTGGGTAACACCATATCGTGTGGAAGCTTTGCTACAGAGGCGTGCATTCCCGGATATGTGGAATGGCGACCCTCACCGATGCAGAGTAGAAAATCAGCAAATTGTTGTAGATCATTGGCATTCTGTACGGTTGGCGTAGTTCGAACGCGCATGTTGGTTTTTAACCGCAAAACCCGAAACAGCCTCCACAATTGACTTTTCTTTATACATTGCTAAACCACCTGTGCATCGGTACCTTTCGGAACTATTAGTAAAATATGCCGGAAGTCACCACAAAGCAGTACCACCTTACCACCAAACGGCCGATGTACACCTACAATGTCTTTTAAGCTACTGTTCCATTTCGATGGAACGAGCGAGATGCGCGGTCTAAGGAACGGGCGAGAAGGGTGGGCTGAGGAAGAAGAGAGAGGTGCGGGGTGAGGAGCGAACGGAAGGCTGTTCGAGTGGCATCTGCTTTGGCGACAATTGTCTGGAACGGCGGCACCCGCAATTGTTGTTCGATCTCATCGACACCGGCCAGAATTCCGCGAAACCCACCGTAGAATGCAAGCGGGCGGCTTGTGTGGTCGGACGGACCAGAGAAGCGAGGCAAGCGAGTTGCTGCTGTTCGCCGGACCACGTTAAGGGGGAACAGAGAGGGAATGAAGAGATAAGGAGAGAGTGAGAGAAGAGAGGGAATTATGAAATTTATTTTGTGACCGAGTGAGTGGGTCAGTCTGATGAAAAACGCGAAGGAGTTAAGTCGCAACCAATAAAAGTTGTGCGTACAGGATTTACCGTGTTCAGTACATTGCGTTAGGAATATCCGCTGAGATATCACATTGGTCCTTCAAACTTCGGATATTGACCCTTTGTGCTCTGGATATCGGTAAAAATCGCGTCATCATTACTCGAACGCCTCGGACGCCTCGCACTCGAACCGTAAAGCCGGCGCCACAACCCGGTTGGGTGGATGTAATTGTTGCTGTAAGGCCACATGTACACATGCGTGACCTTGCGTATGGCGAATTGATTCGCATAAGGGACAACATTGTGCAGGCGAAGGAAGAGGGAAAGGCGCTGACCGCGATACAGTGCAAAGTGTTCGGGAAGAAGGCAGATAGTGCTTTAGAAGAACACAACAAACATTATGGTGAGATCATAAAACATGACGAAAGTGAAGTGAATGACGCCAAGTTTAAGGAGACAGTGAAATTGCATGAGGAGGTGATGATGGAAATAGATAGTGCATCTGAAGCCCATGCGGCACAGTCCATTTCACCAAAGGCATTGATACCTGCTCCTAGCGTTTCGTCAGTGATTGTGAATGCTCCGCTTCCTCGGCCAATACCTTCGTTTAGTGGCAAGTATGAGGAGTGGGCGCGGTTTAAAACAATATTCAAAGATATTGTTGACAAAAGTAGTGAAGATTCGCGTATCAAGTTGTATCATCTTGAAAAGGTCTTGAGTGGTGAGGCTGCCAAGATAATAGATGAGAAAACGATAAACGACGGTAATTACGAACGTGCGTTGCAACTGTTATCCGAACGTTATGATAACAAACGGCGTATGGTAGACTTACATATTAGTGGACTTTTGAATTTGAAAAAAGTGAATGAGGAAAGCTATGTAGGTTTGCGCGGTTTGGTTGAATCGGTTGAAAGTCACGTGGAAAATCTAAAGTATTTGGGTGAAAAGTTTACCGGTCTGTCGTGTGCGATGGTGATACATTTGATAGCGAATGCGTTAGATATTGAAACAAAGAAACTATGGCAAGCGAGTGTCCCTAGAAACGAACTTCCGTGTTATGAAAAAACCTTGAGCTTCCTAAAAGAAAGAGTGTCGGTTCTAGAAAGGTGCCAAGGAAATGTTGCAGCGGGGCAAAGGGGACGTTTTGTTTCGAAATCGTTGCAAATCGCATTTGAAATGTAATAGGTGCCACGGACCACACAACACGGTATTGCATTGGGACAACGGTTCAGAACCGGTTTCAAGGGAACCCGAACAATTGAGCGCGAGCCAGCATGTGAACAATACCGATGCGGCGGGAAGTATTGTTCTATTGCAAACCGTCTTGCTTTACGCGGAATTACCGAACAAAGAGGTGTTGTTGTGTCGTGCGATGTTGGATAGTGGATCGCAAATCAGTTGTGTGACTGAAGCGCTTGCAACGAAATTAGGCGTAAATTTGGTAAACGTGAACGTACCGGTTAAGGGGATTGGCAACGTTGAATCTTCGGTGAAGAAAAAGTGTACTTTTACAGTGAAATCTCGGTGTAGTGATTTTGCTATGGACGTGACATGTTTTGTGTATCGTGAAATAACAGGTAGAATACCCTCTGTGTATTTCGATACGTCGAAGTGGAATTTGCCGGATAAATCGATGTTGGCCGATCCATATTTCAACAATCCAAGTTGTGTGGACATTTTATTGGGAATGGATTGTCTTTCGGAAATAATGGTATCTGGTTCAGTGAAATTGGCAAAAACACTTCCCATGATGACGGACACTCATTTCGGATGGGTGATAGGTGGACGTGTTGCGGAAATACACAAAGAGCGTGAGGTGTACACAAATGTGGTGACAAAAGAAAATTTGGAAACAATAGTGCAAAGTAGGCATGAGTAAAATGAACGAGAATCGCACCGTTCGAACAGTTCGGTAAAGTGCCCCACCGGGCACCAGCACTCAGAGATCGCTTGAATACGCGCTTGAAAAAGAACTTGAGTTGGCGAAATTATTCAAGTGATCCGTCGGCTCCCGAAGCCGAAGCAAACCCGAAGCCGAAGCAAAACCCGAACGGGGGTCTGCACGAACCTTCGTTTAATTAGTCCCCTCCCTCTTTTTTGCCAGGATTTCTTTCCGAAATGATACAGTGCACAGAATTATATCACAACAAATCTATTTATTGAAATTAATATCATTTATCTAACAAGTTTTACAAAAATCAAAAACACATGCACTACGAACACTGAACATAATTTCACATTAACGCACATTATTTTAAAACACCCTTTCACACTCGCACAGTGAATAAAATCACAAAATCGTCACAACACTTTCTGCTCTTCCTCACTGTTGCGCCTAGTTCCTTTAGCTACACTGTACGGGCCAAATACGCCAACACTACGACACAGCCACAGGTTTTGTTGTCTCCGTTCGTCGTGAACCACACATGAAATGGAAGAAAAATTATATTAATTAGAAGGGGGGATGTTGGTTGATAATTTCAATCACTTTTACTTACCTTAAATCAAATAAATCTCCATTTTTCACGGGGTTTATCCGCTGACTACCAAGCGCTGAAACACCACACAAGCACCAACCTCACTGGACTGAAAGTAAAGCCTACTGCGTGAATGTGTGTATGCGCTTCTGCCAAGCCAACCGCGCCGTACTGCGTGTGTAGCCAAGAGCGTGTGTGTGTATATTTGCACCACTGGACACAGAACACAAATCTCACCGCACCGCAGAGCGTGTGTCGCCAAGATGGTATGCATTAGGCATGTGTAAAATGAACGAGAATCGCACCGTTCGAACAGTTCGGTAAAGTGCACGAACGAACGAGGTTCTTAACAAAAAGAACGACCAGGACTTTTGGAAGAAACTGACTACACCGAACGCGTTCGAACGTTCCGTTCAGTGTTCGACGGCACACATAAATGTGGTAATAAAACGTGCAAAATCATTTTGCTTTCTCGCTCTTTCTCGCACCGTGCGAACGGGTCGTCAGAGATCAAAATGTACCCTGTTGGTGTTGAAATCGTACCCATACAACTCAATTCCTCGAACGCCGTCGAATTTGTCCAGCAGTGTTCGATACGTGTGCTGTTGGTGTGGAAATCGTATCTATACGACTGAATTCATCGAACGCGTTCGAACTGGTGTTCGATCTGTGTTCTATTGGTGTATAAATCGTACCTACACAACTGAATTCATCGAACGCGTTCGAA
Source organism: Anopheles coluzzii (assembly GCF_943734685.1). Taxonomy (NCBI): domain Eukaryota; kingdom Metazoa; phylum Arthropoda; class Insecta; order Diptera; family Culicidae; genus Anopheles; species Anopheles coluzzii. The sequence goes on along the minus strand of NC_064671.1, from coordinate 51,047,347 downwards.
TTGGTGTTCGATCTGTGTTCTGTTGGTGTGTAAATCGTACCTACACAACTGAATTCAACGAACGCGTTCGAACTGGTGTTCGATCTGTGTTCTGTTGGTGTATAAATCGTACCTACACAACTGAATTCATCGAACGGGTTCGAATTGGTGTTCGATCTGTGTTCTGTTGGTGTGTAAATCGTACCTACACAACTGAATTCATCGAACGCGTTCGAACTGGTGTTCGATCTGTGTTCTTTTGGCATGGAAATTATACCTATACAATTCAATAGATCGAGCCCGTTCAAACGGATTAGTCATTGTTCGCGAATGAACTGAACTGAATTGATTGCGCTCATCATGTTGATCCATATTTAAGTAGTTTTTTTTTAAATAGAATCCTTAAGTGTGTATAAGGCATGGGGTACAATATATGCAGGAGACATTTTTGCTCGTATTAGTTTTTTACATGCTAGTTTTTGGTTGGTTTTGCGATGGATTGTGTTGACCAGACAGCCGAGTGTTTAATGTTTTTAAATGATTGGTTTCAACTGCAGAATGAGTACTTCTTTGGCTACAGTATGCGTCTATGGTGGGTAAATGAAAAAGATAACGAGCGTTCTTTGTGAATAAAAACCTTATGAAACAAAGAACGAAAGAATCGTCGTTCGCGTTCGGTTCTTTTTGGTGAGCGAACTAGTTCGTTCGCGTTGTTTGAAAAGAATCGTTTTGCCCATGCCTAGTGCAAAGGTTTTGGGAAGTTGAAGATGTGACAAGTGAGCGTTCCGTGAAGGTGGAAGACGAGATATGTGAAGAACATTTTGTGAAGACACATTATCGTGAGTCCAGTGGCAGGTACGTTGTGCAGTTGCCTTTAAGGGAATCGATAAGCCAATTGTGTTGTTCGCGAAGTGTAGCGCTGCGTAGGTTTTATTTGTTGGAAACAAAACTGTTGAAAAATCCATCCTTACGTGAACAATATCAAGCGTTTATGAGTGAATACAAGGAGTTAGGGCATTGTAGAGTGGTTGATGAAAGTGAGGACGATGGTTCCGTGAAAAAGTGGTATCTGCCGCATCATGCTGTATTGAACCCGGCCAAGAACACTACCAAGTGCCGTGTGGTGTTCGATGCTTCGGCGAAAGTAAACGGCTTGTCTTTGAATGACGTTATGATGACCGGCCCTAAGATAAAGGTGGATCCCTGCGACAGCCCGCTACAACGAGTATTCTGGAGAGCTTCGCCGAATGAACAACTGCGTGTGCTTGAGCTTACCACGGTGACCTACGGAACAGCAGCAGCACCTTTTCTAGCAACGCGAACGTTGTTGCAGCTAGCGAGAGATGAACGAGAAAGTTTTCCCTTAGCCAGTCGCATTATTGAAGAGAATTTTTATGCCGACGATGGATTGTTTGGGGCAAATGATATCGAGACTGTCCATGCTGCACAAGAGCAACTCATTGAGGTGTTTAGAAAGGCGGGTATGACACTTCATAAATGGTAAGCGAATGATGAAAGGCTTTTAGAATCGATACCATTTGAAGATCGAGATGCTCTAACAAAAATCGGCGATTGTGAAGCTAACGAAATCATCAAAACGTTAGGTTTGATGTGGAATCCGATGAATGATGAATTTATTTTTTTGACTAAGGTACCGTCTAAGGGCAGAACACCTACAAAACAAGAGGTTCTGTCTGCCATTGCAAAAATATTTGACCCATTGGGGCTTATTTCTCCAGTGGTTGTGTTGGCAAAGATTTTGATGCAAAAGCTATGGTTAGCAAAGTTGGACTGGGATGATCAAATTTCTGAGCCGTTGATAGAGGAATGGGATAATTTTTTGGAAGCATTGCCAACAGAAAATCAAATTCGAATTCCTCGACATGTAGTAGGTACAAATGCAGTTTCCTTTGAGATCCATGGATTTGCGGATGCTTCTTTGAAGGCATATGGAGCCTGCGTCTATATAAGATCAATAGAGAGGAATCGAGATGCGCAATTGAGATAAGTGATCAGCAAATCTCGGGTTGCTCCTTTATCGAACGTGACAATTCCTAGAATGGAACTGCTTGCAGCGTTATTGCTTTTTCGTCTTGTGAAAAAAGTACTGGAAGCATTTAATTTCTTCCGCTTCCGCTTCCGCTTTCTAAAAGCTGGATTTTAATTTCGAAACGATTAACTTGTGGTCGGATAGCCAAATAGTTCTGGCATGGTTGAAAAAGCCGATGGAGCGTCTGAAAGTTTTTGTACGAAATCGTGTAGCCGAGATCAACGAGAACCGAGCATTCATTTGGCGTTATGTTCGGACACATCAAAACCCTGCGGATGTTATATCAAGGGGTCAATCGGCGTCGCTGCTGGTTTCAAATGAGATATGGTGGAATGGTCCGGAGTTTTTACGTACTTGTGAGATACCAAATGTTTGCATCGATGAACTAAATGATGATGAAATTCCTGAATTGCGCAACGAGTTTATCTGCAATGTTATCGTACCGCTGAAAGTTCTTCCAATTTTGGAGAAATATGAATCCTTTAGAAAGACACAAAGAATACTTGCTTACATCGTGCGGTTCAAACAAAACACAAAGCGTCGCAAGGGCGAACGCATTAATGATCCAAACCCTACTATTCCCGAATTGCGAGAATCGATGCGTTGGATAATTAGAGCTATTCAGCATCAGGATCTACCGGAAGTAGTTTCGGCCGTAAAAAATAGCAAACCGTTGCAACGTTATCAAGACCTTAACCTTTTTTTGGATGATGATTTACTGCGGGTAGGAGGTCGTATAAGAAATGCAAATCTGGCTTTTGGAAACAAGCATCAACTTCTTCTTCCAAATCGAAATGTGATTACACATCGTTACACATCTGGAGTGATTGCGATTCTTCGTCAGCAATTTTGGGTTGTCAATGCGCGATCAACGGTTCGAATGGTTCTGCATAAATGCATTACTTGTTTCCGAAGCAAGCCAACTACTTTGGAACAACAGATGGGTGATCTTCCTAGCTACCGTGTAACAGCTGCTCCTACTTTTCAACGAGTTGGGCTTGACTTTGCTGGGACAATTATGCTGAAATCCGGTATACGTCGTGTTACGGCAATAAAGGGATACATATGTGTATTCGTGTGTATGGTGACAAAGGCGATCCATTTGGAAGCAGTGGAGGACTTATCAACTGGTGCCTTTCTCTCAGCTTTGAGACGATTTGTATCAAGAAGTGGAATACCTGAAGAAATCTTCAGTGATAATGCGACAAATTTTTTCGGAGCACAAAATGAACTACGAGAGCTGTATGAGATGTTTAGGAAGGAGGCGACAGGCCAAGGCATTTTCCAGTTTTGCCAAGAAAAGGAGATCGTATGGAAAACGATACCACCTGGTGCCCCTCACTTTGGAGGAATCTGGAAGGCAGGGGTCAAGAGTGTTCAGAGTGTACTGAAGAAGATATATAAATCTGCATCTCTAACAATAACTGATTTTAGCACGCTCCTATGCCAAATTGAAGCCATCTTAAACTCAAGGCCATTGTATGCTCACTCAAATGATCCTAACGATTTGGAATGCCTCACTCCAGCTCACTTTACAATTGATCGTCCCTTGATTGGAGTTGCAGAACCATCATATTTAGATATGCCTGAAGGTCGATTGCGTAAATGGCAGAGAATCCAACAACTACGGCAACAATTCTGGAATAGATGGCAAAGGGAGTATTTGTGCGAACTGCAAACTAGATACAAGTGGACCAAAATAAAGGACAACGTAAAGGAGGTAGCATTGGTTCTAATAAAGGAGGATAACACGCCCCCGCAATTGTGGAAGCTGGGACGCATTACAAGGGTGTACCCGGGCGAGGACGGATTGATCCGGGTAGCGGATGTGAAGACAAGGAGTGGTGAGTTTAAACGTCCTGTTCATAAATTGGCTCTTCTTCCAGTTATAGATCCGTAGCTTCAACCTGGCCGGGAGGATGTTCCATTTCGATGGAACGAGCGAGATGCGCGGTCTAAGGAACGGGCGAGAAGGGTGGGCTGAGGAAGAAGAGAGAGGTGCGGGGTGAGGAGCGAACGGAAGGCTGTTCGAGTGGCATCTGCTTTGGCGACAATTGTCTGGAACGGCGGCACCCGCAATTGTTGTTCGATCTCATCGACACCGGCCAGAATTCCGCGAAACCCACCGTAGAATGCAAGCGGGCGGCTTGTGTGGTCGGACGGACCAGAGAAGCGAGGCAAGCGAGTTGCTGCTGTTCGCCGGACCACGTTAAGGGGGAACAGAGAGGGAATGAAGAGATAAGGAGAGAGTGAGAGAAGAGAGGGAATTATGAAATTTATTTTGTGACCGAGTGGAGTGGGTCAGTCTGATGAAAAACGCGAAGGAGTTAAGTCGCAACCAATAAAAGTTGTGCGTACAGGATTAACCGTGTTCAGTACATTGCGTTAGGAATATCCGCTGAGATATCACAGCTACGATCTACTGCTTCCAGAGCAAAGCGACTGCTCATCGAAGCTTCGTCCCAGACGATAAGAGAGTTGCAGGTGCTATACTCGTCCAGCACCAGTGGCAGCTTAAAAGTTGTGTGCACTGTTCTACCACCAGTCAGAAGTAACGCGGCGATACCGCTCGCAGCTGCAGCCAGTGCTATCTTTGACTTCCGCCTCGTATACGCCAGAATTTTCTCTAAGAGGAAAGATTTTCCGGTACCACCAGGACCATCCAGAAAGAAAAGGTTGTGATGCTCTTCTGGAAAATCTTCTATCTCTGGTCCGATACGATCTACCGCGGCAGTGACAATATCGTACACCACTCTTTGCTCGGAATTCAGTAGATTTATCCATGCAAGCGTTTCGTCTAGTACATTGAAACTATACGAACGTTCTGCATCGATGTGCGAATTTACATCGTTATGCTGATCGGATTGAAGGTGCACCGGAAGATGTTGAAAATCAGCCAATTGTGGCATGTATGGAAAGTTGGTCAGCGTTTTTGATGGTGTCATTTGACGCAAATATCTGTCGATAACGCGCAGAGCACAAAATTGCTCCTGTGTACGTAGCAGCATGTTTTGATCAGAGTCCTGCGTTGTATAACGCTCTCGATGCTGCCAATGGAAATCCTGACATAAATGTAACACGTACGACTCCCACAGGCGGCGAGGATTTTGTGGTTGTTGCGACAGGATGATTGCGAACAGATGGCGCAGTTGAGATCGCATATGGAACGAAACGGCTTCCTGCATTGCCCGATCCCATTCATGGTCATCTTGTAGTAGCCCAGCCATAGTAGCTGCTTCATGGTAAGACGCATAAACGATACCGTCAACCGTCCGAAGGTCTTCAAATGAAGTTGGGAGCTTGCGATAGCACAGCATCAACCGCAAGCAGTACCGTTCCATCTGCGACATCGGACAGTATACCATACGACCAATCACGATGCTTGCGTCACGAATGCGTAGAATCCACTGGCATCCTGAGCCTTCATGCCATAGAAGTCGCTGAGTTGGCTTGGCATATCGGAAGTACGTCGGTAGCTCTTGATATGTGAGATTTCACGCGGAAGGATCATTTGCCATCAGCTGAAAGAAGCGCGTTAGCATTGTGTGGTGGCCTCGTTCGATGACAGATTCGATGTTTTCGTTCGAATTAAAGACGATTCCCTGTTGGTTCTCGAGGTGTATCGGTAGTACGACGACAGTGACTGTTTTTGCCTGCATCTCGAAACCGAAGATGATTGCCATGGCCTGAGATGCTGATATGTACCGAGCATCAAGATATTCTTGTATCTCGTTCAATGATGTAGATGGCGAAATTACTACTCGGTCGTGTCCCTTATACACGTACTTGTAAAGGTACTTAATACTGGCCACCGACGAACATACCTCGACGTTTATGTGACAATCGTATTTATGACACAACCATGGATTGTAGGGTACAACATAACGATTGTCCAGGTGTACACCCTTTACTGTTACAGTACGTCCATCGTTGCGTCGTCTATATACTGGATAACCGTCATCGGCTTGTTTTGTTTCATTGGTGAAATTTTTCGGGAACCTTTTCGAACATACACCATCTTTCATACACGGTGCATCCGGATTCGATCTACCGCATGGTCCATGCATCATGCACATGCGTACTGTTTGATAAAGTTGTTCGTTTTCTGGATCCGGGATTTCGGCAGAGTCTAAACGGTCATAATCATCCGCCGACCGTGGCTTGTCCGCTTCAGCAAGCATCAGCAAACAGTGAGCATGGGGAAGGCCACGCTTCTGGTATTCAATAACATGAATGCGTGCAATCTCTAAACCAAGAACTCCAGCCGAAAGGTCATCCAAGATGGATTTTAGTTTCAGTCGAAACACACGGGCCGTCAGATCTGGTCGATCTGCGGCATGTTGTCGTGGAAGTAAAGCTTCCGATACCTCTACCCATTTCGCGTTGCAAGTGACAGTGATAAATAAATCTGGCTTTCCAATAGCTCTCACAATGGCCATCGAATCTTGATATTGGGCGCGCATATAGCGCTCGCCTCCTGGAAAAGATGGGGCAAGAATAATGCGTGTGCCCGCTTGCCCAAGGTTTCGGTCGTGTTCGAGCGGATCTTCCGGTAACGGATTGACGATTGGACCAGCAAAATCCATTATGCCAGCGTATGCATCGGCACGCAGCTGTGCTTGATGTTCACGTTGGAATTTGAGCCGCTGTTCTTCGATCTTACAGCATTGATCAACGGCGTACTGTTGCATAAGCCGTCCTGCACGATGGATTAGGGATGTTTGTCCGGCCCTTTTACACATCCGATAAGCGGCATATTCTCGATTCGTAATCTGCCGTGATCTGGTATTTTCTCCAACTGCCATTTGTCCTTCACCGTCGGCTGGTTCATCATCGTTGCGGCTACCTGTTCGTGTGTGTCGTTGTGCCCGATCACGCCGCATTCTCTTTAAAATATTATATGTCCACCCAACTTCTGCGTATGGATGCAGGAGCGGATAGGCTAGTGGGTCATATAGTTGATGTGATTCGAAAACACGGCTGAGGTTGCCAGAAGCACGACATTGTAAAACGATGTCACGTGACTGTCCATGTTCTCCATAAAGGAATATGCCACCAACCTCATCGGCGGTTGGTCTGTTGTAGCGACGCTGATCGAGGCCCGGCAAGCGGGCGTGAATGTGTAGCTGGACATTTTGTTGTAGCGTCTTACGTTCATTTGCGTGACGAAACAGGTGAGCCAAGGAGTTATTGGCATCAAACATACGCTGTAGAATTGCCACTTTCATTCGATCCAGCTTATTGCTCAAAGCAACTCGTGCTTCGATAACATTGTTCTGATTCTCTTCTATACGCGTGTCGTTGAAATAAAGTTGTGCATATGCTGGCGCATGACCTGGGACTTGGTCAAGTGCACCGATTCGATGGCACAGAGTACCCTGGATACGGAACGTATAAACACCTGTACCGTTGGCGACGGAGCGATCTTGACGCACATGATCATTTGCACGTATTGATGCTCCCATGGACGTAAAGGCGAATGCGTTATTGTATACACGAATATTTCGCATGAATTCTGCATCGTCAAACAGTTCAGATAGCTCAGTTGGAGGCTCTTGAAATGGTGGCAAAATGACCTGACCACCATTACAGCACAATGTTCCAGTTTCTCCAGCCCATTTTTCTGTCGCACAATATGGGCACGGTGTGCGAGCGTTCAGTTTATGACGTATAGGGTAGTTGTAGTTATCATGATAACAGAGCCCAGTATTTAGTGTTCGTGCTCCGTATTTGTTTTGGATTCGTTTCCGTCGAAAGGCTTCCCATCGTTGGCAAAGCGGGAGAACGAATTCTGTCTGCTGCGTATGGTGAAGATTAATAAGTTTTCTTATTTTTAGCTGTTGCAAAAGATTGACATATGATATACTTACTATCTCTCTATAAATCTGAAGATGTGATCGAGCAGCATGCGTATCTTCTGATGGAGCAACCTGCAATTCATGTGATGAAGGATTCTCTTCACGATCATGTGTCCTCGTTTCCGATGGTTCCGGACCTGTAGTATCACCAACTGTCCGTCGACGATGACGGTACTCGGCCTGCCGTTTACGTTGAAGACGTTTCTGTTTTGCAGCGGGTGTTTCTTCGGGAGGAGTTGCATATCTTACCCTCCAGTCCTGAGGACACGGCTCCTCGTCACGATCGTTTGTCCTCGTTTCCGATGGTTCCGGGCCGGCAGTATCATCAATTGTCCGTCGACGATGACGGCACTCGGCCTGTCGTTTGCGTTGTAGACGTTTCTTTTTTGCATCAGGTGTTTCTTCGGGAGGTGTTGCATATCTTACTCTCCAGTCCTGAGGACACGGCTCCTCGTCACGATCGTTTGTCCTCGTTTCCGATGGTTCCGGGCCGGCAGTATCATCAATTGTCCGTCGACGATGACGGTACTCGACCTGTCGTTTGCGTTGTAGACGTTTCTTTTTTGCATCGGGTGTTTCTTCGGGAGGAGTTGCATATCTTACCCTCCAGTCCTGTGGACATGGCTCAGCACTCATATTCTTAAAATCGAACAGTAACGTTGAACTACTTGTGTAACCTTATCTCTCAATGTGATGTATATGCTTACCCGTCCACTGCTTAGAAACTTTTCCAACACTTATTTCTTGTTAAAAATTAATCTTGTTAAGAAATCTTGTAACAATTATTTCACAATATGCTTGAATGTCGTCAATTTACATGAATTATATTTTCTTGACAATCAGCTTGATTCCATAGCCTACTTGATTAGACTGTTTCTTTTCAAGACTTTATAGACTTTCTTGACAATCAGCTTGATTCCATAGACTACTTGATTAGACTGTTTGTTTTCAAGAAGAAAATGTTATTTTCGACGGTAATCAGTGAAAGATTGACAGAAGCATCCCAAAATTCTACAATTTCAATACCATATTTTTCATCAAAAATTTCGATGCATATAAATGAGGAATAATTCTCAAAAAACTTTTTTTTATTATTGACATACTTTTTTTCAAAAGATATTATTTTTATTAGTATGTCACTTCTTTTTACACATTGCTCATAACTGTTCCTCTCTTTTGTTTTTTTTTTTATTTTCGTAAAAAATTAAGTCGATCAATCCATGCTACGATGAACTTCACATAAACACTTTGAAAACGTTGGTGTAGAAGTTTTGTATTGAATAAAACAATGATGTCTTTCGATCTGAATATATCAATGATTCAATCACTCTACCATTGCTTGTTGCCTCGGAGAATGGAAACACCACAAAGAAATGAAAATCATCCAAGCACCCATAGTTGGTTAGCAAAACCGTTCTATAGTGAGTAACTTTTTCGTACAGGAAGATCCTATAGTGAGCAATCATTTCACCTATGAGCGTAACGTGAGCGTGACGTGAGCGTCACCTCTTACTTCGTTTTGTATAGGGAGACTAGCTTAAGATGGCCCGGTTACAGGATTTTGCAACAGAATCCCGAGTGTTTTTATACCACTCGAGACTGTACTCAAACACCTTCACATGCAGTCCTGTTTCTCCTATCTTTATCGATATTTTCTTTCACGATCGAGCACATCGTCCTTACATGACCTGGACAACAATTCTCCATGATGTTTGGTCCCTAGTTGCAGCATTTTAACCATGGAGATACCCATTCTCCGACAAAACTTACATTATCCGATCCAGATTACCAACCCCTTCTTGGCGAGACATGAGTTCGGTATCCTCATAACATGCCCCAGCGATCGTATCGTGTCTGCCTTCACCATCTTCAGGATGCTCTATCCGCCGTACAGCTCAGCAAACTCGTTGTTCATCCTTCTCCTCCAAACTTCATGCTCGAACACACCACCAAAGGTGGTCGGAAAATGCGTCACTCAAACACGCTCAAAGCGTTTGCGTCTTCCGCTCTAATGATCCAGGACTCGTGTCCATAGAGGACGACCAGGCGAATCAATGTGCGTTATATTTCACATTTCATGCGGACTAAGTCTTCTGGATCTCAGCAGACGATGAAGCTGCTGATGTTGTTGTTCGAAGTAACAACCATACCAAGATAGAAGAACTCCTCTACGACCTCGAGACTGTCGCCGTCAACTAATAAACTGCTCCCCAGTTGGTCTGAGTCTGACCAATGATTGTTGATTTGCATTTGAGTCACCTGCATTTATACGCCTCACACACACTCGCTATTTCTCAATAATGAAACATTAACCATTTGAAAGTCATGAAACAATTTCTTCGGCTGCATACAAAATGACACCTTCCAGGGCGATGTTGAAGAGCAGACAGAACAGTCCGTCACCTTGTCTCAGAACCTGTGATCGTCAACAGTACCCTGTGCGATTCGAACGATTCCGACATCAAGTTTGATACTCTTTCCTTGCACTGCACCTCGTTCATAGTGGCTTCTACCATCCGGATCAAGTTCCCAAGAAAGTGGTACCGCTGCATGATTTTCTATAGCTCATACCGGACTAAGGTTTTGTAGGCTGCCTGGAGTCGATGAATAGGTCAGTGGTGGATTTGCCTCCAACAAACCCTGCTTGGTAGCTGCCGACGAAATTTGTAGCTAGGTACGCATACGCGCAGAACAGGGTCTGGGGCAGGATCTTGTAGGCGTCATTAAAGACTGTGATGTCACGAAAATTCGAGCATTCCAGCTGGTCGTCTGTTTTTTTTTTAAATTTAAATGTCATGGGTGAATGAAACCCAGCATCCACTCATTTCTAGCAGTTCTTTTTGGTCCCAGATTCTTATAATCATGAATACACCAACGATTTCGAGAGTAGGCCTCACCGGTTCTGTTTTGAAGAGCTTTTCCTCTAGCTCATCACTGCCAGCAGACTTATTGCTCTTAAACTGCTTGATAGATGCAAATCATTGTAATGTGGCAGCAAATCCCGTTGACAGAACTGATTGTCCTCCTTTGCACAAACTACCATCAATAGGTTCAACCCGGTACTGAATTTACTAACTTTCCGTTCCGCCTACATTAACTGAATTTAAGTTGAATTTAACCAAATATACACGAAGCAAATGGGGCGGTCCCGTGGTACATTCGTCAACTCGAACGACTCAATAACAAGCCCGCATTGGGTTCAAGCCTGGAACGGACCGTCCCCCCGTAGTAAGGACTGACTATGCGGCTATGTGGTATTGAATAAAGTCTTGAAAGCCTGTATAGGCCGGCATGTCCTCGTAGGACGTTTACGCCAATTAGAAGTGAAGAAGTACACGATGCAAAATTGATTTTATTTTTGCTAAGTTTTCAACTCAACTGTTAATCAATACTGTTGTGTGTCCGATGAGATTTTTGTCAATCGCAATAATTCTTAGAACACGAAATTCAACCTGTACACTGCTTCCATTCATGAGGGCAGAGTACAGTTGATCGTAATGATTGTTCATCTCCCATTAAAAGACACAGGGACCGCCACCGGCGTACGGGAAAGTTTGCTGGAGGTCCCTGTAGACCGCCATAGCGTGTAGACCTGATCGTGTTAATCTGTGCTCTACTTTCTGCAGGGTTTTATTGTAGAAAAATGATTTGACTGAATCAAACGCCGTAGCTCTATGATTAACAACATGCATTCTGCTTAACATTCATGGTTTTGCTTTAAGTGTTTAAATGTAAGTTGATAATCACTGGTTTTTCAGTTTCATAAATTATAGATGATGAGTCCTGCAGTACTTGGACGCTAATGTTTATACCCAGGAAACGGCGCCACAGTGGCAACAATTAGAAGCTATCGTTAATCTCATCAACGTAGGTGGATCGTAAAATTACAATTATTTGTCTTAAATTGTGTGATAGGAGTGCTATAATATCAAAATCTACTGTTGTTTGTTTAAGTGTGTGGATTTCTGTTCAACACTTCAAAGAAATAAGTGTGTATGTGTTTGTCCCATAATGCATCCATCTCAGTTTGAAAGGTTGAATTGGACTTGTAGGTTTATTTTGAATATTCCTCTTCCTGCATTACTTGGTAGCTGAAAACATAAACAATATGTAGTGAACATCAACCAGGCTAAGAAGGACGCAGGTCTTTTTTTGTAAAACATTTAATAAGTCCTTTATTGAATGAGTGTAAAATAGTTTTTAAACGACAGCGTTGTACTTGTGTTTATGACATTGTTGCTAAATTTAACACCGTATAAAAGCCAATGTGAATGAATCACTTTTTTCTATGATATTTCGCATGAATTTTGCAAGGGCAAATACATGAACATACATTTGTATAAATCATCATCGTCATCAATTATTTGCCATAATCAACTTCATTTCCAGTCATAGGCCGATATATGATTATGCTCAAGCATCTGAATATAGTCGTTAATCGACTTGCCATTCGGTTTCCCCCTTGCTAAGGAATCACACACGTTATTGGCTGATTTCGGAAAGCAAAGTAGAGAATTCTATGGTTGTTGAATTTCTTGTCGGAGCACTTCCGTACGTTCTTTATTTAAACTCTCATGCTCAGCTACGCGACTGCGATGCATGTTCTTCTGTTTTTCTTTGTACATTTTTGTCCTTGAAGCTATTCGATTGGATCACGCTGGTCAAGGATTCATACACAAATGAAAAAGATACATTGTTTATGGTTAGTACTATAAACATCTGTACAAAAACTCATCCAACTTACCAAACTGTTCGCGTTTCAAATTGATTAGACGAAAGCACCAATTTCGCAAATATCGACATGCCATTTCTTTCCGCAAGCTCAATTCACCTCAACACACGTTTGATCAACACCCAAGCAATCCAATTGATTAACAAAACTTGGCCCAGCACCAGTTAAAACAGTTTCAAAAGCTTTAAAAAAATATTCCACCAAAAAAAAACACAAATACAATTTCATCCACCAGATATAAATCCGTACGGTTGAAAGTGACTGCTAGATCAAAACGAACAGTCAGCAAAAGTGTCCGAGTACGGCGCACGCCCGCTGCGCAAATTCGAGCAGTTTCCAGCGCAGAAAATCCCGCTGAGCAAAGCGACGGAAGAAATCAAGGCGTTCTGAGAATTTTATCATGCCCTCTTTTACTCTCCAACGGCAAATTTGTCGAGCAGCTCGTCGAGCTACCCGTCCCTGGCTCCGCCTCATACCCCTCGCCTGAGCGCGCTGTCGAAGGTTTCGATGTGTTGGTGCGTCAGACGGCCAATCGCTGTCAGCCGTTGTTCGTGCTTTTTCCCTCCATAGCGCCATCTCTTTCTCGCGTGTGGTCAATGCTCGCGAGCTGTTGTGGCGCCAAAAATGCCGTTAACAAACATTGCGGCGATGAAGTTAAATTTTCACAAATCAAACCAAAAAAGCGCAATGAGTTTAATCGCTGCAATGTAAAAATGACTACGGAATCGCTAGCGCACGATGGAGGGTTTGCTGTGCAACGCGCAGAACCCTAATTCGCATTTACACGTTCAGCCCGGCGCTGATTTTCATCAACTTTTCTATCCGCCGGCATTTAGAACGCAAGCTGATTGTGAAACCGGCACACTGCAAAGCTCACTTGCAGTCCCTGGGGCATGTCATCGTGCTGAACGTGTTTAGCATTAAGCATAACTTTGTTACCTTAACCTTTTGCTTTCGTATGCTGTAGCTTACACAGATATGCTGAGCCATCTGCGCGTGGGTGTGAGCGTGCGTGTGTGTGCAACACTTTCGCCAAATGTGTTTTCTTCCGGCATGGTATGATCCATCGGTCAAAGAAAGGAAGGTGTTCATGAAAGGCGGAAAGACGAATTGAGGCCCCTGAGGAGGGGGTACTGGCACTCAGCTGTTGGAAGATTGAACGGTATACTTAATTTGCCGGCAGATGGGGGGGAGGGGGGTGCCCATGGGACCCCTACGATCATCGGTCACAGGCCCTAAAATTGTAGTCGCCATGGGGGGAGGGGAGGTGCCACGGAGCCCCAACGACCATCTTTCCGGGGGGCCCTTATCGCTAATACTCTGTCCAATTGTAGACATACGGCATACTACAGACTAAAGATCTTCGGCGACCACCTAGTCCGCCTACCGTTAGATCCGCCGCTAGTTCATGACGGGGTTTTTTTATTGTGGAGGTGCATCCTTCCCCCTGCCTGCTGCGTATGCATCGAGCAGGAGACAGTGTGGCAGTATGCAAGTTGCACGCTGGATAGGAGCGGGCCCGCGGCACCGCCATCATTCCGGACATCTGCATGCCCGTCGTGGGTTCTAATCGCGCATGAAGGCGTCCGCCGTAGCAAGGGGTGACTATCCGGCTACGTGGTACTCAAGTCCTGAAAAGACCGGCATGATCGCGTAGGCCATTACGCCAATAATAATAATAAGAAGAAGAAGAACTTAGCATAGCAATCCACACTCGGGGAAGGTTTTTGTTTTGACTTTGGTGCTGCCGGGCTACCGCTGTGACGCGACAAATGCACGGAATGCACTCGACCAAAACATTGACCTACCGATCCGAACCCATTCCAAGGCATTGCCTGTCAATCGGCGTCATGATAACTACTCCAAACCAACAAGTCACCAGATTCTGGACGGACAGGTGCAGCACCATACGCGCACCGTAATAAACAAATCCAGAATCCTCTTTTGTATGGATTCAATTCAAAATGTTGTTTCCACTTGTGTCCGCTAGCTTAGAATTAGAAATAAATGTGCAACATATCACACGCACGTTTGCTTTGATCGTGTGTCTTTTTGATACCCCCAACAGCAGAGCCGATCGCAAAGATGCCAATGCCAATGGTTGTGTTGTCTCTCAGGTAGCGAGATCGAAAATGCATGAACTTTGTAGCCGCAGCGGATGAAAATGTACGCATCAGAATCAAATAGTTTTGGGGTTTCCAAACGCACGCACACACACAAACACAAACACGCGCGCGCAAACTCACACACAAACACGCGCGCGCAAACTCGCACCCACACACACACACACACACACACACACACGCGCGCGCGCACACATGCATGAACGGGCGCACGCCAGCACGCACGCACGCACACACACACGCACGTACGCGCGCCCGCGAGCATGAAAGCGCGCACGCCAGCACGCACCCACGAAAGCGCGCTCGCGAGCACGCACCCCCGAAGTCGCGCAAGCACGCACTCCCCCCCCCCCCCCCCCCACTAGACCATTCCCCCCCTCCACGCATGATCGATTACGGCTACCTTATCGGTAGAACGGTAGGTTCAGCTTTCTTGTAGCATCCTCATCCCTAGCGCCGGGCGGGGTGGGGGATCGCGGCATGATAGAGTGAATGGTCACTTTCCCCGCGCTGTGTGCGTGTGTGTGTGTGTGTCGAGACACAAAAACTCGAGAAAGATTTCGGCACATTAAAAAAAAAAATTTTATAGTCACTATACACTGTGCTTCATGATGCTTAGAAGGTCGTCGAAGCATCAAACATGTTCAAATTAAAAAATATTAGATTAGTGTTAGACGTTCTCCTACGCTTGTTTTAAATAGGCTTCTTCACCCTCGATTGTCACGGGCATCGAATGGTCTCATCAGCAGCGGCACGAAATAAAATAAACCATCAAAACACCTATAACACTTTGAATCCCAATCCAGCTTCTCCCACAGCGTCTCAAGGTCACACACAAATTAATAAATGCTAACACCCACCAATAACAATACACAACCGCAATGCACATATATGAACCAACGCATACACCACAACAACCAATCAGCTGGCGGCGGAAAGCACGGGTAAAGCGCCGTAAGTACAAGTAAGGCAGGGCAGGGTGAGGGAGGGAGAAGAAGCGGACGAAAAAATGGGCGCCAATATTTTTAAATTTTTTTGACCGTTTTTTTTTGCTCCGCCGCCATAAATAGTTCGTCCATTTCGCCAGCAGATGGCACTAAACTTGCTCGACCCAGCGCAGGAATCGCTGAAGTCCAGCGCGGGGATCGGGCCAAAATCTGCGCTGGCCAGCGCAGATTTTGGTGCATTTTCTGCGCTGGAAACTGCTCGAATTTGCGCAGCGGGTGGATATTATTTATGTATAAAATGGGAACATGGCCAACTGTGACGATAGGAAACATCATTTCCGAGGGAATCTAGAAGAAAGTAACGTAAAAGCCGCTTCACAGTTAATTTTAAAGGACTTTTTCTAAATTCCCTTAAACTGGTGCAGTTTAAGGGAAGTTTAAGGCTCCAGTTTAAAGGAATTTGCTCGAATTCCCTATTATTCGTGCTCGAAAATGTCAATTGGGAGAACTTCATGATTTCTTCCGTCGCTTTGCACAGCGGGTCGCTTGGGTGGCCTTTGACAATGGATGTTTCAAATTAGTACAGTTTGCTCAAAGAACTGTCAAATTTAGAAAACTGCGTATCTACGAATTCGCGTGTTAGAGGTACCGTGTTTCTCGGGTACCGCCTGTATTCGTGAAAATGCTAACATTGATTTTGCTCCTATTTTCGGTAGTTTGTTCCTATTTTTGGCAGGCTGTATTCCTATTTTCGGCAACGCGAATACGGGTCATAAAATGTTTTTATCATTGTAAATACAATAGAACGTCGATTATCCGGGGACGGATTAACCGGTGAGCAGCTTAATCGTGCGCATACAATTGACAGCTATTCAATCGTGACGAACATTTGCATCGATACTCAAGTTTGTATAATTCGGATAATCGTTGTTCTACTGTAGGTAGAAAAAATGTTTAAAACAATTTAACACCCTTACTTTCCTAAGATTGATGTTGAAAAGCACTTTTTTTTTAGTTTTTTATTACTTTCATTATAAACTTTTATTATTGACATTCTGCTTGCTTATTTTCGTCCGTTTTGACCAAGGATAATGTATTTAGAAGGTTGATTTTTATCGCTTTTGCTGGGCGACATTGTGGGGGACATCTGTCACTCTCTGCATACAAATTTCAATACCCCGCACCATTCCTCCCCGATTATACCGGAGCCCCCGGAAGAGAAATGTCATGTCGAGAAATGTTATTTTGCTCTGAACAACTTCACCTTGTCATTTATAACACCTTGGTTTTGACATCCTTTTTGTTGTGATATTCAAACAGAGCAGCCATTGAAAAAAAGTGACAGCTCGACGGTTATAGCGTACGGCACCAACTGGCTTACAAATAATTATTTTTTATTTTTTTATAAGTTATTACATTATTTGTCGTGAAATTGGTGATATTTGATACATAAAAGGTAGTTTTATGTGTCGACATACGCATTTTAGTGTTCTTATCAAGTTTAAAAGGAATATTCAGCCAAATCCAAGGTGTTTTATTGTTACCTGTTTTCGGGAGGAGCCCACAACATTGAGCTGTCGAAAATCAACATTTACCGCGCGGCTACATGAGGTGAAATATACAGTAGAACGTCGATTATCCGGGCAGCTTGGGACTGGACGATTGCCGGTTAACCGTAGAGTTGACAACCAGATTTACACACGTAAGTTGGCAACCGGCATACCCGGGTATTCCACACGTTTTGATGCAAAAAATTAACGATTTTCATAGGTAAACAATACTTTCTATATTTTAATGCTTTAAGCAAGTAATGCCGACCATATATTCTCTTCTATTTCATTTATTCATTAAGTTTTTTCATTTTATTATAAAAATAACGGTCAAATTGAAATTTGGAATCGCTTGAATTTGACTCGAAAATAAGCACAATACGAAAAGAGGAAGAAGAGAAACGTCATTCTCCATATTGTATAGAATACCCGGGTATGCTGGTTGCCAACTTACGTGGTAAAGTTAAAAAAAATCAAAATAAAATACTTACAGGCTGTTAAAAATTACAACTTATGCACCAAAAAATCACAAACTAAAAGTTGAGACGCTACGGAAAATTTCAGGTCAATAAAAGCAATGAATCAAAAGTTATTGCAGTTTGAAGTTGAAAAAAATACCCGGGTATCCGGTTGCCAACTTAAAGGTTAATCAAATTCACGGATAATGGTTCAAGAAACGTCAAATTCATTGAAAAATTATAATACAGGCGGTCTCCGAGATACACGGTTAATGGGGACCGAAAACGGCCGCAAAATACCGCGTATCTCGAATTTCCGCGTAAGTCGAATCTCGTGATTTTTAGCCAAAATATCAATAATGTTCGTGTAATTTTGAAAGTAGGGGGTGGTTTTAGCCACTTTATAAATTATTTGATATGATTCTGACGGAATATAACAGTTTTAAACGTTTTTAAATAGTTTTTAACATTCGATCAAAACGGAAATTATTTGGCAATTTACATTTGATGTGTCAAATCAGTACAATTTGTTCAAAGAACTGTCAAATTTAGAAAACCGCGTATCTCCGAATCCGCGTATAAGAGGTACCGTGTATCTCGGGGACCGCCTGTATTTACTGATTTTACAAGCAATTCACTTTGAAACAATCGGTTAATAATTAGTAGAATATGCTTCTAATCAATTACTACAGGTTTGATACGTTTTTATGAACAAAAATGAAACTCTAAAATATCACTAGATACTAGATAGCTGCATAAAAAAAATGTTCACAAACTTGACTATCGATGTAAATGTTCGTCACGATCAAGGTGGATTAAAAATATCAGGTGGTGGATAAGGGCCTTTGGGGGGTCGCCATAGTTGAGGGACTTTACGTCATTTAAAAACCGTTAACCATTGGTTTCCGCACACAAAGCTTAGCAAATAGAACAGATTTCTTTGTTATTATGTGCATTTTTGTGTGTCTATTGATTTTATCGAAAAAATGAGATATATTAACAAAAGTTGATTTGTTTATGCACGAAATTTAAAATCATGTGAGTAAGAGTTCTAATGTCCATGCGGCTCGTAGATAATGAGAAATTAATGTTAAAATTGAAGAAAAAAAAAAGATTTTGTAAACCTCGAATTTTACTAATTTGAATTTAACGTTGAACGTATCACAAAAGGACAAATACGCAAGGCAGAAGAATAAACCGAAGGCTGAAGGTGTTGTCAGTACAACGATCCGTAAACGAATGATCTTTCCCAAGCTCCCGACCACGCTGGTTTTCGCTGGTCTTTTCGGGGATAATTCGTTAACGAATTATCCCCGAAAAGACCAGCGAAATACAGATCATTTTCGGGGATAGTGAACACACGTGAAGGATGAACCCATGCAAAAAAGAGCTAAAAATAGAAATGAACATTCGGATTCATTCCCTTCCCTCATATTCCAATTCATGCTCATGCTTCATCTTTGATGCTACCAACCACATCGCTAATTCTACTTCGAATCACTTTGCCAGTTGCGCCACCATATTATTATTCATGATCGTGCTATTTGCTTGTTTTGTTGTATGAAGGGGTACTGATACTAAATGTATTAAAAGAAATAAATAAAACAATAAAAATAATAGATTTACTATTAAACACGCATTTCTAACAATGAGTAAAGGGGTCTGAAGTTACTGGAGCTGCATGTTTTAAAAAGAAATCAAAACTTAAAATCATCAATGAAAACAATAAAAATGGAATTGAACTCATGTCGACCATGGTGCAAACATTACATTACCATTTGACCACTACTAGTTCATGAACATGAATCGTCATCTATCAGTTTTAAGCCCTTCAAATATAGCACAATGAACAAAGAGATGTGTAAAAGTTCATCGATGCGTGTGAGAGAGTAGAGCTGATGAATAGAAAGAGATGGCATGAGTTTATGTTCATTATCCCCGAAAAATTTCGCTTGGGTTATTTTTGACATTCAGATTTTCGCACAGTTGTCACGGTGATGGTCATGTTCCGATCCGGCACTATGGTCTAATTAGGGGTCAAATCTCCACAATACTACAGCTCGGCCATCCTAACCAACAAATTGACCTCAATTTATGTGTAAATATATCAGTAATTCAGATTTCGTTAACGGTTTAATACGGTTCACTCCATTTCTTCAACTTGTTTGATTCTAATATGCCATCATATGGCATCTGAGTTATTGGACAGCTCTCAATGTCCCTAATGACATAGCGATCGTTAGGCAATACCTGATGGACTACGTACGGACCTTTATATTTAGGAATCAACTTCTTATTCTGCTGAGTGCTGCTATCAATGTTCCGCATTACTACATAATCTCCAATTTCATATTTAGCTGCTGGTTTATGATTTTTACGAAAATATGCCTCATTGGTAAGCTGAGATTTAATTATATTTGCCGATGCTTCAGCCCGAATGTCGCTTAAATCATTTAGTGTACTTCCGCGACGCTCGTCTAATACGGACGTCACACGAGGCGTAAACTCAAAAAGTTTACGCTAGATTTGTATGGGAGAGCGTAAACTTCCTGTCAAAAGATTTCAGGGTTGTATGGCTGAAATTCAGTTTACGCCAAAGTTTACGCTTCGTGTGACGTCCGTATAAAAACTCCGTTAGTTCATCAATTAAATGACCCCGTTGTTCAATACCAAACAGGAGAACTGAGGGTGAAAACTTCGTACTGGCGTGCTTTGAATTATTCAACGCATACTCAGCATCCAGTAAATGCAAATTCCAATCATCGTGATCATAAGAGTCCGAAAGTTTGCTGAGGATGGGTCGAAGTACGCGGTTAACCCTTTCGACTTGTCCGTTTGCTTGTGGTGAACCAGTAGCGTTGAGTACATGCTGTACCTCATTCGATCTAAGGAAATTTTCGAACTGGTTGGACGTGAAGCAGGTACCTCGATCACTAATTATCCGTTTGGGTCGGCTGTAATAGGAAATGTATTGTTTGAGAGCATTGCATACTTTCTGACTTGCGTCTATCACAACTAATATATACTTCTTTTTGGATTTCGTAAGAGGTAGTGGTCCCAGGTGATCAATGTGAAGTGTGTCAAAAGGTTGGGGAGCTTTCGGTATACTGTGGATGGTCTGATTATTAGTTCTAGTGGGAGCTGAATATATGATACATTTCAAACAATTCTTGATGAAAGACTCAACTCTATTCCGCATAGAAGGAAACCAATAATGACAGCTAATTTTTGAAATTGTTTTGTCAACCGATAAGTGACCTATTTTCTCATGTGTGTGGCGGATGATATTATCTACCATCTCGCGGGGGACATAAAACTGAAGCTCTTTTGAGGGGGACTCATGATATACGAAACCATCTTGCAAAACATATCCAGGTAAATTTTCCAGTTCTAGTTGGGACTTAATGCTTTCAATAGTAGGATCACAAGATTGGGCTAGCTGTAGTTGGAAGTCATTATCAAGTTCACTTATAGCACCAATTGCTTCAGTCCGGCTCAGAGCATCCACATGGGCCATAGAGGAACCTGAGCGATGCTGAATAGTATAGTCATAATTCTCGAGGAATAAGGACCACCGGGCAATCTTCGCAGAAGCGTTACGATTTTCCAGCGTTTGTACAAGAGAATTGCAATCCGTGATTATTTTTAAGGGTAAACCATGGACGTACGAGTGGAACCTTTTCAACGCATATACTACGGATAGAGTTTCCAATTCGTAGCTATGAAGTTTTGATTCTTCTTTTGAGGTGGTTTTAGAAAAATATGCTACTGGGTGAAGTTTCCCCTCATTCTGTTTCTGAAATAAGACTGCACCAAAATCGAAAGAGCTCGCGTCGCAATGCAGCTCCGTCTCATATTTGGGATTAAATATAGCCAAGACAGGAGACTGGACAAGTTTTTGACGAAGGGTTTGAAATGCTTGGATGCAAGAATTATCAAAATCAAATGGCACATGTTTCTGAAGAAGATTTGTAAGAGGTTTAGCTATATGAGAAAATGATGGAACGAACCTACGGAAGTAAGAAAAGAGCCCTAAACATCTTCTTAACTGTTTGACATTAGTGGGCATAGGAAAGTTATATATTGATGTAAGGTGTTTTCCACTAGGTCGTATACCAGAGGCACAGGCTTCGTATCCAAGATATTCCAAATTAGTGTGGGCAAATTTGCATTTATCAATGCGCAGTTCAAGTCCATTTTGTTTAAGTTTCTCGAGAACAGAACTCAACGTCTCAAGATGAGAGTGAAAGTCATTAGAAGCTGTTATGATGTCGTCCAAGTAGACAACTAATTTCTCGGAATCTATAAATTCGCGTAATATTGAATTTATGAATCTCTGAAATTCCGCGGGGGCATTTTTAAGCCCAAAAGGCATCTTTAAATATTCATATTGCCCATCAGGTGTTACGAAGGAGGTGTACTTAATTGAGCTTTCATCCATCTTTACCTGATGGAAACCGCTTTTTAAATCAAGCAAACTAAATACACTTTTACCACACAGGTGTTCGAGGCATGTCTCAATTAACGGTAATGGAAAATTATCCCTTACTGTTATTTTATTCAGGGGCCTGTAATCGACGCACATACGCACTTCACCACTTTTTTTTCTAACTAGCACAAGGGGAGAAGCGTATGGGGAATTACTTGGTTGAATGACTTTATCATTTAACAATTGATTTACTATCTGTCGCACTTGATTCCTCTCCCCATATGAAAGTCTACGTGGCTTTGCATAAATGGGGGTATCATGAACGAGATTAATTTTCATGGAATACTGAGGATATTCTATATTCTCAATAGGATAGTTAGTGTAGCAATGATCAAATTCGGACAAAATGGCTGCAGACTCTTTAGGCGAAAGTTGCTTTTCGATATCTAATTCAAGGGGGCTGTCAAATATCTCCGACACACAAATGTGGCTAAACGGATCACCTACATCAAGGATCAAGGGACTTAACAGGTTTTGGTATCTTTTCGAAATCTGAATTACCCTCCGGTTCGCGAGCATAGCGTACGGGAATCATACTTGGATAGTGTGTAAGAAATATTCTAAATTTTCCTAAAAGGTCACGACCTATTATGAATGGCCAAGGCATACTTCTAGCAGGTAAAATGATAAGCGAGTGTTTCACACTAATATTACGAATTATGATCCTGCACTCCACTCGACCTAACGTCGTGAGCATAGTATTTCCTAATCCTCGGTACCCAGAAGGGGTAGGTTGATGCGGAAAGTTACCTGGTACTACATTGTCTGCTATTAGACTTACAGGGCTGCCTGTATCAAAAAGTGATCGTAAAAACGTTTGTTCGCTCCATGTATGTTGGATATTGAAACTAACACATACCGTTTCAATTTCGCTAAGCAGTATCTGGTCCGCTGTTTCTTCATCGAATCCATGGGAACCCAGATGGTGCACCGCAGCAGTCGTAACGGGCTGGAAGTTTCGGCACTCTCGATGTGTATGTCCCATTTGGTGGCATTTAAAACAGGATCCCTTGGGGCGGCGTGGCATTGGGCAAGCGCTTTGATAATGGCCGAATTGAGAACAGTTAAAGCATCTGGCCGGTTCATTATTGTTGTTCTGCGCCCATCTGGGCCAGTGCTGCGGGGTGGAGCTGTGGGTTTAGTGCTTAACGGTGCTGGTGTAGGAGTCACGCCACGAGTTTGACGAAAAGTTTCGTATTTTTTCAGAAGGGTTTTAAGGTGCTCGAGCGATTTTGCAGCGAAACGTATGGATGACGTATTAATGGGATCATCAATTCCGTCAATTATAATATTGACCAAGTCTTCCTCTGGAATTACGGTGCCCGCTATTTGCTGCATTTCCAACACATACCTTGTGATGCTTTCATGTTGCGAGAGATGTCGTGCCCTTAGTTTTTTAAACACTTCTTCTTGAGAAGTTTTTGATGTGAAAGTACTAATAAGGTCAGCTTGGTGTCTCATAGGTGCATGCGCCTGAGGTTTTAGCAAAAATGGCGGCGGTGTCAGTAAGCAGGCGGCGCATACAGAAAAATTTCAGCTGGTCGTTTAGTGTGTACAAGCTACATACTTGTTCAAATTCTCGAAACCAGTGCTCCACCCCTACTCCTCCTCTTTCACCACTAAATTTTCCTATGAAGTCTTCAAAGTTGGGTACATACACTGGCAGCACTGTAGGTAGCGGCAAAGGGAGCGGTGGTGACGATGTTAAAGATGGCGGCACTGGTTGCGCTGTAGGTAAAGGCAGCGGTGGTGGTGATGATGATGATGGTAGCGAAGTCGAAGCGATGTTAGATGACTTCAGCATAGCATTTTCTGACGAAGTTCGAGCACTTGCAACTCCTTCTGCAGTGTTTCTAATTCCGTCTCTAACCTGCCAGAATTAGCTGTCTTGACAATTTCTTGCTCGTCATTCATTTGCTTTATCGCCAAATCCCCAGTATCAACACTTTCATGCGTTACTTCGGGCGCAAGCTTTTGTTCGGCTACCACGTGACTTCTAGGAAATAGCTCCTCGTACAACATGCGGATTTGAGCAATCGTAGCGGTTGGAAGCACCGGCACTTTCGCGTTCTCCAGCGCACACAACATATCTTCTTTAGACGGCATGGCACAATCCCACTTCTGAGATGTAAACCTCGAATTTTACTAATTTGAATTTAACGTTGAACGTATCACAAAAGGACAAATACGCAAGGCAGAAGAATAAACCGAAGGCTGAAGGTGTTGTCAGTTCAACGATCCGTAAACGAATGATCTTTATTTTTGACATTCAGATTTTCGCACAGTTGTCGCGGTGATGGTCATGTTCCGATCCGGCACTATGGTCTAATTAGGGGTCAAATCTCCACAATACTACAATTTTTTAGTTTTTATCACCAAAAATGTCGAAAACACAATGAATTGTAGAATAAATTCACGGAATAACACAAAATAATACACTTTAATCGATGTTTTAATGTTAAACAAGAACTCGCAAAGTCCAAAATATATTTTTAAAGAATATTTAATCGAAAAAATGGGGTAGATAAATTATATGAACATATTAAATAAATGTAAACAAAATGTAAATGTAAATTTGGTGTGATCGTAAATTAGACGTTCTTCTATCGATGGACGATGCCGTCGAGCTCATTTTTCATTCATAGCTATGGTTTTTTGATGAAAAACAAAAGCTAATTTTATGTGACGTTTTTCTATAAAAATGGGTATTATTTAAGTATAAAATGGGTACATGACCAACTATAACAATAGAAAACATCATTTTCGAGCGAATCTAAAATAAAACAACGAAAAAGCCGCATCACAGTTGATTTTAAAGGCCTTTTTCTAAATTCCCTTAAATTAGTGAAGTTTAAGGGAAGTTTAAGGCTCCAGTTTAAGGGAATTTGCTCGAATTCCCGATTATTCGTGGTATAAAATGTCAGTTGGGTTGTTAGCGCGTTTTCCAGGAGCCATCATTGAGTATTGTTATGTCAAATCGCATACAATTTTCTATACCCCCCTCCAGTCCTCCCCGATTTTAATACCGGAGCCCACAGTATTGTTATGTCAAATCGTGAAATGTCAATTTGCTCTGAAGCACTTCACCTCCTAATATCCTTACACCTTGGTCACGATAGAACAGCTGTCAATTTTATGCGCACGATTAAGCGGCCCGACGGTTAATCCGTCCCCGGATAATCGACGTTCTACTGTACAGCGAAATGAATTATTTGACAGGTGAAATATCTGACAGATACAGGTAAAGGGTTGGGGGAGACACAACATCCGATTTCGAAACTCACTTAAACATAATATCTTCTTAAGCAGAACATTCCCTAATTGGAAGAAATAATGAAATGTTGACTCAAAATGGACAAAATACTGCATATTGCAGTTATTCAATGGGTTTAGTTGCGATTTTGTGCACGTTATTTGTTTACATTGCACATCAGCTGGTTGCTGTGATGCTTTATCCGTCAAATATTTCGCCTGTCAAATAGTTCATTTCGCTGTATATTTCACCTCATGTGGCCTCGCGGTTATTGTGTACCTTTTTTCTGCAGCATTTAAATTGAAAAATAACTTGTTTATCGTGGTTTTAAAATTCTAAACAAGTAAGAACATTTTATACAAGCATAAAATCTTTTTAATAAACCACACTTTCATTGTTTCAATGTTCTGGTTTTGTTAATCACAAAACCTACCAAACTATTCGCTATTGCCGAAAAATGCTGAGCTTTGCACAATTTAGTTGATATTTTGGAAAATACGCAAGGAAATGATGTAAAACTTGGTATATGAATAACAAATGAGTATACTTTCACTACAAAATTGTGTTTTGTGGCATTTTTTTTACCGTATTTGTGCAGAATTTCACGTTTTTAGTTACCCTGGCGAAAATAGGTACACTGCCGAAATCTGGTACAGTTACCCTATTCTGGCCACATCAATTTTCAAATCAAAATGTACCGCTTCTTCTTCTTTTGGCGCAACAACCGTAGTCGGTCAAGGCCTGCCTGTACCACTTGTGGGCTTGGCTTTCAATGACTTATGGATTACCACTCCCCTCCCCCATAGCAGGATAGTCAGTCCTACGATGGGCGGCAGGGTCTATTTGGGGCTTGAACCCATGATAATAGTTGCCATTTAATAAAGTTTAGGGTAACATCTGAACATGTTGTACGTGTTCATTTTCATACCACCATAAGGTGTGTGCGAGATTTCATTGAAAATGATCCAGCCGTTGAGGACGTTGCTGTCAACAAACACCGTGACACGAGATTTTTTTCTATATAGAGAAGAGAAGAGATTATCAACAAAAACAAGTACTTCTCTTTTTTCGTCTCATACTGTAATCCTATTTTTGAAAAAGAGGCTCGAAAGAAAATTTTATTGTTTTCTCCACCGGTGTTCTTCCATTTCATTTCTTTACTGCTTCCTCTTGTTCGGCTCCTGTGTTAATCTCAATAAGAATCGACTCTCTCCAGGAATTAAATCTTCCGACTCCTTTGTCACTCTTTGCCGAATTGAATCTTGTTACTTTTTTGCAACTCTTTATGGAATAGAATCTTTCTAAGTCATTGCAATTCTTAGCGAAATTAAATCTTTGCGAAACTGTCACTTTGCAGGGTTGAATCTTTAACAGAATTGAATATTTTCTCAATAGAATATTTGCGTACAGTCTTTCCCCGAGTTACAAGCTACTCTTGTTACGTGAAATCGAGTTACGCGAATTTTAATTTATGACAGTTCAGATGTAAAATCAGTATTATTTTCTATATCAATTGTCATGCGTAAAATTATTTGCATTTTTTTAAAGTTTTAAGTCACTTAAAAACAGAAATAACCCATTTATCTACACCAATTGCATCAAATACGTAATAAATTACATAAATGAACTAAGTTCAATCAATACTCTTTATTAATCAAGTATATTTTGGCTATAAAACATGATATTCAACATGCGCGAAAATTCGAGTTACGCGAATGTTTTTGGAACGCATTATTTGCGTAACTCGGGGAAAGACTGTATGTTGAACACACTTTTTCACTAAGTTCGAAGAGAAATCGTATTTTATCGTGTTTGAACATTAGTTTTCGATTACACTCAAGGATCAAGTGGACTTACGGTGGTATATTAAGCATTTCTTATAACAGAAACTTGTGTTGTTATGAGAAAAACCTTTTAAGAAGCTTTGTAGTGCAAGGCTTCTACATTTCGATTATTTTAATCTTTAATCAATATCCTTTTATCTTAAATGTAATCCTTTCATCTTGGTTCAGATTTTTGAGGAGGTTGTAAAGTATATAATAATTCGTCTTTTAGAAGGTGGGATTCTTCTTCTTCTTCTTTGGCTCAACAACCGATGTCGGTCAAGGCCTGCCTGTACCCACTTGTGGGCTTGGCTTTCAGTGACTAATTGATTCCTCCCCATAGCAGGATTGTCAATCCTACGTATGGCGGCGCGGTCTATTTGGGGATTGAACCCATGACGGGCATGTTGTTAAGTCGTACAAGTTGACGACTGTACTACGGGACCGGCTCAAAGATGGGAAAGAAGGTGGGATTCATATAATTTCAATTTGGCTACAAACGCTTTTAATGGGTCGTATATATTGGCTACTAACCGATTTTTATGATGGTATGATTTCGTCATTATGCACAAGTGTATGCTATATTGACGAATGTTTCTTGCGTCTCAATTCAAATATTTCATCAACTCATGATTTACCAACTACTGGCTCCAATCGGCATCAAAGATGTAACACTCTAAGGTCGGAGCCGTACAGAACCGCTCGGAAAAATACGGAACCGAATGCAGCCTCTACTCGGCAGTAGGAAGCGTTGGCATCGTCAAAATCGGTGGAAACGATCAGAGCCAGTTCTGACTGCAGACTAGCCGCGGCGCGCTCCGTGCGAAAAATGACGACTCCAACGGGTCCAAATGGCTCTGGATGGCACCGAGCGGAGCAATTGGTTAGATTTGGTCCTAAGCAGATGATCGGAAATGGTTTTGAACCGTGAATGCGATTGCGACAATTCATCTCTCGTTGTTGCGTAGTTTCCAAGTGTATGTATGTATATATTTGTCTTCCTGTTTAGTTTCCAGACAGTTGAAGTAAGTATGTTTTTCCACGTACAATGTGCAATCGAGTCTACCCAAAATAGAATATAAAATTTAATCGAAATCTAATACGACTAAATTTGCATTCGATTCAATGTTTCTTAAGGGTCTCGGTTGCTGTACGTACGTGTAGAATAAGTTTGTTAGATATAATGTGTACATAAATGTTCTTTTTCTTCCTTGGCACAACAACCGTTGTCGGTCAAGACCTGCCTGGACCATATAAATGTTAGTCTCGAAAAATATAGCGACAGAATTTTTGTTCTTCTCTGGAAAACTGCACACATTTAGACAAATTATAATAATATATTTTTTTAGTTCGCAAAGCTTTAAACAATTCTCAAAATATTCTCGCATGCCGCATTCAAAATCGACACGGACCGCAAGTTTGACATACCTGGTTTAGGCCATGCGTTATGCTATAACCTAGCATTCGGTATACACATGGTGAAATAGTTTAAAGATGAGTTCTATAAAGAGTGAATATGTCCCATCATTTGAGTAAAAGAAACTAAGCTCTATTTATAAAGGCGCTCTATAATGGCGAGACTTGCTAGCCGGTCAACGAACTATAGTCCAAGGAAAACAATCCAGACAACCACAGAAGGTAAAGTTTGCAGAGAACCTTTGTGATTTGCAATTCTACTACCCGTTATTAAGATTAAAGTACAGTTAGAATTGTTCTTACATGAACTCGAGGACGGCTTTGAGCTGCGTGCCGCATTTTGCCAGCCCCTGGTCTAGAAGAATCAATTATAATTTTTCGTTCGTAGGGCAGAATAAGCGTCAAGTTAACTATTTAAACTTATTACAGCAGCACTTTAACGTATACGTGCGTCAATGTTAATGTCAAACCATGGCTTTCTATTATAGCGTTCTTTTAGTTGTAATTGTTGTGAAATATATTGCTTAACAATAACGATACCTGCATGAGAATGTATATTTCTGTCAAAATAATAATTGCAGAAAAAAATATTTTTGAGTCTTGATCAAAATGGAAAGAAAATACCTAATTTGCAATTTGTGTTCTTTTAAGTGTTGTCGATTTTTATTTTACCGATTATAGAACTACGAAGCATTGAGGACTTTTGAATGGCTTGTGTTTTGTTTATGAAATTGTACATATTACTACAAATTGTATCAATTTATCTGATTTTTTACAATAAGGTATGTGTATGAAAGTGAATGGTATATTTATTGTATTATGGTTGCTATGCTATGTTATGGTTGTTATGTTATAACTAATAACATACTATAGTCTGAACTCACTGGTTGAACTTCGATTGCCTGCCAATTATTGAATATGCGCTTTTTAGTAAGCACGTTTTTCCATTAAAAAATCGAAAATTTGGAATAATACAGGACAATACAATAATAATAACATGAGATTTTTTATTTTGTTTTCAAAAACCGGCTTTTGCATACAAACGCATTTTTAATGATATGTCAGCCAATTATCGAGCAATCAACAAAAGGCATGCCAACTAAAAAACGTTCAACTATGAAATTCTGAATGTAATTAATTTAATTATTACCCTTTCTGATCGAATGTAGTGATTACCTAATTTTTAAAATGTAATATACAAAATGCCTGCAAACAAGTGGTAACTGATAAATGGTTCTGCAACTATACAATTGTAGTTTCCAGTATCTTGAACGACCAGACAGACATCGCATTTAGCTATTATTATGCTCACTTAATCGTAACGTGTGTGCTACTATCGGAACTCAGCGGTTCGTAAATAAAATGAGAAACATCAATTATGGTAGAGACGAGAAAAAAATGTTTTGTAATTTTGCTTGTAATTGTTTTTGCTAACTTTATTACATCTTTGTTATGCTTTGATAAACTATTTTAATACTACTATTTCCAGTCTTTCTTGTGGAATTATTCCATCTCCTTTTACAAACATTTACTGTTTTACTATTTTACATAAAAAGCTTACAACCACTTGATTTGAAGCAATCATTGCGATGTTGTTCTATTCAACTTATAAACATAAATTGATGACATGAATATTGGGGGTAACAAATTCAATAATGATTCAAGAAATATTACAATAGGTAGAAGTTTTGTTTTAGATAAAGTAAAAAAAAAACTGTTTGTTCCTCATAAGATCTTCACAGTGATGGTCATAAAGAGATCCTTTTAAAAGGTAGATTGGACTGCATGGGATCTCCAACGCAGGGTTGGTCGAGTAATTTTGCCAGGTCAGTCTGTTCGGTGGATTAGTTGGTAGATATTGAGAACAATAAGCTAACTTTTGCTTGATGATTTCTGTCTGTCTTTATTTGATTCATCACAGTCTTATTCTGTCTGTCTTATTCCAACTTTGTTGGTTTATGATTGCTAACATATTTGTGTAGGTATATGATTGAATTTATGTTTGTATGCGTGTGACCAAGCTTCTGTGTATGTTTTCTTTTTCAAACTTCCTCACATATTTTTTCTTATACGCGCTCTCGCTTTCTCTGCCCAGTTTTATGTGCATTCTTCGATCCCGCGAAGATCGCTGTATTAACGTTGCCGTTGATGCTGCTGATGAGAGGTCGAACGCCTCGGTAACTGTAAACACGTCAAGAAAGAAGAAAGCAAGCCAAAGAAGTGGGTCATGTTATAAAAAGGCAAGTTCAAGGCAATGAGTCTTTTAGACGGGCGGTGAAGTTCGTACAGAAAAGAGCTCAGTGGTGCATAGCAGTGAGTTGTATTGTGGTGTTAAGAAACATTGTTGTACCTTGCAAATTTTCAATAAACTTAAGGTTTGTTCTTGATGGAACATTTAATTACTTATGTTTGCGATATATCTGTTAGTGATCTGTTACCATAGCTGTACATAAGGTGTTTTCGAAATGTATGTTTACAAAGGAGAAAAATTTTCAAAACTATTTGTTTTGTTCAATAGTGCATCGGTTATGAGTTATTTGAAACACACCCAAATAGGTTGTGAAGATTTTCTAAATAAATGAGTGAATAATGCGATTTTTTGAAATAGAAAATAATTCTTAACCGGGGAAAAATTAACTTGTTCGGTTAGTTAGTGCACCAAGTTGAAGAAAAAAAAAACAGTTTGTATTACGTTTTTGTAGTTTAATACTTTTGTCATATAAGTGCTATTTACTGTGACGTGTGTGAAAGTATATTTTGTTTTGCTTCCTATGTGATAACATAAATATGTAGCTTAAATTAAAAAAAGGCTATTATGCATAACCATACATTATTAAGCATGCCTAATTATCATAGAATATTTTACTAAATCAGCCCCACAAGCGCCTCCGTATGAAAAGATTCCGTTATTGTGGTAATTGATAAAAAGCACATTGGAAAAGAATATGCTTCTGGACGGATAGCGGTCAGCAGTTATGGGAAAATGAGAAATCTTTTACAGTTATATTTTATTTAGGTTATGGAACGGGGTTCCGAACGGGGTGTGCCATTTTTAACCCACGTAGCTGTTGGACTTGATTTTAAAGCGAAGAAAAGCAAAGCGTAGAACACGTAGAAAGTATATAAAGCCTCTGTAAAATACTTTTGTACACTTATTTTGTGTGTGTAATTATTGACGTCATTATGTATATTTAGTTGGACTTGGATAAAAATTCAACAGAATATTTGATGAACATAGAAACAAACTAGCATCGAAGTGGATCTTGACCTTTTTTTGGGGAAATTGCTGTGGTAAATTATTGAAACTTTCTCTTTTGCCTGACAGTGATATTTTGTCTGCCTATTTTGATTCGTACCTACATTCGTCATGCAGCAGCTCTTCGTATTACTGTAGCAGCATCCAAATATTACACGAAGTGTTTTTTTTTCTTAACTTCAGTATAATAGTTAAAATATTTTGCCACACAGTAAAAGCATTTCAATGATGAGTTGGAAAATAAAATATTTGGCAATTTTTTTTCAATTTTCGGATTTAAATTCTAGTACTTCAGTCTTACCTATGGGTGCTGGATGAAAGTGTTAACATAATCTTACATAAAGACTCGATTGGATGAATGTTAGTGTTTTAAAACTGATTGCCTTGGTATAGATTAATTTTATTGGCTCGCTCGTGACTGTAAAAAGTTTTAAAACAACAAAATGAAAGAAATAGATCGATTAAATTGAGTGGTAAGCAGTTTTTTTTCTGTATTTTCTGTGGCAGCATGTCTGTTCATGTAGGTCATGTCTATTATAAACAGTGGACCACATAAAACATGTTTGAGAATGTATAACGTGAAGTAATAGTAATTCACTGTCGAGAATAAGTTTTTTGTGTTGTGATAATTAAGGAAGCAACAAAAATCAGTAAACATGTTCGCTGGTTTCTAGGTTTGAATGATCTCCAAAAAGAGAAAGTTTCCCTTATGGGTATTATATCATGAATTTTGTCCGTCATCGTTGTATTTACTTTCTGCTTCATGTGGAAGTGAAGGTGCTGTTTTTGGTAGTTTTTTTGTGGTTGGTTGGTGCAGATGTGCTATACACGTATTTTAAAATATTTTAACATTTGCCTAATGCAATATAATATGCTTCGTTATATTTCCCAGAAAGATGAATCATAAAGTTGGAGCCAACATGCTTCTCTTGGGGCTAGTATTGAGTAATCTAGTGATATATACCTGGGCATATCCGCAACAGTATCAACAGCACCAGTTACACACAGTGGAGCAGAGAAAGTTTGCGGAAAAACCAAACGCCATTAAGAAAGTGGCACTCGACGACCTCGATGAGATACAGACTAACCAGATACAAGAAGGCGGTTTTTCGTGGTCCAACATGCTTGGACTATTGATGCAAATGATTTTCAACGGCGGCGGAGGAGGCGGCGGAAACGTGCCAACAAAATCTGACGATATTGATAATGGTGTGTCAACCTTTGGTCAATCACCATGGGCAAACGTGATTTCGGTTGGGTTGAAGATCATCACTACCCTTCTAGGAGGAGGTGGTGCAGGGGATGGTATTGATAAGGTTGATAATGGAGGATCACCGATGCAGGTAAGCAATCTAACTAATTGAGACAATCGTACATACTGTAAACGTGGTGGAGGGTGATTAATTATGCAATTTATTTATGAACATAATACAGACTTTTGCATAATAACTTGCAAACGTCCCTCACTAAAAAGATCTCCTGCTACTCATTCACAATAGTTTAGTAGCCTAACAATATTTGAAAGTAGATGAACATTGACTATGGATAAGAAATCGTTGTGAATATATTTTTGTTTTAAAGACATTTGTTTATTATTGACAGTCTCCAAAAAGTAATGAATGGCAAGGTCAGACATAGCAGTACGCAGCCGAAAATAATTAAATCGACAATCGACTTTTATAAAAAAAAACCCGCAAAGTTCACTCATGTCCTTTTAATCACCATAACCCTTTAAAAGATTTTGTAGCATATACGAAAGGTTTTACGAAATTTATCATCTCTACCAAAATATAAACGACATTATATTCATGTACACATAATTTTCAAGTCGAAATCTGTTAATTGCAAGAATGGAATAATGTTGCATGTATTTTGTGTCGCTCTACTCCTTTATCATGATAAAACTCAATGTTATCCGGGTCATTATATTTCTTGTCAACAGCATTAATAACTGATCGCAAGACGATCAACAGTTATCACATATTTTATTTTTGAAAGGTGTTGAGGTGTTATGACTCGTAAAATACTGTAATAATCATTCATGTATGTCTTAAAAGGGCCGGTCTGGTGGTACAGTCGTCAACTCGTTCGACGTAACAACATCCCTGTCATGGGTTCAAGTCCCGAATAGACCGTGCCCCCAGACGTAGGACTGACTATCCTGCTATGGTAACAATAAGTCATTGAAATTCAAGCTCACTTCACTAAGTAGGTACAGACAGGCCTTGACCGACAGCGGTTGTTGTGCCAAAGAAGAAGAAGAAGAAGAAGTATGTCTTAAAATTAGTTAGGATTAGTCAATGGTAATTTTTATTTTGTAATGCTTCATAAATCACCAATAAATGTTACTTGCTCCTTGGCTTGTCATTATTCAAATACGATCTTCAGTGATTATCATCTTTTTTCTGTTTCCTTCTTTTTGTAACTATGTATCTCCCAATTTTCCTATTCGGACTGTCAATTCTCTTAACTGCTATCAGATTTAATTAGATGGGTGAGATAATTAGGTTCATCAAGTCGTTTTGCATATTTTTTCACTCTCGCCTTTCTTTTTCACGTATTTGTACTGGCCTAATATAAATATTCATCGGTTCCATTTGATATTTGACAACCCTATTTAAATGCAGTTTGGCCTTTTTATTCTGTATTATTTGAAGTAAATTTACCTCGTTTTATTTAAAAAATTATTAGCATTAGAACATTTTGTTTCGCTTGATTAACATTTCGCGCTTTGTACTCTAGTGTTGTAAAGTGTAAAAACATATTTTAAAAGTGTTAAACATATAACACATACTTCGGTTTGAAATAAATTAGGGGCAGTAAAAATACATCCTAGCTGTCAAAATAAAATTCGTGGGCGATCAAATATGCAGTGCACATCGCAAAATGAGTGAGTTCAATCAATAGGTGGTCTTCTGATTTTTTCCCAGATATTTTGCATTTAACCTTTAAAAAATGGTGATCTTTGAAATAAATAACTGCACTCAATAACATTAAATATAAAGATAAAATAAAAATACGAAGAATCCATTTTCTCGTAAATTAAAAACAAAAAACCATTTACTCCTGAATAAAAACAAAAAACTAATTCCAGTTCGAATTGGACAGTTTTGTTTACAGGGTAAAATAATTAAATGTTGTCTTTTTTTGCAAAAACATAGTTTGTTTCAATATCAAAAGTTAAATTAATGAGTTATACCATTATACCATTATACCATTACTTATTCATGCTCATATTCTTATTTCTTATTTTGTTTAAATTGCCTGAATTGTACTTGAATTCTTGGTCATTTTTACCCTTTACCACCCCCCCCCCTTTACTCTACGATCACCACAGCAGGTTTTTGCAAGTGTAGTTTAATATAAATTATTTCCTCTGAACATTTAGAACGTTTTAGCTGCCGTATTCACAGCCATGTTTGGCGCCAAAGATCCGGACCAAGTAAATACGATGGCAAAACAGGCTGGAGAGGTATGTATTATTGTAAATTATATGGTTTTTATCTCTATCTTCTATGATAATAAAATTTTCTGTAAAAAAATATTCCTTTTTTAGTGTATTATATAAATGCATTATCTTACGTGAATTAGTTATCTTGTTGATATTAGAGCTTAAAATACTGTAAATCAATCGTAATGTCGCTCACTAATACTAATGAAAGCGTTGTATTTAAAAGGTGGGATTTGTTAATTAAATCAATAATTCATTCACACAATGATTAAGATGACGTGGCGTTTTTGAGTAAGTGAGATTATTTGAGAATGAAATCAAACAACTGAATGTATAGTTTGCCCTATAATTGAATATATATATTTATATATATTTATATCAGATAATTGAAAAACAAAATTTTTTCAAGATACAATTTCCTAAATTTTTAAGATCCGCAAATAAGATCGTATCCCCGTATATGTGGGACTGGCCATCCTGTTCGAGGTATTCAATGAGAAAAGATAGATAAGTCCATTTACGGTACAGGCAGACCAAGACCGTCCATGGTTTTTGTGTCAAACAAGAAGAAGAAGTAAATTTTTTTGCTGAATAAAGTCTCAATGGATCCACGCACAAACGGTTTAAGTTTATAAATTTTTGGCAATGCTAGATTTGTTTGATGTGCATTTAAGCTTTAAAAGTGATATAAAATGAATTGTTACTCATTAAACAAAGTCTCAACAGTTACTCAGCTATGCTACTTCATAACTTCATAACTCCGTGTGTTAACAAAAGTGAAGTAATAAACATATAAAAGTTTCAAATACATGATTTATCATTACAGTTCATTAATATCGTCGTAAATTTGCTGGATGCACTTAAGACGTCATTTTCGCATCGTTCACTGACTGCACGTAGTATGGGAAAGAAGGATGTGATCAGTGATGCTACTGTTGCTAGTATAAGCATGATGAAAGGATACGTACGCAGCACGCGAAATGCAGATGATCGTTGCATGCAGAAATTTCTCTGTGAAGCTAACACTGACTGCATGAGCGCAATTGGAGGATCCAGCATTTTTTGTCAACTAGGATCGTGAGTATTCTGTGGATGTTAAATGATTTATGAACATTTAACATTATTGTTTTACATTGAGCTTTAAAATTATACTGTCTTATTTTTTCAGATATGCTACGAGCTACATCCTAGAGCGACAGACAGGTAAATCGTTCGAAAACTTTTATGAAGCTGGTAGGAATGGCCGTTCCGGATTCGATTGCCGACAGCTATACCTTGAATGTAATGAAGTGTAAATCAAAGCGATTAATTAGAGAAAACAAGAAAAAAATGGCAATTTGCTAGGCGAATGAGAAAAATTCAACACTTGTTTTTGATCCACATTTATACAAAGACAATACTACAACTGTCCAGGATCGATGGTAAAAATGGCAAAACATAATTTTATGATTCCTGCCGTCAAAATCGATAAGCCAACATGTAGCTTTTAAATTTATTTTATATGTAGAGGTAAAGAAAAGTTTTCGTGTCCGTTCTATTTATACTTATTTATAAACATCCTTTATTTATTTGGCTATAGTTCTGTAGTTTTCTGAGCAACTAACTAATATGTTCAAATTCATCATGCCGAGCAGTAAA
The DNA here is from genome assembly GCF_943734685.1 of Anopheles coluzzii. Lineage (NCBI taxonomy): Eukaryota > Metazoa > Arthropoda > Insecta > Diptera > Culicidae > Anopheles > Anopheles coluzzii. The sequence continues at coordinate 51,010,324 of NC_064671.1, read as the reverse complement.
GTGAGAATTTCAACATAGTGCATGTTTATCTATATAAATCAATCACTTATCCAAGCAATTCTCACGAGTGATAAACTAAGCTAAAAATAAAATAGTTGATTATTGCATACAAATTCTCCATCTGTGTGCCGCTCACAATAAAAAGACACATCTTTTACCAATTTAAATTTATGAGATGTACCATGTAAAACTACAAACGAGCCTTTCACATACATAAAATCACGACACAACTACCTATCCCTGTGATAGTTACTAAAGTGAACACTATTTATTGCAAAATAAAAACAAAATAATAGACCAGGAACAATAGCACTTGTTTATTCTTTACACCCGCTAAACATTACAGAGTCCTTACCCGCTAATTTGAGGTGATTTGGTTTTGAAGTCCATCCCAATTGACATTTTCGAGTTCTAAAATCATGGTTTCGAGCTATTTCCCTTAAACTGGCACCATAAACTTCCCTTAAACCGCACCAGTTTATGGGACTTTTAGTACAAGCTCTTTAAAATCGACTGTGATGTGGCTTTCTGTGACGTTGCTTTCATCTCTATCCTTAAGGATATAACGTAACGCGTAATATGTGCCTTCTTTCATCGTCAAATATTAAAGCAAATGAATCTAAAACGAATTGAACGTTATCATCCGATAGAAGAAGGTCATAGGCACGTACAAACGCAAATTTGAAACTTTCTATGTGGTTTATCACACACAAATCCTTAATTTTTTGTACTTCGAGAAACATTCGAGCAGATTATGGTTAAAAAATTAGAACAAATGTCAGTCCCAAATAACCAAGATACCGAAACCGCCACCGATTTCATGTACAAAAAATCCAGTTGCATCAAACAAAGCCAAACACTGTCAGTTTGGTGGGTTAAACCACACGGCCACAGAAGCGGCCTCTTCAATGTTGTTAAAGTAAGTTTTTATACACGGGTAATTCATTTGCTAAACATGTTTCACCCCAATATGTGTTGAATTATGCAAAGGAAGCGATTAAACGTGTGGGTTTAAGTTCATTTGTTGTAAAACATATTTGTGTGTGTTTGTTTACTTGCAAATGGACTCATTCATTTCGCTGGTCAGTGCACAGTTTTAGATTTATAATATTGCCGAAGTTATACTGTGATGTAAGTGAATGAGTTAAAGCAGGTATGTCAAACTGGCGGCCCGCGGGCCGCATGCGGCCCTCGTCAATGCTGAATACGGCCCGCGAGAATATTTTGAGAATTTCTAAAATCACTCCAAACCAAAAAACTGTTATTACTATTTGTCGAAGTGTATTTAATTTTCCAGAGAAGAACTATCATTTAGATGGTATATTTATCGAATCTAACATGAATGTACCCCTAACATCTCATAAACTTATTCTACACAATCGTACAGAAGAATAGAGACCCTTAAGAAACATTGAATTGAATGCAAACTCAGTCGGTATTATGTTTCGATTAAATTCTGAATATTAGCATAGTATTGTGCACACTCGATTGCACATTCTATATGGAAAAATAGATTTGCGACTACCTTCTACCAACGAAAAAGTAATGAAAATAACTTGAAATAACTTGACACACACTTCGAAACTTCGCAACAACTAATGATGGATTGTCAGAATCGCATCCACGGCTCAAAACCATTTTCGATCTTAGCTATAGCAACTTCGAATCCGGCCAAATCAAACCAACAGTTCCGTTCGGTGCCGTCCGAAGCCTATAGAGCTGTTTAAAGCCATTCGGAACCGTTGGAGTCATCGGTTGTCGCACGGAGCGGCTATTCTACAGTGAGAAATGGATCCGGTCGGTCCCACCGAATTTGACCATCTCAATGCCCCCGAGTGCCAAGTAAAGGATTCATTCGGCTCCGAATTTCTCCGATTTGCACGGCTCCAACCTTATAATGTTACATCATTGATGTTCGATTGGAGCCACTTCTGTTTTTTTGTCATAATCATGCCACCATCAATTTTAATAATAATGATTGTAGCCAAGTTGGAATTTTGTGTACCCCACATTTTGCAAGACGAATTAATGTGCTTTTGAACCTCCCCAAAAATCTAAACCAAAATGATATGATTACGCTTAAGCCTAAAGTATTTAGATGAAGAATTAAAATAATCGAAATGCCGAAGTCGTGCGATACATAGCTTACAGGGTTTACCAGCATAATAAACAACTGTCCACTTGTTTATAACAATAGTCGTTTTGAATAGACACCGCTGTCTACCACTTGCTCACACGTCAGATGGTGTAAGCTACTCTGTCCATTTCAATAACACAATTTTCGCCTTCGATTGCACAACGGTCGGATTCGGCACGGTTTCTTGTGGTTGTTGTATAATTAACAAAATTAATGTTTTGATTTATTGAAATGTATGGTTTATACTGCATATTTCTTGAATAAAAGAAACGTGTTTGAAAATGTTTTGTTTTTGCAAAATTTGTCAAAACAAAACAAACTGTGCCGAATCTGACAGCTGCTTATCCAAGGCGAAAATTGTGTTATTGAAATGGACAGAGTAGCTTACACCATCTGACGTGTGAGCAAGTGGTAGACAGCGGTATTTATTCAAAACGACTATTGTTATAAACAAGTGGACAGTTGTTTATTATGCTGGTAAACCCTGTATTAATAGATTAGCTCACACAGTCCATACCTCAATTCGCGAATCATCTCCCTTCAAGTGCAAAACAAGATTTGCCAATCTTTATGGGATCACACATCATGAATCTTCGTCAGATAAAATTATCGAAATTTAACAAAATTATTCGTAAAATATGGGTTCATGTAATAAGAAATGCCTCCATACCACCATATACCACCATATATCCCTTCGAACTTGGAAATTAGCGAAAAATAATGTTTAAACACGTTTTTTTACCATTTTCCTCTTGATCTATCAAAAAATTGCATGCAAATATTTTTGTTATTCATCCAGCGGTGGAAAGCTCGGATGGCTTGAAAAAGATTCGCAACAGCCTGGTAGACTTCCCCTACCTCAGTGAAAAAGTGTGGTTGAGTGATATTTTCTAACAGAAGTACCGTGTTAGAACGCGACTAATGAGAAATTTCCTATTTTAATAATAAGGATGAAAACAACGCATGTGACCTTAAAAGTACATTAAACATTTTTTTTTAAATAAAAAAGTGCACAATAAAAAAACATAGCAAATTTGTAAATAAGAAACTATTCCAGATTTGAAGCGAGGATTACAAAAAGTCAATTTGTTTAACAATAATGATTTTAAACAGTTTTTTATATGAATACTAGCTGGCCCGACAAACTGAGTTATTCATAAAAAAAAAACTAAAATATTCCATAATTGCTTTACTCGGGATAGTTGTATCGTGCCCGTATCCCTTCAGGAACCGATCATCGAGTGTAAACCGCCAGACCCCTCACACCAAGTGTCAAAGTGCTGTATGCAACACAACAACAATCCTGCTCTTTGTATGGGAGTTAGAAAATCATTTTTAAATTATGTTTAATGTAACATCTGAACGATTTTTAAGTCTTAAAACCTATTCTCATACCACCATAAGGTGTGTGCAAAGTTTCGTTGAAAATGATCAAGCCGTTTCGGAGGTTGCTCGCAACAAACACCGTGACACGAAATTTTTATATATATAGATAGATTGAGATATATTTTTTATTCTCAACTTTGCGGCCCACGAATCACTGAAAATCTGTACTTGCGGCCCTCTTATGAATTGAGTTTGACACAGCTGAGTTAAAGTAATCGATGTGTTAAAATCATGTTCGGCATATAGACCCTAGCCCGCCCTTGATCCATCTTTTCCTCGTCAACATGTTTGGATAAGGTGGGCCAAGCGCGTGCAAGGTTAATACATTTGATCGGAACTGAGAGCTCCGATTATTCTAAAATTTTCTGGGTTAACGACTGTATCAACCACCACTAATCCACGTGGGTTTGAAGTGGCTTTACAGTGGGTTAAGGCCCAATCTCAGATTGCGCATAAATTCGTTTTGTCAAAAAATATATCATTTCACGTAGCCAACCCTGAGCTATAAACGTCATTTCCATACAATTTCAGATTACGCATAAATTTTCAAGATTATATGTCCGAGACATATAATTTTTGAACAGATAAATATATCAAACCGATCCGTTTGACAGATAAATATATGCGCCATCTGAGATTGCGCATCATTTATTGATACAGTTACGGACGTCACACGATGCGTAGACTTTGGCGTAAACTGGATTTCAGCCATAAGTTTACGCTTGATTTGTATGAGAGAGCGTAAACTTCCTGTCAAAAGATTATAGGGTTGTATGGCTGAAATCCAGTTTACGCCAAAGATTGCGCATCGTGTGACGTCCGTAATTTATTTATTTATTTATTTAATTAAATCAAAGTTATCGGGCAGTATGCCTAAATAACTAAATGCTTACAGTGTACATGTTTAAAGTATGGCCCTAGAACTAACTTGAATATGCTGACGCAGCTGACTTACGGATTGATTGAAATCTGCTGATAACCCTAACCTATTATACACATCAATCATTTTGATTTTGGCACCAAAACCAGTCGATCTAAAAGGGTTTCTTAGTAGCTCTCTACTTCTAAGACCTCTAGAGGGAGTAGAAAAGCAAATAAAATTTAAAATATCAGGTGCATCAAAATCTCCAATTAATAATTTATGCATAAAAGTTATCTGAGCCGTAGTTCTCCTATGCTGTAAAGTCTCTAAGCCAAATAATAAACACCGAACATTATACGAAGGACTTGGAATTTGGTTTGACCAGGGAAGACGATGAAACATAACACGTGTGATTTTTTTCTGATTTTTTTCAATTTTATCTATGTATGTAATCTGATGGGCACACCAAACTACACTGGCAAATTCCAGGATGGGACGGACTAAAGAACAGTATAATGTTTTTAAACTGAAAGGATCTTTAAAGTCGGCTGAGACACGTAAGACAAATCCTAACTGTTTACGAGCTTTAGTGACGATAGTTTGATAATGGCTAAATAAACTAAGCTTACTGTCTAAAATAACTCCTAAGTCCCGAACCTGAGAAAAACGTGGAACGCTGTCTTCATTGATTTTGTAGTTATAAATAATAGGATTTTATTTCTTTGAGAATGTTATACAACTACATTTGCTAACATAAAATAACATTTCATTATTAAAACACCATGCAGAAAAATAGTTTAATGAGTCTTGTAACATTTCACAGTCGTCAGAATATTTAACAGGACATTTTTAGATCGTTCGCATATAATAACAGTTTAACATGAGGAATAGCAAACACGACATCGTTAATAAATATAAATAGTATAAATAGTACAGGTCCTAGTATATTCCCTTGAGGAACACCAGATTAATAATGGAATGTGGCAAATAAGCTAGTTCCTATCTTAACGTTAATGCAACGATCAGTTAAATAACTTCTTAACCACTCAACAACATTTGTTGAACAATGAATGTAAATGTATAATGAATGTAAATGAATTCGCTTCAAGTGGGCCACTTGCGGTCCGTTGAATTTTAATTAATAAATAACAAATAACAAATTTGTGTGAACACCATACTTTGATAATTTAGATAGCAATAGAAAGTGGTTGACCTTGTCAAAAGCAGCGCAGAAGTCAGTATAAATGACGTCAACCTGTAAGCCCTTGTCAATATAGGAGTGGCAAAAGTTAAGTAAGTATGTTAGATTGGTCTCAATCGATCGCTTCGGCATAAAGCCATGTTGAACATTAGAAATTAATGGTTATAAGGCTAGGAGCATATCCTTAGCTTAGCTTAGCGTCCTTAGCTTTTTCAGCTTATATCATTATTCAGTTCATAAATACAAACCCGTTGAAACGTGTGAATATATCAAACTCATTTCGATAGCTCTTATGCAGAGTTTCGAGTCATATAATGGAAATGTTTAATCGTTTAATAGAATGTTTCAAAACGGTAGTGGAATCTTGTAAGCATTCTGTGGAGGTTTGCAATCATGTAATGGAGTGTTGCAACCGAGTTATGGAATTTTGCAACCATACTGTGGAGCGGTTGACAGACTGTGGGTGCCGTTGTAAAATGCATCGAGTTGATACCGATTATGTTTTATACAAAAATATAATTTTGAGTTGTTTTCGTATAACATTCATATGGACAAATGATAAACTAAAAAAATCCTGCCGTGAAGTCATAATTAAACATGATAAATAAATACAATTTATGAAAATGTTTTGCAGCGCGGCTCCCACTGTCTGACGGCTCCACAGTATGCACGCAAAATTACACAAATAATTTGCATTTTTTTTAATTAAATTTTAAATCACTAAAAAGATAGAAATACCCTAGATTTCTACAATAATTGCATCAAACAAGTAATAAATTACATCAATGAACTAAATTGAATAAAAAATAATTTTAAATTTTAAACTATATTTTGGATGCATAACGTGATATTTGAATTGCGCGAAATTCCGAGTAACGCGAATGTCTGTGGAACGAATTATTCACGTAATTTGGGGAAAAACTGTGCAGTCTTATCGTTTTGAAACATTCTCTCAAACAAATCAACTATTCCAATATATGAATCGAAACCCAATAATAGGTGCATTGAGAAACTTTCCCTGAGTTACGCGACACACGAGTTACGTGAATTTTTATTTTTGACAGTTCAAATGTCAAATCAGTGCAATTTTCTCCATCAATTTTCAAACGAAATTAATTTGCATTTTTTTTCCAAAATTTTTAAATGACCAAAAAAACAGAAATAGTTTTATTTTCTACAATATTTCATTCATATTAATTCATATTCATATTTATTTGTCTACCTTTTGGTTACACAAATACTTAAATAATACTTACGACCTATGTTCCTAACCTAACAAAAATTAAGGCAGCTTGGGATTATAGAGGGCTCTGGTGTGGGAACGGAAAGAGGATAAAGGAAGGTTGAAATCAAACATATAGTATACACAGTTGAATCGATTAATTTTAAGGAAATCCTCGAAGGAGGGGGTCATTACGGACCACTGCAGTTCGGAGGGATGGGATCAGTAGGGGAGGACGGTTACGAAGGACACGGTTAGGGGCGTAGAAAGGGATAGAAGAAAGAAGGGATGGAGAATCGATATTACCAAGGAGTAATGCGGCAATAATCGAGGATTGGACATGAGAACGGCCCAATAGTTCCAGGCCAAGCTGCCGACATCTGTTATCGTAAGGAGGCATGGGAGAGGACAATCCTCCCGGGATCGCTGCACACGCTCGATACGTTTCACGTGGGTCCGAGTTGTAGGGGACCAGACTACTGAGCAGTACTCCAAAATCGATCTTACCAGAGAGCAGAACAGAGTCTTCAGGCACATAGGGTCGGAGAAATCGCTAGCAATTTTCTCTACGAGAGCCAATGTTTTCCGCACTTGATTGACAACTGAGTCAACTGATGTGGTGGCTAAAGGTGAGGCCCCTGTCAAGTCAGATACCGAGAACTTTTACGACACAAACATGCATACGCTATCGTACGGGACCGAGCGCAATAGCGTGCCTCGAGTTTTCGCGGATTCCTATGGAAAAAGAGTTTACACTACCTAAACGGAATATAGAAAGACTTCGTTTAGCAGACGGCAAACGACTCATGCATTCTAAAAATAGCAAAAAAAAGCTGGTGGCGCTCTCTGTTGGTGGGATACCCCAACCAGTTGAGCTTCATCGCTTGGAGGAGAGCTTTCTCATTTCCTCTGTACTATTGTATGGTTTCGCATTGAAGTTATGCATCGCTAGAACTAGAACGGATTGTGGCATTCAAGCCCAATTTACAGCGGGGTACAGTCCACAACAGAACGGCGTCGCGGAGCGTAAGAACCGCTATCTCGTGGAAATGACCAGGAGTAAGCTTTTCGATGCTAACCTTCATGAGCGTTATTGGGCCGAGCCGTTGAATACTGCCGTCTATTTACGCTACTTACGCTAAAAATTTGGCTACTAAATCCACAAAGCTGACACCATATGAGATTTGGCATGGAGTGAAACCGGAGATGGGGCATCTAAAGATTTTCGAGTGCAAGGTCCACATACCAAAGGAAAAGCGAAAGAAGCTTAGTGCCACTGCAAGACAACTACCTTTCGTCTGATACTCTGGCGAACACAAAGCTTACAGATTTCTAGACCAAGGGACCCAACGCATCATCACCAGTAGAGACGCAAGATTTATTGAAAGTTACTCGGAACAAACAATCAATAAAGCAACCAATGAAGAGGACAGTCACCAAGAGATCGTGTACGAATCATTGCTGAAAAGAAACAGTCCGATTGATGATCCTATCGAATAGTACGCTACGAACGAAGATGCAGGTCATCTCGATTCGGCGAACAGCGACGACGATAGCTCAACATCGACTAACACGACAAGCTAGACAAGAAGGTCGATTCGTACAACCAGAGGGATACCACTGCAGCGCTACATAGAAGTCAAGGGTTGCGCAAGTGACGAAATCGAAGAACCTCGAAGCGACAAAGAGGCCATCCGAAGCCTAGAAAAGAGCGCTTGGAAATCTGCAATGGAGGAGGAGATCAGTTCTCTCTACGAAAACGAAACATGGGAGTTGGTAAAGACCTGGGAGGAAAATAGTCGGCTGTAAATGGACGTACAAGAAGAAGCTCGATGAGAATGGCCAAGTCGTACGATACAAAGCGAGACTAGTAGCACAAGGCTTCTTACAGCAGTACGGTACAGACTACGACGAGGTGTTCGCTCTCGTGGCAAAACAGACAACACTAAGAACAGTTTTGTCAGTAGCAAACCGCACAAACATGATCGTCAAACATCTCGATACTAGATGCGCATATCTTTATGCTGATCTAAAAGAGGAAGTTCAGAAGTATGGGTTTTAAACCCGGTGAAGCAGATTCATGCCTGTATACCCGTAACAGTGCAGGTAAGCGATGCTTCATACTTATCTATGTCGACGACATGTTAGTAATTTGCAACACGGACGAGGAGTATCGCAGCATTAGCACCACGCTTCAAAAGGAGTTCATGGACTCGAACCTAGGAGACATACGACAATTCCTCGGGATACATGTAGAAAAGGTAAACGGCATTTACACCCTAAATCAGAAAAGCTACATCGAAAAGATTGTTGATCGCCTCGGAAACGAGAACGCTAAACCGTCAAAGATACCAATAGATCCCGGGTACATAAAGCAAAATGAGAAGATTCTTATTGTTGTTGTTGTTGTTGTTTATTGTATTAAGTGATTGGCCAAACAAGCGGCCTTATCACTGAATTAAAACTAAAACTTAAATAACTAACGCAGTACAATGACAAGACGGATTGTAGAGACCGTGAACGGTTTGCGAGATATAGAGACAGGGAACGGTTCTGGAACTTTCCTGAGGAACAAGGATGAGAACATTTCTTCTCTTTCACGCAAGGGTCAAGGAGGATATAAAAAGCCGCGATCGGCCGGAGCAGATCAGAAGGTTCTGGCTCGGCTTACTGTGTGTATCGTGGCGGAATTGAAAGTGAAATAAAGGCTCACAGTTGTGTTACACTTTAGGATCAACAGAATCTAGGTAGGTAGGCAGGTAGGTAGGTAGGTGCCAGTCAAATAAAATGTAACGCTGATTAAACTTACGGGCCATCGCAGTCATTGGGTCGTTCTCGCTGTATGCACGTCTTGTAAGGTCAGTTCTTATTAGTCTGTAGTTACGGAATACTCTAGGAGGGACATTTATGTTGACTCGAGCCAGTAGTTCTGGCGAATCTATCTCACCGACAATAAGTTTGGACAAAAACGTACATTGGGCATTATCACGTCTCCTAGCAAGTATGTCCAGACCAAACAACAAACAACGAGTATGATACGATGGACGAGGGGTTACATTACGCCACGGAGTGAAGTGTAGGACAATACGAGTAACTCTCTTTTGGACAGCTTCTATTCTATTGGACCAAACACTAGAGAATGAACACCAAACTGTAGAACTAAACTCGAGGATGGAACGAACATAGGACTTATACAGAGTTAACAGGCAGTGTGGGTCATTGAGTTCTCTCGAATGTCGACGAATAAATCCTAGCATTTTGTTAGCTTTGTCTAAAATATCACAGTAATGTTGTCGGAAATCTAGTTTGCGATCCAGGGTGACTCCTAAATCCCTGACCGTATTGCACCGCGGTAGTTGTGTCCCTGATATGCTATAGATATACCTTATCGGACTAGCTATTCTAAAGAAAGACATTGACGTACACTTATCAACAGAAATTAGCAGGTCGTTATTGATACACCAGTCAGAGAAAACATCAATCGATCTTTGCAGAGAAAGAGAGTCGGAAGTGTTACGTACGATACGAAACAGCCTAACATCATCCGCATAAAGCAGACAATCTGCTTCCGTAATGGCCAGTATGACGTCGTTAATAAAAAGCGAGAACAGCAGTGGTCCCAAGTTGCTGCCCTGAGGGACGCCAGATGAACTCTCGAAAACGTTAGATGACACCATCGATTTGTACGTAGTAGCTACGTTCAGAGATATAGGACCTGAACCAATTCACCAGCGGAGTAGAGAGACCGATCCGGGCGAGCTTAGCCAACAGCAAGCGATGGTTCACACGATCAAACGCAGCCTTAAGATCAGTGTATACTGCATCCATCTGAGCTCCGGAAGTAAAGGCTGCGTGGCAGTTGGAGACGAATTCCACCAGGTTTGTGGTAACACTGCGTCGAGGAAAGAAACCATGCTGGCGTGTAGAAATATAAGAACGACAGTGATACATTAGCGAGTTTTGTATGACGATCTCAAACACCTTTGCACAAGAAGGCAAGGTGGTTATACCGCGGTAGTTCTCAGCAGAGTTTTTATCCCCTTTTTTGTACACCGGAAACATCACAGAGGATTTCCAGGCCGTGGGTACAGTACTTTGTGCAAAAGAGAGTTGGTAGATTTGAGACAGAGGCTTTGCTAAAAATTCGCGGCATTTGGCAAGGATTGCCGTAGGAATACCATCGGGTCCAGGGTTGTATGAGGTTTTGACCTGCTGCAGAGCACGTAGTTAGACATCAATGTCAACAACATCACAGGGCACATTATTTAAAGCTGCTTCTAATGATAAGCTTGCATCATCCGTAGTAAAGCAGTCCTTGAAACGATCAGCAAATAAGTTGCACATGCCTTCCTTACTGCTTGTGGAGACGTTGTTATATGTGAGAACATCGAGGAGCGAGCTGTTACCGCGTTTTGATTCAACATACCTCCAGAATCGTGTTGGGTGTCTGATGAGCGAGAATTTCACTCGAATGAGATAACGAGTATGAAGTTGTCTGTTATAGCTTCTATATACATTATGGGCAGCAATGAACCTTAATTTGGAGTGTTGTGTACCATTTGTACTGTAAAAGCGAAAGCATGACGCTTTGTTTTGCTTTAGACGGCGTAAACGTGCATCAGACCATGGTGGACTGCGACGCGGTGGCATTAGAGGACAGCAATCAGATATAAGCGCCAGTAGTGTTGTGTTAAATAGTTCCAATGCTGAGTTAACATCCGGACTCACGGTTTGGTGCGGTAGAACGCCAGGAACGAGCTTTATTGCCAGCACCAGTTAAGTGTAGTTCAACAGGAGGATGATGAACATCAACGGCAACCATAGGGAAGGGTGACACCACCGGTGGGGCACAATAATGTAGGATCTCGTCAGAGACAATTATGAGATCGAGAATGTTATTCGATGCATTAGGTATAAAGTTGATCTGAGAAAGCCCATTACTATAGATGCAGTCAAGCAAAGAGCGGCAGTTGTCCGTAATTCGTGAATTCTCATAATTGATTCGCAGTGCAGGAACGTTAGAATCATCGGTGTTCCAGGAAAGATTGGGGAAGTTAAAGTCCCCGAATAGGAGAAACGTATCGGTGGTTGCACAAGCAATATTATCTATGGTGGAGCAGATAGTTTGCATGGTAGTAGTGTTGTTTACTAAATCTGGAGGAATGTACACTACACCCGTGATAAAAGTACGTTTATTACCATAAACTCTTACCCAGAGTTGCTCAACGGTATCCTGTGTAGGACAAAGTATTGTACGTAGGTGTGAAGCAACGGCAATAAGAACCCCGCCACCGATTGATTTTTTACTATTTTTGCTGCTGCGGTCTGTTCTATACACTGTATAATTATCCGGGAACAATTCCGAGGAATCAATCGTTGAATCCAACCATGTTTCAGTCAGGATAATAACGTCATAGTGGGTTGTAGAAACATAGTCAAATACTTGATTGCATTTAGATTTCAATCCTCTAACGTTTTGGTACAGGAACAATAATTCGTCAGTATTATTACGGCAGGCGACCCCTGTAGGATTGACATGATAGCCGTGCGATTGTGTGAGTGTAGTGTCCGTTCTTTGGCGATGGTTTGTTTTGATTTCACGATCATTAAGTTGCGTGCGCCTCTCGTCAAGCACTACCTCAGTGGAAAAAAATTTGTTTGTTGTAGGAAAAACAATCGTCTGGTAAGTGCAATTATTATTTACTAACGTTGTTTCAGCGCCGGTGTTCTTCGTTTCTTGAGACCTGTCAGGATGATTTGTGTGGTTGTAGGGGAAAGCGGGGCAAAATGGGCATGTTAAGCAGTTTACTGAATATTCTATTGAATATGCCACAAAACACAATTATTCATGCATTATTGTATGCCTCCACTATTTATCTATGGATTAAAATTGCCACATAGAATGAAAACAACTTAAAATCATGAAAACAGTGTAAAATAAAAGTTGATGTTTTACGAGAAGCTATTTTGACACGCGGGGTAAAATGGGCATAGCCCTGGGGCAAAATGGGCATATGTAAACAAACTGTGAAACGTCAAAACACTGGGGTAAAATGGGCCACAACAACTGCGCTTAGGTAATGGTCTATGCTTTTGCGCACCGTTTCGTGAATTGTATTTTCGTTCTATCTTTTGTTTTGCTGGTCAGGAAAGCCCTTAAAATTCTTCCAAAAATATGTTATCAAAATTAAAACAGTTTTTACACGTTTAAATCTACAAAATCGATTCTTTTGAAGCTGTGTCTGTTATCATTATTGAGGCGACAAATACAACACCATAGCCTCACCAAACGCCATTTGTCAAAAGTATCTGCCCATTTTGCCCCAAGCGTAACTGCCCATTTTGCCCCACGTGAAGCATTTTTGTATTTTATGTTATATTAGTAAAAATACGCATTCGATCGCCTTGCTTTCTTCAGACAAATTGTATAGAAATATCATATCTTTAATAATATATAATGTAAAACTTCAACGCATCCCTGTGACACTGGGTTAAGCTTATTTTCGAAGTGACAAAAATTACATCAATATGCTACTAAACCTTATTTTGCACTTTTCTTGGTTATTTGTTGTGTTAGGGTTATGAAACTTACATGGTGTTCATAAAACACTCTAATGAATACATTTTGAGCATTGGAAAGTAGCTTTGTAGTCAAATAATGCTTAAATAGAGGGTGCCCATTTTGCCCCACATGCCCATTTTGCCCCGCTTTCCCCTAAGTGTGCGCGATGTGCGTGGACTGAATACCGGTGAATATTAGTGGGTTTGCGGTGTTGGTGATGTGCGTGGAGTGTGTGCCGATAAAATTGTGTGATCCAGCAGTGGCGGTGAGCGAATATTTAGCACCGTAGGCAAAGTTGTAGGGGTGGAGAGACCCATTGGCGGTTGTATACGAAAATTTGCACTCGGCTGTTGAGTTCGGTAGTCAATGAATTCACGTACTGATAGGCCAAGAGGCCAGGTGTCAGAGGAAAGAGCTTTGTCACGTAGTGATAAAGGCACTAACACTTTAAACGACAGGAATGAGAGTGTAGCCGTATTTGTACCCTGGCGAATAAGACAGTATGCTGTAGCATCGTCAATGGATAAAGCTTGTTTGACCATTTGTACAATTTGGTCACTGGTTGTATCGGGAGAGAGCCGGGAAGTATACAACGCGCATTTTTGCACCGCGGAATGAGCGGGAACTATTTTGATAGGAAAAGCTGCTATATCCTTTTTTGTGCCAGTTATCACAGGTGGTGCATGAGTTTTGCGTTGAACATCGTCAATTCGCTTCGTATTGTTGTTTTGGCTATTTCTTTGATTGCTCGTAGCACCGAATGTAAACAATGCGTGATTGTCCTTAATGACATCGGAAAACAAACGTTTGGATGGTGTTTTAGTTAGTGAATTTCTCAACTGGTAGAGAGAGGAACGTCTGTACTGATTGAACGCTTGCGCTAGACTCCTTCTTTATTCCTTGTTTCCTTCATTCGTCCCCTCAATACAATTCCCAAGCAACAAATTCAAGTGACAGAAGGTCATACGTTTATACCGTACAAATTCATTACTCAACATAGCCGCCCCCCGTTGAAAGGTAGCTTTCAACCCTTATTACGAAACCTCTCTTTCTTCCTTCTGTCCGGGCAGTATGCAGATCTTGGTGATGGCTCTTCTGTAAATTCCATCCTTCGTTTTCACATCAACCACTCGAACCAAGCCGTCATCACCAGGATAAATCTTCAGCACTCGGCCGAAGCGCCATTTGAGAGGGGGAAGGTTGTCCTCCTTCAGCAGGACCATAGTGCCCTCCCGAACGTTGTCTCGCCTTGAAGTCCACCGGGTACGCGGATGCAAACCAGACAAGTAGTCTCGATTCCATCGCTTCCAAATCCGCCGAACATACTCCTGCAATTGTTGATAGCGGTCCAGGCGGTTGCCTGGAATCTCAGCATAAGATGGCTCAAGGACCGATGTAAGCGCCCGTTGAATCAAAAAATGACCCGGTGTCAGAATTTCCAGGTCCTCTGGATCGTTGGAAAGTGCAGTTAACGGTCGCGAGTTCAAACAAGCCTCCACTTGAACTAAGATAGTTTCCAGGTCGTCTCGCCGCAAGATACTGGATCCTATCGTAGCCTTGAGATGCCGTTTCAGCGACTTCACTGCGGCCTCCCAGATCCCACCGAAATGGGGTGACCGCGGAGGGATGAAGTTGAAGGTGATCCCTTCCGTTCCGCAGTAAGTTGTAACAGCATCCTGATGTTGTTGTTTCTGGAACAGCTCATACATCTCCTTGAGCGCTCGATCAGCTCCCCGGAAATTTTTGGCGTTGTCGCACTGGATTACGGATGGTTTACCGCGACGAGCTATGAAACGCTTCAATGTAGAAATGAAGGCTGGAGTAGACAAATCGGCAATAAGCTCCACATGTACTGCCTTGATCACAAGACAGACGAAAACAGCAACATAGCATTTGATTGGAGCAGCCTTCTTGTTGGTTTGTCTATAGAATAATGGACCACACAGATCCACACCAGTGTTGTAGAATGGGAGAACTGGGTTTACGCGTTCTCTGGGCAAATCTCCCATGATTTGCTCTGCCGTTGTTGGTTTGGATCGGAAACAACTTACACACTCATATACGACCTTTCGTGCCAGGTTGCGTACGCGAAGGGGCCAGAATCTCTCACGCAGGCTAGATATGAGCTCTTGTTGTCCCGCATGCAGATATTGTCGATGATAAGAACGCGCAATCAGTAGGGTCAATGGGTGAGAAAACGCTAAAATTATCGGATGTTTGCGTTCATACGAAACAGGCGCGTTTCGCAAACGACCACCCACACGTAGGATACCCTCTTTCAGAATAGGTGTTAGCGTTTTCAGTTTTGAGTTCGGCTTGACCGCTCCAGTTTGACGAACATCCCGAAGCTCCTCAGCAAAGGTTTCTTGTTGGGCCAGACGAACGAGCGTTAGAGACGCTGACACTAATTCATCTATTTTTAGAAACCCCTTTCGTAGATTTCCGCGGTGTGTCGGTTGACAATTGTACATGAATCGCAGCAGATATGCCGTAAGTCGCACCAATTTTTCGTAAGATGAAAAAAGATCGAATAGAAAATTTGGCGGTACCTGTTGAGATGTGGCTACAATCGATCGCTCTTCCAAATCTTCCGAGGAAATTTCAGTATTGGGTTTGTTCGTAGGCCAAGCTTGACTTGGAAAATGCAACCATGAGGGCCCTTGCCACCAAAGTTGGGAATCCATGAGCTGCAAAGGCATCATTCCCCTGGAAATAATGTCAGCTGGATTGTGCTCGCTGGCCACATAACTCCAAGGCATCTTGTAGGTTTGGTGCTGGATTTCCGCAACTCGGTTCGCAACGAACTGTTTCCAACGGGAAGGACTGCTTGAAAGCCAATGAAGAACTATCGTCGAATCAACCCAGAAGTTGATTTTAAGCTCCAATTTCACCCCTTGCTTCACCTTCTGCCATAAGTGTGATAGTAACAACGCTCCCGACAACTCGAGCCGTGGAAGGGACACGTTTTTCTTCCGTTTGGTATTAGGTATCGGTGCCACCTTTGACTTAGCACATAACAACCGTACTGAGACTTGGCCATCGGACGATTCTGCTCGTATGTAGATACAGGCGCCATAAGCCCGTAGGGAAGCATCACTAAATCCGTGAGCTTCAATTCGCACTGTTCCACCAATTGCTCGTCGTGGAATTGTCAAGCTAGTCAGATCAGCGAGTTGTTCTCTGAAGCGCAACCAGAATTGTTGCCGTTCAGACTCCAAAGGTTCATCCCAGGTATTTTCGTTCTTCCAGAGCTCCTGCATGAAACACTTTGCTACTACAATGACTGGTCCTAACAGTCCAAGAGGATCGAACAACTTAGCTGCGTCTGATAACGCAATGCGTTTGGTGATGATTTCTGATTCCTTCCAACCAGGCACACTAAACCCTAGCTGGTCCGATGATGGCATCCATCTTAAACCTAAAGCCTTGATGGATGTGCTGCGATCGATGTTCAAAACATCTCCCTCGATTTGTAGTTCAGCTGGTATTTGCTCCAGTAACTCAGACGAGTTTGAAGCCCATTTGCGCAGGTGAAATCCTGCCGATTGTAGAAGCTGATTTATTTCGCTGCAAATAATCCGGCCATCTTCAACAGATTCCACACCGGTGATCATGTCATCCATGTAAAAATCTTGCTCGAGGACCTTGGATGCCCTGGGATATCTTGTTTCTCCTTCCTTAGCCAACGCTTGCAGACAACGGGTGGCCAAGTAAGGTGCGCAGGCTGTGCCGTACGTAACGGTTTTCAGCTGATAGATGCGAATTCTATCATCAGCAGATTCTTTCCACAGGATGCGTTGAAGTGGACGATCGGATTCCTTCACCCAAATTTGGCGATACATTTTTTCAATGTCAGCCAAAATCGCAAATCTGGGTACTCTAAATCGGAGTAACAACGACAAAAGATCATCTTGCACTGAAGGTCCCACCATCAGTGCATCGTTGAGGGATACCCCTGTATCAGTAGAACTGGATGCATCAAATACGACTCTTAGCTTAGTCGTGAGGCTGTCGGGTCGTACTACACAATGATGCGGCATGTAATATGTCTTTCCAATGTCATGGCGGTCAGATGGAATTTCTTCCATGTGTCCTAGATCGAGATACTCCTGTAGGAATTTAGAATATCCCTGCTTCAATTTCGAGTCGATATTTAATCGCCTACAGAGCGATTGTAGCCGCCGTGATGCAGCTTCATAAGAGTCACCTAGTTGATTAAGCCTTTCAGTACGCGTTGGTAAGGCTACCACGAAACGGCCTTCGTGGTCTCGTGAAGTTGTTTGTACAAATGCTGCCTCACACTCAGCTTCCTCGACGGATAACATCGCAGGGGAGTAGCAGCCTTCCAGTTCCCAAAACCGGCTTAGTTGGTCATTCAGCGTCATGACGTTGAGCACTAAGGAAGAGTGTGTTAGACCTTGGCTTACCTGACCTGAGACAATCCAACCCAGCTCCGTGTTTTGCAGTAGTAGTTTTGGGCTATTCAACCGAAGAATGTTACCCAAAAGTAGATCGTTGTAACCTTCTCGCCCAATAAGTAGATCAATTGGCCCTGGCTCATAGAAATGAGGATCCGCCAACGTCACTCCCTTCGGTAGGTTCAATCCTTCCGGATTGACTGCATGTGCTGGCTGGTCCCACGTCACTTCTCGCAGCACATGGAACTTCCAGCTTGCCTTGAAGGTAGAGCAGTGAGAGTGGATAGCAAGGCTCACAGAATGATGAGACGAATGCTGTGCCTTCCCTATTCCACCAAGCAGATGATGCTCGTTCCTCTTCTGGACTCTCAACAGCTGTACCAATCGTTCCGTAACAATGTTGATCTGTGAACCTCCATCCAGTAAAGCTCGAGCCCAGATACGTGTTCCGTCAACATTCACTACTTGTACCATTGCTGTTGGTAACAGGATTATTTTTTCGAAATTGTTGCGCGCACAATGTTGAACAATAGAAGCCGGTGTAGCTGCTTCTGCATTTGATGTAGACGGCAGTGATGACGCTGATGCTAATGACGACTGATCAATTGGAGAATTCGGTTTGTGAAGCATCGTATGATGATTTCGCTGACATACACGGCAAGATCCGGACGAACAATCCTTTCGCTGATGACCCGCCGACAAACAGTTAAAACACAACTGTCCGTTCCTCACCAGCTCGTGTCGCTTTTCCACAGATGCATTTCGAAACACTTCGCACAGGTACGCAGCATGTGAAGCCCTTTTGCAGAATGAACAAACCTTTGTGGCCGGCTTAACCACGCTGTACACTTCGTTGCGGGTTTTCATTCTGCCTCCAGCTGTTGTTGCTTCACTTGTTCGATTCCTGTCTGGAGCCATGGCTTGCAAAACAGTTGCTTGGCTGCGAAGGAATTTCATGATCTCGTCATACGTGGGAACATTGGTTGAGCTATGATGTATTTCCCATTGTTTAAGTGTGGCCAGGTCTAATTTAGAGCAGACCATGTGAGCTAAGAGCACGCTCCATCCTTCCGTGGCCACTCCCATTCTAGTCGTCATTTTAACACCACGCTCAAAACTGTCAATTAAAGAAATCAGTGATTCGTATGATTCCTTTTTCATGTGTGGTATCGCAAATAATCCATCAAGATATCGTTTCACCACTAGCTTTTTGTTTTCGAATCGCGATTTCAATACTTCCCAGGCAACAGAATAATTTGCGTCGGTGATTTCGATGTCTCCTACTACGTTAAGAGCATCCTTTTGAAGAGAGCCTTTTAAGTATCGTAGCTTGTCTACGTCGGCTAAATTCTTATTGCGATCAATAAGACTGAGAAAGGCATCTCGAAACGGTAACCAATCTTCCATCTTTCCATCAAAAGTTGGCAAGCGCATTTCGGGAAGTTTTGTGTGTGGCATGGTATCGCGTGTTGGTGTGGAAACTACACTTGATGACAAGTTTCTTTCAATTGCCAATGAAAGCTCAAAATGGCGGTTCTCGAAAGAGGCGTACTCTTCTTCTTCTTGTTCGAACTGTGCATTGGAAGAAGAAACCAAATTGTTGGTGTGCCATGTTTCATATTCCGTGGATAGCATCGACAAGCGTGACGCACATCCTTTCAGAAAAGCGGCATCCGCTCTTGTTGCATGCTGTAGTGCTTGATCAATGCGGTCCAGCCTTTGGTCGAAATGCTGACGCATTCGCTTTCTTTTCTCCGCCAGCATTGCTGCTGTTGGAAAAGTAGGACTTGAATTTACTGATTCAAAACCTTCAAACTCACTCTCCGAAGCTTCTCTTGCCACGGCTGCCCTCAGTATTGGATTGGCTTGGCCATGATCGCTGTCTGATGCAGCTTGCACATGTGATACACGATGCGATGCGTCTTGTTCCTCAAACGCCGCCGACGTCGTTGGAACTGGTGAACCAGGCATTTTCACTTGTAACAAAAAACACTTTTCACAACACTGAATGTTCGTAAAATAGTTCAATTTGTCCCGTACACTACCCGTAGAATTAGTTCAAACCACGCGGTTTTATTGTTCGCACACTCACGCACACACCCGGATTAACACGCGCGGATCGTATTCTTCGCATACACTCACACACGCACACACTCGGATTAACACACGCGGAACTTTGCTTTACCCGAGAAGAGAGAATTGTTCACTCGCGCACACGCTCACTCCGTTTGAATCACGCGCGCGAACCTTTATCTTAACCCGAAAAGAGAGAATTGTTCACTCGCGCACACGCTCACTCCGTTTGAATAACGCGCGCGAACTGTATTGTTCACAATACGTTTGTTAGCACCGACCACGTTTTCCACGAATTAAAACGTTCGATATGCCTTAAGTAGAGAACTTGCCTCCTTGCACTGAAAACACTTCTTGCGTATTCGAACGACTGATGATCGATCACAAGCAAAAAGATACCGTACCGACCGCGTTTCCACAGATTGAAAACGTTCGATGTACGTGTATAGGGAACTTGCTCACCTACACTTGAAACATACAACTTTTAATTCAATGTTCACTAACACTTGAACAATATATTGTTCAACAAGCGTCCAAAAGACTTGACCGTGAGAAACAATAACTGGCACCGACCACGTTTCCACGTATTGAAAACGTTCGATATGCTTTGTACAGGAACTTGCAAACCTGCACTGGTAATTTCTTGTGAATTCGAACGGCAGCGGTTCGACGACACACAATAATGTATCGCACCGACCACGTTTCCACAGATTGAAAACGCTCGATGTGCGTGTGTAGGTAACTTGCGCACCTACACTGGAACAAACGATACCACCAACGACGTTCCACGAATTGGAAGTCAGGTACTCGGTTTGTGGGGACACTTGCACTTCCGCACTGAAGCTACACAACACTTCTCACCGAAAACGTTCCACACTTTGAACGCTCGATGCACCAAATGTTGCGTATCTGGACTTCACAATTAAGCCACTTGTGAAGTGCACGATCTAACGCATGCGTATGCTCAAGTATGAGCCTGTCCGAACGCGCACAGCTATTTTACACGCACACTGAATGTCCTAGTGTCCAACTCACACTGTGACACTCGCGCGAACAATACACTGCCGTTATGCACACTTCCTCTATCTCTCTACGAGTATCGAAACAGCAAACGCACAATACACTGCCACTAATGCACCCGTGTGCAACGAATTGTCGTTATCTCGATAGCCAATTCTATCCGGTTCTACGAAGGACCATAATGTTTTAGTTAGTGAATTTCTCAACTGGTAGAGAGAGGAACGTCTGTACTGATTGAACGCTTGCGCTAGACTCCTTCTTTATTCCTTGTTTCCTTCATTCGTCCCCTCAATACAATTCCCAAGCAACAAATTCAAGTGACAGAAGGTCATACGTTTATACCGTACAAATTCATTACTCAACAGATGGATTTATGCGACGAATTTTTGCGGGAGGGTGACTGCTACGTGGAGTTTTTAGGTCAAGTTGGCTCATCCGTGCAAACCCAGTTTTAATTTCTTTAGTCAATGGCTCCATAACGGTCTTGATGCTTTCGGCTACTGTCGTTATTGCCGCCTGGAATCCAGATTGCATGGCTGCGTCTTTTACGAACTTGGTGCGCGGATTCATGAAGACGTTGTTGCAGCCAATACAGCACCAGTGTAATTGTTTATATTCCGAAATGCGCAGGAACAGATCAGCGGGAACCGAAGTGCAGCGCTGATGAAATGGAGAGTCGCACAGGCAGCAGCTGATAGATGCCTCCGCAATTTCCATAGTGCAGGCGTTGCAAATACGGGCCATTCTACGGGAAACGGTGCAGGTTGTCATTGCAGCAACAAGAGCGATGGCGGTCAGGACGCGTGAACTCAGAAGCGATCCGAAATGCGAAATATGCGCGAGTTTTTGGGTCACAGAGATAAACGCACTAATGCACGATATACGAACGGTGTTCTAAAATACTGTGATTATACAGAAACCGAAAAATAGTGTGATAAACAGCGCGATTTTCAAGAAAATATACAGAGCAATATGCGAAAGCGACTTTTACGTTAAACGTCAAACTGTCAGTCTTATGGAAACCAATACCTCCTACAGATCGTTGGTTGGATGTTTGCTATATGTAGCGGTGAATATGTAGCGACACAACGTGTAACCGTTTCTTAAGACGCGTTACGCATAGCAAAGACATACATAACGCATCGCGCGTAACGTATAGCACTCACTCACCTACTAACACTAACAATAGCAAACGATTGCACTACTACCATTAGATATTAGATTAGAATTGTATTTTATGTTAGTGTTGTGTCCGCACAAATGAAACATGGACGGTGATGTACGGCACAAACAGAACATATATTTTAAACTATTTTTTGGCATCGTTATACAATAAATACGGATATGAATAGAAACGCACACACACACGCAATGCGGGGAGAGGACGACTGGTTCTGCTCGCGCCGCGATCCTCACTGAGGACGTCACCGGATGACAGGCCTGCTGTCAACGGCGAGCCCTCAGGATGAGGGAGCGGTCTGTCCACAACATTTCCCCGTTTTAATCAGGCCGGTACGGCTTAAGCCGACGCAGTGCTGCGCTCGCTCGTTCCGTTGCAGCCGCTGTGATGTTGTTGTTGTTGTTGTCGGTGTTGTTGTTGTTGGTGTTGCTGTTGGTACCACTGTCGTACGTGGTTGCACCGGACGCCGATGATGCTGCTGAGGCAGCTCTCCGGATTAGGCATGTGTAAAATGAACGAGAATCGCACCGTTCGAACAGTTCGGTAAAGTGCACGAACGAACGAGGTTCTTAACAAAAACAACGACCAGGACTTTTGGAAGAAACTGACTACACCGAATGCGTTCGAACGTTCCGTTCAGTGTTCGACGGCACACATAAATGTGGTAATAAAACGTGCAAAATCATATTGCTTTCTCGCTCTTTCTCGCACCGTGCGAACGGGTCGTCAGAGATCAAAATGTACCCTGTTGGTGTTGAAATCGTACCCATACAACTCAATTCCTCGAACGCCGTCGAATTTGTCCAGCAGTGTTCGATACGTGTGCTGTTGGTGTGGAAATCGTATCTATACGACTGAATTCATCGAACGCGTTCGAACTGGTATTCGCGCCCGCTGCGCAAAGCGACGGAAGGCGTTATGGCGTTCTGAGAATTTTATCATGCCTTCCTTTTCTCTCCAACGGCAAATTAGTCGAGCAGCTCGTCGAGCTGCCCGTCCCTGGCTCCGCCTCATACCCCTCGCCTGAGCGCGCTGCCGAAGGTTTGGATGTGTTGGTGCGTCAGACGGCCAATCGCTGTCAGCCATCGTCCGTGCTCTTTCCCTCCATAGCGCCATCTCTTTCTCGCGTGTGGTCAATGCTCATGAGTTGCTGTGGCGCTTAAAAGCCGTTAACAAACATTGCGGCGATGAAGTTGCATTTTCACAAATCAAACCAAAAAAGCGCAATGAGTTTAATCGATGCAATGTAAAAATGATTACGGAATCGCTAGCGCACGATGGAGGGTTTGCTGTGCAACGCGCAGAACCATAATTCGCTCTAACACGTTTCTAACACTAAGCTTTTGCTTTCGTCTGTTGTGGATTACATAGATATGCTAAGCATCCTGCGCATGTGTGTATGCAAAACTGTCGCCAAATGTAATTTCTTCCGGAATGTTATAATCCATCGGTCAAAGAAAGGAAGGTGTTCATGAAAGGCGGAAAGACGAATTGAGGCCCCTGAGGAGGGGGTACTGACATACAGCTGTTGGAAGATTGAACAGTATACTTAAAATGCCAGCGGATGGGGGTGGGGGGGTGGCCATGGGACCCCTACGATCATCGGTCACAGGCCCTAAAATTGCTGTCGCCATGGGGGGAGGGGAGGTGCAAATGGTTCTCCAGCCACGGAGCCCTAACGACCATCTTTCCCGGGGCCTTTGTCGCTAATAATCTGTCCACTTGTAGACATACGGCATACTACAGACTAGAAATCTTCGGCGATCGCCTAGTCCGCCTACCGTTAGATCCACCGCTGGTTCATGACGGTGTTTTTTTTTATCGTGGAGGTGCATCCTTCCCCCTGCCTGCTGCGTATGCACCGGGCAGGAGACAGTGTGGCAGTATGCAAGTTGCACACTGGATAGGAGCGGGCCCGCGGCACCGCCATCATTCCAGACATCTGCATGCCCGTCGTGGGTTCTAATCGCGTATGAACCGTCCGCCGTAGGAAGGGCTGACTATCCGGCTACGTGGTACTCAAGTCCTGAAAAGACCGACATGATCGCGTAGGCCATTACGCCAATAATAAGAATAATAATAAGAAGAAGAACTTAGCATAGCAGTCCACACTCGGGGATGGTTTTTGTTTTGACTTTGGTGCTGCCGGGTCTACCGCTGTGGGGCGACAAATGCATGGAATGCACTCGACCAAAACATGAACCTACCCATCCGAGCCCATTCCAAGGCATTGCCGGTCAATCGGCGTTATGATAATTACTCCAAACCAACAAGCCATCAGATTCTGGACGGACAGGTGCAGCACCATACGCGCACCGTAATAAACAAATCCAGAATCCTCTTTTGTAGGGATTCAATTCAAAATGTTGTTTCCACTTGCGTCCGTTAGCTGAATTAGAAATAAATGTACAATATATCACACGCACGTTTGCTTAGATCGTGTGTCTTTTTAATACCCCCAACAGCAGAGCCGATCGCAAAGATGTCAATACCAATGGTTGTGTTGTCTGTCAGGTAGCGAGATCGAAAATGCGTGGACGTTGTAGCCGCAGCGGATGAAAATGTACGCATCAGAATAAAATAGTTTTGGGGTTTCCAAACGCACGCACACACACAAACACACAAACACGCGCGCGCAAACTCACACACAAACACGCGCGCGCAAACTCGCACACACACACACACACACATACACGCGCGCGCGTGCGCGCGCACATGCATGAACGCGCGCACGCCAGCACGCACGCACGCACACACACACGCACGTACGCGCGCCCGCGAGCATGAAAGCGCGCACGCCAGCACGCACCCACGAAAACGCGCTCGCGAGCATGCACCCCCGAAGTCGCGCAAAAACGCACTCCCCCCACCGCCCCCCCCCCACCGCCCCCCCCCCACTAGACCACCCTCCCCCCCCCTCCACGCATGATCGATTACGGCTACCTTGTCGGTAGAACGGTTGGTTCAGCTTTCTTGTAGCATCCTCATCCCTAGTGCCGGGCGGGTGGGGGATCGCGACATGATAGAGAGAACGGTCACTTTCCCCGCGCTGTGTGTGTGCGTGTGTGTGACGAGACCCAAAAACGCGAGACAGATTTCGGCACATTGAAAAAAATATATTTTTTAGTCACTATACACTATGCTTCATGATGCTTAGAAGGTCGTTGAAGCATCAAACATGTTCAAATTAAAAAATATTAGATTAGTGTTAGACGTTCTCCTACGCTTGTTTTAAATAGCCTTCTTCACCCTCAATTGGCAGGGGCATCGAATGGTCTCATCAGCAGCGGCACGAAATAAAATAAACCATCAATACACCGATAACACTTTGAATCCCAATCCAGCTTCTCCCACAGCGTCTCAAGGCCACACACAAATTAATAAATGCTAACACCCACCAATAACAATACACAACCGCAATGCACATATGAGTATCAACGCATACACCGCAACAGCCAATCAGCTGGCGGCGGAAGGCACGGGCAGAAGCGCCGCAAGTACAAGTAAGGCCAGGCAGGGTGAGGGAGGTAGAAGAAGCGGACGAAAAAATGGGCGCCAATATTTTTAAATTTTTTGACCGCTTTTTTGCTCTGCCGCCATAAATAGTTCGTCCATTTCGCCAGCAGATGGCGCTAAACTTGCTCGACCCAGCGCAGGAATCGCTGAAGTCCAGCGCGGGGATCGGGCCAAAATCTGCGCTGGCTAGCGCAGATTTTGGTACATTTTCTGCGCTGGAAACTGCTCGAATTTGCGCAGCGGGAACGTTTTTCAGACACAAACCCGAACACTTGCAAATACACAAAAAAAGCACTATCTTTCTACACACACACACACACACACACACACACAAACACACACACACACACACAAACACACACACACACACACACACACATCGTGTTGTCTCGCTTACACTACAGCATCGAACCATCGCTCCGTATGTCCCCCCCTCCTACGCGTACAAAACCACCAGTACAGCGCAACGCTTTGCCGGAGATGGTTGTGCGCGTTTCGTTCTAAGTCCCGCGTGCAGTGTTTGTGCGTTGGTACGCATTTCGTCAAAATCTCGTGCGCTGGTGTGTTTTGGTGAAGTGTGAAGTAAAAAAACAGTGTGTACAGACGCATATGCAGTGCGGGCATCGACAGGTAAGGATCCATTTATTCACAGATATGTGTTTGCTGGATAGAGGTCGTACTTAGCAGCACGACGACATGATGTGTGTTTTTGTTAGGTTCTAAATGTGTGACGAAAGTTTACATTAAGTTTCAATAAAGTGTTTAATGTAACCAAAAATTACCGTGTTTGTGTTTGCTTTTAGAATAAGTGCGCATTTGCGATCGTGTCTATTCATGAAAGAAAACGAGAAACGAAAGAAACAACTATCTTTACATGTGTTCGTAGCATGGCTCGAAAGAACACAAACACATTGAGAACTGCAGAGCGCACCGTGCGTTACGGGTGGGGTGGGGGAAGGCTCGCGTGAGTGGGTAACTCATTGGTCGAAGGGACACTGTGGCTGGTATTATTGAATCCGTTCGTAGCGGGAACATACGGCGCTCACATGAAATTCTAGGGATGGCAACACATTTCTTCCGCCCGGTCCTGCAACGCCGCGGTGAATAACTGTAGCAACCATCTAGTACGTTAGGAAAATGAGTGTCGGGACGTACGCCGCCGCTACGAACGTATTCAATAATACCAGCCTGTATTTCGACAGCGTCACTCAAATCACTAAAAAAATACACTCATTTTGCCGGACGGGTAGGAGCACCCAGTGCGTGAGTGACTCGAACGTGAGTTCTGTGAGTTTCAGTGACTTATCGTTGCGTTCGTTGCGTTGTGTGTGGTATCCAAACATCACCGGTATCCTCTCAATAATCTCAGAGAGAGTTTGTATGGAAACCGCTTATGCTTATTCTCTGCTTATTCTCTGCTGCTTGGTATAACCAGAACTCAGAGAATAAGCATAAAATGAACCGGCACTCAGTGACGTCATGGATTGGATCGAATCCTGTCCGGAGAATGACTGTTCCAAATCGCTCAAGTCATCACCACACCCGCTGTCAAAATTAAATTAAAACGAAACTCTTTTGTTTACTTTTTATTCAAAGATAGCCGCGTCGCTTTTCGTGCGCTTATAAATCCCAGTTTTTGTGTAGATTTCTGTGTACAAGCTTGATTTCCTTGCTACCTATCCGTGTTACCTGTAAGTATGGAGATAAATATTAAAAATAAGACATTTTAAAGACATGCAAAACTCATATACTTACTTTTTACAGCTGTGATTGTGGGTGGTTGTTGTGTGCAATTCGATCGGGAGTTGCTAATTGTTGTTCACCTGTAAAACCTGTAAGTTGGATGAAATCAAATTGTATGTTTTTCAACTATTACTTTACATTGAAACTAAATGAAAAACTAAAAATAACATAATTGCAGGTTACCATGAGCGGTTCGAATGTGCAACATGAAGCCCTGCGCACACGATACCTTTCGTGCTGGGCCCGGCCGGTTGATTGCTGCCCTGAGCATGCTCATCCTTCAGAGCAGATAAGCAGCGGGAAAAGACCGCTCCATCAATTCGCATCACCGCATCACGGAACGGCATGGCACAGCGCGGCAACCGCCGACAATTTGCCCGTATCCTTGTGACCAAGTCACGAATAAGCTCAAGCATCTATCCCTCAACGTCGCGGTTCAGAAAATCGTGCGGGATCTCGATCAGGAACGCCTCCAATACGCCCTTGTTCGACACGTCGAACTCCTGTGCCATTTCCTTCCGTGCCATGCCCAGCGCCAGCATCAGGTGACACGCTGCGCAGATCAGTTGAATATCACCGTACTCGATGCCGTTGTGTAACATTTTCACCAAGTCCCCGTCACCGCCTATGCCAATTCCTTCACAATACGGATCACCGTTAGATTTGGCGCATATAGCCTACTGGGAGGAAGGTCACATACATTACAAACCATTCAATTAAAACACAGGAACAAATCTTACATCCGCGGAAAATGCGTCCGAGTGTGGGTGGTAGCGAGCCCCTTTTTCTGCACCCCTTCACAGCTGCAGAGGGTATCGACTATTGACTATCCCCGCCAGGAACAGTTATATACCAAAAATCACACCCTAAAATGAAACAATCATCGAAATTAAACACAAGCACACCTTACCTCAGCGTCGGCATCGTGCGTGAAGGCTAGAAATTTCATCCGGTTTTATTCCATGCTCCAACTAAATCTAAATCATACTTCCGTGGTTGGTTTTATGTTTATTCTACAAAACAAAACGTTTTTAATGATAAATATCATATAATTTGCATAAAATACTTACAAAATCACGGCACACGCGAACACTTGTTGTTTACATTTTAGCTTCACTCTCATTTGACATGTCAAAAATTTGCAAGCCCCAAAGCAGGGATCAAAAAGAGGGGTGGGAGGGGAAAGAAGGTGATGAGATCGAAGCGGCACGAAATGACCGTTGCAAAAACCGCATGCTCAGAACGCTAAGTCCCAGAAGAGGGAGATCGAGCTACGAATGTGACAGAGAGGGCATGAGAAAATGAGAGAATTTGAGTGCCATTGTCGGGAGGGTATACTGTGTGCGTAGTGAGTGTATTACGATCATCGAGTGCGTGGGTGCCTTTGAGTTAACGTGCGGAAGAAGCATTAAGGTGCGCATACACGTACCGTGCGCGGTTAGCGTCTTAGGGTGCGCATACACTCAAAGAACTAAATGCGCTGCGTATCTGGATTCTCCTGACGGAATGAACGGAAACGAATCGCTTCATCCTCGTCCGCTAGGGTCTGCCCTTAAGGACATAGGCGCCTTTTTTGGTCGTAGCAGCAAGACGCCAAGATCGCCCCCGAATGATAATGTGCAGGGTTCTGTTTCACCGGCGGTGGATGTCGTTGAAGCTACGCCGGAAGAGCAGACTTCAACCAGCATGGAGTGCCAGGAAACTTCCCATCCTATCAAGAAACAGGGTTTCGAGGTTAGTGCCAGCAAACTGCAAGAAGCTCTGATGGTAGCAAGGGAGCTGCATACGTATACGAAGGATCGGAACAATGTACATGCTCCGATAAAAAAGATGTCAGTGAGCATCCTCTCGGCGTTATCGTGTATCGAACTGGAGCTGCTGACTATGAAGTTGCGATCGGAGAGGGCTGAAAAGGCGCTTCGCGAGGTCCAATTGGAACCTCCAGAAACACCTATGACTGGGAAGAGAAGTAGGAAAGCGAGAACGCCAGAGGAAGCAGAGGACGCTAAACGAGCAAAAAACGATGCTCCCTCTTGTAACCGTCCAGATGCCTAGTACAGCGAAGGGGGTAAAAACTCAGAGAACGGTGAGCTATGGAGCACGGTTGTCAGCAAAAAGGCCCAACGCAAGAAGAAGATAGGAACCATGGCGGAGGGTAAGCAAACAAGAGCGGGTGAACACAACGGCCCAGTTAAACCCGTACCGCGACGACCAAAAACGGAGGCAATCCTAGTTGAGACAACTGAAGTATCAACGCACAAAGACATCCTCCGCAATCTTAAAGCTGACACTGAGCTACAGTCGTTCGGCAAACAAGTTGCTCGAATAAGAAGCACAAAAAATGGAGGATTGCTATTTGAGCTTAAGAAAAGTGATCAAACGGAGTGCGAAAGCTTTTCCGGAAAGATTCAACAAGCCATTGGTGAAGCTGGCAACGTAAAGTCTTTGGGACAAATGGAGACAGTAGAAATTCGTTTCATCGACGAAGAAACGGAAGCAGCTGACGTAGAGAGGGATTTGAGAAACCAGATAACTGGCCTCGAAGGCTATAAGGTGGAGGTAACGATGAAGCCTTCCTTCTCTGGTATGCAGACCGCTCTAGTGAAACTCCCGGTAAAGCTAGTGTCGGTGGTTACAGGAGCAGGAAAAGTGCAAATCGGTTGGTCAGTCTGCCCGGTGCGTATAAATATACCGAGCAGAAGATGTTATCGCTGCTGGCAAACCGACCACATTTCTCAGGACTGTTGTGGACCAGACAGAAGGGACTGCTGCCTGCGCTGCGGGGAAAAAGGGCACTTCGCTGCTACGTGTCGTCAGCCACCACGATGTGTGCTTTGTCCAGATGGATCCAACGCGCATCACTCTAGCGGAGCATTCTGTCCAGCGGCTAAGAAAACAGCACCATGGAAGTAGCCCAGATAAACCTAAACCATTGTGAAGAGGCACAGGCACTACTGAGCCAGGTGATGGTGGAGGAGATAGGAGATATTGCTATAGTCTCTGAGCCATACAGCGCTCCAACAGGCTCTAGTAGCTGGGTGGCAGATAAGACTGGGAACGCTGCAATATGGGTGACTGGCAGGTACCCAATACAACGGGTAGTATCTAACACCTTCGAGGGTTTCTGCATAGCTGAAGTAAATGGAGTGTTTTTCTGCAGCTGTTATGCTCCCCCAAGTTGGGAGCTAGAGAGGTTCCATGTTATGTTAGACAACCTCGTAGCAGAGCTGGATGGGCATAGACCACTTGTAATTGCCGGTGATTTCAATGCCTTGGCTGTTGAATGGGGGAGCAAGCAAACTAATAGCAGAGGTGATGCTGTTCTCGAAAGCTTCGCCCGGCTGGGAGTAACGCTGGGAAATACCGGCACAACCCCCACGTTCAACAGAAACGAGAGGACATCAATCGTTGATATTACGTTCTGCAGTCCCACCCTCTCGGAGAGATTGAACTGGCGAGTTAGTGATGCACTCACTCTCAGCGACCATAATGTTGTCAGATACGCCATCATCCAAGGGCATAGGCTAACATCATCATCAGCGCATGGGTCCCGAGTTGGTGGTAGAGGCTGGAAAACCGAATCCTTCAATGAGGATTTTTTTAAGGAGCTTTTAGCTTTCGGAGATTTCGGCGAAGCCGTGAGCGCCTCTCAAATCGTGATAGCCCTTACCAAAGCCTGTGATGGCGCTATGCCAAGAAGAAAACCTCCTAACGGGCGACGACCACCTGTGTACTGGTGGAATGCGTCGATTAAAAGACAACGGGCTGAATGCGTAGCAGCACGGCGCAAAATGCAGCGAAAAAGATGCCCTGAAGTAAAACAACAACTCAGGATCGTATACATTGCGGCTAGGTCAGAACTTAAAAGAGCGATTAAAGCCAGTAAAAGGCAACACTTCCTCAAACTATGCGACGAAATCGCTCGGAAGCCCTGGGGACTTGCCTTCAATACACTCATGAATAAGGTAAAGTCTTCGGAACCTGTAGAACAGTGTCCTGTAAAGCTGAAGAGCATTATTGAAACCCTGTTTCCAACACATGCACCACCGAACCTCAGTCCTACGATCAACACGCCAGAGACTGACCCTGTGCCTATAACGACAGGAGATTATTAGCCTGGCCAATCGTTTAAAATGTGGCAAAGCTGGGATTAGATGGCATCCCCAATATGGCGATCAAGGCTGCTATGTTGGCATACCCTGATGTGTTCAAAAACGTGCTAATGAACACCCTGACTACCGGCCAGTTTCCGTCAATATGGAAAAGACAGAAATTAGACTCGATACCGAAGCCAGGTAAGCCGCCAGGCCACCCGTCAGCTTTGAGGCCCTTGGGACTTGTGGATAACCTGGCCAAAGTTCAAGAGATGGTGATTTTGAACCGCCTAACAAAATACACTGAGGGACCACACGGTCTGTCTGATTGTCAATTCGGCTTCCGGAAAAAACGATCTACAGTGGACGCGATACTGGCGGTGCTGGAAAAAGGTAATGCGGCGATTCAACGGAAGCGATGTGGAGCTCGATACTGTGCGCTCATCACCATCGACGTGAAGAATGCCTTCAACAGTGCTAGTTGGGAGGCAATTGCGGCAGCGGTAGAGCGCATGAAGATACCCCCGCACTTGTGCAGGCTGTTGAGGAATTATCTTGACGGTCGTGTGCTGCAGTATGATACGGCGGAAGGAGTGAAAACCAATGCCATCACCGCAGGCGTACCCCAGGGATCAGTGC
Organism: Anopheles coluzzii; assembly: GCF_943734685.1. NCBI lineage: Eukaryota > Metazoa > Arthropoda > Insecta > Diptera > Culicidae > Anopheles > Anopheles coluzzii. The sequence continues at coordinate 50,978,271 of NC_064671.1, read as the reverse complement.
TTGGTCCCACCCTGTGGAACGTCATGTATGATGGAGTACTGACCCTCGCCCTCCCTCCTGGTGTCGAAATCACTGGTTTTGCAGACGACATCGCTATCACTGTCTCAGCTGTGTCTATTGAGGAGGTAGAGATGCTCGCCACCGACGCAGTCGGTCGGATTGACCGGTGGATGCGGGACGCAAAGCTAGTGATTGCGCATGCGAAGACTGAGTTCATCGTCATCAGCAGTCACAAGGTGCACCAAAAAGCATCGATAATGGCAGGAACTGTACAAGTCGAGTCTACCAGATCGCTGAAGTATCTTGGGGTAGTCATCGATGACCGACTGAAATTTAAGAGCCACCTCGAGGAAGCCTGCAAGAAGGCCATGAAAGCAATAAATGCACTAGCGGCATTCACTCCAAACATTGGCGGACCGAGTAGCAGCATTAGGCGCCTTCATGCTAACTGTGCCATCTCGGTGTTGAGGTACGGAGCGCCGGTTTGGGCGCATATACTAAAGGAGAAGCAGCACCAGAAAACCGTGAATAAGGTGCACAGGAAGTTGGCCATGCGTGTTACTAGCGCGTACCGTACCATTTCGTACGAAGCGGTATGCGTTATTGCGAGCGAGATGCCTCTTTGCATCACCCTCGAGGAGGACTCGAAGAACTTCCGGAAATCGCGTGCGGGGGAATCTTTCACTGAGACTGCCAAGAAAGCCTCAAGGCAAGCATCGATGCGGCAATGGCAGAACGAGTGGAGTAACTCGTTGAACGGAAGATGGACCTACTTGCTGATCCCCGACGTTGCAGCATGGCTAGACAGGAAACATGGTGATGTGGACTATTTTGTCACCCAGGTTCTTTCCGGCCATGGCTGTTTTAGAAGCTATCTGCACAGGCTCAATCGCGCCTCTTCATCTCGGTGCCCTGCGTGCAAGGATGAAGATGAGACGGTGGACCACGTCATGTTCCACTGCCCTCGATTCGCCGAGGAACGCCTGCAGTTGAACGAGAGTTGCAGAGTAGAGGTGGGCCGTTCTAACCTGGTACAAGTCATGCTGCAGCACACCGACTCATGGGAGGCAGCGGCAACAACAATGCGTCTGATCCTGACCAAGCTGCACCAAAAATGGAAGCAAGACCAGCAGCTCGGCGATATTTAAATTCGTCGTGAGTGTATGTGTTAGTGAACGCGTGAGTGCGCGGCGGAAAAAGTGTCTGTTAAATCTGTCTCGCGAACTTTGGCTCATCGTGCAGTAGCGAGGATGAAATGCTAATGCATAAGCCCTGCATAAGAAGCATACCGAAAGGTGAACCCATGGGGAAGGGTATATGGCCAAAGGAGGGGGTTTATTGGGTAAGAATCCCATGTCAACACCCGTGCGACAACGGGAGTCTTTCGAAGATTCCCCCTCCTTGTAAAACAAAAAAAACACACACACACACACACACTCAAACACTCAAACACACACACACACACACACACACACACACACACACACACCCAAACACACACACCCAAACACAAGTAACGTGGCTTAACAAGTGCACGGTGCGTTGAAAAAACCAGGGTCCTATCTTAATGTCCGATACTATAAAACTGTACGACGCCAAGAGCTCATTTGGAATCCCGGCCAAACTAATAAGGCTAGTTAGAATGACTATGACCAACGTCACATTCCAGGTGAGGGTGGATGGAAAACTCTCAGGACCTTTTGCTACCACCAAGGGTCTGCGCCAGGGGGACGGACTTGCCTGTCTCCTATTCAACTTGGCGCTAGAGAGGGCCATCCGCGACTCGAGGGTGGAGACTACGGGAACCATCTTCTATAAGTCAACCCAGATCCTGGCATACGCTGATGCTATAGACATTATTGGTCTGCGGCTCTCCTATGTAGCAGAAGCCTACCAAGGGATCGAGCAGGCGGCAGAGAACCTCGGATTACAGATAAACGAGGCAAAGACCAAACTGATGGTGGCAACATCAGCGGACCTTCCAATAAATAATCCGAATCTACGTAGGCGTGACGTGCAGATAGGTGAATGCACTTTTGAAGTCGTCCCAGAATTCACCTATCTTGGGTCAAAGGTCAGCAACGACAATAGCATGGAAGCTGAGTTGCGCGCAAGGATGCTGGCTGCCAACCGGTCATTCTACAGCCTGAGAAAGCAGTTCACCTCAAAGAACCTGTCGCGACGGACGAAGCTGGGACTATATAGTACCTATATAGTACCGGTACTCACATACGCCTCTGAGACATGGACACTGTCCAAATCTGACGAAACCCTCTTAGCCGTGTTCGAAAGGAAGATGCTCAGAAGGATACTTGGCCCCATATGTGTGGAAGGACAATGGAGGAACCGCTATAATGACGAGCTATACGAGATGTACGGCGACCTCACTGTCGTATAGCGTATAAATCTCGCCAGGCTCCGGTGGGCTGGCCATGTTATACGCATGGAAACGGACGACCCAGCCCGTGAAGTCTTTTTAGGTCATCCACAAAGACAGAGGAGGCGTGGTAGGCCCAAATTGAGGTGGCAAGATGGCGTGGAGGCGTCCGCCATTAAGGCCGGGATAACGGACTGGCAGACGAAGGCGCGAGACCGTGAGCGGTTTCGGACACTATTGAGGCAGGCCAAGACCGCAAAGCGGTTGTAGCGCCGGATAAGTAAGTAAGTAAGTTGGGGAGCATAAAATTTAGCATTTTATTTGTAATAAATAGTTCTAACCGTTTCACAGGGGCGACAGTGGTGTCGCCGTCGAGATGCACCTGTGAAGCTGGAGCGCCGGCGATGAAAGGTGTACAGGGGCAGCCGAAATGCCTCAACACTGTGCCTTATCGGGCTCCGCAATGATGGCTGTGGTGCCGCGACGCCGATGCTGCATCAGTGTGTGTCCGATGACGCTGCAGCGGGCGGGAGTGATGCCGTGTGACGACGGTCCAAAGCGAAATGTCCCCTCGCCTTGTCCGGTATAATGCTGCAGCGGAGTGAGGATCTCTTCGGGGCTTCGCGCAAGACTAAGCGTGCCCATCCTGCGCGATGGCGGTTGCGCGATGGCGGTTGCGCGATGGTGGCATCCGTGCTGCGTAGGTCCTTTGTAGGATCCCCCCTACGCGAGGAGGATCTCATCCTCGTCGCCACTGTTTTGTCCACACAAATGAGTCATAGAGACGGTGGTGTACGGCACAAACAGAATATGTGTTTTATTCCTATCTTTGGTATAGGTACAATAAACACGGGTAATAAATAATAAACACAACACACGCACGTAATGCGGAGAGAGGACGGCTGGTCCTTCTCGCGCCGTGATCCTCACTGAGGATGTTATCGGATGACAGGCCTTCTGTCAACGGCGAGCCCTCAGGATGAGGCAGCGGTCTGTCCACAACAGTTAGAAATAAAATTATTCTACGAGTGACCACCAAGCGAGCAACAAGTCAAATCATTACGTACACCCGAAAGTAGTGAAATCAGCTAGAATAACCCCATAACTGGTGACCCCGACTGAACAAATATCAAAATACGTTCGTCCGAAACGTAACGTAGAACTCACGAGTGATAACTTCACATCGACCGCATTTCATTTGCATTTCCCTGGCCGCGTTTTTAAGTTCAATAGTTCGAACATTGACCATAACGTGTCGACCGCGTGCGAAACAAAATGACGACCAACAACGAAGTTGAACAAAATGGTGCGCTGATTGTAAAAAGTGAGGCATGTGAAGCTACAGTGATTGCCAAAATAAATTTCCCAGACTTCGACCAAGAGGATATTGAAACCTGGTTCATATGCCTCGAAGCCTCTTTTCACGTCAACGGTGTAGTGACCGGAGGAGGAAATACGCTTTTCGGATCTCATTAATACGCCACGCACTCAGTGTATGTGTGTTCCAGCTGACAGTTCTAACTCAACTGACGATTTATTTTTCTTCACTTCTTTTCCTTGTCCTTCTCTCACTGTTGATATAACTATCCATTTATCTCTCTCTTTCTCTCTCTCTCTCTCTCTCTCTCTCTCTCACTCCCTCTCTCTCTCTCTCTCTCTCTCTCTCTCTCTTCCTCCTATACCTTATAATCCCTACAAACGGTATTAAACTGGACAACTTTAAGTTCAACACAGTGATCGTCGCTCTTGGTTCACGAGCAAAATACGTGCATTCAGTCATCAAGCCGTGCCAAAACGAAATTAACAGCAACAAGTACGAAACACTAAAGGAAGCGTCTTGCTGTCCGAGATGCGCCGCCTAGGAGGAGCAGGTTGTACCGACAACATCCTGACCAACTTATGGTTGCGATCCCAGCCCAACACAGCTCGTGCCCAGTGGCGGTGTTTATGACAGCGCCGCATAATTAGGTCATCACGGCCTGGGAACTGACCGACTGAACGAAAACAATTGTAAGCAAATCTAATGTAAACAATATCGACCAAATAAAAACTGCTGATCGCGATCGATCAGCAGAAAATTAATATATAAGTTAGGAATAAGCATGAATAAATCGACTTTCAAGCACAAGAACTCAAAGACTAAGTTGTTTGTCTGTTCCAAGCCAAGTCGGACGGTAAAATCCTCCTGTCTTGGCGCTTCCCAACGAGTTCAGACTCGGTGCGGAAAATATATGGTGGCTCCAGAGAGGACTAGTAGAGACCTCGCAACGTACAAGTCGGAGGTTAACTTCCGATCCTGAAACCCAGAGTCGGCAGGAACATACAAGTCGGAGGTTAGCTTCCGATTTTGACGAACGTATTCCTGACCGATAGAGAACAACAAACAACCGGCGCTCCAACGGAGGAAGGTTCGTAAAAGCGGAAAACATCGCGAATGTATAATAGTAGCCAAAAACGTAAAGTGCAACAAACCAAACGAGTGCAAAAAAAAAAAAAAACGCCTGAAACAGTGCTTAAGAAGTCCAAGGTACAGAGACAGAATTCAGTAAGGCGCCGTACGATCACCAATATATTGTGATTGAATAAAGACACCGGTGGTAAAAAACGACGTTCGCTATATCGTTTCGGTCGTACCCAGCGGCGGATCTAACGGTAGGCGGACTAGGCGGTCGCCTGGGGCCCCGCCGATTAAGGGGCCCCGTAGATCGCCATTATACAGTATGCCGTATGGACAGAGTACTAGCGACAAAGGCCCCCGGAAGGATGGCCGATGGGCCCCCGAGGTTGGCGAAACATTTGTACCCCCCCCCCCCCCGTCAGCAAAAATTTAAGAGTTTGCGACAGATGATTTGCGAAGGATGTGATTTGCGAAGGGGCCCCCGCTGAATCGATTGCACCCCCCCCCCCCCCGTTAGCAAAAATTGAAGAGTTTGCGACTGATGATCGAAGGGGGCCCCGACGGCATTTCAAGTTTACTGTTCAATCTCCCAACAGCAACTTTTTTAAGCAACTGGCGGCGCGGTCTATTTGGGGATTGAACCCATGACGGACATGTTGTTAAGTCGTACGAGTTGACGACTGTACTACGAGACCGGCTGTACTCCAATTACAACAACACAAGTAAATGTGCGGATCAAGAAAAGATCAACAGTTGGGGAGTGTAACAATACGGGACGTGCATACAAAAAAGAAATCTTCGAGCTAAACCGTATCCGGCTTTAGCATTTCCGGGAAACCACAAACATAAAGGTGTTGATAAGAGTGCGAACTAGTGGACGCTTATTGACGTGTGTTGATACGGTGATCGGTAGCCAATGGTCATCGCCCCGGAAGACCCGATTATCCAACGAAAAAGCGTGGCGGCAATACTACCCAAGCAGCGGATCTGAAGGCGACCAGAAGACAGGGGTACTGACGACACCGCGGGGGATCACCTGAAGACGACCTCGAGCAGGACAAGCAGGGACGTTGTAAGAGCAGCAACGACACGACGACACCCATCCAGATCGGCAGCGACAGCCCAGTTACTTTATCCACCGGTTACGCAAAGTGAGTAGTATGGATATCATATTTAAAAGCAACCCGAAAGGCAATTGCAAGCTATGCAAGAACCCCGATGAGTGGGACACACAAGTTAATGTATCGAGTGTGACAGATGGTTACATCTCAAATGTCTGAAGCTAGAAGGGCTCGTTAAAAAATATGTGTGTCCAAAATGCTACACAATAGCTGAGGAACGCAAGGGAAATAGGGAGGCCTTAATGCAAACAGAGAGGCTACTAAAAGAAAAAATTGAAGCGGAAAAAAGAACTAGAGAAGAAAACGAAAGGTGTGAGAAGGAAATCGAAAGACTAGAAGACATATTAAGAAATGAAGAAATACATAACCAATCCGACACAACTCACCTACAAGACGACCTACAGACACTTACAACAAACGTAAATAAAATGGCAAACTTGGGTTTTGCTCCACGCAAGAAGACAGTTTTAAAACTTCCGGATTTCTATGCCAATTATAGAACATGGCCTCGTTTTAAACTACTGTTTGAAGAAACCACTCGAACAGAAAAATTTACGAATTTGGAAAACCTTACACGGCTCCAAATTCACCTTAAGGGAGATGCATTGCGATCCGTTAGCGGGTTGATGTTGAACCCAAGTAACGTGGATGCAATCTTGGAAAGATTAGGGAGGTTATATGGCAACACAGTTAGCATTTTTAACGCCTTACTAAAAGACCTTATGGTGGTTAAACGGCCATCTTTGGAAAATCCATCTTCGTTTATTGAGTTCTGTAACGCACTGAATAACATGGTAGAAAATATGACCATGTTGAACCAAACGGAGTACTTGATGGGCCAAAGGCTCCTTACAGATCTGGTCGCAAAACTCTCTCCGGACCTTAAAACCAGGTGGCTCAGAGATTCACTTAACGAGGAAGGTGACAAAATCAAAACCTTGAAAGATTTCAGCAAATGGTTGAAACCAACAGAAGACGTGGCGATCACACTTCTTGCTATGGAAGGTGGTCAAAGAGACAGACCGGCGAGGCTGAATACTCACTATTCAGCCAGCCATCAAATTTCAAATAAAAGCTGTCTAATTTGCAGCCGTCCTCATGAAACCATATCTTGTTACAAGCTAAAGAATGCCTCAGTAAACGAAAGATGGAAAATGCTGAAGGAGAAAAACGTTTGCACTAACTGCTGCAAATTCTCTAACCATGCGGCCATTAACTGTCGCTCAAGGCCGCAGTGTACAGTGGATGGTTGTGGACGACGACACAACACCATATTGCATGAAGAAAAATTCAACTCAATGGGCGCGGCGTCAAAAGCACATTTAAATTTTCATCAAAACTCGGAACAATACCTATTTCAAGTTCTGCCAATAACTGTCTATAACGAAAACAACTCCATCGAAACATTTGCATTGATAGACCCAGGATCCTCAACGAGCCTCATGACAGAAAGCCTAAGACAGAAACTAAATCTGCATGGCCCAAGGAAGCCGTTAACACTTTCGTGGACAAATGGATGCAACCAGGTAGAGGATACAAGCACGTCGGTATCTCTGAAACTCAGAGGTCCAAACGGCAGGCTGCTTTATGTCAAGGACATTAGGACAGTAAATGAACTGGACCTACCCACTCAAAGCATCAATGCAAACGTGTTGAAGAGAAAATTTTCCCACTTAAAGACGGTAAATATTTCAAGCTACAAAAATGCTAAACCCACCATTCTGTTAGGACTTCCACATGCTTATTACACGCAAGCTGTGGAGTCCAAATCAGGAGCGCCCAATGAACCAGTGGCACACAAAACACGCATTGGTTGGGTCGTATTTGGAAAGTGCAGAGATGGTGATGCAAAAGAAAATCAACATCTTTTCACAATACAGGATAAGAAAAAGGAGGAAGCATCTCGTATCGGAAGATCGAATTTATTCTCAATAATAGACCTCTTACTCACATCCCCCTCGAAATTGAAGACGACGAACCTCTCACACCGTTTCACTTCTTGATAGGGTGTTCCGGAGAGGCCGAACCTACGCCAGCCGGGATTTCAGCAGCTGAAGCTAGCAGAAACAACTGGAAGAAGGCACAAGTTATCACCCAAAACTATTGGGAACGTTGGTTGAAGGAGTACCTCCCAACGTTAGCCAAACGAGAAAAGTGGATAGAACGCTCAGACCCAATACAACCTGATGACATAGTCGTCTTCCCAGACGAACAACGCGTGGGTAGGTGGTTAAAGGGCCGGGTAGTAGAAGTTTATCCCGCTAAAGACGGGCAAGTTAGATCCGCAAAGATTAAAGTTGAAAACGGCGAATACAAACGCCCTGTTATCAACTTATCAGTACTAGAAGTAAAGGGCAAGAAAATTGCAGACGTACCTTCGTGGGGAGTTAAAAGACCGGTCAATATCGCCTACGTCAAGAAATTAGCTGAACAATTAAAAACTCCTCCTGCAAAAAGGAGGAAGCATCTCGTAAAACCTTATAATGGCCCGGTATCTATGCATTATAAACCTGTTAGCCGCATGGAAACTAACAGACAATCTTTCAGTTAAACCAGTTGAAGAAGCTGGTATATTCTTCGACCACGAAGGAACGCTTCTCTTGAAAAGGGGTGTGTGGGAAACAACCTTCCACACGAAAATACACCCCGAAAATGACACAGAGACTTTACTGACAATGGAGAAAGAGGTGACCACAGTATTCAAGGCACTGAGCGACATGGACACTAATCTTCTAAATTTGAAATTGACATTACAACAAAACATTCGACACGCACTTCAACTCTCACAGACTGCAGTAAAAAGACGAACCAAACGATCTAGCGGCATATTTGGATTTTTGAAAGGTATTCTTTTTGGAGAAGACGATATTGACGAACAGTTAGCCCTCTTTAGAGCTTCTGAAGACCAGAAATTGAAACATATATCGGAAGACATGACTCATAAAATCAAGCAGGGTGACAGACTTAGAAACGAACTTAATATGAAAATAGACCACATGAATGAAGGTATTAAGAGTCTTAATAAAAGCTTCAATGAAAACAAAAAAAAAACGTACTTATAAAGCATGCCACAGAAACAATCATGCTAGCTGAAGACATAGTACAATACATTACGACAAGGTATCTAGAGTTAGAAATCCAGCCCCTTAGCATATTCGACTCGACGAAAATTTCCGAGAAGATACAATCAAGGTTACCCGATGGGTATATAATTCTAGACCACCCCCGAATTTCTAGCAAAGAGTTATTTAGGGGAGAAATAATAGTACATATTGAAAACGTCATCGTTTCGCAAGAGAGATTCGAAATATTCCATATCACTGTAATACCAAACCTAAAAAACTTTACAACTCTGGACTTAGATGAAAATGTAATAGCTATAAACGATATACACTATATATACCCTACAGATATTACGCGATACAATAGCACTCATCACGTGTCCTCCGATGTAGCCGTTAGAAGAGATTTGGATTGTATATCCTCATCTTTCAGACATATAAAAACAGAATGCTTGTGTGGTATAAAACCAATTAAAAACTCAATAACCAAATTTGTAAAGCTCTCCCAGCCGAACAAAATCCTATACAGTCATTATCCGATATACGCTATCGCACGGGACCGAGCGCAATAGCGTATCTCGAGTTTTCGCGTATAGCGGATTCCTATGGAAAAATAGTTTACACTACCGGTTCAAGGGTTGAAATATAGCGTCACAGAGTTTTGCATTGAAGTTTTTTGTTATAAAACAGGTATCTTTTGCACAAATTTAATGCAAAATGCATTAAGAACACTAAGGAAATTCAAAAAGAGCATAAAATATTTCAAATATTTAAAATATTTGCAAAAAACAAATGGAGCTGTCAAATTTAGAGGAATCGCGTACTGCGAATTCGCGTATATCGAGTATCGCGTACTGCGGATAATTGCTGTACTACTCTTCTCATCCTAACGAAATATACCTCAAATGTAACAAAACACTGACACATCCCGCGTATCAAGCTGGGGTAATAACACTTAGCCAAGACTGTAAAACACAGACCAAGAACATAGAAATCCAGCCAACCATGAAAATTGAAGCTGTAGAAACAAAAATGTATTTCAAGCCGCTGGCCAAAATACTGAATTTAAGCGCAGAGCAAAAAGAAGAAACAAATAGGGATCAGCTCTACCTCATAATAATTACAAGTACAATAGCCTGCGTCGCCACTTTAATATTAGGAATAACCATAGCATTTATTATCAAACAAGTACGAGCTAAAATGTACATTTTACGCCCCCCGCCGTTTAAACCGTCACCAAATAGTAACCCTTCTACGAGGAATTACGGGGGTCAGGATGTTGATGACAGCGCCGCATAATTAGGTCATCACGGCCTGGGAACTGACCGACCGAACGAAAACAATTGTAAGCAAATCTAATGTAAACAATATCGACCAAATAAAAACTGCTGATCGCGATCGATCAGCAGAAAATTAATATATAAGTTAGGAATAAGCATGAATAAATCGACTTTCAAGCACAAGAACTCAAAGACTAAGTTGTTTGTCTGTTCCAAGCCAAGTCGGACGGTAAAATCCTCCTGTCTTGGCGCTTCCCAACGAGTTCAGACTCGGTGCGGAAAATATAGGCGGATAATGTATATCGGGGGCCCTGGGCGGTAAGACGAGTTGAGGCCCCCTGTAATGTTAAATGGTGAGCGGGAGAGAGGGAGGGAAGGGCGAACGAATCACCCTTGTCACTAGTACTCTGTCGCTCTCTCTACTTTTATACATACTGAATACTACAGACTAGCAATCTACAGGGCCCCTAAATCGGCGGGGCCCCAGGCTACCGCCTAGTCCGCCTACCGTTAGATACGCCGCTGCTCGTGCCACCATCGCTGACATGCCAACCGCAACACTGGACGACCAGGCAAAAGTTGCTGACAAGATTCTGGAGGCACCCCGCGAGCAGATTTCCTCTATTCAACATCGAGGAGATGGAGCTACGATAAATTCGCTGGAACAACGTATCGAAGCCCGCAACGTAACACTTGGATGAAGCACTAACAGGTAACCCTCACAGACGGAACCGTTTTACTAATACACGTTCTCGTTCTTTCAACCGACGGGATGGAACGCCGGCCAGAAATAAACGTGGTTGGATCTGCTGGTTTCATTTCCGGCACGGTTCTCTAGCTCGCAAGTGTGAAAAACAGAAGGCTGACAACCCAAACGTACCGTGTATTTTTTTCGACGGGAAGATCGAGGTGTACTCTCGACCGTGACCGATGTAAGCGCTAACCCACAAACCGCCCACGCCGCTGCTGCAACCGCCAGCAATCCTGCGTCCGCCACGAACAATGGCAGCAGCGACAACAACGAAAAAAATAATTGGGTGTTTTCAGTACACTGATACAAAGGTTATACGTGTAAATATTCGATCGCATGTCCTCGGCGCGGAACAGTGTGTTCGAGAAATGTGCCGCAGATTCAGCATTGCATCCGATGAATTCAGATATCATCAACGTTTTCAAGCATCATACCGCAGTCTTGACATTGGCTAAGACAGATTCGGGAAGGGGTCCCGCGGTCTTGAGATAAAGTGTGAAACAATTTGCCAACAGAACAAAGTATCGAGTGCAAAGCTATTCTTTTTATCTCCTCGAACTCAAAATCTTCGTCATGCGTCCAATAAAAAGTATCAGAACTCGCTAGTGCTCTCAACTTTACCTCTTTTCTGCTCGACTGGGAGTAAATTTTTCGATAAAATGTATGATACCCAAGAACTTTTTGTTGAAGTGAGCAATCTCTGCTTCAATATTGCATATTCGGATGTCACTTTGACATTTGTGCTTTGTTCATTGGGAACGCATTTCTCTCTTTTTGGTTGGCAGTCATGCCGTTAATCTTAATTCATTGAACTTCTCCTTTAGTGTACTTTTATAGCGACAAGTCGCATATCGTTTTTGCTTCAATAAATACAATTTTACTTTTCACCTCGTGAATAGTTTCAGGTTTCCGAAATCCAGCTATAGCTTTTCTTGTAGGGGAAGGTAGGTAAAGACGGACACGTTAAGGGAAATGGTAAAAATCTAGGGATATATAAGTGCAACGATCATGAAAATGTGCACATATTATCTTCCACTCATGTCTTATCAGAAAACGGGTTGAAACTTTAAAGTTTCCATCGATTTTTGCGTTTTTTCATGAAAGAAAAACATGTTTTTTTTCGTGCAGTTTTGAAATGTTCGGGTAAGACGGACACCTGATATGGGAAAGATGGACACTATGAAGGGTAAGATGGACACCTGTAGAAAACGTTGGAAAGTGGAGAAATTCATAGTATTTTAACATATCCTATTGCTTTCCAAATCATGGTACGTACATAAACAAATTCTAGGCCAATTGCAACGACGGTTCATTCAGCCTTGAATTTAGGAATTGTAAGCGGCGGTTCTAATATATCGTAGAATGCATCATGTAAAGCATTAATAAAATATTACGCACTAACAGATGACGTTGCTCCAGCTTACAGAACAACAGTCTAGAACTTCCTTTTAGCAAATTAGTCCGCGAAAAGTCCACGACCCCAGTATTTTTTGAGGGACTTGTTGATAGTTTAATTCATTTTCCACCATGTCAAAATTCAACATTTGATATTTGTAATCCCATAGAATTTCTCATCTATTCGTGAACGATGTCATATCAATGCCTCATCTTTTTATTGCTTAAAGTGGTCCAAGTCGTGACAAGAAATTGGATTTCGTGAAGCGCCTCATCAGCGTCGAGCGAGTAATAGCATAACGAATGGCTACTATTTTGAGCGGTGTTTCATTTCTCGCTTATTTCAATACTTTTTCTAGTTGCTGATTGGTTTATAGCTTCAGAATACCCTTATTTTAGGTATTTGAAGAAAACGGTTCATCACCAATTGAAATAAGAAGTAAAATAAATCAATAAATTCGGTGTCCATCATTCCCTACAATAAAGTGTCTGTCTTTCCCGCTATGGTGTCAGGATGTTCAAACCACCAGAAAACAATATTTTGTATTGTTTTCATTCTCGTTCTTTCGCCAGTTTTTTCATTTATGATCACGTGAGTTGTCGAAATAAACTCACGTATAAAGTTCATGAAATAAAACTTCCGGAAATATAAACAATACAAGTTGTAGAGCTTAAGATCCGTAGTAGTCAAATTAGATCCACAAGGGTGCACATGATGAAAAATTTATTTTGTTCGAGGATTTAACCAATTTTGCATATAATATGTTAAAAATGTTCTCAAATGTGTTGTTTAACTTTAAGTTAGGATGCTGCATTGTTGATTTTTTCGAAAATCACAATTTTCATGCATTTATGGGAAGTGTCCATCTTACCGTAGTGTCCGTCTTTACCTACCTTTCCCTATGTTCGTCTACACGCCAGTCATCATGAGAAAGAAGAAAACCTAAAAATTTAGCAGACTGTTTACCAAAAACACATTTGGCTGGGTTTCATTCGTCTTTCGTTTTCCCGAACATGAGAATATCATCAAGATATTTCACCGTGCCAGAGCAATTGATAAAATAACTGTCTGCAAGGCTTCCTGCTAGATGTCCACAACACATTGCATAGACCAAAGGGTAAGCGTTTGAATCGGAATGTGTCTTTTCCAGAAAAGAAATTTGTCATGACTCATCATGTACATGACTCATCTAAAGCGATATGGTAAAATGCTTTAATAAGAACGATGGTTGAGTACCAAAGAGCTCCCCGGATTCTTGAATGAATCTCTTGAAGAGCAGAGCAAAGAGAGACAAACAGAGCGTGAAGAGCAAAATGATCTGTCCATATCATCGGTAACCTTTTGAATTATCTCTGCAAACGATTCTCAACCTCTCCTCTGAATGCTGGTGGAATGTTAGTAAAACCATTCTTGACGGTCTTGGCATAGCGAAGTGATACCGGTAGTAAATGAAACATCGGAAAATGGTGTTGTGATTCTGTAGCGCACATTTCTTCCATATTCGTTTCCGTTTTCATGCCTTTTTCTTCTAAAATCGGAACCTGTAGGCCCAGCTGTACACGCTATACTTAGTTGCTGTGCTCCGCCCTAAAAGTGCTTTCGCTCCCGGAACCACATACATTTTTTCGAGCAAATGAGTGTGGAATAATGGTTTACCACTGCCAGGCGTGATGCTACCTGGCATGAATATAATGTCAAGTGACAGGAGGTAGGGTATAAAGTAAGTTGCTAGGTTGAATAAAATCTCTCTCTGCGTTCTGAACTCTACCCCTCAAGTGTGCTGCGTTACTTCATTGCGATTCTGCTAACAATGAGGACGGTCTAGCGTTATAACCAATTCGGCTAAGAAAGAGGCCACGACCTGTCTCGGCTGAGTGGTTGCGTAAGCTTTTAGTGGTTTGTCTGCTCCTTCCTTCATGGCGTAAATAGGGTGAGATAAAGGATCACTCATTAGCCTATTGAAAACGCAATCCCGTATTGTGTTAACCCCAGCTCCCGAATCTATCAAAAAACTAACTGCAACTCCAGCCACATGATCTATAATTGTACCGGTGCTTTGTATACCCCGAAGATCTAATGAGCATATCACGTATTCTTATTTGGTCCCCTGATCTGACGTGCCGTGCGAAGATGTTGCAGCAGAGTAAATCAGATCGGGACCTTGGTCTTCCAGTTCTGCATTAGTCTGCAAATTACAGGATCGGTGATCTGTGGTATTGACTAGCCCGTGTGTGTTTCCACAGAATGTTTCAAGGATTTGATTTCGTTTATTGTAATGGTTGATTTGGTTTAAAAAAAACACCATTTTATTATAAAGAAAAGCTTATTTCAAAATTTCGTTCAATATTGTGAATAAAAAAATACATTCGAGGGAGATTAGCACCCTCATATCCCGCACATACAATTTGATCGTCTTTTTCAGCCTTAAGCGCTGACTTTTTACGCATTTTTGGAGCCTTCTCTCCTTCATCAAAGTTTTCATGTTTCGTTTCATGAAAAGTGCATGCTCTTTGGATGTGGCCCTTCGTTTAGCAGCGATGACAGGGTTTGTCTATAGCAAAGCACCTATCTGGACGGTGGCCCATACTTGTGCAACGGCAAAAAGGTTTAATGATTGTGTAGCGACCAGACCGCCATCTGGCGCTAGATTCACCGGGCGATCGCGACAGTCATGGGACGAGGACACGGATCTCCACGGAGCCCACTCACCAGGCGCACGAATTTGTCAAGGTGACGTTCGCCGCATGTCCGGCACTTCACTTCCTGCCGTCATCGAGCACACTCTTTCTTTTCGTATTAATACACGATGCGCAATCTCAGATTGCGCATATATTCGTTTTATCAAAACATATTTCATTTCGCGTAGCCAACCCTGAGCTATAAACGTCATTTCCATACAATTTCAAATTGCGCCAAGATTGCTCATAAATTTTCAAGATTATATGTCCGAGATATATACATTTTTTGACAGATGAATATATGAAACCGATCCGTTAGACAGATAAATATATGCGCAATCTGAGATTGCGCATCGTCTATTGCTACGGTTTCTCTCGCCGACAGCGAACGGACCTATTCCTTCCCCAAGTAGCAGAGCCGAAGTTTTTCAGAGATTTTTCTGTGTGCCAAAGCGAGATGCCCTGTCTTCTCTCTCTAGATTTTGGACAGCAAACCGCCGCGCGTGTAGAGGTGTGTGCGTGTGACGAAAAATGATGGATGAAAAACGCGAGGAGCGGGGTCTGAAGTCTTTCGTTGGTCGGATTGCGCTACACCGAGTCTACCCATCTCTCTCGATCTACCATGATTTTTTCTGCTATCGCACTCATCCGGGTGTTAGGCATCCTCAGTCTGTCCAGAACTTTCGTTGTGGAAGGATGTGCGGGAGTGATGCGCGATTTCTTGTGTCCCCTACTTTCCTTGTTTACGTTTTGCACAGTGTTGCTTCTTATTCCATTGTGGAATGATTTATCCTAGCTAACTTGTTGAGGTAAGGTTCTTGATCTCATATGTGCTTCAATGTACTAATTCAACTAATGCTTATTGTCTTCAAAGTTACAGGTGCATGCGCCATTCATCAACGCCTACCTGTTGGCATCATCAACAACCTTCAAAGTGGGTGACGGAAAGAAATTGTTTTCCAGTTTTAAAATATTAAGGTAAGTGTTGCTCTCATGATATACGCAAAACTATCCAAAGTAATACGTACTACAATCATTAATTATTGGTTCATTTTTATTGACAGCGTTCAGCACAACTCAGCCACAAAACAACGGACTGGATTGCGCTAAGAACCTTTCGAAACGCGCGCAGCCCCCGGGAGCGGTAGGACAAAGGAAGAACGAGAGGAGGAAAAACTAAAGCCAGCGCGCAGCTCTGATGGTACCCCGTACGCGGTAAGAAGAAAAATGATCGAGAGGAGTGTTAGAAACTAACAAAGAAACCGAATTTTTTAGGCTTAGGCGTGGTGCCAAAAAATTAGTTTTTATTTTAGGCGTTTTGTGGCTTGTTCTCTCGGTGAGTTCGTTTTACTGAAAGGGCAGAAACTGCCGTTCGTTCCCTATTTAAACTATTTTTGTCCTATCCGCGATGCGCTTGGCTGACAGTTCGGCGGAACCCTACAACGGTTACAACATTGTCCCCCGAGCGAGACGCTTTTCATTTCATTTCATTTCATTTCATTTCATTTATTAATTTGAATATGTCTGCCTCTGGGGTTGAACATATAATTGCTTAAAACCTAGTTAGCCCTATTGGTAACTAAACTAACTGAAACTTAACTAAACTAAGGGGAAATAGAAAAGGATGTAACAGAATGGAAATCCATAGTGAAAAGAAAATAAGCAGCGGATAAGAAGAAAATATTTAAAACAAAAAAGAAATTAAGAATAACAGAAACATAATTAGAAAGAATAACAAAGAGCCGGAACATAAAATTAGAAATTAAAATCCCGGTAATGTTCATTGAATTGACGCAAACAAATTAGCCACGGGTCGTTAATGCCAAACGCTGTATTGCGGAAAGGTATTTCAAGAGCAGTCCGATTTCTTAAACACCTGGAAGGAACATACCAACTAAGTTGGGAAAGCAAGTCTGGAGCATCTATATTCCCTCGTAACAAATTGCTGATAAATGACACACATGCTTTAGTTCGTCTAGATTCGAGGGTGTCGAGATTGAACAATATGCAACGATCACTGTATGACGGTAATGCGGTGGTGGAATTTCCAAAGAGGCGACGATATAGGCACCTAGTGAAGCGCTTTTGCACACCTCCGAGTTTGTTATTCCAACCTGCCCTGTTAGTACAGAAGACAACAGAAGCATACTCAACAACAGGGCGCACTAGGGAACAATACAATGCCTTAAGGCACCTCAAATCGGAGAAGCCCAACGTCATGCGAAAAATAAGGCCAAGGTTTGAATATGCTTTACCGATGACCAATTCAAGGTGACTATCGAATGATAGCCTTTCGTCTAACATAACACCTAAGTCGCAAACACATGACACCCTGTTGATAACAGTGTTATTAAGAACATAATCGTGAATAAGAGGGGAATGACGAAAAGAGAGATCACGCTACTTTTACTAGGACAGAGCTCTAAGAAGTTTGACGCACACCATGAAGAGAGGGAGTTAAGAAGAGATTGGAGTGCGCTGCAATCATCCTCTTGCATCACTGGAACAAATACTTTAATGTCATCTGCATATAGAAGGAGGTTAGGAGATGGGAGAATAAAACTAATGTTATTTATGAATAACAGAAACAAGAGGGGACTTAGTACACTTCCTTGAGGGACACCAGAGGAATTGGAAAACGGTAAAGAAAAGGACGATCCGTAGCTTACATGAAGATTTCTATTAGAGAGGTAAGACCCAATCCAGTAAACGAAAGACGTAGATAAGCCTAAATTAGAGAGCTTCATCAACAATAGTTTATGAGATACTCTATCAAAAGCAGATTTAATATCAGTATATACTGTATCAACTTGGTAACCTGTATCTAAGTACTGGAACAATTTGGATATGAACGACATAAGGCTAGAGGTAGTGGAACGTTTTGGCATAAAACCATACTGATTAAACGTCATATACTGCTTCGATAAAAACAAAAGCTCAGAATGAACGATGATTTCCAATACCTTGCCACTATCGGGAAGTAGCGAAATACCACGATAGTTGCTTACTTCAGATTTACTGCCTTTTTAAAAATAGGACGGAGCCAACCTGTTTTCCATAGAGCAGGGAAACATCTATGTTGAAAGGAGAGATTGAAAATGAATGTCATTATGGGAGCAATAGCGTTGGAGCACTTTTTAACGATGATTGCAGGTATACCATCTGGGCCAGGAGAATTAAAAGGTTTCAAGGACAATATAGCTGTAGCAACATTTTAGACGGTACAATTTAGGGAACGGGAACACAAAACATCGCGAGGTGTAGTAGAAAGTCCACCCTCTAACAATTCCTCATCATTAATGTAATCAGAGTAGGCGTTCGAGAAGTGGTCGGCGAAAAGTGCACATATCTCTTGTTCGGAACTTGCTGTTGACGAACCATAAGACATGGTACTGGGCAGACGATGATTGTTACGAAGGGAATAGATATAGCTCCAGAACTGTGTTGGGTGAAAAGTAAATCGGTATTGCAAGAAAGCTATGTAGGACTTATAACGGGCCCGATTATAAATGCGATACGCCGTTGCTGCATATTTGAACAGTCGTTTAGTGTATGGATTGCGGTATTCCCGATAGTCGCGTAAGTAGCGCTGCTTATCACGTTTCATGGATCTAAGGATTGGATTGGACCAGGGAGGAAAAGAAGGGGCTTTACTTAAAGGACAGCACAATGGGAAAGCTGAAGACACTAGCTGTGTGAAAATAGAGACCGCTTCGTCCAGCGAAGGTGCCGAGTGCACGCGGGACCAATCGGTATCTAACAGCAAATTATTAAGTTTTTGAAAATCACACTTTCTAAAGTTATATGAGCGATTGAGGTTCCCTGCATTACTCCTAACATGAGACGACAATTGATTAACGGATGTGTGATTAATAGAAGTACACAATTCTAATGCTGGGTGATGCTGATCTTCAGGTAATAGAGGAGAAGCGGCTAATGAAGGAATGCTGACGTGAGACGCGTAGTTATCATGAGGATAGTAGTAGAAAATTAGGTCTAATTGTACATTCCGATAATTTAAAATGCCACTGAGCTGACGCAAGTTACAAAAACGAATAATGTCGAAAAACGCATCAACGGATGTAGGGGAAACTTGTGCACGAAAATACTGATGTGTTGTGTCGTGTATCCATGAAATATCCGCTCGATTAAAGTCTCCAAAAAGCAGCATACGATCATGTTTTTTTCATCCTCGACACTATACTATCGATCGCTGCCTCAAGTGCACTGAGCGTATTTTGATTTTTGGCAAGAGAAGGGGGTATGTAGATTGCACCGATGAAGATAGAGCAGGAAGGAAGCTTGATTTGTAACCAGCACTGTTCGAGGCAAGCGCTCGGCGGTATAACCTCACAGGTGTTTAGATGACGAGATGCTGCGATGAGAGTGCCTCTGCCCCGAGAAAGAGAACTGTTGAATGCCGTACGATCGCCGCGGGTTACTGTATACTCAGAGCCGAATAGAAGCGAGGATGGAATGTTATCATCCAACCAGGTTTCGGCGAGTATGATGATGTTGTAGTCGGACTCCGATATAGATAACCGCAATTCATTAACTTTGGTACGCACACCACGAATGTTTTGATAGTAAATATTGAGTGTTGTTGAATGTTGCGTATGACCGAGAAAGGGAGCAATAGTAGACGGGACCATAACAGTCGATGTAGACGGAAAGGCAGGCATTGCACATACTGCTGCTACTGTTGATATTGATGTTGTTGAATTAGTTGTAGTAGCTGTTGTTGTAGTTGCTGTTGTTACTATTGTTGTTGCTGTTGGTATTGTTGCTGGCGTTGATGTACGTATTGTTATAGACGTTGCAGCGAAATGTTCGTCTATGGTGGGTTGATGGTTTGGCTGCGTAGGTTGTAATGCAGTGTCGGGGATACTGGTGATGATGGGGACGAAAGATGCGGGGGCGATGAGGTGAGTATTGGTGATTGTGCGTCGATTAGTGGCGGTGACTGTGGAGCCGGTGGTTGCTGTTGATGTTGGTGCAATGCGTGTGGTTGGTATATAAACTGAAACCCCCGTTGCGAACGGTAATCAGTAAATTCACGAAACGCAACTTCAGCTGGCCAAGTATTTTGAGGCAGAGCCACATTCTTCAAAGTTGATGGGATGCCGACTTTGAAGGAAACGAATGGTAGTCGGCTCAGATTTGCATCATACTTGGTTAACCGGCGAACATGTATATCGTTTGTATTGAGCTTATATTTAACCCGATTTGCCATATCGTCGGGAGTCACACCAGGACTGATGTTGGTAAAAAATAACCAAAAACGAGGCTCAGGATTAGCCACGGTTTTTATCTTAATACCATTGTCATCAGTGTTAGTGCCTCGCAGTAGTGGTCTGTTGCGATTATCGAGTATTTCCCGTTGCATGTGTGAGTGTTGTCCGAGATGAGTGCCTTCGTATATCTGTGTGCGTGTTGACTCTAAGGCACGGGTATTAGTCGGGGCAACAACCCTTTTCTCCGTAAAAGGTAACTCTTTCATTAGTTCGAATTTCATTAGTGCCAGGGAATCCGTAATTGTTGATTTTAGTTCCTTGATTATAAGTGAAGTTGATGCCTTTTCGCAATTCTTGCAAAACCATTTTACCTGGGAAAATCTTCGTAAGTCACGTACGGATTCACTTGAGAGGCCAGTGCAGGACGGATGAAAGTGTTGTGCGCAGGCACCATCACATACAAACGGGACACCAGAAGTGAGCTCCAGGCAGATTCCACAATTCATCTTGCTCACTTTAAATATGTGCAGTTAGATGTGAGTGTAGTGATAAGTGCGTATGCGTATCGAGTTGATAGTAGTGAAAGCGATAGATGCAATGTGCGTGTGCAGACAGCTGTGTGTGTGGAAGCACCTCAGGCTATGATGGCGAACACTCGATCCTCAACACCAGCACGACACGCCAAAATTAAATTCACTAAATAAACCTGCAATCGGGTGACAATCACTCAATGCAACATCCAACCAGTACGATGAACAAGTTCAGCGATCAGAGTTTGCGTGATAAACGTGTCACAGGCGAGTAATTCACGGGCAAATAAACTGTTTAAAACGGAGAGCTAGACAGATCGAACCTCACTCGTGAATAGATGTGTGTTGTTATGTGTGCTTTGGATCTAGATCGCTTGTATTGTGGTCTCGCTACTGTTTCAACTGTCAGCCTTATTTACTTTCCGCTATGGAAAACGTGGTCGCGATCGATTATTCCCGTAACACAGTCTGCGGTTATGTTGTAAGTACTATTTCCTTTTCTAAATCTAAAACGGCTATTTTGTACGCAGGTCTTACGTACGTTCCGCAACCCGTATCAACGGTGGCCTGCCTAACTTGCCCGTCCTTAGCATGTACGACAGAGGTCACACGTCCTTTGGGCCAAGAGTTGCGAGGGAGGGTGTTATCGACTACGATCACGACATCCCCTTCCTGGATAGGTTGCACCGGCTGGAACCACTTCGTCCGACGAGTTAGCGTTGGTAAGTACTCGGCCACCCACTTTCTCCAGAATATATCGGCATTTAGTTGAGCAGCTTTCCAACCCTCACACGGCGGAATAGGTGGTTTGCTTCCGTTCGAACTCCCCAATAGCAGGTGGTTTGGGGTGATTGGTCCGAACATCTCGTTATCCAGTGGCACATACGTCAACGGTCTGGAATTAAGAATAAGCTCTATCTCTGTGAATGTTGAACCAAGTACCTCGTCTGTCGATCGCCGTGGCAGGTCGAGTTTGCCCAGCACCGTTTTTACTGAACGAACAAGCCGTTCCCAGCACCCTCCGAAATGTGGGGCACACGGAGGGTTGAAGGTCCACTTTAGGTTCGGTCCGCAAAACTCAACCATCAGCTTCTCATGGTCGACCAGTTTCAGCGCCTCATCCAGTTCACGCGACACTCCGACGAAGTTGGTCCCTCGGTCACTGATGATCTCTAGCGGTGATCCGCGCCTGGCTATAAACCTACGGATAGCCATAATGCACGACGCTGTGTTGAGTGAATGTGCTATCTCTAGGTGTACAGCTCTGGTCGTTAGGCAGGAGATTATCACGCCCCATCGTTTCTCTACTCGCCTCCCGACTGCTACGAGGAACGGCCCGAAATAGTCCACACCTGTGAATGAGAAGGATAGCCGACCAATTGCCAATCGTTGTCGAGGTATATTTCCCATCCGTGGAGGATCTGGACGCGCATTTTTCACCTTGCACCATTGGCACAATCTTCTTACTCGACGGTATTCCCCTAGTAATCTGGGTATGTAGTATTTCGACCGCAATTCGTTTATCACAGTACTGTGGTTGCCGTGCTTGTATTTTTCATGGTACTCCTGCATCAGCAAATACGTACCGCGGTGGTTGCCAGGAAGAATGATCGGAGTGCGAGTTTGTTCGTCAATGTCTGCGCACTCGGAAAGCCGTCCCCCGAGTCTAAGAACTCCGCGACTGTCGACTATGGGAGAGAGTTTATAGATAGGGCTATTTTTATCAATCGCTTTCTTCCATGGGTGAGTTTTCCGGCTCGGTCTGCGAAGACACTCGATCTCACGCGCATAAGCTTCACGCTGAATGGCTCGATAAAGGGCGGCTTCCGCTTCTGCCAGCTCCTCCTGAACGAGTGGTCCCTTTTTTGCGGCGTCCTTAGCTAAGCAACGTCGTGTGTTCATGACGAAGCGGATGACAAAACCAATCGAACGTAGGACGCGCTTCCATCTGGAGAAACGATCGAACAGGATGAATTGTTCAATAACGCGGTGAACGCTTACTTGCTTCCTTATTTCTTCCGTCGTATCTTTCGCAGGTGTGTCATTTGCTGGCCACTCTGGCTCCGATTTCCAAAGAAAGGGGGGTCCACGAAACCATCGACTGCTCTGTGATAGGTCCGGGACTTGAGTTCACTTAGTGTCGTCGTCCGCAACGTTAAGCTTCGTAGGGATCCACCTTCATTGCTCGACGTTTGTCATTTCAAGGAATTCGCCAATACGGAACGCTACAAACTGATGGTATCGGCGAGAATCGGACTGTAGCCAGCTTAACACATTACGGGAATCTGTCCAGAAGATCGTCCGATTTACAGATCTGTGGCTTTGACAAATGGTGTTAGCTAATCTGGCTCCGATGACCGCTGCTTGTAGCTCGAGTCTGGGAATAGATAAGAATCTTAGTGGTGCCACGCGTGTTTTAGACCCGACGAGAGCACATTCGATCTTTCCATCTTCTTCGAAACGCAGATAGGCTACTGCGGCTGTTCCGTTTTCGCTCGCGTCGCATAGTACGTGCAATTGTACATCGGATCGTGTTGAACAAGTGTATTGGTAGCACCTAGGGATAAATACTTTTTCGACCTCAGGTAGCACTCGCAGCCACGTTGTCCATTTCTCCTCTACCTGCCCGTCTAGTACCTGATCCCAACTGTATCCGCCGAGCCATACTTCTTGAAGGAGGACCTTTAGGAACATTATAAAGTGTCCTAGCAGGCCCATCGGGTCGTATAGACTCATTTGAGTGCGAAGAATCTCACGCTTCGTTGCTGGCTTTTTTCCCATTAGCAGATCGAGATCATACTTAGGGGATAATCTGAAGGTGAACGCGTCCGACGAAGTATCCCACCACATTCCTAGCACCTTCTCAGTAGTCGTACCGCTTCCCATGTTGACATTCTTTTCATTTCCTCTTGTAGTGATGCTACGACCATCGGCGAGTTCGAGACCCAGTTACGTATTTCAAACCCTCCGCAAGCGTGGATGTAGCGGACCGTTTTTGCTAATTCACTAGCTTCTTCTTCTGATTCCACGCTTGCCAACATGTCATCGACGTAAAGTTCATCTTTTATGCTTTCCACGGCTCGAGGGTATTCGGCTTTAAATCTGTCTGCGTTAAGATTTTTGACTTATTGTGCGGCGCTCGGTGAACATGACGCTCCAAATGTCATCACGGTGACGACGTAAACATCCGGATCTGAGTATGGATCGTCGCCTTCCCAAAATATCATCTGGCTCCGTTGGCCTTCCTTGCTAATGTTCACTCTATGAAACATTTCTCGGATGTCGCCCACGATTCCTACTCGAAATTCTCTGAACTTGAAGAGTATCGGGAGTAGCCCGGCTAACATGTCGGGACCGGGGAGAAGAAATGAATTTAAAGAAACCCCACGTACCTTTGCCGCCGCGTCGAGCACCATTCGAATCTTTCCTAGTTTATTTGGATTGACAACCGGGAAGATGGGCAGGTACCAATCTTTATTACTTCTCTCGTTCAGTTCATCGTCGGTTAGGCGTCTGATGTATCCTTTTTCCTTGTAATGTGCCATTTTTTCTCGTACTGCCTTTGCTAAAATGGGATCATTTTTTAATTTTCGTTGTAGGCATATATACCGCTTCAACGCGACAGATCTGTTGCAAGGCAGCTTGATGTCGTCATATCGCCAAAGGAGGCCGGTTTCGTAGCGATGGCCGTCAAATTTCGTCTTCCGTTCCAGCAACGTGAGAGCCCGTTCGTTGTCTTTGGATTCTCTTAAGCGCACTGTCTTATCGATGCCGATCGATTCCAGGGCGAAATGTTCTTTTACCGCAGCAGTAAGACCATCGTCAGGCTCATTGCACACACATATGTGAAAGGAAGAAAGAGTAGATCCCGGCGTATTGGTGGCCACTGAACATGGTCCCCTCAACACCCAACCCAAGCGGGTTTTCGAGGCGATTGGCTCGTCACGTCTCCCCTTTACACTCCTCAGAGATTGTCCCATACTACAATTATCTACGCCAATCAACAAGCGCGGCTCCGCGTTAGCATAAGACTCCAAGGGCAAACCCTGCAGATATGCGTATCTTTAAACGAGCTGGGACACATTCATGGACTGCTTGGGAAGAGCTAGTTTGCGAACTGTGCGGACGGCTGAAAGTTCGTATATCGCTGTCGAAGTTTGCTTCCCCGAAATGCGTACCGCTAGTCGAACAGAATTTTTCTCTTCCCGTGTGACGTCACCGGTCCATTGGACGCATAGCGGATGTGGTGTTCCCTTCAATCCAAGTTCGTCTACCAGCTCGTGGTCCATGAAGGTCGACGTGGAACCGTCATCGAAAAAAGCGTAAGTTTCGATTATTACTTTAGGTCCGTGGAGTACAACTGGTACGTATTTCAATAAGACACTTTCGTTAGTTCCCGAATGAGTATTAATACGAATACCTTTTGTTTCATATGCTGACGTCTCGGAACTTCCGGGGAGGCCATCGTCCTGGTGCAGAAGCGCGTGATGAAGGAGGTTGCATCCGTCGACGCCGCACGCGTTCGTGACGGGACACCTGCCATAGTGATATCGCAGGCACTTGCGGCAGAGTTTCCTCTCGTTTATAAATGCCCTTCTCGCTGCTACCGACGTTCTTAAGAATTTCACACATTTACAAAGAGATTCACACGTACCCCCACATAATATGCACGATAAAAGCAGAGAGTCACTAGTCGGGGAATGAGGCAGGCAGTCCTCTTGCACGACGGTTGTGTTACAGTATGCGTTACCTTGGCGACCTGTTGCATGCTGATTTATCCCGACCGTCGTTCGATGTGGCAAATATCGCTGATTGCTGTTCCGGGGGGAGGGACACTCCTCTCCGTTCGTTCAAGTCTGTCGGGCATATCGATGACCGCGCACAGATCATCAGCAAACTCGCCAATCCACCGCCCAAATTGTAGCACATTACGTGACCGTTTCTTCAGCCGTGCCCATTCAATACACAGCATGGGTGGCAACTTCTTCGTCAGTTCCTTGAGGAGCACCACGTCATACATATAGTCGAGCAGTCCCGACACTTGTACGGTCGCAATCAACCTTTTAACAGCGAACCCAAATTCGACTATCGTGTCGAGCCTCTCCATCCTAGGCGCAGGCAGCTTCTTGACGCTCTCAACCGCTCGATCTACTATCAAGTAAGGTCGGCCGTAGCGAGCTCGCAAAGTGCTCATCACTTCCTTCAACCCATCTGGAAACAATAGCAAATGTCCGACGGTATCTAATGCAGCACCTTTGAGGCAGTGCTGGAGTCTCACTAAATTGTCGTCGTCGATATAGTTGGATGCAATAGTAGTGCGTGTACGTCGCGATAAAACGCGGCCACTCTTTGACAGACCCCGAAAACGTCGGTAAGTCTCGTGGAAACCCTTGGCGGGCTGCTATTTGGCTGTGGTTTAAAAGTGTGTTCAGTGCTGGCGTTTGTTGTGCGACTGTGTTAGTGTGAGCGGTCATGTGCGGGTCAGTGTTATTTGTGCGCATAAAGTGTCCTGATGTACGTGGTATGCCCGATCCTCTCGCGTTGAACACATTATACCCAGGGCAAGTAGTGCGTTCTCCGTAGGGCACGCGTTCACGGTACGTTGCACGTTCATCATAATTCGCGCGTTCGCCGTAAGTGCCGCGTTCATCGTACGTCGCTTGTTCACCGTGTGCCGCGTGTTCACCGTGTGTCATGCGTTCACTGTAAGCCGCGCGCTCACCGTACGCCGCGCTCTCACCATACGCCAGGCGCTCATTGTAGTTCACTCGTTCATTTTGCAACGCATGTTCATTTAGGGCTACGCGTTCATTATAAGCCACACGTTCATCGTACCCTTTATTGAGTGGCGCAGATTTGTCACAAGGCGCTCGCGCAAAACGCCTCGTCCCTTCGCCATCCGTATAAGTAACTCGCGCGCCATAATTACTTTGATGTTCCCGAGGATCTTGACCTATGGTGGCCTCATAGAACTTTCCATCCCACGGATCCATTCTTCGAACGCGGCTCGATCCTCGTACTCAAGCGGATTTAACGGCGGTGCTCCCAAACGATCCGTTTCCCGGCACCATTCTTCCATCTTTTCAAGTTTACACATTTCGCGAAGCGCGATGAGCTCACGTTCAATCTCCGCTACTCGCTGTCGTCGTTCGTGCGCTGGCATACGAACGATTTCACCCTCCACTCGTTTGTCGTCTCTTGTTCCGCCTACGTGGCTTCGGTAGGATTCACCATCAACGCTACCAACGGTTAATCCTGGCGCTCTGGAGCTAGTATCCGTTGTCTTGCCTCGCACCTGCCCTTCTGATACAGATTGGCTCGTGCCCGCTACCACCGGGGATACCGCCGATTCCTGCTCTAGGATGTGGCTCGTTGACGCTGCAATGGACCGAGCGCCATCACGTCCCATTGTCGGGCTCATTACGGGGGTAGAATTTCAATCCTGCCCGACTTTGCACGAATCTTTCGCCTGCTCCATTTTACCTTTCACCGCACTACAGCTCTCCTATACCACCACACGGGAACAATCGAGATCGCGAGAATTGGGTATCGCAGCGCGGTATCACTTCACCGATATACTTTAACACCACACGCGATGAAATTAGCTTAGCGCTAATATTTTGGAATGTTAGAAACTAACAAAGAAACCGAATTTTTTAGGCTTAGGGGTGGTGCCAAAAAATTAGTTTTTATTTTAGGCGTTTTGTGGCTTGTTCTCTCGGTGAGTTCGTTTTACTGAAAGGGCAGAAACTGCCGTTCGTTCCCTATTTAAGCTATTTTTGTCCTATCCGCGATGCGCTTGGCTGACAGTTCGGCGGAACCCTACAACGGTTACAACAAGGAGGAAGAACGGTAAATTTGGAAGGGGGAGACCGTTCTGCCGTCTACACAGTGTGAGTATGCCAAAGCACGTGTTGGAAGGGAGAGAAAAAGTTGGAATAAACAGCATGTGAATGTGTGCATACAGCAAAAGTAAAAATGTGTGCCTCATCATTTCTATAAGCAATCCGAAAAGGGGGTGGAGCAAACACATTTGTATGCGTGAGGTGCAGAAGAAATCAGAACGTGATAGTATGTGTGAACGCGATCGTTCGGGTGGAAGGTGTCTATGTGTGCGTGAAACCACATTTCCACTTATACTGCAAGTGGGTACGTAAGTGGGTACATATGAGTACAAGACGATACCATACAAAACTTTTGGCTTTTTGCGGACTGGGTGGACAGTGAATTCTTTTTCAGAATGGAGCATACTTGCAACTCTTGCGCAACCGAGATCACCGAAGACCTGATTAGCTGATATATTTGCAACTCACCGTTCCACATCCGCTGTTCACGCATTCCTGAGGATGCACTGAAGCTAACCAACGAATACCAACAACTCCACTGGTACTGCCTACGTTCAACAATGTGATTATTAATCCTCGCACTAAATACATCAAACAAGCTTTGGCCTAGTCGAGCATACACACAACAATGGATGCCGTCGCCAATAGTCTCAAATCTGCACTTGAACCTCTAGCAAAAGAAATTCGTACTGGTCTATCGCAGCCAAAGGACGCTGAGAAGCTGAGCGACGATGCGCGAGTAAGACTGCTATTGCGGAAGTTGGGTAATGCTGAGCACGAGCGATATGTGAGCTTCGTTTTGCCGAAAAAGCCAGCAGACTACAACTTTGCCACTACAGTGAAGCAGCTCAAAAGTTTGTTTGGGTTGCAAGAGGGTTTTCTGTTCGTGGT
This sequence comes from Anopheles coluzzii, assembly GCF_943734685.1. Lineage (NCBI taxonomy): Eukaryota > Metazoa > Arthropoda > Insecta > Diptera > Culicidae > Anopheles > Anopheles coluzzii. The sequence goes on along the minus strand of NC_064671.1, from coordinate 50,949,708 downwards.
GCAAGCGTAATGGACTGACTATCTGCATCGAGAAATGCTACTGTGTGTCTTTTAGTCGATGCAGGAGCCCAGTCACTGGTACCTACTTCATAGACGGCACTGCAATTAATCGACAAAATCATGCCAAAGACCTGGGCGTTCTGCTTGACTCTAGTTTGAACTTTAAACAGCATATCGATGACGTTGTAGCCAGAGGAAATCAATTACTTGGCGTGGTTATCCGGACAACTAATGAATTCCGCAACCCCATGTGCATCAAAGCTGTCTACAACTGTATCGTTCGTTCGGTTCTGGAATATTCGTGCGTAGTCTGGAGCCCAACTACCGCTTCTTCAATTGCTCGACTTGAGGCGATTCAACGTAAGCTCACGAGATATGCCCTACGCCTACTTCCCTGGCAGGATCGCAATAATCTTCCTCCGTACGCTGCGCGGTGCCGTCTTCTAGGCCTTGAACCTCTTTCGGTTAGAAGACGCAATGCACAGTGTTCTTTCATCGCTGGATTGCTAAATGGCTCTATCGACTCATCGCCTTTGTTGCATCGAGTCGATATCTATGCACCATCCCGAACATTTAGGTCTAGAGCGACTCTACGACTCGCTCAACCCCGTTCCAGCGCTGGTCGGTCTGACCCTATGTTTCGCATGTCGGCTGTTTTCAACACTTAATTAGGCCATACGGCCCGTTGAAGATTAATAAATAATAATAATAATAATAATAAGAGTCCAGCATATGCAGGCATTTTAAGTGCTTGCAAATTGAGAAGACGTTGTCTGAGGACTTTGTAACGTATGCGTGTCGGGTGAACAAAATGGTGATTGAAGCTGAGATGGCAGGATTGTCAGAAGAGCAAATGAAGTGTTTGTTATTTGTATGCGGTTTCTTTAATCACTCTTTAGTGATACATATGCGGATATACGTATTAGATTGCTTTCGCGTTTAGAAGAACGAGAGGAAATTTCTTTAAAAGAAATATCAGAGGAATGTAAGCGACTTATAAACCTCCGACGAGATACCGCTATGATTGAGCGCGAGCACAGGCAGATAAACGTCGTGAAGAAAGGAAAGATTGAGAGACCCGGTCCGAAGAGTGATAGGGAGAGCCGTGAGGAAGAACAGGAATGTTATCGTGAAAAAGCTGCACCGAAGTGTTGGCTTTGTGGTGAAGAGCATTTTGCCAGAAAGTGCAAGTATAGGCATTACCGATGTAACGATTGCGATCGATATGGCCATAAGGAAGGATATTGCAGCTCAGCGGAGGGCTACAAGAAATCAAAATGGCAAAATGAAAATGACGATGATGATTAAAAATGGCAAAAAAGGGAAGGAAAAAGGAGGGAAACCCTATAGAAAGTGAAATGGCGAACCTGTGATGAAGGTACCATTCGAGGAGGAATATGAAAAAGCTGCGATAAGCCTATTGATGAATTTTAAAAGACATTTGTGAATGTGTGTTAATTAAGATGAAATGTTTTATGGTGCGGGTCACCCAGAAATAATTTAGCTTCAAGTAGAGATATGTTCTCGTTGTGTCCATATGTAAGCGTGTATGTGTGCATGTGTGTAAATGAACCAAAGTTAAAACAAGAGAAACGCGAGACGTTAAAAAAATAGGAAACTATAACGCGAGTCGATAGGAATAGTTTTAAAAAACGTGATTGTTGAAGAGCCATTTTAAAAATTTTCGAACTCACTCTCTTCGCTTGGTGACGCACAGACGTGGTTTTGATCGCTCCTGCTTATTCCAGTGTTTTAACGCGGCTTGATTAATCGCCCTGTGGCTGGCAAAATTTTATCGCTTGTGACTTTTGCACACATTTGCTTTGCGATATCACTCGTTGTGTGCCTGCTTTCCAGTGTAACAGTGTTATCATAATGACTATCTGTGCAATTTGCTCTACGGCAATTAATCCAAATGGTGATCCATTACACTTGTCGTGTTCGGGGGTGTGTGGCCGTTTGTTCCATGCTCACTGTGCCGGTGTCTCTGAATCCACGTTAAGTGAATTGTTGGCAGATTGTGGTCTGTGCTGTCTATGCAAACAATGTGATGCCTTGCGTAAATCGAAAAAACCTGTATTGTTTCCGGAGATTGAGGCCGCCTTGGTCAAACTCGTCATTAACTCGATAAGAGCGGATCTGCTTCACCGTCTTAAGCAGGATCTATTTAGTGAGAGTGCCTCGTTTGATTCTGCATATGGTAAGAGAGACGCATGGTGCCCTCTCCGAACATCACTACCCCTCGATCTACCATCTCGTCACCTCCCTCCGGCTCCCTGGCCGGCAGTGCCTTCTGCGCCTGCAATGCAACAAGGAACGGGATCGGGGAGTACATATGATCCAGTATTTGTGGCTCCAAGGCCACAGTCATTGTCGTGGATTTTTATGTCGCGCTTCGACACATCTGTAACGAATAAGCATGTCATTACCATGGTTACAAATCGACTTGCGCTTGCTCCATCGGACGTTGTGGTGCGTCGTCTCGTAAAACTTGGCGCCAACGTCGAAACGATGTCATTCGTATCGTTTAAGGTCGGTGTACCTTCCAGCAAGCGCGAAGAAGCTCTCTCTCCGGCTACTTGGCCTCCATCTCTCGTGTTTCGTGAGTTCATCGATTATCAAAATCGTCATCTCCCTGTAGTGTCAGAGAACGACACGCTTACAGATGAGTCGGCCAAAAATATCGATAGTGCAAGCAACACTAATACCGTTAAATCTATCGTCGCCCGATTGGATGCTCCCGTAAACGATCCATCTAACTTCGGCTCTCTGAGTACACCACGCTTGGCCAGCATGCCTTCTCAGAGTGCTTCTCTGCCTTCGGCTCTCTCTCATCCACTGAGTGACACCTGTTCCGAGCCTACTTCCGTGCTTCCTGCTCTTCAATCAACCTCGTCGATTCCGTCATCGTCTTCATCGGTGTTCATTCCTGCGAGAACGACTGGATCCTCTCGTAAACCTTCGGATCGGTCGCCTCCAGATAACCTGCCTGCCCCTGTTAAGCGTACCCGTGGTGATCACGCCAGACAACCGTCGTTGTCAAATGAACCAAATGAATAGCTAAGTATTTACTATCAGAACACTCGTGGGTTACGATCAAAATGTACTGATTTGAGGCTAGCGGCCGATGCTGCTGATTTTAATGTGATTGTTTTCACTGAATCTTGGGCTGATGATTCTTTACCCAATAGTATGCTCTTTAGTAGTGATAAATTTATCGTTTACCGTTGTGATCGTAACATAAATAATAGTTCTCGTACTCGCGGTGGCGGTGTTCTCATTGCTGTTTCGACCAGTTTAGCATCAGCGCCTATTTCTGTAAATGCCGCGCCGCTTGAGTGTGTGTGGGTTGTGATTAAAAATGAGTGCTTAAATATATATACAGGTGTTATCTATGTCCCACCCTACTTAGCAGCTGATATACGTACGTTTGAAAAACTTTTAGAATGCGTTCACGATGTCAAAGCCCGCTTGCGTAACAAGGATCAACTTATTCTTCTTGGTGATTTTAATCAATCTTCTCTGCAGTGGATAAATTCTGTTAATTTAACGACACCTTTCCAGCACTATACACCTCATAATGCGTTGCTATGTCATGCACCTTTTGTCGATTTATTCAACGTTATGTCAACTAAACAATATTTCAAACCATAATGGTCGTGTGCTTGACCTTATACTATTGTTTTCTCTTAACTTCACGCCGTGTTCCGTTTATGAGGCAGATCTTCCTCTTGTAAAAATTGATGACCACCATCCTCCGTTTGTTTTTGAAATTGAATTTCTATCCACTGCCAACTTACCTGTTTCTGTGCAAAGTGTTAATCTTAGTCCTATTTATAATTATAAGAAGGCTGACTATGCTAGGCTGCGTGTAATTTTGTCCTCTATTGATTGGTCATTTTTGTTTAAATGTACGTCCATCAATGAGGCTGTAACACAGTTCAATGCTATCCTTATCACTTCCTTAAACTCCTGTTCTCCTCTCTTCAGACCACCTCCTTCCCCTCCATGGTCCGACCACCATCTGCGCTCTCTGCTTAGGGATCGAAATCGGGCTACACGTGCTTACCGGACTTGGCGTTCACCGTACACGCGTAGGTTATTTAAATATGCAGCATCCGCTTACAGATCATATAACAGATATCGCCATAAATTATATGTTTTGCGTCTTCAATCTCGCTTCCGTTCAATCCCTCGAGCGTTTTGGAATTACATAAACTCTATGAGAAACAATAATGGCCTCCCTACTAGTATGTCACTTGGTGATGTGCTTGCTACGTGCCCGAATGACATTCGTTCGCTTTTTGCTGATCATTTCTCGAGTGTCTATGAAAATGGTTTAAATAACTCTGCAAGCTTTGAAGCCAGTCTTTCATTCACCCCTCTCAATGTCCTGAATGTTGAATTTGTTTCTGTAAGCACTGCTTCTGTTTTACGTGCGTTAGGTAACCTTAAACCATCCTCAGTGCCGGGTCCCGATGGTATTCCTGCTGCTTTACTCTTTCACTGTCGTGAAGCACTAGCTCTTCCTGTTTCTTTCCTTTTTAATCTTTCTTTGTCTACGGCTACTTTTCCGAATATTTGGAAAGAAGCATGGATAAGGCCAGTTTTTAAAAAGGGTGATCGTGGTTGCGTCTCTAATTATCGTGGCATATCTATTTTATCGGCGTTCAGCAAAGTCTTTGAATCTGTTATTCGTTTACCTCTAATGGAAATGGTGAAATCGTGGATCATTCCAAATCAACATGGCTTTATGGCTGGCCGCTCCACCACTACTAATCTTATGGAATTTGTTTCCTCAGTACTCTTAAATCTGGACTCTGGCATGCAGGTTGATGCTGTGTATACCGATTTCAAAGCTGCGTTTGATAAAATCCCCCATTCTCTGCTCATTGCTAAATTCAAGAAACTTGGCTTCTCTCCTTTCTTTCTTGAATGGCTACAATCATTTCTATCGAATCATTTTTGTTGTGTTAAATTGAATGACGGTTTTTCTTATGAGTTTCATTGTTCGTCGGGTGTACCCCAGGGTAGTGTCTTGAGTCCTTTACTTTTTATTTTATTTGTCAATGATGTGTGCTCTGTTCTTCCATCCGATTCCTTCCTTATGTTTGCAGTTGATTTAAAAATATTTTGTCCTATCACTGACTCTAATTCATGTGTCTCTCTCCAATGTTTGTTAGACTCCTTCTCCTCTTGGTGTTCTGCTAACTTTCTCTCCCTGTGTATCGATAAATGTGCTTGTATATCTTTCTCTCGGAGCTTAAATGTGTTGTCTCATAATTATTCACTAAACTCTGTTGTATTAAATCGTGTTAATGTCATTCGTGATCTTGGGGTTCACCTTGATGCAAATCTGTCACTCAATCATCATATTGAGCGTACCATTAACCATGCCAATAGTGTACTAGGAATGATTTGTGCTATGGCAAATGATGTGCGTGACCCTATATGCCTCAAAACCCTTTTCTGTAGCTTAGTCCGCCCTATTTTAGAATATGCTAGCATTGTGTGGTGCCCGGTCAGCTCGGTATGGATTGAAAGGGTTGAAAGTGTTCAACGCAGATTCACCCGTATTGCCAGGCGTCTTTTAGGGCAATCGGGTGCTTCTCTTCCCCCTTATGAAGTCCGATGCCGTATGCTTGGATTGATGACACTGCATGATCGTCGCTCTGCTTCTCAAGCTTTGCTTATCAGTGGTTTGCTTCGGAACGAGATTGATTGTCCTTCACTTCTTAACAGAATACCGCTGTACGCGCCTGCTCGCTTTCTTCGACGCCGCGATTTCCTTCAAATCCCGTCGAGAAGAACGCTGTATGGCACCAATGATCCGTTTTTTCGGTCCCTCCATCGCTTCAACAGTGCCTCTGGTGTGTTTGATTTTCATATTACCCCTCAATCCCTTCGCCCCCTCTTCCTTCAGTTCTTTAACTCCCTTTTTGTTTCCCCATCCTAATTCTTTCATTTTACGTGTGTTGGCTGTGTTACAAATTGCTTGCTGTCTAGTATATGTTTGTCTAGTTAGATTTAAGTATTTGTTTGTTATCATTAATTTTAAGTTTTAGTCAGTAAGTTTCCCTATATTTAGCCCTCTGAGGCGGATATTTGTATCGTTATAAATAAATAAATAAAATAAATAAATAAATAAAAAAAAAGATGAGCTATTCGTTGGCGTATGCGAATGAAAAAAAAAAGATTGTAAGCAAGTGATCGTAACCCCGATGGGTCACTTTGTTCATCAGTTAGATACGTATACGTTCAGGATTAGCAAATGATTAAGCAGAACGACGGTACGGTTTCTACTTCTCTCTAGGGTCATTCTTAGAATGTATAGTGGAATGAGCCATACCGCCAGTATTAATTGGGGAGATGTTGTGTGCGACAAAAGAGGTTGCCTACCCCTGGAAGCCGACAGGATGAGTGCCGATCGGGAGAGATAATCGGTGATCGGTCTTCTGCATGATGCAAGAGATCGATACACGAACGGGGGCTCTCTCCTACGGACCGCGATAAGGGTCAGACGTGCGTGCTACGCTTATTTAATTGTTAAAAAAGTGAATTTCATGTGTGGCGTTTAAAATAAAGAGAATAAGTTTTAAACAATACAACAATTAGTCACTGAAAGCCAAAGCCCACAAGTTTGGTACAGGCAGGCCTTGACCGACATCGGTTGTTGAGCCAAAGAAGAAGAAGAAGAAGAAGCACATCCCTACGGGGATCGATGCAAGAATGAATAACTAGTAAAGCACATTCCTTCGGGGATCGATGCAACTAGGAATATACACTCATGTAAGCAGGATGCCGGGTGACGCACATGGGATCGATGCTAATATGAATAACTAGTATAGCACATTCCTACGGAAATCGATGCAAACAGGAATATATACACCTATAAGCAGGATGCGCATGCTCGGACAGACGGATTCACACACATTCCTTTAAGGGAATCGATGTCGATGAATATAATCGTAACGCACATTCCTTTATGGGATCGATGCAGGAATAAATAACTAGCGAAGCACATTCCTACGGGGACCGATGCAACCAGGAATATACACACGTATAAGCGTATAAGCCTTGTAACATACATTTGTGAGGTGATTATTTCATAGCAGTGGTGTTATTTAACGCAATACCCAAGGTGTGTTTATTTAGAAGGTGAATTATTAACGCGTTTGCCGGGCGCCTTCATTGAGTATTGTTATGTCTGTTGGCTGGACAGCCCACTGTACGGTGTGAACCCCTTTGGCTAGCAGTGCATCCACCGGTTTTTCTATACGCACCTCGGGGAATAACAAGTGACAGCTGCCGTATGCCGGGGGCACATGGAATCAAGAGAATTGCACAAGAGACGCGTGAGAACGGGTAGTGCAACAATAAAGTACAGGAAAACTTAACAATGTCAAATTGCATACAATTTTCTATACCCCCCTCCGATTTTAATACCGGAGCCCCTAATATTGTTATGTCAAGTCGTGAAATGTCAATTTGCTCTGAAGCACTTCACCTCTTAATATCCATACACCTTGCACAACACCTATCAATTTCGTCCATTTTGGATAGAGAATAGTCGTGTTAAGATCGTTGACAATGCCAGTAAACTTTAAATCATCGCAAATTATCAAATTGAAGCAAAATGAAGCGCGGTTTCGCTAAAACGTATAACAAGAAGAATTCAGTGTGGTTGGTCGAAGATAATTCCAATCAAGGCGATGCATCTAGCTCATCAGATTGTGCCAAGACTAGAGAATCAGTGGCGTTCATCGCAGGACCCTCTACTTCTTCTTCTCTATCGTTTGCTACGCTCCAGATTTTCGAATGTAAGCCAATGGAAGGAGAAGAAGAGATCGACAAAATCACCTTCGATACATGGCTCGATATTTTGGAATCATCAATGGCGTTGGCCGGCATCAACGATGAATCAGTAAAAGCCAACATTTTTAAGATGAAAGCCGGTTCTAAGTTGCTAGATATGCTTGACGGTACATTAAGCAAGAACGGCCCTAACGTGATTTCTCATCCATACTCGAACGCGATTCATCGGCTTCGAGAATACTTTGGTTCGCGAGACTATCGGGGCGAGTACCGGCTTCGAACGACGAAATCCGTTCGACGCTCATGAGAGAATGAGAATCATGAGATACAACTGTCAAGCATTTAAAGACGTTTATATCTACGATTTAAGGATAGTCATGTTTTGAATTTTGATTTTTTTTGCCGTTGGTATTGGATTTCATTCGATACATCATTATTGGATGATTTGTTATTGTTGGGAACTAAAACCAAAGCGGATGAAATCTCTTGCCAAAAACGATTTACTATCTTATAACGCGCCAAAAAATTTGTCCGGTTTTCCGCGATTGGTTTAGAAAAGGGCTCGTTCCTATCTTGCGGCCCTTTTTAACGATTTTTTCCTGTTACGCTTCGTGCCTTGTTCGTGTACTGGTCGCTCGTTTTAAAACGTCCCGTTTATGACAGGTAGTTGGAACGCGAGATTCCAACATTGTCCCTCCAAGTGTACCACAGCTTATCTGCCTTTAATCACCTTGCGTCATTTTAGCTGTGGCTTCACTTCCTTGTGTGACCTGTCATAAAAACGCGTGCATTTGTTTACATTCTGTCTCCTTATTGCAAACTACCTCGTGGTATGCCCGTGCTGTTTTCCGAACAATTATTTCCCTGTGCCTAAAATCATTGCGTAAGTTATTACAAGCCTGTAACTTGTGCACCGGACATATGTGCACACGATTGACGAGACGGTGGATCGTTTTACGGCCCTTCCTAGCAGAGTGTTTGGCAGTTTCCTCGCAGTTGCTATGCGGTGGTCCCCCCAACGGATAGAAGCTACACTTATATACTGGTTTTCTAAATCGCTCCACGGCCGCCTCGTCTGGCGGTTTCTCGTGTATCACGGAAGGATCGGACCATTTTGTCACCGGATAGAACCGACGATCGGTCGAAGCATTGTTGCCCACTCTTCCGCCGCGTTCTTCAGCTAAGTGTGCCTTTACCTTTCCGTAAGCTCGGTCGTCTACAACGGGATTAAATACGTTATTTCCTTTTAGATATACATACCGCTGCGGCACCGCAGCCTTGCAGGGCGGTCCCGGGTCGACGGAAAGATCGATCTTCGGTCGAGTGCTTTGTCGCTCGGTGTCCCACTGTTGTCCAGCTTTCGGCGTGGTCCGTTGCCTACTGCAGGAGGATGTCTTCATGGAGGTGGCATGTTGATCGTCTCGACCATCGCAAGGACCGTAAATGACCCAACCCAAGCTGGTATTCCAAGCGACCGGTTCACCGTGTTTGCCCTTCACAGTCTTCAACGGTTGTCCCAAATGGCAGTTATCTGCTCCGATGAGTATGCGAGGCACAGCCCGCGAATATGGCCTCACAGGTAGTCCCCTCAGGTGCGGGTACTTGGCGGCCAGTTGAACTACGTCGACTGACTGTGCAGGTAGCGCAAGTTGCTTCACGGTGTGCACGTGTGTCAGTTCATCCGTCGGTGACTCGTCGTAGCCGCACAGACGTATTTGCAGACTCTCCGAATTATCCTCTTCTCTGGTTAGAACGTTAGCAAAAGACCCCGGATTGTTACCTGTTGGCCCAGTTTGTTGACCCTGGCTGATACCGGATGATGTGTCCTCCGCGTGCAACAGCTCGTGATGTTGAACGCCGCATCCATCTACTCCACACGGTGGAGCACGGCATTTGCCAGCATGGTAACCGAGGCATTTCGTGCACATCCTTCGCTCGTTCACAAATGCTCTCCTTGCGGCTACGGTAGTTCCCATGAACTTCTCGCACTGTGACAGCGATCCGCAGCTCTCACCGCAGACGACGCAGGCTGGCATCGACACAGGTATGTCGATCTGTGGCGTCGGGTCACTAACGTTCTTCTCTTGCAGGACTGTCACGTTGCAGTAGGCCGGATGTGCTCGCCCCGTGCCGTTCGATTCCATCTGGATTGGTCGAGAGGGCTGGAATCGATCAGGCGGACTTCGACGATTCTGGAACGGTTGGGGTTGGAACTGCTGTCGTTTTGGGAGCGGGTCAGGATGTCGAGGTGTCGTATCGTGTCCCCCCAGGACGGGCGTCATATCAATGATACGGCACAAATCGCTCGCCAGCACACTAATCCACCGTCCAAACTCCATCAACGTTACCTCACGCATCCTTCTTGTGGTCCTCGCCCAATGGATACAGATGACCGGTGGCAGCTTCTTCACAAGTTCCTTCAACAACGTTACGTCGTACATATAGGCATGCAGCCCCGACGCCTTAACTGCTCCGAGCAAACATTTCACTGCGAACCCAAACTCCACCAAGCTGGGCAAATCGTTTATCTTAGGAGCGGCCATACACCTTATTTTCCGTATAACGGACTCAACTATCAAGTCGGGCCTTTCATAGCGAGACTTGAGGGTCTCGATCGCTTCGTTCAACCCGTCCGGGAAAGATAACAGGTGTCCAACCACCTCCAACGCGGGCCCGTTTAACGCGTGTTGCAGCCGGGTCACGTTCTCGTTTAGAAAAGGGCTCGTTCCTATCTTGCGGCCCTTTTTAACGATTTTTTCCTGTTACGCTTCGTGCCTTGTTCGTGTACTGGTCGCTCGTTTTAAAACGTCCCGTTTATGACAGGTAGTTGGAACGCGAGATTCCAACAGTTATCAATTATAAGGCAGCACTTTCTTTAAATATATATATATACAACTGTTGTATATATTTATATATATATATATATATATATATATATATATATATATATATATATATATATATATATATATATATATATATATATATAAGATATTGACGACGAAGACGGGAGCGGAATGGATGGAAGGAAGGCGACCAATACTCCAACACTAGAGAACAATGCTCGACACAACCGTATCACGACAACCGCAAAACCAACCGAGGGGGTGGAGGAGGTGGACCGAATGAGGGAGACCGTTGACACAGACTTCTTTTTGTTCTGACGGTGTTTCTTTATTGAGTTCTGATCAACGACTGACTGCTCAGCCCAAGTTCTCTTCTTTATAACGTTATTCCGATTCGCATCAGGCAATACCATTTGCCACTATTCTTACATTCGGCCTTTCCTGACGCACTTCGATCCTCGAAGTTCTAGCCTTCTTATTCATTATCCTATCCAAATTCCTGAATTTGATTGTGAAACTCTTTACGCCTCATCATAATTGAATTCTATCTAACACCACATTCGCGCTCTTGCTTCTCCCTCTATCAAAATACTTTTTGTATCGACCTTGTTCCTTTTTTATCCCTTTTCTTCTGTCCTTTCCTAAATCCTGCCCATGGCGATCAAACACTTCTTCGATCAAACCCTCGGACACACTTTTCATTATAACACCAGGCTTCGAATCCCATGACGATCTTGCTCGGATTGATAACTTCGTCCAATTTTTTCGTTCCGGCTGACGGTTTCCTCGTAGTACCTCCGTTACCGAAAGAATTTGTTCGTTATTCTTGCCCTCCGTACATTCTACGAACGTCCTTGCCTTAACCGGCGTTCTTCTATCGGTAGTCGCTCGTGTCGGATATCCAAATATCGACGACATAGTCTCGCACTTTCGCATGTCTCCTCCCGATTCCGTCGTTCTGGTGGAAAAGAGCCAAGCAAAATTAGAGTAACCATCTGTTAACATGTACCTGTATCGTTTTATAGCGTCTTCCATCGACCCCCAATAGTCCTGACATCCTGTGGGTAAAGCCGCATTCTTCTTCTCTGTTAATCTCAAACAATCCTTTTGTCGTTTCAGCACTTTCTTCTTCTTGCTTATTTGCTTCAGCAAGCTGACTAATGTCTCAGTTTGATTAACCACACTTTTCAAATGTTCTCGATTTAGTTTGTGCGACTCACAAGACCTATCCACAGAAACTACACAGACAGTTTTCACCTTTTTGTCTTGTTTTTGCTTCGTACGAACCCTTGCCGTTAGTTCACTCACGACAGTCATCACTTTCCGATCATTGTAATCCAGAATGTTTCCGTCTTTTCCTAACCACTTGCTCACGGGCCCATCAACGGTTTCAGACGCTTTGTTCCCCACCACAATCAGTTCCCTTGTCTTGTTTTCACACACCGCGTCCATCACCTCACTCATAATAATTTCTGCACTGCCATTGGTTTTACCGTTTTGCACGCTGACTCTTCTTAACAAGTTACAAAATTGAGGCGTGATAACCGGATCGTTTGTTTCGGGAACACACACCGTATTCATCACGTCACTTATCCTATTTTCCTCCCCCCGTTGTTGTTCCTCCCTTTTCTCTATCTCTCGAACACCCGTCGCCTCTTCGTTTCTACGTGGTTCAATACAAATTCCATTGTTGTTAATGTTATAATTAACACTTCGCAAAAAGTCCATCCCCAAAATCAAAAGAGTCCTTATTGTTTCGTACGGTAGCAAAACCCACTGCACCTGGTAGACCCAATGGTCTATGTTCACTTCGAGTATTGTTTCACCCAGCCCCTTTTGTGGAACTCCTCCCAGTCCCCTTAAAATTTGCTTTGACTGGTTCCACACTTTGCACCGCGGTGGAAGTTCAGAAAACACATCCCAACCCATGAGCGATACTTCACTCCCGGTATCGATCAGAGCCGTGCAATCTTTTCCGTAAATATTCACTTTCTTTGTTGGCAGCTCTCTACCTGCTACAATAGCTTGACCACCCATCACACTATAACTGTTTTTGTCACAATTTTTGGCGAAATGCCCCTCGCCACCACATCTAAAACACTTCACCGGAGTACGTTCGTTTGTATTCCGGACAAAAGCGTGCGTGTCAGCTGCTGATCGTTTTTTCGTGGAACAATCTTGAGCCCGATGCGCCGGCTTGCCGCAACTGTAACACTTGCGCACACCTCCTTCCAACCTTGGCTCTTGCTGCACACTGTTCTTCTTTACCGCACTTTTCTTCTCCGCTCTTTCCATCAGCAAAAGTTCTTCTTTTAATTCTGCTATACTGCGCGCTCGATAAAGGGACGCACGCACTTTTGCATCGTAAGACACACCATCCACGATGTAATCGACAACGCTACTATCATCGATTTCCGTGTCACGAGCTATGCGCTGCATCTCGTACATGTATTCCAACATTGTCTCTTGCGGACGTTTTACTCGTGCCATAAGTCGCCTGTGCACGTCACTCGACCGCACTATTTTTCCAAATTCTTTTATCAGCTTTAATCTCAAAGCTGCATACGATGTTGCGTTTCTCTCCGTCGAGAGAAAACTTCGCGCAACACCAACCATTTTCCGGCGGCACATGATAAACATTTGTTCATCGGTCCAATGCGCCATACTTGCCACTCCTTCAAAATCATCAAACCACACCGCAATATCTTTGGTGAGGTCATTACCATAAGGCTCAATACCTTCTTCCACATCACGGAACGAATAGGGCTGCACAAACGGTGCATGTGTTTCCCTTTTCGCAATTCTTGGCACCTCCGCCCTTTGTGACACCACCTTTGCCACGATCGATCTTGTCTCCGCGGTAACAGCAATAGGACCACCCGCCGCAGTCGTCCCACTGTTTCCCGTCTCGCTAGCCACCGATTCTGCATCCACGTCATAATAACCCGACGCGTTCATTTCCCCGGAATTTTCTTCGCGCTGCTCATCGCTCGTTATATCGGCTTCTAACAACCGCTTAGCCAAATCCTCCTTGGTTCCAGACATTGCTAAACCCGCCGTTTCGCACATGCGAACCAAACCCGTACGCGTATATTCGCTTATCAAACGGTCCATTTTTCCCTACTTGAAACGCTCTAGAAAACAAGTGTTTTTCTCGCGCCCAAAACGCACAGCGCTAGTCACACACACAGCGCCTTTTCTTCACACAGCCACCCTTTTTCGTGCACACAGCAAACTCGCGCATCAAGCGCTAACCGTTTGCACGCAGCAAATTTGCGCACCTATCGCTAACCGTTTCTGCACACAGCAACTTCTCGCGCACACAGCGCCAAACCTTTTTCACACAGCAAACTCTCGCGCACGCAGCGCTAATCCTTTTGCACACAGCAAACTCGCGCACACAGCGCACTAACGCACACCGCTCAACTTCTCGCGTCTTCGCACACCGCAACGTCTCGCGCACACAGCGCCAAACCTTTTGCACACAGCAAACCCTCGCGCACACAGCGCTAAACCTTTTGCACACAGCAAACTCGCGCACACAGCGCACTAACGCACACAGCTATTCGCGCACACAGCGCATTTCCTTTTGCACACAGCAACTCGCGCACACAGCGCACTAACGCACACAGCTACTCGCGCACACAGCGCATTTCCTTTTTAACACAGCAACTCGCGCACACAGCGCATTTCTATTTGCACACAGCAACTCGCGCCCACCGCGCTAAACCTTTTACACACAGCAAACTCGCGCACACAGCGCACTACCGCACACAGCTACTCGCGCACACAGCGCATTTCTTCTTTCACACCGCCAGAACTTGCGCACCCAGCGCCTGATCGCACCGAACACCCGTACTAAACGCCGCTACACTCGTACACTGTTCTTTTGTGCACAATCCAGCGCACCCAGCGCTTTGATGCCTCACCGCCTCACTCCACACAACGTCGATCGCAACCGAATTTCCAGGAAATTCACACTTGTCCCAAAATCGCGTTCGTCGTGATCCCACTTCTGACACCAAATGTAAGATATTGACGACGAAGACGGGAGCGGAATGGATGGAAGGAAGGCGACCAATACTCCAACACTAGAGAACAATGCTCGACACAACCGTATCACGACAACCGCAAAACCAACCGAGGGGGTGGAGGAGGTGGACCGAATGAGGGAGACCGTTGACACAGACTTCTTTTTGTTCTGACGGTGTTTCTTTATTGAGTTCTGATCAACGACTGACTGCTCAGCCCAAGTTCTCTTCTTTATAACGTTATTCCGATTCGCATCAGGCAATACCATTTTGCCACTATTCTTACATATATATATATATATATATATATATATATATATATATATATATATATATATGTAGCGACCAGACCGCCATCTGGCGTGAGAATCGTGAGCGATCGTGACATCCAGGGACAAGGACACGGATCTCCGTGAAGCGCACTCACCAGGCACACGAATGTGTCAAAGTGACGTGCGCCGCGTGTCCAGCGCTACACTTCCTGCTGTCAGCGAGCACATTCTCTCTCTTGCGACCCAACCTCGAAAGCGAACAGACCTCTTCCTTCGCTCCGCGCTCGAAACTTCCTCAACGTGAAACCCTCTCGCACGAACGTGCGCAACCGTTCATAATATAGTGTAAAATAAAGTTCCGTATTACCTACTCACGAAACCCAACGCGTTCGCGACATAAAAAATTAGGGACCACTTTTGTGGTGCCCCTAAAACTGGTGACCCCGACGTGATCGCGTGCGCGAGTGAGTGAGTGGTAACCTGACGAACATCGTGTCCAGCCGGAAAAAACGTGTTTCCATTGTTCCACGGTCCGGTCCGACGACAACGTTCCCCCCCATCATCGAGGAGCGGCCGACCACGAAGGAGGCACCACGCAAGCGCAGCCAGCGAAAAAAACCCCCGTGCACAAACCCCGAACTCACGTGAGTGCAAATCGACACCGAAGGTGGCCGACAGTGAAGAACACGGTTCTGCACACTTAAAAATATTTCACGACCTCGGTTAAAAATACTGCCGAAATTTGTCGGCTCTTTCGATTCTTGCTGATATGTCAGTTGAAAAATCCCAGTAGCCGAAAATCAGTACCATTTAAAACTGAAATATCAGTTAAATAAATATTTCAACCGAAACTCGGCAACCCAACTTGCCGAGAACATACGTTAACACTGCTGTCACCGAGCTCGTCCGTCAAAATAACCGAGATTTCAGCTTTACTGTTTGGATTAGCCGAGGCTCGGTATTTTATCTGTCATTCGCCATTCTGTTAATCTCGTGCTAATGAAACGAAAACTTTTCGGAGTGATGTTGTGATGTAAAAGTAAAAGTGTAAAAATATAAGTGAAAATGAGTCTCTCAGCGTGATAAAAAACCGAGTATCAGTAGCGTGCGATCGAGCACGGGTATGGAACGGGGTTGGGGTTAGGAAACTCCATCAGCGCACGCAATCGGTGCTCTTCAGAGCGTCACTCGGAGCAGTCCCTATTGAAGGATCATATGTGGAAGCTAATCCGATTGGTTCAACCTTAGCCAGGCCGTTCAGACTTCCAGGATTCATTTCCGGTCACCTACACGAGTAAGTAAGTATCAACACTCGAACACGTAAAATCTAAACAGGGTTCACTCAGAGTTGTTTCACTCTGCCCGCTTTACAGAACCGTGCCTGTACCAGTGCCCGCTCCTTGCCCGGCTCATTTTCCTGTAAATATACCACATCCAAACGCTGTGCCCCATCCAGCGGATGAACCAATGCCTGTCCCTACGCTTCACACCAGAAATCTCATAAGAATAGGGTGACTTTCTGCCGTCCTGCTACAGTAAGGGGCACGATAGTGACATCATGCTGCAGAAGATGTACACCGGCCATCATCATAGGCTCAGACTGCTATGACTATTTCTCCCAGTAAATAATATTATTTATTTATGTTACCTAAATAAACCCACTTGATACGCAAATAAAACCACTAAAATAAAGATAAAATGTTTTTATATTTAGCCGAAATCTCGATTTGCTCTAACCGAAAATCTCGGTTAAACGTAAACGTCAAAACAAAATGTCATTAACCGAGATGTCGGCAACAGAAATTTAACCGAGATTTTGCCGAGATCTCACTTGTGCAGATCTCGGCAAAAATTAACCGAGATTCGGCAAAATTTTTTAAGAGTGTGGAACATTTTTACCCGACGGAGCGACCGATTCTAGCGGAAAAGTTTCCTCTCGGTGCTGAGCGATCGCCGAACATTTTGCTGACACACCCCGCGCCGTGTCGCACACCCGCCGAGCATTTTGGTACCCGTACGTGTTTGCGCACCCGCCGATCATAACCTCACACGTACCGCCGAGCGCGCTCCAGACCCACGCGGTTTTTGTGTGTGCACCGTGTGTGTGTGTGTGTGGGTGAATGTGCGCAGGCCGACACCGAGCGGATTGCGTCAGAATTTTGCTCGAGCTACGTTCGTCATATTTTTCGACCGTGCACCGAAGACGTCGTCAGCGCACGCAGCCATCCCCAAGTAGCAACCGAAGCTTTTTTCTCCCAGTTTCAACCCCCTCATGTCCAAAAACTGCCTTCGCTTACTATTCCTATCCCGTTTCTACATTCCACAACGTTTGTTGCGTTCTCGCTCATCAGGGTGTTAGTCAATTCTCTCTTGCCACACGAAGAGAATTCTCCTGCACACTTCGTATGTTGGATTCTACCCATCCCTGTTGAACACACGTCATTTTCTTCCATCGCACTCATCAGGGTGTTTGCTCTTTTCCATCCAAGCCAAAGAGCGACTTCAGTGTGCTCTGAACCGTGGATGTGAGAGTGTGTGTTTGTGTGCTGCGTGAACTATTTTTCCTGCGTGAAACACTTTCCATACTGCGCCATCCGCGGTGTTCTTTCTGCTTCATCGGAGGACGAATTTTTATCATCTAATTGTTTGGGTAAGTGTCCTTTTCTAAGTGTCTAGTGCTATGTGACATTTATTCTAATTCTAATATTATTCTAATATGCAATGTTTTGCACATTACAAGTTTCAGATGTGTGCTGCTACCGCTAGCTGTTCCTAAAACTACTTAAAAAGTGTGACACTGTGTGCACAGGCGTTAGAGTTTCAATTGATCCTCAAGCACAAAGGTAAGTTTGTCACATCTTTAAATCAAGTGTAATCTTTTTAACAAAGTGTGTCTATTAATTGTGTACTTTCATCAACAGCCTTCATACAACACCGCGGTTGAGGCGCGCCAAATCTGATGACATCTTTCCTGAACCAAGCAGGCTGAACACGCGCACCACCACGGGCTCCAGCGCGGTGTGAAGAGGGAAGAAGAAAAGACAGAATTGGAAACAGCCGCGCCAGGCTTCCAACCACCGTGTGTGTGTATGTAAGTATGTGAGAACACATGTGTGAATCTTCTTGTGGGAACTGCAAAAAGAAGAGAATAAAGAGTGTGAAGCAGCTAGACTGCCGCAACCAAATCAAGAGAGTGAATTCTCATTTCAATCCGAAAAACTAGAAACACGAGAGAGGACACGAAGCGCTTTCGGGTTTTTTTTCGCCTTCGCGCACATTTTGCTTTATGCGCGCGAAAAAGTGAGCCTTGATCAGCGCGATGGCTCCCATACAAAGGCCTTCGGCTTTGCTATCTGGGTCGTTCTCTTCTCGCCGACACCACCGACCGAACGCCACCGAAGATCATCGCCCCTCGTTTCTCACACCACCGGCGTCATCGACGAACGCAGCCAACGAGCGACTAATCCTAACACGATCGACCGCGTGTGCGGATTTTTCGTCGCCGAAGGATCGACCTAGCCAACCTCAGCTGGACTTGCTTGCGCCCCCGCCACTAAGGTAAGATCCACCCTTTTTTAACTAACCTTAGTCGTAAGGATGTTGCACAGTCCGCCGGTCCGCGACGTATCGACTCCCGATGGCGTAACCCCGAGTGCCGATCCAGCCGCGAGTGGATCCAAATCGCCTCACGTACCAACACCGCCCGTTCCGAATACCCCGCGCGTACCAGGGCCGTCCGCCTGCGACGCCATGTTTATGCCGCCCGAATCGCAGATTGACACTTTGAATGCCATGCAGCTGAAACCACCGGAGATGGACACCACTGACATTCAAACCTTTTTCTTCGCATTGGAAAACTGGTTCGATGCGTGGAATATCACCACGAACCAACATATTCGCCGTTTTAACATTCTTAGAACGCGTATACCGCTTCGTGTCCTTCCTGAGCTTCGCCCCCTGTTGGAGAACATTCGACAGTACGCTACGGACCGTTACGAGGTAGCAAAGCGTGCAATAATTGAGCACTTTGAAGAGTCGCAACGAAGCCGCTTGCATCGTCTGCTTGCCGAAATGAACCTCGGGGACCGAAAACCATCGCAGCTATTAGCGGAGATGCGCCGCGCCGCAAATGGAGCAATGACGGACTCTATGCTGGTAGATTTGTGGATCGGCCGTCTCCCGCCATACGTCCAGTCCGCCGTTATTGCCACTAACACGGATACCAACGATCGAGCTAAAGTAGCAGACTCTGTTATGGATTCGTTCGCGTTATACCACCGAACGGGCCCGTACCAAACCATCCACGAAGTACGCAACGAGGACTTCGAACGTCTTTCTCGGCAAGTAACGGAATTAGGTCAGCGCTTGGACGCCGTACTGAGCAGGCTCAACGAACGAGAACGCGCGCGACCACGCTCACGTACCCGGCAACGTCAACCGAACCAGGATGCGGTAACACCCAGCGGACACTGCTATTACCACACGCAATACGGGCAAGCGGCGCGGAACTGTCGTCCCCCCTGCTCCTTCAACAATCGGCGGCAGGGTAGTAACTCGGCCACTGCTTCCGATTGACGCTTAACCAGAGGCCAACCTCAACAGATACACGTACTTTCGACCCATAGCTATCGTCTCGTAATAACCGATCCAAAAACTAACATCAAATTCTTAATCGATACCGCTGCAGACGTTTCAGTAATCCCTCGACAACACAGTTCCGTCCCGAGTAAACCCTCCACCATGAAGCTGTTCGCCGCTAATTCTACACCAATCCAGGTTTACGGAGAGTCGCTCTATACTCTCGATTTGGGACTTCGCCGATCTTTCCTTTGGAACTTCATCATCGCAGACGTGGGGACAGCGATTATTGGAGCCGATTTTCTCCAACATTTCCATCTGCTCGTGGACTTGCGCAAAAAATGTCTTGTCGACGCCTTAACGAACGTACGTTCTACCGGAGTGCCGAGCCAAAACCCGTCGGAACCAACCGTAAAAGTATGTGATTCCACCTCACCGATCGCCACTCTCCTAAAGGAATTTCCCGGGTTAACTGCACTATCCACTCCTGGCACCTTACTGCAGTCCGAAGTGACACACCGAATCGAAACGACGGGGCAACCAACATTCGCAAGACCTCGCCGATTACCACCCGAAAAGTACGCAGCTGCCCGCAAAGAGTTCGAATCACTCGTCCAGCTCGGAGTGTGCCGCCCCTCGAATAGCAGCTGGGCCAGCCCGCTACATATGACAAAAAAGGCCGACGGCACCTGGCGCCCTTGTGGTGATTACCGCGCCCTAAATGCAAAAACCGTGCCCGACCGTTATCCACTACCGTTTTTACAGGACTTCACGATGCATTTGCAAGACAAGATCATATTTTCCAAGGTCGATTTGCACAAAGCATACCACCAGATACCAATTCATCCGGATGATATAGCGAAGACAGCCATCACGACACCCTTTGGACTTTACGAGTTCACTACCATGCCTTTCGGATTGAGGAACGCAGCGCAAACATTCCAACGCCTTATCCATGATGTCCTACGAGGACTCGAGTTTGTTTTCCCGTATATCGACGATATGATCGTAGCATCAACGTCCGAGGCAGAACACCACGAACACTTACGCCAACTTTTCGAACGATTGGAGAAGCACCAACTAGCCATCAATCCAGCCAAGTGCGAGTTCTACCGGAACGAGATTTCCTTTCTGGGCCATCTGGTCAACGCTTCTGGTATTCGTCCTCTCCCCGATCGAGTCCAAGCCATCAGCGAGCTGCCACAGCCAACGACGATTATGGAGTTGAAGAAGTTCCTCGCCATGATAAACTACTACCGACGTTTTCTGCCGCACGCCCTGGAAACGCAAGGTATACTTCTCGAGATGACTCCAGGTAACAAAAAGAAGGACAGAACGCCATTAACCTGGTCGCTAGAAGCTTCCGAAGCATTCGCCCAATGCAAAGAGCAACTGAAACGTGCAACGTTATTGGCACATCCCGTGAAGAACGCCGAACTTTCTCTATGGACCGACGCTTCAGATTTCGCAGCCGGAGCCGTACTTCACCAACGCACCAACGAAGACCTGCAACCACTAGGCTTCTTCTCGAAACGTCTCGAAAAGGCACAGCAAAAGTACTCGACCTATGACCGAGAACTTACCGCCATCTATCTCGCCATACGACACTTCCGATACCAGCTAGAGGGTCGGGAATTCTGTATTTATACAGACCACAAGCCTCTAACCTTCGCCTTCCGACAAACGCACGACAATGCCTCACCTCGACGAGCCCGGCAGTTAGACTTCATTGGCCAGTTTTCCACCGACATCCGTCACATCGCCGGAAAAGACAACGTTACAGCCGATCTGCTCTCCCGCATAGAGACAGTGCACGCGACACCGACCATCGATTATGAGCGATTAGCAGAAGAACAAGAGCGCGACCCTGAACTTTCCGACATTCCCAGTGGGAAAATTCAGACGGACTTGTTCCTGCAGAAGACACCAATACCGGGAAGCCCCAAGTCACTCTACGCCGACTGCCCTGGAGGTATCATCAGACCGTACATCACCCGATCGTTTCGAACACAACTTCTCCACGCCGTACATGATCTCAGTCA
The DNA here is from genome assembly GCF_943734685.1 of Anopheles coluzzii. NCBI lineage: Eukaryota > Metazoa > Arthropoda > Insecta > Diptera > Culicidae > Anopheles > Anopheles coluzzii. Next base: position 50,928,124 of record NC_064671.1, on the reverse strand, counting down.
TCCCGGAGCCCGCGCCACAGCTAGACTAATAACAGAGCGTTTCGTGTGGCTCAATGCAAGGAAGGAATCCCAGGACTTCGCTCGGAACTGCTTAGCCTGCCAGCGCGCTAAGGTAGGAAGGCACGTCAAAAGCCCCTTGATACCATACCCTGCAACAACAGCGAGGTTCAGTCATATCAACGTAGACATCATTGGACCATTTCCCATCAGTAACGGTAACCGATACTGCCTTACGATAATCGACCGATTTACTCGCTGGCCAGAAGCAATACCGATCTCGGATATCACCGCATCTACCGTCGTATCAGCACTACTATTCCACTGGATCGCCCGATTCGGAGTTCCGGCGCACGTAACAACGGACCAAGGGAGACAATTCGAATCCTCCTTGTTCAAAGAGTTGACGAAAGCCCTAGGAACGAAACACATCCGTACGACAGCCTATCACCCGCAGGCAAATGGAATAATCGAGAGGTGGCACCGCACTCTTAAAGCAGCAATCACCTGCAAAGACACCGCAAGATGGAGCGAACACCTACCGCTAATACTGCTTGGGCTACGAACCACGTTCAAAAATGACATCAACGCCTCGCCAGCCGAACTTGTGTATGGAACGACGTTGACCATCCCGGCAGAATTCTTCATCGCGAAACCGCAAAATGCCCTCGCCGACCAATCCGACTTCGCCAAAACGTTAGAGGAGACGATGAGCAGCATTCGACCACAGAGCACCGCTTGGCATACCAACCGCACACCGTTCGTGCATTCCGATCTGAACAAGTGTACTCACGTGTTCATACGCGACGACACCGTCCGACCTGCACTAACTACACCTTACCACGGTCCATATAAGGTTCTTACACGCAATCCTAAGTCTTTTCAGATACTCCTACGTGGACAGCCAACGCTGGTTTCGATCGACCGCTTAAAACCAGCGTATGGTGCAGAAGAGGAAGCCACCCCGGCCCCGCAGTGCTCGTGGGAAGGGCTAACGACAAACCTGCTGCCGCCAACAACCGACCACTCGGAAACTCTGCCGTTACCGGACGTCCAGGCAAATTCGGACCGCAGAGACGCCACCGCAGCCTCCAAACCGACGTCGCGCGAACAACCAGTGCGTAATCAGACGACACCCGCACCACCATCGCACCCGACGACATCGAGACAAACCGACCGAGCCGCCGTCGACGCCCCACCACCCTCCATCCTACGCCGCAACGACCAGACGGTATCGACCGGCGTCACCAGGTCTCAGCGGAAGGTCATCATACCTCTACGTTACCGGTGACACCGCTCTAGGAGGGGAGTACTGTAGCGACCAGACCGCCATCTGGCGTGAGAATCGTGAGCGATCGTGACATCCAGGGACAAGGACACGGATCTCCGTGAAGCGCACTCACCAGGCACACGAATGTGTCAAAGTGACGTGCGCCGCGTGTCCAGCGCTACACTTCCTGCTGTCAGCGAGCACATTCTCTCTCTTGCGACCCAACCTCGAAAGCGAACAGACCTCTTCCTTCGCTCCGCGCTCGAAACTTCCTCAACGTGAAACCCTCTCGCACGAACGTGCGCAACCGTTCATAATATAGTGTAAAATAAAGTTCCGTATTACCTACTCACGAAACCCAACGCGTTCGCGACATAAAAAATTAGGGACCACTTTTGTGGGGCCCCTAAATATATATATATATATATATATATATATATATATATATATATATATATATATATATATATATATATATATATATATATATATATATATATATATATATATATATATATATATATATATATATATTGTAGACGTATCATAAATATGAACCTTGGTCAACCTCACCTCAAAATGTATGTATACCTTATCCTTAACTGTCAAAAGGATATGACAACGTCTGTCATTCGAAAACGGAATCACAAATAAACAAGTCGGAAAAACCTTGCTCCGTAAAAAACTCGTTCGGAATAAAACCTTAGTTTACATGTCAGAAGTGGGATTAATCTACAAGTATGCCTACAACAGAAGAAATAAAATGGTCATTAGACGCAGCTGGTATTGAATACCCAGAGACGGCAAAGGCGACGCAACTACGACAATTGTTTGCAGACAACGTGAAGAAGACAACAAGTCAGGAAATGGCGGCTGATAAAACACGTGGAGATGGTGATGACATAACCTCAAATGACGAAGCCGCTGCTATAGCCTCACTCGAAATGAAAGTAAAACGCCTGGAGCTAGAAAAAAAACTTTTATCTTTAGAAGAAGAAATAGCTGAGCTTTAACCAACTCACCTTAAACCAATATCAATGAATACTATTCAATATATAGAAACAATAGTGCCAAAGTTCACCGGAGAAGGCGATGAAGATGTGTGTGCTTGGATTCGTTCCCTTGAGGACATTTTCGTTATGACAAACGTCCCAGAGCCTCAAAAACTGCCGCTTTTGCGTCGATCGTTAACGAGCACAGCTGTTTTATTGGCACAAACTACTAAATCAAAAAATTACGAGGAGTTGAAGGGCGAATTGCTAAAAGAATTTAACAACAAGCCTTCTAAAGAAGTCATCTATAAAAATCTTAGAGCACGCCATCTGAACGCTAACGAAACAACGCTTAGATATTTGTTAGACATGCAACACATTGCAGCGGCAGCTTCAATTCCGGAAAACGAACTGGTGCATATCATCATTGACGGTCTCGGTGACCCCATACATACTGCATCCATGCGATTCATCGCAAAATCGATCGAGACGCTGAAACCTCTATTGAAAGAGTATGAATATATACGAACACGTGTACAGACAACGGTCCAGAAATCGTCTGTTCAACAACCACGAGTCCAGATTGCGCGAGCTGAACCAAACCAGTCGACTCCCAGATGCCTTAATTGCCGGAAATATGGACATTCGGAAAACTTCTGCCGCATGCCGATTCGACTTCCGCGGTCCTGTTTCAAGTGCGGTCAGACTGATCATGTCTATCGAAATTGTCCTCAACGGGTTCAGCAGATTGCCGTTACTACAAATGGTCCTGAACATCTAGAAACAACGCCTGTGACGGAACCAGTTTTTACTCTTAACGCCAACCAAGAGGTAAGTGTTGCCTATAAGAGTCAAGATGTATGGAGCAAATCACTAAAATTAGTTTCTCTTTTGGATACTGGTAGCCCTAAAAGCTTCGTTAATGAAAACGTTCTCCCTAAATCTCTTGTTGGAGAACCTAGGACGTCCATGTTGCGTGGAATAGGAGGCCCAAATTTATTAACGTTAGGATTTGTGGAGATGCGAGTACAACTTGCCAAGACCACGATACGTCACACCTTTATCGTCCTTCCAAAAATATACATGGAATGGCCAATGATTCTTGGTAGAGATGCATTATCCAAGTTAAATATTCAACTCAATCAGATTCAAAATACGTACACTATAAACACTTTATTGAACATGAATAATATGAAAAAGCTGCCTTTAATAAAAACGAATTTATATCAAAAGCTCCATACACTTGACATTGTAAAGAGGTCAGTCGCACGTCGGGAGGGAGATTGCTCATTTTCTGCTTTAGCTCATGAGTCGATCGATGTGTTTACCGATACATTTTCTTCTTTGTGTATGATAGATGTTGTTGATCAAACAAATCCCATTGATATTGGTAAAAACCTTACAAAATACCAAAGTGAAGCTGTAATTGAATCGATAACAAAAAATTATTTAGAGTTTCCTACAAATGCAATCGTACCCTCAACTTATACTATGAAAATAAATCTCTTACATGACACTCCTATTTCTACCAAACCAAGACGGTTGTCATTTGCTGAAAGAGAAAAAGTAAAAGTAATAGTAAAGGACCTGCTAGAAAAAAATATCATACGCCCAAGTAACTCACCATACGCGTCTGCCTTAGTCCTGGTTCGAAAGAAAAATGGCGAAGTTAGAAAATGTGTTGATTACAGACCATTAAATAAAGTAACAGTTCGTGATAATTTTCCATTGCCTCTTATAGACACCTGCCTAGAACATTTGGGACATAAACAATACTTTACGTTACTAGACCTCAAAAGCGGATTTCATCAGTTAGTTATGGATGAAGAATCGATTAAATATACGGCGTTCGTTACACCTGATGGGCAGTACGAATATACCCGCATGCCCTTCGGATTGAAAAATGCTCCGGCTGAGTTCCAACGCTTTATTAATTCGGTACTTAGAGAATTTATTGAACGAGGGGAATTGGTAGTGTATATAGACGACATTTTGATTGCTTCAAAAGATTTTGACCAACATCGTGAACTGATCGGACAAGTGTTAAACGCGATACGCAAAAATGGTTTGGAGTTACGACTGGACAAATGCAAATTTGCCCAAAGGGAATTAGAATACCTTGGTTACAATGCAAACTGTTTAGGAATACGTCCGAGTGAACATCATATTAAATCAATTAAAAACTACCCCTTTCCTCGTAGCAAGAAACAAGTTCAACAGTGCTTAGGCTTATTTTCATTTTTTCGGCGGTTCATCTTTTTCAAATATTGCAAAACCACTAACAAACTTATTAAAAGAAAAAGTACCATTTGAGTTTACTAATGAATGCATTCAATCATTCGAAACTTTACGAAATAAACTTATTCAATCACCTGAGCTGTCAATTTACGACCCTAGCAGAGAAACCGAACTACATTGCGATGCAAGTTCTACTGGTTTTGGATCGGTTTTACTACAAAAACAAGATGATGATAAGTTTCACCCAATTGCTTACTTTTCAAAAACAACATCGGACGATGAATCCAAATTACATAGTTATGAGCTGGAGACACTTTCAGTAATTTACGCACTCCAAAGATTTCACACTTACGTCCATGGCATTCCCATAAAAATAGTAACAGATTGTAACTCATTGGTCCAAACACTGCAAAACCGCAATTTATCAGCAAAAATCGCTCGTTGGTCATTATTCCTAGAAAATTATGACTATTCAATGCAACATAGGCCTGGATCATCTATGCCTCATGTAGATGCATTAAGTCGAATAGAACACGTAGCAGTGATAGATGATCTGGATATAGATTTCCAATTACGGATTGCACAAGCTCGTGATGTAAATATTCAAAAAATAAAAACTGAACTACAGTCTAGGTCAGTAAGTGATTTCACTCTTCGTGATGGAGTAGTATACAAACAGTCTTCACCAGGTCGATTTAAATTCTATGTACCATCAGAAATGATTAACAATGTAATTCGATATATTCACGAAAAAATAGGACATCTGGCAGTCGATAAATGCTATTTACAAATCAATAAGAATTATTATTTTTCACAAATGAAAACTAGAATTCACAATTACATTAAAAACTGTATGAAATGTGTTATATATTCCGCCCCCGTGAAAACTAATCATAAAAACTTATACACTATACCTAAAATTGCCAATCCCTTTGATACATTACATATCGATTTCATAGGTCCTCTTCCTTCAATAGATTCAAAGAAGAAACATTTGCTAGTAGTAATAGATAGTTTCACAAAGTTTACAAAGTTATACCCAACAATATCTACAAGCACCCGTGAAGTGTGCAATGCTCTTAAATTATACATGTCATATTACAGTCGCCCTAAGCGAATAATTAGCGATAGAGCAACATGTTTTACGTCCGATGATTTTTCAAATTTTGTATCATCTCGAGGAATTACACATATACTAAACGCAACAGGATCACCTCAGGCAAATGGGCAAGTAGAACGGGTCAACCGCGTCCTACGACCTATTTTAAGCAAACTTACGAATCCGACTAATCATGCTGATTGGACAGTTCAAATTCCATCGGTTGAATATGCGCTCAATAATACAATTCACGCATCTACTCACTTCTCTCCATCTGTACTTTTATTTGGAACAGAACAACGAGGACCGATTCTAGATGAACTGACAGAATACCTAAATGATCAAAATCAAGCTTCACCTTGGGATTTTAATACAATACGAACCATAGCATCGAATAATATTACCAAGCATCAAGGGATTAATGAACGACAACATGCTATCAAATCTAAACCAGCACCTGTGTTTACTGAAGGGGAATTTGTGGTCATGCGCAATATAAATAACACCGTCAATTCAAACAAAAAATTTGTTGCTCGATACAAGGGCCCCTATGTTATACACAAAATACTTCCAAACGATCGGTACGTCGTCCGTGACATTGATGAGTGTCAAATGACTCAAATAGCTTATGACGGAATTTTGGAAGCTGATAAAATAAGACGATGGATAGTCCCTCTCCCTGGTGGCGATTGACTCTTTACAAACAATCTTGGGCAACACTAATAGGATAGGGATTGAGGGCAATTAATGAAGTCAGGAAAGGCCGAGCTGTAGACGTATCATAAATATGAACCTTGGTCAACCTCACCTCAAAATGTATGTATACCTTATCCTTAACTGTCAAAAGGATACGACAACGTCTGTCATTCGAAAACGGAATCACAAATAAACAAGTCGGAAAAACCTTGCTCCGTAAAAAACTCGTTTGGAATAAAACCTTTGGAATATATATATACCTATATATACCTTTGTTCACAAAACCCCGTCGACTATCATATGGAGAGCGAAATCAAGTACGTGAAATAGTTAATGACTTATTAGAAAAACAAATAATTCGTCCAAGTAATTCGCCGTATGCTTCGCCTCTAGTTTTGGTCAGAAAGAAGAGTGGGGAAATTCGCATGTGTATTGACTATAGGCCTCTCACTGTTCGAGATAATTTTCCGCTGCCGTTAATAGAAACATGTTTGGAACATTTAAGTAATAAGCGAATTTTTACATTACTAGATTTAAAAAGTGGCTTTCATCAAGTCAAAATGCACGATGATTCGATTAAATATACCTCGTTTGTTACCCCTGATGGTCAATACGAGTATGTCAAAATGCCATTCGGATTAAAAAACGCTCCTTCTGAATTCCAACGATTTATCAATAACATATTACGTGAATTTATTGAGGCAGACAAATTAGTAGTTTATTTAGACGATATCATCATTGCTTCAGTTGACTTCAATTCTCATTTGAGCACTCTTAGTGCTGTCCTTACGAGAAAAACTCATTTTATCTCCCGTATTGGCGATATTTGATCCAAAACGTGAGACAGAACTGCACTGTGATGCCAGTTCTTCTGGTTTCGGTGCGGTTTTGTTACAAAAACAAGATGATGGCAGATTCCATCCCATAGCATATTTTTCTAAGAGCACAACCACGAATGAAGCTCCATAGTTATGAACTAGAAACATTGTCGATCATATATGCTTTGAAGCGCTTTCATGTTTATGTTCATGGAATACCCGTAAAAATTGTTACAGACTGTAACTCTCTCGTGGAAACCCTCAAAAACCGTAACACCTCAGCCAAAATTGCTCGATGGTCGCTTTTCCTTGAAAATTACGAATATTCCATTCAACATCGTGCGGGTTCCTCTATGAATCATGTCGAAGCTTTAAGCAGATTGGAATCAAGTTGCGCTGTCAATGAAATTGATTTGGACTTTCAACTACAAGTAGCTCAGGCCCGAGATTCCGACATTGAGGAAATAAAAAAAAAAAACTTAGAGTTGGGGCCTGTTGCTGGTTTTACATTGCAGGACGGGTTAGTATATCGCGTATCACCTTCCAAGGGACTACAACTATACGTTCCACGTGAAATGTCAGAAAACATCATTCGTCATGTTCATGAAAAAATAGGTCATCTAGCTGTCGACAAGACTGGTGGTCGACGTGGCATAGGGCAGGAATTCTGATAGTGTCCAAATTGAGAGCAGTTGTAGCATCTCACTACAGCGGGTGCCTGCTGGTTATCCGATGTTCTTGACACATTACTTGGCTGGCGGATGGTCCCTGATGATGATGGTGTTGCAATGTGTTGAGGGCGGATTTGCTCGTACCGTTTCAATAGTCGCTTCAAATCAGTTAAAGAACGAGCATGACGTTGTTTACAATATATATATATATATATATATATATATATATATATATATATATATATATATATATATATATATATATATATATATATATATAATCAGTTAAAGAACGAGCATGACGTTGTTTACAATATATATATATATACATATATATATATATATATATATATATATACACGCGTGTATATATATATATACACGCAATCCTAAGTCTTTTCAGATACTCCTACGTGGACAGCCAACGCTGGTTTCGATCGACCGCTTAAAACCAGCGTATGGTGCAGAAGAGGAAGCCACCCCGGCCCCGCAGTGCTCGTGGGAAGGGCTAACGACAAACCTGCTGCCGCCAACAACCGACCACTCGGAAACTCTGCCGTTACCGGACGTCCAGGCAAATTCGGACCGCAGAGACGCCACCGCAGCCTCCAAACCGACGTCGCGCGAACAACCAGTGCGTAATCAGACGACACCCGCACCACCATCGCACCCGACGACATCGAGACAAACCGACCGAGCCGCCGTCGACGCCCCACCACCCTCCATCCTACGCCGCAACGACCAGACGGTATCGACCGGCGTCACCAGGTCTCAGCGGAAGGTCATCATACCTCTACGTTACCGGTGACACCGCTCTAGGAGGGGAGTACTGTAGCGACCAGACCGCCATCTGGCGTGGGAATCGTGAGCGATCGTGACATCCAGGGACAAGGACACGGATCTCCGTGAAGCGCACTCACCAGGCACACGAATGTGTCAAAGTGACGTGCGCCGCGTGTCCAGCGCTACACTTCCTGCTGTCAGCGAGCACATTCTCTCTCTTGCGACCCAACCTCGAAAGCGAACAGACCTCTTCCTTCGCTCCGCGCTCGAAACTTCCTCAACGTGAAACCCTCTCGCACGAACGTGCGCAACCGTTCATAATATAGTGTAAAATAAAGTTCCGTATTACCTACTCACGAAACCCAACGCGTTCGCGACATAAAAAATTAGGGACCACTTTTGTGGGGCCCCTAAATATATATATATATATATATATATATATATATATATATATATATATATATATATATATATATATATATATATATATATATATATATATATATATATATATATATATATATATATATATTGTAGACGTATCATAAATATGAACCTTGGTCAACCTCACCTCAAAATGTATGTATACCTTATCCTTAACTGTCAAAAGGATATGACAACGTCTGTCATTCGAAAACGGAATCACAAATAAACAAGTCGGAAAAACCTTGCTCCGTAAAAAACTCGTTCGGAATAAAACCTTAGTTTACATGTCAGAAGTGGGATTAATCTACAAGTATGCCTACAACAGAAGAAATAAAATGGTCATTAGACGCAGCTGGTATTGAATACCCAGAGACGGCAAAGGCGACGCAACTACGACAATTGTTTGCAGACAACGTGAAGAAGACAACAAGTCAGGAAATGGCGGCTGATAAAACACGTGGAGATGGTGATGACATAACCTCAAATGACGAAGCCGCTGCTATAGCCTCACTCGAAATGAAAGTAAAACGCCTGGAGCTAGAAAAAAAACTTTTATCTTTAGAAGAAGAAATAGCTGAGCTTTAACCAACTCACCTTAAACCAATATCAATGAATACTATTCAATATATAGAAACAATAGTGCCAAAGTTCACCGGAGAAGGCGATGAAGATGTGTGTGCTTGGATTCGTTCCCTTGAGGACATTTTCGTTATGACAAACGTCCCAGAGCCTCAAAAACTGCCGCTTTTGCGTCGATCGTTAACGAGCACAGCTGTTTTATTGGCACAAACTACTAAATCAAAAAATTACGAGGAGTTGAAGGGCGAATTGCTAAAAGAATTTAACAACAAGCCTTCTAAAGAAGTCATCTATAAAAATCTTAGAGCACGCCATCTGAACGCTAACGAAACAACGCTTAGATATTTGTTAGACATGCAACACATTGCAGCGGCAGCTTCAATTCCGGAAAACGAACTGGTGCATATCATCATTGACGGTCTCGGTGACCCCATACATACTGCATCCATGCGATTCATCGCAAAATCGATCGAGACGCTGAAACCTCTATTGAAAGAGTATGAATATATACGAACACGTGTACAGACAACGGTCCAGAAATCGTCTGTTCAACAACCACGAGTCCAGATTGCGCGAGCTGAACCAAACCAGTCGACTCCCAGATGCCTTAATTGCCGGAAATATGGACATTCGGAAAACTTCTGCCGCATGCCGATTCGACTTCCGCGGTCCTGTTTCAAGTGCGGTCAGACTGATCATGTCTATCGAAATTGTCCTCAACGGGTTCAGCAGATTGCCGTTACTACAAATGGTCCTGAACATCTAGAAACAACGCCTGTGACGGAACCAGTTTTTACTCTTAACGCCAACCAAGAGGTAAGTGTTGCCTATAAGAGTCAAGATGTATGGAGCAAATCACTAAAATTAGTTTCTCTTTTGGATACTGGTAGCCCTAAAAGCTTCGTTAATGAAAACGTTCTCCCTAAATCTCTTGTTGGAGAACCTAGGACGTCCATGTTGCGTGGAATAGGAGGCCCAAATTTATTAACGTTAGGATTTGTGGAGATGCGAGTACAACTTGCCAAGACCACGATACGTCACACCTTTATCGTCCTTCCAAAAATATACATGGAATGGCCAATGATTCTTGGTAGAGATGCATTATCCAAGTTAAATATTCAACTCAATCAGATTCAAAATACGTACACTATAAACACTTTATTGAACATGAATAATATGAAAAAGCTGCCTTTAATAAAAACGAATTTATATCAAAAGCTCCATACACTTGACATTGTAAAGAGGTCAGTCGCACGTCGGGAGGGAGATTGCTCATTTTCTGCTTTAGCTCATGAGTCGATCGATGTGTTTACCGATACATTTTCTTCTTTGTGTATGATAGATGTTGTTGATCAAACAAATCCCATTGATATTGGTAAAAACCTTACAAAATACCAAAGTGAAGCTGTAATTGAATCGATAACAAAAAATTATTTAGAGTTTCCTACAAATGCAATCGTACCCTCAACTTATACTATGAAAATAAATCTCTTACATGACACTCCTATTTCTACCAAACCAAGACGGTTGTCATTTGCTGAAAGAGAAAAAGTAAAAGTAATAGTAAAGGACCTGCTAGAAAAAAATATCATACGCCCAAGTAACTCACCATACGCGTCTGCCTTAGTCCTGGTTCGAAAGAAAAATGGCGAAGTTAGAAAATGTGTTGATTACAGACCATTAAATAAAGTAACAGTTCGTGATAATTTTCCATTGCCTCTTATAGACACCTGCCTAGAACATTTGGGACATAAACAATACTTTACGTTACTAGACCTCAAAAGCGGATTTCATCAGTTAGTTATGGATGAAGAATCGATTAAATATACGGCGTTCGTTACACCTGATGGGCAGTACGAATATACCCGCATGCCCTTCGGATTGAAAAATGCTCCGGCTGAGTTCCAACGCTTTATTAATTCGGTACTTAGAGAATTTATTGAACGAGGGGAATTGGTAGTGTATATAGACGACATTTTGATTGCTTCAAAAGATTTTGACCAACATCGTGAACTGATCGGACAAGTGTTAAACGCGATACGCAAAAATGGTTTGGAGTTACGACTGGACAAATGCAAATTTGCCCAAAGGGAATTAGAATACCTTGGTTACAATGCAAACTGTTTAGGAATACGTCCGAGTGAACATCATATTAAATCAATTAAAAACTACCCCTTTCCTCGTAGCAAGAAACAAGTTCAACAGTGCTTAGGCTTATTTTCATTTTTTCGGCGGTTCATCTTTTTCAAATATTGCAAAACCACTAACAAACTTATTAAAAGAAAAAGTACCATTTGAGTTTACTAATGAATGCATTCAATCATTCGAAACTTTACGAAATAAACTTATTCAATCACCTGAGCTGTCAATTTACGACCCTAGCAGAGAAACCGAACTACATTGCGATGCAAGTTCTACTGGTTTTGGATCGGTTTTACTACAAAAACAAGATGATGATAAGTTTCACCCAATTGCTTACTTTTCAAAAACAACATCGGACGATGAATCCAAATTACATAGTTATGAGCTGGAGACACTTTCAGTAATTTACGCACTCCAAAGATTTCACACTTACGTCCATGGCATTCCCATAAAAATAGTAACAGATTGTAACTCATTGGTCCAAACACTGCAAAACCGCAATTTATCAGCAAAAATCGCTCGTTGGTCATTATTCCTAGAAAATTATGACTATTCAATGCAACATAGGCCTGGATCATCTATGCCTCATGTAGATGCATTAAGTCGAATAGAACACGTAGCAGTGATAGATGATCTGGATATAGATTTCCAATTACGGATTGCACAAGCTCGTGATGTAAATATTCAAAAAATAAAAACTGAACTACAGTCTAGGTCAGTAAGTGATTTCACTCTTCGTGATGGAGTAGTATACAAACAGTCTTCACCAGGTCGATTTAAATTCTATGTACCATCAGAAATGATTAACAATGTAATTCGATATATTCACGAAAAAATAGGACATCTGGCAGTCGATAAATGCTATTTACAAATCAATAAGAATTATTATTTTTCACAAATGAAAACTAGAATTCACAATTACATTAAAAACTGTATGAAATGTGTTATATATTCCGCCCCCGTGAAAACTAATCATAAAAACTTATACACTATACCTAAAATTGCCAATCCCTTTGATACATTAAGGCCGGGCTACATTGATCGTACTCCTGAGTGTAATTTTTGTGAACGCGTACGCCATCTAGCGGCGGCGGGTCGAAGCTAGAGGCTGGTATAATTTATCTGTCAAAAAGCGTTTTGGGTCGAGGAGCCTATAATTTTGATCACAAACCAGTAAACAAACAGCTCGGTGAGTATGTTCGATATTTTGTCGTGTATGTTTTTTTGAAAATATGTGGTAATTTAACATACATATTGTATTTCTAGCCATGGAACAAGCAGGAAGCAGTCGACGCAATGAAAAAATAGTAAGTACAACTGTTTTTAACGAAAATTGTGTGTGTGTGTGTGAACTGTTGTCTGTGAATCGCCGGCTCGGCTCGGGGCCGCAATTGTGCTGAACATTTTATTGAAAAATGTAGTGTTTGTAGGTTTCACAAGTGCTTAAATAATTTGTTGTAGGGTTTGTCCATCTATTTCATCATTTAAACTACATTGCAGAGTGTGTGAAACTGGTTGTTCGTTTTGGTATTGTAGCGGTTTTTAGTATAGAGCGAGTTTTTTTATTCATGAGGAACGGCTTTGTCATATTGCTTGGTAGAACTTTTTTTTACAAAATTGTAAGCAAAATTTACCGGCCTATTTGTATACATTTAATATAAAAATAGCACGTGTTATTATTATCACTGTGGTTCCGGTGTGACGGCTAGCATGACCGAATTATCACGCGATTGTCGACCTTTCTGTTGTTTTAATTTAAATTAAAAAAGGGAAGTATTTAACTGAATTTTCTTTTTCATTCCAGGATCATGAAAAAAGCCTCCGCTTCATTGCCGAGGTGCAAAAGCACCGTGTTTTGTGGGAGAAAAAAAATAAAAACTATAAAAATGTAGTTTTGAAGGGCGACGCGTGGGCTGCGATAGCGGCCAAGGAGGAGGTTTCGCCACAAGATGCGAAACATCTGTGGTCCCGACTCCTTGGCATTTATCGGACCAACAAGGCCAAGGTCAAGAAGACGACGCAAACCGGTGCAGGTACATGTAGGAAAATATATATACAGTTAATTTATTATTTCTCATCCCAATTTATTATTGTTTTATTTTAGGCAATGACGACGTGTTCCGGCCACGGTGGTTCGCCTACCAAGCGATGTCTTTTGTAGACGAGGCCACCCAAGATGCGGTGCATGTAGACACGGTGAGTATGTTTATACTTATTTTAAATAACTAGTGGTGTGGGTTAACTAGTTTGTTTAATCTTTGGCGTGGAAGCTAATGTCAGCTTTCAAATCATTTTTTTTCATAAATGCCTAGTATTGAGCATCAACACATTTGGGTATCCATGATTGATAGATGTTCTCCGACGAACTAGTTGACCTTACTCACATTCTATTTAACTAACTTAATGCGAAGCTCGTTTGTTATATACATAAAAAAGCTCTCTTTTGCACTTATAAAATAAACATTTTGACGAACAAAGTATATCATGGTGGTTTTCCCCATAACACCACAGTAGTATGTGCTTCGTTCGTCAAAGTTCTAATACAAATGAATCATTTCACACACGAAGTGTTCCTATGATCCTTAAAATGTACACATATACGGACGATCACGACAAGCAGGAAATGCTGACCAGCGCACCACGTCAACAGCACGAGACCAATATGTATAGCCGTCCGGAATGATAGTGCTGACATGACGATGGATTCTTTCTTCGCTCGTTGTGCAATTGCAATCGGCAATAACAATTGGCAATCGATCGTTGCGCTGGAAGCAGGTGCGTAGTTGATAGACGAGCGTACCCTGCTTGTTACGATCGTCCGTGATACTCCGCTATTTCAGCGGGTCGATGGCCAATTCGTCCGATAATGTGTTTGGGCGAATCGCTATCGTGTACGTAGCTATAGTTAAGTTTCTCCATGATCAATCTTGAAGAGAATTGATTGTAGAAAGATTTTACTGTACATAGTTACATGCGTATGATTATCGCCACGTTCGTCCACTCGATCCACCAGCAGCAACCAAACACAACAGGCATGTGGCCACCTTTATTCGGTGAGTGAGCTAGTAAGCCAGCCAGTTTATCCAGCCGCTAATAGAGCAGGCGAGTAATGCTTAAAAAAATCCGTAGTTGTTGCACTCGCGTACTTAAATGTATATTATAAATAACCATGCTGGTAGTAATGTACAGAATAGTTGGTGTAGTTGTGTTTGCGATTTCATAATTTATTATTAATTTTAATATCCATGGTATTGGTTGGATGGATTTACGTAGAACGATTATGTTTTAAATGGTTTGCAATGTGGTTCCTTATGTCAGCAAGATTTTCTGAAGGTCGGGAAGCAATGTTTTGGAGATCGGTCAAGCCCCCTTCACTTCTCCAATCTCCATCGACTCGTCGCCCGCGAACAACCCTATCAAATGCAGACGGGGGTGTGTATGTGTCCCGCGAAGCATGCTTGCGCAAAAAATTGTGCAAGTAAACTGTTGTCAAAACAATGTTTTTGGCAACATCCGGCTGCAGTTGTATGCCTTTGAGCACTCTCCATCGATTCGCTAATATTCCAAGCGAATTTTCAACTGGCATACGACAAGTAGAGTGCATTTTGTTGAATATACGCTCCATTGAATCAGGAGGATGCACCCCGCTGTACGGTCTTAAGCAGTAATTGGTAAAGGCAAATGCCTTGTCACCGAGAATAAAGTATGGGACTGGGGTTTGGTACGGGACCTGCAATGGCGTTGCTGGTGGAATGTTTAGTTGGTCGTTTTCTAGCTTGTGATACAGCCGTGTGTTTTTAAATATTCCACCGTCCGATATTCCTCCCTTACCACCAGCATCTGCCCATAAAAAGTTATAATCAGCATCGACCACAACCATTAATACAATACTAAAAAATTTTTGATAGTTGTGATATTCGGATCCGCTATTACGAGGGCAAATAATTTCAACGTGCTTCCCATCGATTGCACCTATTGCGTGAGGAAATCTCCAGCGCTGCTCAAATCGTCTTGAGATTGCAAGCCATTCTTCTTCGGTAGAGGGTAGCTAAAAGAAAATAAAATAGAGGAATGATTTCAATGCATGTTTTAGTTACTGTATATTTTAGAGCTTATGAGAAACATAAATTATGATTTTAATGTTCATTTTCTTTTTTTTTCAGCTTGGCTACGACGATGAGGGCCTCACTCCCCGTTCCCTCGTGGAGGCAGCCTACGCGGTTCCACAATCGTTGGACGACATCGATTGGGATGCCGCGGTTGCCTTCGACCCCGAGCCATTCTCTCCCACTCCTTCTTCCTACCCTTCTGCCTTATCCGTCACTCCTGGCACGATCCGCGAGGGAAACGGTGTGAGTGGGGCCCTCAACAACCGGCTGCAACAACCGGTTTCGGGTGCAACAGGCGCACCGGAAACCGCAGATCCGGACGATTTCGGCCGGTACGTGGCCGATGAGCTTCGGCTTATTCCGTCTCCAAAAAGGAGACGTATTATGAATATTCAGCGGGAATTATTAGAAACATTAAAAAAAAATCTTTAAAAACATAACTTTGAATACTTTTTGAGTTTTGTATATCACATTAGTTACTTGATTGAAGAGCTACGTTCGAGGAAAAAAAAAGTTTCCGTTTTACATGAACCTTTTAGTAATGGGCGGATCGACCCGAACCTATCGGGTCGGAGCCATTAGAAAGCGACCCGGAGTCGTTCGGGTCAACCCAAAAGGTATAAGTAGTTTCAGTGGGTGCAAATACTCCGGTAGGTGCGAGAAAGCATAAACGACTCCGACCCGTTGTTGCTGCGAGTTCGGGTCGGGTCGGGCCACGGTAGGTTCGGTTGCAACGAGTTCGGGTCGACCCGAAAGATCAGTAGGTGCGAGAAAGCATAAGCGACTCTGACCCGTTGGTGCAGCGAGTTCGGATCGGGTATTGAACCTACCGTGGCCCGACCCGACCCGAACTCGCTGCACCAACGGGTCGGATTCGCTTATGCTTTCTCGCACCTACTGATCTTTCGGGTCGACCCGAACTCGTTGCACCCGCGGGTCGGATTTGATTCCAACTCCGACCTAGCGCACCCGCTGCACCCACGGATCGGAATCGATTCCGGCTGACTCTTTTTATACGAGGACGTTGAAGAGGAAAACGTAGTGCAGCACATTTCACACGTTCATTCCGGCTCCGTTTTTCATGAACTATCCGCCGGCATTTGCTACCCAAGCAGTGAATTTTGATCCAAAGATGCATGTAGAAAAAATGAGGTTTTTCGCTATAATTTCAACTCTACTCTCTTCATCAATACTGTTGTGTGTGGGTTGATGTCTTTATCAATCGCAATAATATTTAGAAAATCATTTTTTTTACCTTCACACCGTTGTATTCATGCGATTAGAGTACAGTTGTTCGCAATGCATTCTGTTTCTCTAGCCAAAGAGTCCCCAGAGCAATGGTTGGCCCCGGCAAACGGGAAAGTTTACTGGCAGGCCCTGGTGCCTGCCACCTGGCTGAACGTTTTAAACACATAAACACTGAAGCGAGGCTGGTTACACCCGCAACTTACCTTGACATAATCCCGCAAAGCCTCGATAAGACATGCGCACGTCTCTTTAACTATTCTGCTGATAGAATGCCTCGACACCTAAAATTATATGTTGATTGATAAAAGTGTGCTTAGCAAAAAGCAAATAGCTAAAATAATATTACTTACCCGGAACACGTATTGGAGGCTGGTAAATGTCTCTCCAGTCGCAAGATAACGCAATGTTATCAGCAGCTTTTCCTGTTCCGTGATTGCTTTGCGGAAATCTGTGTCCATTTTCGCAATTTTTGGACCAACAAGGGACAGTAAATGGAAGAAATCTTCCTTCTTCATCCTTAAAAATCGGTTCATCGTCTCGTATATACCCGATGTCGTGATGTCGGTCAGTAGCCGGTTGCCGGTTTCGTTTCGGTTCAGGAATAAGTCTTGAACCCACAAACGACGTGCATGCGGACTACGGGAACGAGATCGGGAACGATCCCGGACTTCGTTGTTGTCATTTTCAAGCTCTGGCTCGCTCATTTTTCCAAAAAATCGAGAACCAACAACATTTTCACTTCTACTAAACACCGGCCGGCAAACGATTCAAACAATAAACAATGCACACTGCTACGATCAAGGTGATAACATTGACTACAATTATATGTGGAAGATTTGGCTGTGGAAGCCATGATGGATGGAGTTTGGCAGATGGGAAGGAATGTTGTCGTGCGCTTTGTATGAAGCTTAGGCACCCAACTGTCAAATGACGATTTGCCCCGCAGTACTCGGCGTCCTGACCTGTAGCAATTTATTGATTTTGATCAACATGTCAAACGGCATACAGACAGCCTGGTCGAAAATTGATGAGACACCAAGCATGAATAATTTTGGCACTTAAATTATACCCACATCTAGCTTGCGCTGGTCGCCGCCAGATGCGCTAGTGAATATAAAAATTACGCTTGCGAGTACGATCAATGTAGCCCGGCCTTTACATATCGATTTCATAGGTCCTCTTCCTTCAATAGATTCAAAGAAGAAACATTTGCTAGTAGTAATAGATAGTTTCACAAAGTTTACAAAGTTATACCCAACAATATCTACAAGCACCCGTGAAGTGTGCAATGCTCTTAAATTATACATGTCATATTACAGTCGCCCTAAGCGAATAATTAGCGATAGAGCAACATGTTTTACGTCCGATGATTTTTCAAATTTTGTATCATCTCGAGGAATTACACATATACTAAACGCAACAGGATCACCTCAGGCAAATGGGCAAGTAGAACGGGTCAACCGCGTCCTACGACCTATTTTAAGCAAACTTACGAATCCGACTAATCATGCTGATTGGACAGTTCAAATTCCATCGGTTGAATATGCGCTCAATAATACAATTCACGCATCTACTCACTTCTCTCCATCTGTACTTTTATTTGGAACAGAACAACGAGGACCGATTCTAGATGAACTGACAGAATACCTAAATGATCAAAATCAAGCTTCACCTTGGGATTTTAATACAATACGAACCATAGCATCGAATAATATTACCAAGCATCAAGGGATTAATGAACGACAACATGCTATCAAATCTAAACCAGCACCTGTGTTTACTGAAGGGGAATTTGTGGTCATGCGCAATATAAATAACACCGTCAATTCAAACAAAAAATTTGTTGCTCGATACAAGGGCCCCTATGTTATACACAAAATACTTCCAAACGATCGGTACGTCGTCCGTGACATTGATGAGTGTCAAATGACTCAAATAGCTTATGACGGAATTTTGGAAGCTGATAAAATAAGACGATGGATAGTCCCTCTCCCTGGTGGCGATTGACTCTTTACAAACAATCTTGGGCAACACTAATAGGATAGGGATTGAGGGCAATTAATGAAGTCAGGAAAGGCCGAGCTGTAGACGTATCATAAATATGAACCTTGGTCAACCTCACCTCAAAATGTATGTATACCTTATCCTTAACTGTCAAAAGGATACGACAACGTCTGTCATTCGAAAACGGAATCACAAATAAACAAGTCGGAAAAACCTTGCTCCGTAAAAAACTCGTTTGGAATAAAACCTTTGGAATATATATATACCTATATATACCTTTGTTCACAAAACCCCGTCGACTATCATATGGAGAGCGAAATCAAGTACGTGAAATAGTTAATGACTTATTAGAAAAACAAATAATTCGTCCAAGTAATTCGCCGTATGCTTCGCCTCTAGTTTTGGTCAGAAAGAAGAGTGGGGAAATTCGCATGTGTATTGACTATAGGCCTCTCACTGTTCGAGATAATTTTCCGCTGCCGTTAATAGAAACATGTTTGGAACATTTAAGTAATAAGCGAATTTTTACATTACTAGATTTAAAAAGTGGCTTTCATCAAGTCAAAATGCACGATGATTCGATTAAATATACCTCGTTTGTTACCCCTGATGGTCAATACGAGTATGTCAAAATGCCATTCGGATTAAAAAACGCTCCTTCTGAATTCCAACGATTTATCAATAACATATTACGTGAATTTATTGAGGCAGACAAATTAGTAGTTTATTTAGACGATATCATCATTGCTTCAGTTGACTTCAATTCTCATTTGAGCACTCTTAGTGCTGTCCTTACGAGAAAAACTCATTTTATCTCCCGTATTGGCGATATTTGATCCAAAACGTGAGACAGAACTGCACTGTGATGCCAGTTCTTCTGGTTTCGGTGCGGTTTTGTTACAAAAACAAGATGATGGCAGATTCCATCCCATAGCATATTTTTCTAAGAGCACAACCACGAATGAAGCTCCATAGTTATGAACTAGAAACATTGTCGATCATATATGCTTTGAAGCGCTTTCATGTTTATGTTCATGGAATACCCGTAAAAATTGTTACAGACTGTAACTCTCTCGTGGAAACCCTCAAAAACCGTAACACCTCAGCCAAAATTGCTCGATGGTCGCTTTTCCTTGAAAATTACGAATATTCCATTCAACATCGTGCGGGTTCCTCTATGAATCATGTCGAAGCTTTAAGCAGATTGGAATCAAGTTGCGCTGTCAATGAAATTGATTTGGACTTTCAACTACAAGTAGCTCAGGCCCGAGATTCCGACATTGAGGAAATAAAAAAAAAAAACTTAGAGTTGGGGCCTGTTGCTGGTTTTACATTGCAGGACGGGTTAGTATATCGCGTATCACCTTCCAAGGGACTACAACTATACGTTCCACGTGAAATGTCAGAAAACATCATTCGTCATGTTCATGAAAAAATAGGTCATCTAGCTGTCGACAAGACTGGTGGTCGACGTGGCATAGGGCAGGAATTCTGATAGTGTCCAAATTGAGAGCAGTTGTAGCATCTCACTACAGCGGGTGCCTGCTGGTTATCCGATGTTCTTGACACATTACTTGGCTGGCGGATGGTCCCTGATGATGATGGTGTTGCAATGTGTTGAGGGCGGATTTGCTCGTACCGTTTCAATAGTCGCTTCAAATCAGTTAAAGAACGAGCATGACGTTGTTTACAATATATATATATATATATATATATATATATATATATATATATATATATATATATATATATATATATATATAATCAGTTAAAGAACGAGCATGACGTTGTTTACAATATATATATATATATATATATATATATATATATATATATATATATATATATATATATATATATGTATATATATATATATATATATATATATATATATATATATATATATATTGTAAACAACGTCATGCTCGTTCTTTAACTGATTTGAAGCGACTATTGAAACGGTACGAGCAAATCCGCCCTCAACACATTGCAACACCATCATCATCAGGGACCATCCGCCAGCCAAGTAATGTGTCAAGAACATCGGATAACCAGCAGGCACCCGCTGTAGTGAGATGCTACAACTGCTCTCAATTTGGACACTATCAGAATTCCTGCCCTATGCCACGTCGACCACCAGTCTTGTCGACAGCTAGATGACCTATTTTTTCATGAACATGACGAATGATGTTTTCTGACATTTCACGTGGAACGTATAGTTGTAGTCCCTTGGAAGGTGATACGCGATATACTAACCCGTCCTGCAATGTAAAACCAGCAACAGGCCCCAACTCTAAGTTTTTTTTTTATTTCCTCAATGTCGGAATCTCGGGCCTGAGCTACTTGTAGTTGAAAGTCCAAATCAATTTCATTGACAGCGCAACTTGATTCCAATCTGCTTAAAGCTTCGACATGATTCATAGAGGAACCCGCACGATGTTGAATGGAATATTCGTAATTTTCAAGGAAAAGCGACCATCGAGCAATTTTGGCTGAGGTGTTACGGTTTTTGAGGGTTTCCACGAGAGAGTTACAGTCTGTAACAATTTTTACGGGTATTCCATGAACATAAACATGAAAGCGCTTCAAAGCATATATGATCGACAATGTTTCTAGTTCATAACTATGGAGCTTCATTCGTGGTTGTGCTCTTAGAAAAATATGCTATGGGATGGAATCTGCCATCATCTTGTTTTTGTAACAAAACCGCACCGAAACCAGAAGAACTGGCATCACAGTGCAGTTCTGTCTCACGTTTTGGATCAAATATCGCCAATACGGGAGATAAAATGAGTTTTTCTCGTAAGGATTTGAATGCATTTTCACACGTAGAATCGAAATCAAACCGCTTTTCATTTTGTAACAAATTAGTTAATGGTTTCGCTATGTGTGAAAATGAAGGGACGAAACGACGGAAATATGAGAAAAGCCCTAGACATCTGCGTACCTGTTTGGTGTTTGTCGGTATCGGATAATTTTTAATAACCGCTATGTGCCTGTCACTGGGACGTATCCCACAAGAATTTGCTTTATACCCCAGATAATCTAATTCTTGTTGACCAAACCTACATTTATCTAAACGGAGCTCTAACCCATTTTGGCGTATTTTCGTAAGGACAGCACTAAGAGTGCTCAAATGAGAATTGAAGTCAACTGAAGCAATGATGATATCGTCTAAATAAACTACTAATTTGTCTGCCTCAATAAATTCACGTAATATGTTATTGATAAATCGTTGGAATTCAGAAGGAGCGTTTTTTAATCCGAATGGCATTTTGACATACTCGTATTGACCATCAGGGGTAACAAACGAGGTATATTTAATCGAATCATCGTGCATTTTGACTTGATGAAAGCCACTTTTTAAATCTAGTAATGTAAAAATTCGCTTATTACTTAAATGTTCCAAACATGTTTCTATTAACGGCAGCGGAAAATTATCTCGAACAGTGATTTTATTGAGAGGCCTATAGTCAATACACATGCGAATTTCCCCACTCTTCTTTCTGACCAAAACTAGAGGCGAAGCATACGGCGAATTACTTGGACGAATTATTTGTTTTTCTAATAAGTCATTAACTATTTCACGTACTTGATTTCGCTCTCCATATGATAGTCGACGGGGTTTTGTGAACAAAGGTGTGTCATGAGTAAGACTTATTTTCATGCTGTGATCGGGTGGAATAATTTTTTCAGATGGATAATTTAAATAATTTTGATTTATAGAACATAAAAGAGCTGAATTTTCATGGCCAGTTAAATGTTTACCTATATGGAGTTCTGAAACATCATCAAATAAATCAATCGCACATATTTCCTCAAATGCCTCATTTTGGGTGTCGTGATATTCTGCAGGGCATAGTCTTTCTAATTTGAATGGTACTAAATCTAATGTGTCTTGAGGCAACGGAATACTCTGAGCCAATGATGACATGCATGTTTCTCTGTTAAGATTGGTAGGTCCTTTATTAAGTTCAATTTTTGATTTGTTTTTATACAGAAAGATATTGAATTTTTTTAATAGGTCACGACCAATAATCATAGGCCAGGCAATACTATCGCTAGGGAGGATGATAAATGTATGTACTGCCTCATCCTTTCGCAGATTTATTTTGCAAGACACCTCTCCACAGACAACAAGCATCTGGTTTCCGAGACCCTGATATCTTGATGTCAGAGGTGGTTTAACCAAAGTTTTTGGAACTATAGAAGAGTCGATAAAGCTCACTGGGCTTCCTGTATCAAGGAGAGAACGCACGCATGTCAACACTTTGCTCGGGTCATTTTGATTTTGGAAGGCAACACTCACCTTTTCAAATTCGTCTAAAGTTGTACCCTGATCTTCATTACCCTGATCTTTATAATGCGCGGCAGCCGATGGGATGATTATTTTAATTGGGCAGTTTCGAGCAGCATGCCCAACCTGATGACACTTAAAGCACGATCCTGGTGGTCGACGTGGCATAGGGCAGGAATTCTGATAGTGTCCAAATTGAGAGCAGTTGTAGCATCTCACTACAGCGGGTGCCTGCTGGTTATCCGATGTTCTTGACACATTACTTGGCTGGCGGATGGTCCCTGATGATGATGGTGTTGCAATGTGTTGAGGGCGGATTTGCTCGTACCGTTTCAATAGTCGCTTCAAATCAGTTAAAGAACGAGCATGACGTTGTTTACAATATATATATATATATATATATATATATATATATATATATATATATACATATATATATATATATATATATATATTGTAAACAACGTCATGCTCGTTCTTTAACTGATTTGAAGCGACTATTGAAACGGTACGAGCAACGTCATGCTCGTTCTTTAACTGATTTGAAGCGACTATTGAAACGGTACGAGCAAATCCGCCCTCAACACATTGCAACACCATCATCATCAGGGACCATCCGCCAGCCAAGTAATGTGTCAAGAACATCGGATAACCAGCAGGCACCCGCTGTAGTGAGATGCTACAACTGCTCTCAATTTGGACACTATCAGAATTCCTGCCCTATGCCACGTCGACCACCAGGATCGTGCTTTAAGTGTCATCAGGTTGGGCATGCTGCTCGAAACTGCCCAATTAAAATAATCATCCCATCGGCTGCCGCGCATTATAAAGATCAGGGTAATGAAGATCAGGGTACAACTTTAGACGAATTTGAAAAGGTGAGTGTTGCCTTCCAAAATCAAAATGACCCGAGCAAAGTGTTGACATGCGTGCGTTCTCTCCTTGATACAGGAAGCCCAGTGAGCTTTATCGACTCTTCTATAGTTCCAAAAACTTTGGTTAAACCACCTCTGACATCAAGATATCAGGGTCTCGGAAACCAGATGCTTGTTGTCTGTGGAGAGGTGTCTTGCAAAATAAATCTGCGAAAGGATGAGGCAGTACATACATTTATCATCCTCCCTAGCGATAGTATTGCCTGGCCTATGATTATTGGTCGTGACCTATTAAAAAAATTCAATATCTTTCTGTATAAAAACAAATCAAAAATTGAACTTAATAAAGGACCTACCAATCTTAACAGAGAAACATGCATGTCATCATTGGCTCAGAGTATTCCGTTGCCTCAAGACACATTAGATTTAGTACCATTCAAATTAGAAAGACTATGCCCTGCAGAATATCACGACACCCAAAATGAGGCATTTGAGGAAATATGTGCGATTGATTTATTTGATGATGTTTCAGAACTCCATATAGGTAAACATTTAACTGGCCATGAAAATTCAGCTCTTTTATGTTCTATAAATCAAAATTATTTAAATTATCCATCTGAAAAAATTATTCCACCCGATCACAGCATGAAAATAAGTCTTACTCATGACACACCTTTGTTCACAAAACCCCGTCGACTATCATATGGAGAGCGAAATCAAGTACGTGAAATAGTTAATGACTTATTAGAAAAACAAATAATTCGTCCAAGTAATTCGCCGTATGCTTCGCCTCTAGTTTTGGTCAGAAAGAAGAGTGGGGAAATTCGCATGTGTATTGACTATAGGCCTCTCAATAAAATCACTGTTCGAGATAATTTTCCGCTGCCGTTAATAGAAACATGTTTGGAACATTTAAGTAATAAGCGAATTTTTACATTACTAGATTTAAAAAGTGGCTTTCATCAAGTCAAAATGCACGATGATTCGATTAAATATACCTCGTTTGTTACCCCTGATGGTCAATACGAGTATGTCAAAATGCCATTCGGATTAAAAAACGCTCCTTCTGAATTCCAACGATTTATCAATAACATATTACGTGAATTTATTGAGGCAGACAAATTAGTAGTTTATTTAGACGATATCATCATTGCTTCAGTTGACTTCAATTCTCATTTGAGCACTCTTAGTGCTGTCCTTACGAAAATACGCCAAAATGGGTTAGAGCTCCGTTTAGATAAATGTAGGTTTGGTCAACAAGAATTAGATTATCTGGGGTATAAAGCAAATTCTTGTGGGATACGTCCCAGTGACAGGCACATAGCGGTTATTAAAAATTATCCGATACCGACAAACACCAAACAGGTACGCAGATGTCTAGGGCTTTTCTCATATTTCCGTCGTTTCGTCCCTTCATTTTCACACATAGCGAAACCATTAACTAATTTGTTACAAAATGAAAAGCGGTTTGATTTCGATTCTACGTGTGAAAATGCATTCAAATCCTTACGAGAAAAACTCATTTTATCTCCCGTATTGGCGCTATTTGATCCAAAACGTGAGACAGAACTGCACTGTGATGCCAGTTCTTCTGGTTTCGGTGCGGTTTTGTTACAAAAACAAGATGATGGCAGATTCCATCCCATAGCATATTTTTCTAAGAGCACAACCACGAATGAAGCTCCATAGTTATGAACTAGAAACATTGTCGATCATATATGCTTTGAAGCGCTTTCATGTTTATGTTCATGGAATACCCGTAAAAATTGTTACAGACTGTAACTCTCTCGTGGAAACCCTCAAAAACCGTAACACCTCAGCCAAAATTGCTCGATGGTCGCTTTTCCTTGAAAATTACGAATATTCCATTCAACATCGTGCGGGTTCCTCTATGAATCATGTCGAAGCTTTAAGCAGATTGGAATCAAGTTGCGCTGTCAATGAAATTGATTTGGACTTTCAACTACAAGTAGCTCAGGCCCGAGATTCCGACATTGAGGAAATAAAAAAAAAAACTTAGAGTTGGGGCCTGTTGCTGGTTTTACATTGCAGGACGGGTTAGTATATCGCGTATCACCTTCCAAGGGACTACAACTATACGTTCCACGTGAAATGTCAGAAAACATCATTCGTCATGTTCATGAAAAAATAGGTCATCTAGCTGTCGACAAGACTTATGACAAAATTGGTACCCATTATTGGTTTCCGTGTATGAAGTCAAAAGTTGAACATTTCGTTCGACTTGTTTAAAATGCATAATTTATTCGGCCCCTACTCGTATTAATAACAAAAACCTACATAGCATCCCAAAAGAACCAGTACCGTTCCATACACTTCATATAGACCATTTGGGTCCCTTACTTTCAATTAGATCACAAAAGAAATACATTTTAGTAGTCATCGATGCCTTCACTAAATTTACGAAAATGTATGCAACTCGCTCAACAAATCCCCAAGAGGTCTGTAATATCCTCAACCAATACATGTCATACTATAGCCGCCCAAAGCGAATCATTACCGATCGTGCTACGTGTTTCACTTCTAACCAATTTGAAAATTTCCTCGAACATAATGGTATTCAACACATCTTAAATGCCACAAGTTCCCCCCAAGCTAATGGGCAGGTTGAAAGAGTCAATCGCGTTCTTCGTCCTATGCTTAGTAAGCTCTCGGACTTTCATGATCATAGCGATTGGAGTTCTCAATTACGATCAGCAGAATATGCTTTGAACAACACTAAACATGCGTCTACAAACTTTACTCCTTCTATTCTTCTTTTTGGCATCGATCAGCGAAGTTACGAAGTGGATGAATTGGAGGAATTTCTGGATGAAAAGAATATTCTAAATGTAATACGACCACTGATCGAGATCCATCATAAAGCATCAGAAAATATAAAACGATCACAGGAGATAAACGAAAATTACTTCAATAAAAATCATAAACCTGCTACCAAATTCCAAAAAGGTGATTTTGTAGTTATACGTAACGTTGACACTACCATGAACACTACCAAAAAAGCTGATTCCAAAATATAAAGGGCCATATGTCATTCATAAAGTTTTACCAAGCGATCGGTACGTTATCAGAGATATACATGGTTGTCAGGTCACTCAAATGCCATACGATGGTGTGTTAGAAGCGAATAAACTAAAGAAATGGATAGGACCATGCTTGCGTCTTTAGGCTAATAATCATCACGGCAACATTTACCTTAGATTAGTTAAAGAACTAGGCTAGGCTTGAATTGAGGGCAATTAAATGTTCAGGATGGCCGAGCTGTAGGCGAATGTATATATATATATATATAGATATAGATATATATATAAATATATATATATATATATATATATATATATATATATATATATATATATATATATATATATATATATATATATATATATATATATTTATATTGTAAACAACGTCATATAACATATTCTTAAGGACTGAAGGACATAAGACACAGAATTACACGTGCTTTTCCAACTGCGTACACAACGTGAATTCACCTATTCACCTATTATTCTCTTTTTCTGACAGCTCGGCCGGGTTGCCAAGATTTTACATTTGTACAAGGTTTGGACATTATTCGGTTGACAGTTGATGTATGAGGTTGACGTTTTTGATCCACATTCGCCTACAGCTCGGCCATCCTGAACATTTAATTGCCCTCAATTCAAGCCTAGCCTAGTTCTTTTACTAATCTAAGGTAAATGTTGCCGTGATGATTATTAGTGTCGCCGACAGAAATGAACAAGGTGGATTCTAAAAATAGAAATGAACTAATTAGGATTAAGACTAGACCTAGGATGAATTCGGAAGTAGGATGAACTATAGCATAGGATTAGATAGGAAGGCCACGCCCACTTTATAGATTAGGACAGCTAGTGCGATTAGTAGTTTAAGTAGTATTAGTAATTAGGATGCGCGCGTAAATTGCGTGGGCATAGAAGCCACATTAAAATAAGGGTGGGGGTATTCATGATAAGGACATAGGGCATAAGGAAACTAGGATTAGGAAAATTAGGATTAGGCATCGCTAGAGTAAGATAGCGGCGTAGAACGGCTACGCCGATATGAATGAATAAAGTTAGTTCCGTTCTTCCCTAAGAACAGTGTAGCGTTACTTACTCCGCTTGCATACGGGGTTGCGATTCCGTCACTGCAGACCTTCTATTGGGATTATTGCCCGGTTAAGGATATGGTGGCTCCAGAGAGGAAGTAAACCTACACAGGAACTCAGAGTAGAGGATCCAGGAAGGACGATTCACTCGAAAACCCGGTCGGGGTACAGCCAGGAAGGACGATTCCCTCGAAAGCCCAAGCCAGGGCAGGCCAGGACGGACGGACTGTCCCCACGAAAGCCCAAGCCAGGGCAGGCCAGGACGGACGGACTGTCCCCACGAAAGCCCAAGCCAGGGCAGGCCAGGACGGACGGACTGTCCCCACGAAAGCCCAAGCCAGGGCAGGCCAGGACGGACGGACTGTCCCCACGAAAGCCCAAGCCAGGGCAGGCCAGGACGGACGGACTGTCCCCGCGAAAGCCCAAGCCAGGGCAGGCCAGGACGGACGGACTGTCCCCACGAAAGCCCAAGCCAGGGCAGGCCAGGACGGACGGACTGTCCCCACGAAAGCCCAAACCAGGGCAGGCCAGGACGGACGGACTGTCCCCGCGAAAGCCCAAGCCAGGGCAGGCCAGGACGGACGGACTGTCCCCACGAAAGCCCAAGCCAGGGCAGGCCAGGACGGACGGACTGTCCCCACGAAAGCCCAAGCCAGGGCAGGCCAGGACGGACGGACTGTCCCCGCGAAAGCCCAAGCCAGGGCAGGCCAGGACGGACGGACTGTCCCCACGAAAGCCCAAGCCAGGGCAGGCCAGGACGGACGGACTGTCCCCACGAAAGCCCAAACCAGGGCAGGCCAGGACGTACGGAATGTCCCCGCGAAAGCCCAAGCCAGGGCAGGCCAGGACGGACGGACTGTCCCCACGAAAGCCCAAGCCAGGGCAGGCCAGGACGGACGGACTGTCCCCGCGAAAGCCCAAGCCAGGGCAGGCCAGGACGGACGGACTGTCCCCACGAAAGCCCAAGCCAGGGCAGGCCAGGACGGACGGACTGTCCCCACGAAAGCCCAAGCCAGGGCAGGCCAGGACGGACGGACTGTCCCCACGAAAGCCCAAGCCAGGGCAGGCCAGGACGGACGGACTGTCCCCGCGAAAGCCCAAGCCAGGGCAGGCCAGGACGGACGGACTGTCCCCACGAAAGCCCAAGCCAGGGCAGGCCAGGACGGACGGACTGTCCCCACGAAAGCCCAAGCCAGGGCAGGCCAGGACGGACGGACTGTCCCCACGAAAGCCCAAGCCAGGGCAGGCCAGGACGTACGGACTGTCCCCACGAAAGCCCAAGCCAGGGCAGGCCAGGACGGACTGTCCCCGCGAAAGCCCAAGCCAGGGCAGGCCAGGACGGAGGGGGCGAAATCTCTCGCTTAAAAGCTCGGACCGAGCTCTAGGACGCCAGTGAAGCAGTGAAAGTGAAAGTGCAGTGAATAGAATTGGTGAAAAGGAAATTGGTGAAAAGTTTCACGGAGCAGTGTGTGTCCATCGATTTGGACAGAACCAGGAACCGGTGAGCAGCGAAGTGACGGAGAGTGATTAAAAAAAAAAAAAAAAAGTGCTAGTGGCGTGCGAGCAGAGGAGGAAAATTGGTGAAAAGTTTGACGGAGCAGTGTGTGTCCATCGATTAGGACAGAACCAGGAACCGGTGAGCAGCGAAGTGACGGAGAGTGATTAAAAAAAAAACTGAAGCCGCAGTGTAGCAGTGAAGCAGTGAAGCAGTGAAGCAGTGCAGCAGTGAGCAGTGTAGCAGTGTAGCAGCGAAGCAGTGACGGAGAGTGATAAAAAAAAAGCAGTGAAGCAGTGAAGCAGTGAACAGCAAGGTGAGACAGCATGCCTCAACAGCAGTCGCAGCCGCAGCCGCAGCCCCAGCCGCCGCTGCCCCCGCAGCTGCCACAACAGCAGCCGCAGCAACAGCCGCAACAACAGCAGCAGGCGCAGCAACAGCAACATATACAACTGCAGCAGCAGCAAAGGATGCAGCTGCAGCAGTCACAACAACAGCAACAGCAGAGCGACGAGATGCAGACCAGCAAAACGGCGAAAAAGGTTGTGAGTACTACAAACGTTTTAACTAGATCTAAGTCTACTAAGGGGTCCGACGTAGACCCGTCAGAATTATATAATGTTATTGCGGAACTTAAAAGGGAGAACGAAGAATTAGTGCGGGTTAAAAGGGAGAAAGAAGAACTAGAGAAAAAACGGGCGTACGAAAGGGAAGAAGTTGAACGGTTAAAAAAAGAAAACGCGGAATTATTGCGTCAAGCCCAAGAGATGGAAGATTTCAGCTTAGGTGAAGAGGAGGAGGAAAATGTCACAACAAATCCTATCGCAAATATACCGAAAGCCGAACCGAGCCCAGATTTAATGGAGTTTATCAGGAGCATGGTGCAAGTTTTAAAGGAACGAACCGCAAGTCCTCCTAGGCCCCAGACAATGGACTTGCCAGAATTTGATGGCAACTTCAGAACCTGGACGCGATTTAAAACTGTGTTTGATAAATTTAAACGCGAGGAAGATTTTTCAGCCTTAGAAATTCTAAGAGCCTTACAGAAAAGTTTGAAAGGGGAGGCAGCTGAAAGTGTCAGCGGAATGCTTTTCGATGAAGCTAACATAGAAGCCATCATGGAGCGCCTTGAAAATGAATATGGCAACCCAAATATAATTTACCAAACGCTCGTTAAAGACCTCATGAGCATAGATAACCCAAACATGGATAACCCTAAAACTTTTCTTACCTTTATGCATGCAATCGACAATATGATAGGAAGTATGACCACGTTGGGTCGAGCAGATTATTTGCAAGATACTATGCTCATAGAAAACTTAGTGGGAAAACTACCGGTCGAACTAATGCGAAAATGGTATCAATACACTTTAAGTGAAAAAAGGGTTAGAACTTTAGGCGACCTTGCGGCATGGCTCAGACCCAAGGAGCAATTGGCAATCTTATTAAAGGCGAAGGGAGCAAAGGAAGCAGACCAACCGTCTTGCTCATATGCACAGCCCCAACAACGCGTAATTCAAGAGCCTGTCCAAAGGCAAAGAGCAAAATGTTTCATTTGTGGCCTTGGTCATAAATTAATTGATTGTCGTAGATTTCAATACATGCATGTTAATGAGCGTTGGAATGTCATAAAGCAAGGTAGAATATGTGCAAATTGCTGTAACCAAACAAATCATGAATCGCGAACTTGCTACCTTCCACCACAGTGCAGAGAAAATAATTGCCACAAAAAACATCATACTCTTCTTCATAATTTTCGACCAAATACGCATACCGTTGAAAGATTAAATGTCCATAATCACAAACAATGTCTATTTCAAATATTGCCCATAACACTTAAACATAACGCGAAACAATTGAATACATTTGCATTCATCGATACGGGTAGCTTGATTCTCAAGCAAACGAAGGAAGCGTTAAAGGCCACGGGTCCTAAGCTACCTTTATCATTGTCGTGGACAAACGGGGTACGTCAAGAGGAGCCCGAAAGTGAAGTGATAAGTGTTAAAATTAAAAATGTCGAAGGAAAATTCCTAGATCTAAACGGGTTACGAACAGTGCAAGAAATGCGTCTGCCAGCTCAATCAGTCAACGCAGAACAAATTAAAACACGATACAAACATCTCGAAGATATAACGTTAGCGAGTTTTGAAAATGGTAGGCCAACAGTATTACTTGGGCTACCTCACGCACATTTGATATATGCACGACAAAGTCGCGCAGGCAAACCAGGAGAACCGATAGCTAATGAGACAAATTTGGGGTGGGTGCTATTTGGTGAAAACAATGAAATTCAAACACAATACACAGAAAAAAACATGGCTGAAAAACATGAGCTCTTTACCGTCATAGAGAACAACGAGCAAAAAATGTCCTTGCATAAACTTATGAGAGACTATTTCTCAACAGAAGAATTTGGGGTCAAACCGGGATCGGATAAATTGATCTCAAAATCAGAAGAAAGAGCTAATACGCTTATGAAAAGTACAATGAAAAAGGTAAATCTTGGTTACGAAATAGGTTTGCTTTGGAAGGATGATAAAGTTGTTTTACCAGAAAGCTATGAACAAGCCTTGAGACGCTTACAAGGTCTTGAACGAAAATTAGAAAAGGATAATGCACTGAAGGAATGGTATCATGCAGAAATTGCATCATATTGTGAAAAGGATTATGCTGAAGTTGTGAAGGATAATCATCATCAATTGCTCGGTAACAAAATAAATTATATTCCCCATTTCGCAGTGATAAATTATAATAAGCCCAAACCAAAACCAAGATTAGTTTTCGATGCTGCCGCGAAAAACGCAGGAATTTCATTAAATTCGCAGTTACTAACAGGTCCCGATGCAGTTGCATCTCTTTTCGGAATTCTTGTTCGTTTTCGCGAAGGAAGTGTAGGGGTTTCAGGGGACATAAAAGAAATGTTCCACCAGGTTAAAATAAGACAGCAAGATCAATCCGCACAGCTTTTCTTGTATAGAGAAAGTCCTACTAGTATTCCAAAAACATTAAAAATGAATGTAATGATATTTGGAGCTACCTGCTCACCAGCGTGCGCTCAATACGTAAAAAATGAAAATGCTAAGAAATTTATAAATATTCACCCCGAAGCTGTCACAGCAATTATTCAAAATCACTACGTCGATGATTACCTTGACAGTTTTGATACAGAAGAAGCAGCTCTAGAAAGAGTAAGCGAAGTAATTACCATTCACGACGAAGCAAACTTTTTTATTAGAAATTTTATATCAAATTCAAAGGGCTTATTAAATAACTTGGCAGCAGAGCGTGTAAGTGAAAGCAGTTTATTAAAAATCACTGAAAAGGATCAAACTTACCCAAAAATATTAGGCCAATGGTGGGATACAGAAGGCGATTGTTTCAAATATATACTTAAATTTCTTAATATGGCCAACGAATTTACAACAAAGCGTGAAGTTTTGTCAGTAATAATGAAAATATACGATCCATTAGGATTAT
The DNA here is from genome assembly GCF_943734685.1 of Anopheles coluzzii. NCBI lineage: Eukaryota > Metazoa > Arthropoda > Insecta > Diptera > Culicidae > Anopheles > Anopheles coluzzii. Next base: position 50,894,776 of record NC_064671.1, on the reverse strand, counting down.
TAGCAAACCACCTTATAGAAGCCAAATTAATAATGCAGGAAATGTGGAGATTAGGGCATAATTGGGATGACAAGCTTCCAATTGTTATAATTAATCAATGGAACGCTTGGGTTAAGAGCATGGAAATAGTAGAAAAAATCAATATTAAAAGATGTTGTTCCCAAACAAATCACAGCATAACTCGGCGGGAAATTCACGTTTTTGTCGATGCGTCCGACAAAGCTTTTGCAGCCATCGTTTATATGAGAACAATTAGTTCAAATGGCATTGAAGTCTCTCCTATAGCAGCGAAATCTCGCGTTGCGCCGATAAAGCCTTTATCAATTCCCTGTTTGGAGCTGCAAGGTGCAGTTCTCGGAGTAAGATTAGCCGATACAATTTTAAAAGAGCTCAGGGTACACATTAACGACACGTTCTACTGGACTGATTCTAAAACAGTAATGGCATGGATAGCTGCTGCAGAACCAAAAAGGTACACACAATTCGTAGCTGCAAGAGTAGGAGAAATATTAAGTAAAACTTCAGCCGCACAATGGAACTGGGTTTGTTCAAAAGATAATCCGGCCGATGAAGCCACCAAACAATCATCGCGGCAATCCATTTGGCTAACAGGACCGAAGTTTTTGCAAGATCAGGAAATTCCAAAACTCGATCTCGAGTCAGAAACTGTAGAAGAAATGCAATCTACCTTAACGCAATTAGCACAACGGAAAAAATAGACTGGGAAGTCATAAATGTCAATTGGTGCTCCAGCTGGAAAAGATTGATGAAAGCATTGGCAATAGGGCTAAAATATTTAAAACGACTAAAATCAAAAAATAAAGAAAGTCCAAAAATAATAGATAAGCCCATTTTAGACATGGCTGAAAATCTATTAATTAGGAAAGCACAATGGGAAGGATTTGAAGAGGAGGTAACAGCCCTTAGCATGAAATTGCCAATATCGAAAAATAGCAACATAAAAAATCTCTGCCCTATCATAGATGAAAACAACATTATGAGAGCAAATGGAAGGCTAGATAAAGTCGAAATTTTAAGTTCAGATACAAAATATCCAATTTTATTACCTAAATCTCACTATATAACCATGCTCATCGTACGATTTTACCATGAAAAATATCAACATAAAAAAACCGAAACAGTAATTGCCGCCATACGCCAGAGATTCTGGGTAGTCGATCTTAGAGCCGTATTGAAAAGGGTATCAGCTATCTGCCAAAAATGTAAAAATGATAAGGCCAAGCCACAAGCGCCTCAAATGGCAGCGTTGTCACTTTGTAGAACAGCCGCATATTTTAAACCATTCACGCATACAGGAGTGGATTATTTTGGGCCACTTACTGTTACGATTGGTCGACGATCTGAAAAAAGATGGGGAGCATTGTTTACATGCCTAACAACCCGAGCTGTACATTTAGAGCTTGCCAACGATCTTAGTTCTAATACATTTATAATGATTCTAAAAAATATGCAGCATCGAAGGGGAAAAATTGCCCATATATATTGCGACAATGGTACTAATTTTGTTGGTGCTTGTAGAGAAATGGCACAAATTCAGCAAAGGTGTGCAACGGAAGGAATTTACTGGCATTTTAATCCACCGGCAGCACCACATTTTGGAGGGGCTTGGGAAAGAATGGTGCAAGAGGTAAAAAGTCTATTCCCGTTAACAAAAGATTCCTTGCCCGAAGTAGCGTTGAGATCTTTGTTGATAGAGATAGAATTTATCATTAACAATAGACCGCTAACGCACATCCCTATTGAACACGAGGATGATGAACCTCTAACACCAAGCCACTTCCTAATTGGTTATTCCGGAGAGGCCGCACCTTCTCTTTTAGACATTGTTGAAGCCGAGGCATCGAGGTCTATTTGGAAAAAATCCAGACTAGCGGCTCAAAATTATTGGTTGAGATGGGTGAAGGAATACCTACCTCAATTGATATCGCGCGGGAAATGGTTAAATAAAGCAGAACCACTAAAAATAGGAGATATTGTGACATTTCCGAACGAACAGGTTAGCGGTAGGTGGATAAAGGGAAGAGTAGTAGATGTTGATACGGCAAAGGATGGGCAAGTGAGAGCGGTAGTAATGCGTGTAGGAACCACGATGGTAAAAAGACCTGCCGCAAAAGTTGCTAAGCTAGACGTACGTAACGAAAAAGAAGAAAGGTAAGTTCAGTCGGCTCCTTTTTTGTTGTAACCCTCTACGAGCGCTTACGGGGGGAGGATGTCGCCGACAGAAATGAACAAGGTGGATTCTAAAAATAGAAATGAACTAATTAGGATTAAGACTAGACCTAGGATGAATTCGGAAGTAGGATGAACTATAGCATAGGATTAGATAGGAAGGCCACGCCCACTTTATAGATTAGGACAGCTAGTGCGATTAGTAGTTTAAGTAGTATTAGTAATTAGGATGCGCGCGTAAATTGCGTGGGCATAGAAGCCACATTAAAATAAGGGTGGGGGTATTCATGATAAGGACATAGGGCATAAGGAAACTAGGATTAGGAAAATTAGGATTAGGCATCGCTAGAGTAAGATAGCGGCGTAGAACGGCTACGCCGATATGAATGAATAAAGTTAGTTCCGTTCTTCCTTAAGAACAGTGTAGCGTTACTTACTCCGCTTGCATACGGGGTTGCGATTCCGTCACTGCAGACCTTCTATTGGGATTATTGCCCGGTTAAGGATAATTAGCCTAAAGACGCAAGCATGGTCCTATCCATTTCTTTAGTTTATTCGCTTCTAACACACCATCGTATGGCATTTGAGTGACCTGACAACCATGTATATCTCTGATAACGTACCGATCGCTTGGTAAAACTTTATGAATGACATATGGCCCTTTATATTTTGGAATCAGCTTTTTTGGTAGTGTTCATGGTAGTGTCAACGTTACGTATAACTACAAAATCACCTTTTTGGAATTTGGTAGCAGGTTTATGATTTTTATTGAAGTAATTTTCGTTTATCTCCTGTGATCGTTTTATATTTTCTGATGCTTTATGATGGATCTCGATCAGTGGTCGTATTACATTTAGAATATTCTTTTCATCCAGAAATTCCTCCAATTCATCCACTTCGTAACTTCGCTGATCGATGCCAAAAAGAAGAATAGAAGGAGTAAAGTTTGTAGACGCATGTTTAGTGTTGTTCAAAGCATATTCTGCTGATCGTAATTGAGAACTCCAATCGCTATGATCATGAAAGTCCGAGAGCTTACTAAGCATAGGACGAAGAACGCGATTGACTCTTTCAACCTGCCCATTAGCTTGGGGGGAACTTGTGGCATTTAAGATGTGTTGAATACCATTATGTTCGAGGAAATTTTCAAATTGGTTAGAAGTGAAACACGTAGCACGATCGGTAATGATTCGCTTTGGGCGGCTATAGTATGACATGTTGAGGATATTACAGACCTCTTGGGGATTTGTTGAGCGAGTTGCATAAATTTTCGTAAATTTAGTGAAGGCATCGATGACTACTAAAATGTATTTCTTTTGTGATCTAATTGAAAGTAAGGGACCCAAATGGTCTATATGAAGTGTATGGAACGGTACTGGTTCTTTTGGGATGCTATGTAGGTTTTTGTTATTAATACGAGTAGGGGCCGAATAAATTATGCATTTTAAACAAGTCGAACGAAATGTTCAACTTTTGACTTCATACACGGAAACCAATAATGGGTACCAATTTTGTCATAAGTCTTGTCGACAGCTAGATGACCTATTTTTTCATGAACATGACGAATGATGTTTTCTGACATTTCACGTGGAACGTATAGTTGTAGTCCCTTGGAAGGTGATACGCGATATACTAACCCGTCCTGCAATGTAAAACCAGCAACAGGCCCCAACTCTAAGTTTTTTTTTTATTTCCTCAATGTCGGAATCTCGGGCCTGAGCTACTTGTAGTTGAAAGTCCAAATCAATTTCATTGACAGCGCAACTTGATTCCAATCTGCTTAAAGCTTCAACATGATTCATAGAGGAACCCGCACGATGTTGAATGGAATATTCGTAATTTTCAAGGAAAAGCGACCATCGAGCAATTTTGGCTGAGGTGTTACGGTTTTTGAGGGTTTCCACGAGAGAGTTACAGTCTGTAACAATTTTTACGGGTATTCCATGAACATAAACATGAAAGCGCTTCAAAGCATATATGATCGACAATGTTTCTAGTTCATAACTATGGAGCTTCATTCGTGGTTGTGCTCTTAGAAAAATATGCTATGGGATGGAATCTGCCATCATCTTGTTTTTGTAACAAAACCGCACCGAAACCAGAAGAACTGGCATCACAGTGCAGTTCTGTCTCACGTTTTGGATCAAATATCGCCAATACGGGAGATAAAATGAGTTTTTCTCGTAAAGATTTGAATGCATTTTCACACGTAGAATCGAAATCAAACCGCTTTTCATTTTGTAACAAATTAGTTAATGGTTTCGCTATGTGTGAAAATGAAGGGACGAAACGACGGAAATATGAGAAAAGCCCTAGACATCTGCGTACCTGTTTGGTGTTTGTCGGTATCGGATAATTTTTAATAACCGCTATGTGCCTGTCACTGGGACGTATCCCACAAGAATTTGCTTTATACCCCAGATAATCTAATTCTTGTTGACCAAACCTACATTTATCTAAACGGAGCTCTAACCCATTTTGGCGTATTTTCGTAAGGACAGCACTAAGAGTGCTCAAATGAGAATTGAAGTCAACTGAAGCAATGATGATATCGTCTAAATAAACTACTAATTTGTCTGCCTCAATAAATTCACGTAATATGTTATTGATAAATCGTTGGAATTCAGAAGGAGCGTTTTTTAATCCGAATGGCATTTTGACATACTCGTATTGACCATCAGGGGTAACAAACGAGGTATATTTAATCGAATCATCGTGCATTTTGACTTGATGAAAGCCACTTTTTAAATCTAGTAATGTAAAAATTCGCTTATTACTTAAATGTTCCAAACATGTTTCTATTAACGGCAGCGGAAAATTATCTCGAACAGTGATTTTATTGAGAGGCCTATAGTCAATACACATGCGAATTTCCCCACTCTTCTTTCTGACCAAAACTAGAGGCGAAGCATACGGCGAATTACTTGGACGAATTATTTGTTTTTCTAATAAGTCATTAACTATTTCACGTACTTGATTTCGCTCTCCATATGATAGTCGACGGGGTTTTGTGAACAAAGGTGTGTCATGAGTAAGACTTATTTTCATGCTGTGATCGGGTGGAATATTTTTTTCAGATGGATAATTTAAATAATTTTGATTTATAGAACATAAAAGAGCTGAATTTTCATGGCCAGTTAAATGTTTACCTATATGGAGTTCTGAAACATCATCAGATAAATCAATCGCACATATTTCCTCAAATGCCTCATTTTGGGTGTCGTGATATTCTGCAGGGCATAGTCTTTCTAACTTGAATGGTACTAAATCTAATGTGTCTTGAGGCAACGGAATACTCTGAGCCAATGATGACATGCATGTTTCTCTGTTAAGATTGGTAGGTCCTTTATTAAGTTCAATTTTTGATTTGTTTTTATACAGAAAGATATTGAATTTTTTTAATAGGTCACGACCAATAATCATAGGCCAGGCAATACTATCGCTAGGGAGGATGATAAATGTATGTACTGCCTCATCCTTTCGCAGATTTATTTTGCAAGACACCTCTCCACAGACAACAAGCATCTGGTTTCCGAGACCCTGATATCTTGATGTCAGAGGTGGTTTAACCAAAGTTTTTGGAACTATAGAAGAGTCGATAAAGCTCACTGGGCTTCCTGTATCAAGGAGAGAACGCACGCATGTCAACACTTTGCTCGGGTCATTTTGATTTTGGAAGGCAACACTCACCTTTTCAAATTCGTCTAAAGTTGTACCCTGATCTTCATTACCCTGATCTTTATAATGCGCGGCAGCCGATGGGATGATTATTTTAATTGGGCAGTTTCGAGCAGCATGCCCAACCTGATGACACTTAAAGCACGATCCTGGTGGTCGACGTGGCATAGGGCAGGAATTCTGATAGTGTCCAAATTGAGAGCAGTTGTAGCATCTCACTACAGCGGGTGCCTGCTGGTTATCCGATGTTCTTGACACATTACTTGGTTGGCGGATGGTCCCTGATGATGATGGTGTTGCAATGTGTTGAGGGCGGATTTGCTCGTACCGTTTCAATAGTCGCTTCAAATCAGTTAAAGAACGAGCAGCGAATCGAATAGATGCTGTGTTGATAGGATCATTGATTCCATCGATGATGATATTTACCAGATCTTCTTCTGGTACTGGAGTTCCCCATGCTAAGGCTTGCATATCTAGAACGTACCGTGTGATGGACTCGTTTCTTCCAAGTTGTCGTGATCTGAGCTGCTTGTATACATTTTCAAGCGATTTGGTTTCGCTGAAAGTTTCTATCAAACTATCTTTCAATTCATGATACGCTGTAAAATCTAGTGATTTTGCAAATTTTGCAGCCGTACCAGTGAGCAATCGACGAGTATAGTGGAGCTTCATTGTATTATCCATATTGTATGGGAGAAACGCACGCTCCAGTTCCTTGAACCAACGCTCGATGTGATCATTATTGTCACCGCTAAATTTATCGACAATATCTTCAAAATTGAAACTCGGTGGTTGTGGCCCCGGGAAAGGAACGGTTGGAGCTTCTAGGGCTGTAATTCGTTGTTTGAGCTCAAGAATTTTAAGTTTTTTTTTTAGCATTTCAATCTCATCGTTTAAATTGGGTGTGTCGCTTTGCGGATTTCCAGCTATAGTTGAATCATGCGTAGCGGTATTGTGTTCATTGCGCAAAATGGCGGTTACGTCGTTCTCAGTATGCGTCATGGTGGTGGCATTGTTCTCGCTAACATGTGTCTGGCTTTGTAGAGCAAGTGCAGTTTCTTCCTTACCGTAGCAATAGACGATGCGCAATCTCAGATTGCGCATATATTTATCTGTCAAACGGGTCGGTTTGATATATTTATCTGTCAAAAAATATATATATATCTCGGACATATAATCTTGAAAATTTATGCGCAATCTTGGCGCAATCTGAAAATGTATGGAAATGACGTTTATAGCTCAGGGTTGGCTACGCGAAATGACTTATGTTTTGATAAAACGAATATATGCGCAATCTGAGATTGCGCATCGTGTATTAATACGGTTAGGCTTTCCACTAACCGATGGAACATCATATGGATTGTTCATATTTTGTACGCTTTCGAAGGTTGTAGTTTCGTACATCTTACGTATTTGCGCAATGGTGGCATTCGGCGACACAGGAACATTAGCGCATTCCAGGGCGCACAGCATTTGGTCTTTTGTCAACATTCTGACCGACACGCTAAACAACACACGCTTGACAACGCTATTAATTTTCACTCTATAATTCGTCGTATCCCACTTCTGAGATGTAAACAACGTCATATAAAATATTCTTAAGGACTGAAGGACATAAGACACAGAATTACACGTGCTTTTCCAACTGCGTACACAACGTGAATTCTCCTTTTTATTCTCTTTTTCTGACAGCTCGGCCGGGTTGCCAAGATTTTACATTTGTACAAGGTTTGGACATTATTCGGTTGACAGTTGATGTATGAGGTTGACGTTTATGATCCACATTCGCCTATATATATATATAAACCAAATAAACCAAATCGCTTGAAAATGTATACAAGCAGCTCAGATCACGACAACTTGGAAGAAACGAGTCCATCACACGGTACGTTCTAGATATGCAAGCCTTAGCATGGGGAACTCCAGTACCAGAAGAAGATCTGGTAAATATCATCATCGATGGAATCAATGATCCTATCAACACAGCATCTATTCGATTCGCTGCTCGTTCTTTAACTGATTTGAAGCGACTATTGAAACGGTACGAGCAAATCCGCCCTCAACACATTGCAACACCATCATCATCAGGGACCATCCGCCAACCAAGTAATGTGTCAAGAACATCGGATAACCAGCAGGCACCCGCTGTAGTGAGATGCTACAACTGCTCTCAATTTGGACACTATCAGAATTCCTGCCCTATGCCACGTCGACCACCAGGATCGTGCTTTAAGTGTCATCAGGTTGGGCATGCTGCTCGAAACTGCCCAAATAAAATAATCATCCCATCGGCTGCCGCGCATTATAAAGATCAGGGTAATGAAGATCAGGGTACAACTTTAGACGAATTTGAAAAGGTGAGTGTTGCCTTCCAAAATCAAAATGACCCGAGCAAAGTGTTGACATGCGTGCGTTCTCTCCTTGATACAGGAAGCCCAGTGAGCTTTATCGACTCTTCTATAGTTCCAAAAACTTTGGTTAAACCACCTCTGACATCAAGATATCAGGGTCTCGGAAACCAGATGCTTGTTGTCTGTGGAGAGGTGTCTTGCAAAATAAATCTGCGAAAGGATGAGGCAGTACATACATTTATCATCCTCCCTAGCGATAGTATTGCCTGGCCTATGATTATTGGTCGTGACCTATTAAAAAAATTCAATATCTTTCTGTATAAAAACAAATCAAAAATTGAACTTAATAAAGGACCTACCAATCTTAACAGAGAAACATGCATGTCATCATTGGCTCAGAGTATTCCGTTGCCTCAAGATATATATATATATATATATATGATATATATATATATATATATATATATATATATATATATATATATATATATATATATATATATATATATATATATATATATCATATATATATATATATATATATATCTTGAGGCAACGGAATACTCTGAGCCAATGATGACATGCATGTTTCTCTGTTAAGATTGGTAGGTCCTTTATTAAGTTCAATTTTTGATTTGTTTTTATACAGAAAGATATTGAATTTTTTTAATAGGTCACGACCAATAATCATAGGCCAGGCAATACTATCGCTAGGGAGGATGATAAATGTATGTACTGCCTCATCCTTTCGCAGATTTATTTTGCAAGACACCTCTCCACAGACAACAAGCATCTGGTTTCCGAGACCCTGATATCTTGATGTCAGAGGTGGTTTAACCAAAGTTTTTGGAACTATAGAAGAGTCGATAAAGCTCACTGGGCTTCCTGTATCAAGGAGAGAACGCACGCATGTCAACACTTTGCTCGGGTCATTTTGATTTTGGAAGGCAACACTCACCTTTTCAAATTCGTCTAAAGTTGTACCCTGATCTTCATTACCCTGATCTTTATAATGCGCGGCAGCCGATGGGATGATTATTTTATTTGGGCAGTTTCGAGCAGCATGCCCAACCTGATGACACTTAAAGCACGATCCTGGTGGTCGACGTGGCATAGGGCAGGAATTCTGATAGTGTCCAAATTGAGAGCAGTTGTAGCATCTCACTACAGCGGGTGCCTGCTGGTTATCCGATGTTCTTGACACATTACTTGGTTGGCGGATGGTCCCTGATGATGATGGTGTTGCAATGTGTTGAGGGCGGATTTGCTCGTACCGTTTCAATAGTCGCTTCAAATCAGTTAAAGAACGAGCAGCGAATCGAATAGATGCTGTGTTGATAGGATCATTGATTCCATCGATGATGATATTTACCAGATCTTCTTCTGGTACTGGAGTTCCCCATGCTAAGGCTTGCATATCTAGAACGTACCGTGTGATGGACTCGTTTCTTCCAAGTTGTCGTGATCTGAGCTGCTTGTATACATTTTCAAGCGATTTGGTTTCGCTGAAAGTTTCTATCAAACTATCTTTCAATTCATGATACGCTGTAAAATCTAGTGATTTTGCAAATTTTGCAGCCGTACCAGTGAGCAATCGACGAGTATAGTGGAGCTTCATTGTATTATCCATATTGTATGGGAGAAACGCACGCTCCAGTTCCTTGAACCAACGCTCGATGTGATCATTATTGTCACCGCTAAATTTATCGACAATATCTTCAAAATTGAAACTCGGTGGTTGTGGCCCCGGGAAAGGAACGGTTGGAGCTTCTAGGGCTGTAATTCGTTGTTTGAGCTCAAGAATTTTAAGTTTTTTTTTTAGCATTTCAATCTCATCGTTTAAATTGGGTGTGTCGCTTTGCGGATTTCCAGCTATAGTTGAATCATGCGTAGCGGTATTGTGTTCATTGCGCAAAATGGCGGTTACGTCGTTATATATATATATATATGATATATATAAATATATATACGACGTGACAACATGCCCGTCATGGGTTCAAGCCCCAAATAGATCGTGCCGCCATACGTAGGACTGACTATCCTGCTATGGGGGGTTATCCAAAAGTCACTGAAAGCCAACCCGACAAGTGGTACAGACAGGCCTTGACCGACAACGGTTCTTGAGCCAAAAGAAAAAAAAAATATTATGTATTTAAATAATCTTAAGCTATGTACACGTGCTACACAAACACACGGTGGCAAGCGAGCCACGGAGTCATGTTCCAACAGGAACCGAACTAGAAGCAGGTTTCCAGGATAGCCGGCGTAGATCGCGAACGATACCTCCACGTTGGGTGTTATATTGATTGAACACCTACCAGCATTACGCATTATTATTATTTTACATAACGAGAATTTACAGTACTTCACCTAGAACACCGCATAGATTGTTGCTCATTTATTAGCATCGGTACAGAAAAAGGTTAAGCAAATATTTCATTTCAGGGAACGGTCAGAACCTCGCCGCATGCGTAGTAAAAACGATAGCGAGTTGAATCAATCTATACACAGTTATATAAACTGTATAAGTATATTAAATTATCTTCAGTATATTGCGTCGATATTCCATAACGCATTAAAAAATTATAAGCCTTCATAGTCGCTGATTACCCGTGTAGCCCGGTTGCCTGGAATATGATGTTTTTTTGGTTGCCGGTGACAGGGTTCATAAAAGCTCCGGCAAGATTTCAAGTGCTTGATATAAACGGAGAAGTGACACATATGGGTAAGCAAAGACATGCTGTATTTTGTATGTGAACACTTGAATCTGGCGGGTATAAATGTATGTTTAAATGAACATAATTCATTTTGTACTGAGCGCCGAAACGGATTTCGTCGAACGTAATCCATGCTCTGGCCGATTGAAAACAACATTCGTTCCAAATCCGCAGCGCAAAACCTCGCGGATTTCTCCCCATACAAACGGGAACGTTCGACCCCGGCAGGTAGAACTCATTCTTTCACGCGCTTCTTACAGGCTCTCAATGGTACGTTATTTTAAAACTGAGCGCCAAGTGAGCGCCTTCTGACAACCGCGGCGAACGAATCTCGTCGTTCGAAGCCCATAGTCGCCCCGTATGTTTTGTTCCAACGTCAAAAACTTCGATCTATGCCACAGGGTACGGATGAACCGGATCTTAAGAACGTGCGACGTGTAGCGGCTGTGGCTAAACTTTGTGGGTACGTGAACGATCAACTCGTGGAAACAGTGGCTGATGTAATTCAACACAATGCCAATAATCGTAAAGTGCGAGACGTTGCTAGAAAAGCTGCTCGTAAGGGAAGCTCCCTTCAAGAACTTGTAGATTGGGTACCGAGTACGGAGATAGAAAAGCAGGCTGAGGAGATTTTTAGTAAGAATCATCCCAAGGAAGACATGGCGAGTGTAATGGCAGTGTCCTATGCAGACCCTCGATTCCTACGCAGATCAACATCAGACTTTCGAGGACGGGGTCATTTTCCGCGGAATCGAGGAGGATTTCATCGTGCGAATGGGCCTAGTTTTTATACGACAAAACCTTGTTGGCGTTGCACAAGTACGAGTCATCGCCCAGATAGTTGCTTCGCTATAGAAAAATTCTGTCATCGATGTCAAACAAAGGGCCATGTTGCGGCCGAGGGGCTCCGCCGGGCGAAGGTTCCGGCTCCTACGGCTACAACGGGGAATTCTCCAAGCCTTTCAGCTAGTGCTCCTCGCTACCTCGGGAGTCTATGCAACAGAAAGGGGGATCGTTCCTTGAGATTCGGATTATTTCGGATGTTCTGAAATGAAGCTCTTAACACTTTGGCTTATCGTTCGAATCTGATTTGGCTCCAGCTTGAGCCGCCTTTATATACCAAAAAATTCACAATTTTTCTGCCCGATACTAACCCAAAATTCTACGCCTTTCCTCCCACTCCCATTCCCGTTTGTCCCCAACTCCCATCGCGCTCCCGGTTTCCATTGTCACTCCCGGCGACATCTGTTTGCACTGGCGATTCCAGAAATTCCGCATCGATCAATCCATCGAGCAATCCTTTGTGTAGACGGTACCGGTGCTGCGCGTGCTGGTAGCGACGTTCATCGTGGGGGGTACGGCTGGCGTTTCGTGGAAATTCACCGATTTTGTGTCTTCACTTTTTATTTTTTATTCTGCATGCACTTCGCACGCAACATTCTCCCCCACGTAATTCACAGGCGGGGATTACGCTTCTTGCTTAGTTGGTCGAAGTGCTTGATGGGTTATTTTCCAATAACTGTTTTGCCCAATGACATGGGGCGATCTTTGTTTTCTTACGAGGAGGCTTCGTTTCATTGTTGTCGTTGTTAGGCTGAAGCGGTCTTATTCGATTTGTGCCCTGGTGTTGCTGAGATGTTGTGTGGAGAAGCAAATGTTCCTTTTGCTCTACATTTAATACGGCAACTCGGACAGCTGGCCGTTTTAATATGTTTTCTCCCACTTTTACTTCCACTGATCGTACTTGCCCATCCGGGGCCATATTCGCTTTCACAATTCTTCCTTTGATCCACTTTCCTGGAGGTGCGTTGTCATCGAACAGCACGACTATGTCTCCCACTTTTATGGGTTCTACGTGGTTAGTCCACTTATTTCGGCGTATTAGTGTTGGAAGATATTCTTTTTTCCAACGGTCCCAGAATATCTTTGAGTAATGCTGTGTGAGTTTGTACTGTTGCCTGTTTGCTGCCGAGGTTTCGTTCACTACTGGTGGTATATGGCTGCCATTTCGTCCAATAAGAAAATGAAATGGTGTGAGTATTTCGTCTTCTTCATTTTCCAGCGGTATGTGTGTTAAGGGCCGGGAATTAAGCATTGCCTCGATTTCAATTAAAGTGGCACGAAGTGTCTCTGGAGTCGGGTGTCGGTGACTCCATTCGGAAAACATGTGCCGCAATCCTTTTTTGATGTTTTGTATTTGCCGCTCCCATACTCCACCAAAATGGGGGGCGGAAGGGGGATTGAAGTGCCATTTTATTTCGTACTTGAGCGCCGATTCATGGCCCATGCGCTTGTCGATTTCTGTTACTAATTCTCTTAATTCGCGCTCCGCACCAACAAAGTTTTTTCCGTTATCGCTATACATGTTGCATATTTTTCCTCGGCGATTTTGGAAATTCTTCAGGCATACCATAAAACTGTCTGTGTCTAGCTTCTCGGCTAGTTCTATATGAACTGCTCTGGTATTCATACACGAGAAGATAGCACCCCATCGTTTTTCCAACGACCTTTTTACTTGTACTTCGATAGGTCCAAAATAGTCGACCCCTGTATTATAAAACGGTGGTGTGTATGGGTGAGCTCTGAATTCTGGGAGAGGTGCCATAAAGGGGGCTACTGGTGCAGCGGTTTTAAGAATGCACTTTTGGCAACATTTCTTTATGTTCTTTAGCACTACTCGTAAATTCACTATCCAATATTCTTGTCGAATTGCGCCGATAACTACGTTGTCGGCCTGATGCAAATAACGTTCATGGAAATTTCTCACTAACAATTTTACCAATCTTGGTTTCTGTGGCAGTATGATTGGCGTGCGTGTACTTTGGGGAAGCGTGCTGATGTTTTCCAATCTTCCACGGGAACGCATGATACCATCGGAGTCTAAAAATGGTGATAGCTTGTTTAAAGGGCTTTGCTTTGGTACTGGTTGCCCTTTGGTGAGAGTCGCCATTTCTTCGGGAAATCCTTCCCATTGAGCACTGCGATACATTCCATTTCGGACTAATTGGACGTCATTAGGCTGAATGGAACGTGTAAATGCTGAACGATTTCTAATAAAATCGGCAAACTTTTTCAGAATTGTTAGATGTTTTAACAATCTAGGCCACGAAGAATAATTCTCGACTGGTATAGCTGTTTCTGCGTGTTGGTGTACAGCTACTACGCGGCATTCTTCATTCGTTTCTACGATCTCTTTGTGTGGCCAATCTGATTCGTTGTTTCTTAAGAACGAAGGTCCATTTACCCAAATCCAATCATTTGGATATGGTTTTGTTGCAATGTCTGCTGGATTTTCTCGAGATGGAACCCATCTCCATTGGTCGGCACGAGATGATTCTAAAATTTCGCCCACACGATGTGCAACAAATTGTGCGTATTTACGACGATTTTTGAGCCAACTCAATACTACTTCCGAATCACTCCAGTATGTTATGTGTTTTACGAATAGGCGAAGTTCTTTTCTTATACTTTCGGTTAGACGTACACCCAGAACCGCAGCCTGTAACTCCAGCCTAGGAATGGACAATGGATTAATTGGCGCCACGCGTGCCTTTCCGGCCACAAGATTAATAAAAACTGTTCCTTCCTTAGTTACAGTGCGGGCGTAAACGCAAGCAGCAAATGCGTTCTCAGAAGCGTCTACGAAAGTATGCAATTCTAGCGGATCATTCAAGGTTATTACCAATTGCCTCGGAATTCGTATGTTTTCGGCACTCTTTACTACGCGTAGACATTCTTCCCATTTCTCTTGTAATTCATCTGGAATGGTGGAGTCCCAATCCTTCGTTATAACATGAAGTTCTCTCATTAAAATTCTGCCAGCTATTGTTACGTGGCTTATTAAGCCCAGCGGATCGTAAACACTCATGACAAAACTAAGAACTTCTCTCATTGTTGGCCTGTCTTTTGTTACTTTGTTCATTTTGACTTGAAACCCAAAATAATCGATCGTTGGGTTCCAATGAACACCAAGTATCTTCTCGTAGTCTTGGCCCTTTTCTTCGATTTGTACTGAAGTTGTTTTTTGTTGTACACGATCTTGAGGAATTGTTTTCAGTAACTCCCCCCGGTTTGAGGTAAAATTTCTTATGTGAAAATCAGCAGCTTTGTGTACCTCAATTACTTGTCTCACTGTTTCAATTGCATCTTCCATTGTGAAAAAACTATCGAGATAGTCGTCAACATAATGTTGTCGAACTATTGGGTCTACTGCCAGAGGGTGTGTTTCGGCGTGGGCAGCTGCGTTGGTATTCTTTACTACTTGTGCGCATGCAGGCGAACAAGTCGCGCCAAATGTCATGACTTGCATGACGTACACATCGGGACACCGGTTTTCACAATCTCGCCACAGAATACGCTGAGAGTCCTGATCTTCTTCCCGTATTCTTACTCGGTGGAACATCTCTTGGATGTCCCCTGTGATGCAGATGTTGCCTTCTCGAAAACGTAGCAAGACACCGAAAAGTGAAGCCATTTCGTCAGGGCCAGATAGTAATTGGGAGTTCAGCGAAATGTGATTTACTTCAGCAGCCGCGTCAAACACCAATCGTGGTTTCGGTATCGGTTTGTTTCGGTTGACTACAACGAAATGCGGTAGATAGAAAGTTTTTGGTGTTGCAATAGCAACCTGGCTTGGCGTCAACTTTCTCAGATAACCCTTCTGTATGTAATCTGCAAATGTGTTCTTTGCCCAGACTTGCAGCTCTCTATTCTTATTCAACTGCTTTTCCAAGCTTACTAGGCGTTTCAGTGCGTTTGGATAGCTATTTGGGAAGTGTGCCACTTCTGGTTTCCACAACAGTCCCACTTGATAATATCCATCCTTTTTCTCTAGCGTCTTTTCTAGAATTTTATTCGCTTGCTCTATCTCTTTGGGCACAAGAGGTTTTGTCACTTTCACTCCAAAATCTTCCGTACTGAAGTATTGTTGGATCATTCTATTCATTATTTCCTCGTTTTTGTGTACCATGAAATGATCCGATCTTGTTGCCGGTTGTGCGTACTCATTTCCGAATATTATCCATCCGAGTTTTGTTTTGATGGCCATCGGTTCTTCTGGACGGCCCATTCTGCGGTCTAATGGCATGATAAGGTGGCTGTGACTTAAGCCTATGAGGATGGTAGGGTAAGCGTTTGTAAACGATTTTATTTTAATGCCTTTCAGGTGTGGGTAAAGAGCAAGCAATCTATTTGTGTCTATTGTTTGTTGTGGTAGTTGTAGATTTTTAACGGTTCGCACCTCTTTCAATAGGAATTCTTTTCCTTGATCATTTACAATCGTAAGTTGCACTCGACGACTGGTGTCTTGTTCTACCGTTAGATTTTGGGTCCACGTCATTGTTAATGGATCTTGCCGGCCTTGTAAACCTAACTTGTTTGCCAAATCTTCCTCCATGAGTGTTAGTGACGATCCAGCGTCCAAGAAAGCAAACGTTTTCATAGCCACTGACCCATTGCGTACGGTTATCGGAACGATCTGGTAGTAGACACGTACGTCATTATAGTGATAATATATTGGCTGGGGGACTTCATGTAACAGAGGATGATGCCGCCTAATACATCCCTGCACACTACATACTTTGGACAATGGGCAGTTTCTTTGGACATGCTCGCTGGAGAGGAGACATGTGAAACACAGATGGTGTTGTGTGGTGAATGCAATTCGGTCACTAATGTTTTTCTGTAAAAAGATTTCACACTCTGGCAACGTATGTTGTCCTTTGCACAAGCGACAAACTGTGTGCAAGTTTTGAACAATGTTCATTTGCTGGGAATTTCGTGGTGGTTTGTGATTGTGATATTTGTGAACATTTACTTTGTTCTGTGGTCGATCTGTTCTTTTTGGCAGACTTCGCAATGCCTTTGATATTTGGCGCATCCAATCGTTGAACTGGTCAAGCGTTATCTCAGAATTGGCTGCCTCTAGACTGGCTTTGTGCTGTGCCCAATTCAGTTGTTTATCGATCGAAAGTTTTGCCAACAATTCATCGATGAGTCGAGGATCATTCAAGTAAGATCTTTTTCCTAAAATCTTAATATTTGTAACAAGGTTATCAAGAGCGTCAGAAAGCTCCATTATTTTCATTTGTCCTTCGACCTTTATTTTCACCACATCTTTCAATAGCTCTTTGTACACTTGGTCCGCTCTTCCGAATTGTTCTTCTAAACGACCCATGATGGCCGGAACGTTCTGCGGATCCAAGAGTAAGGCTCGTACTGCTTTTTCGGCTTCTCCCTTAACAAATCGTTGCAATCGATTCAAGTTTTCTAGCTTGCTAAAACCTGCTTCTATTGTTGTGTCTTCAAATGTCTTTTTGAAATGCGGCCAGTCTTGTGGTTTTCCATCAAATTCTGGAAGATTTACTAATGTGGTTTTCTTGATATGGCGGCTAGCTTCCAAACTATTGTTCTGTAATACCATAGCGAGTTCTAATATGGCTTGATCTGGTGTGCTTTTCTTTTCTTCTTGTTGGTATTGGATTTTGATATCTTGGCATTTTATGCACAACCATTCTTCTTCTGCGGTTGGTACCGCCGATAGTTTGGCGCAGGCCAGGTGAAAATATCGGTCGCATTCCTCACATCTAACAAACGGACTATCACCGTTTGGTTCGGTACAGAGGCGACATGCACCGTTTTTATTCTCAACAAAATAATTGCTCTTCTTGGTAGCCATTTTCACGACGATTCTACGACACACGGTCGTATGACAAAACAGCATAAATTGATGCGGCTGGACACTCGGGACCACGGCGCACTTTAATGACACGGATGGCTGGACACTCTGGCCAGAAGCACGGACTTAGCTTTCTTCCAATCCGGTCCACTTCGACAGAAGTACGTATTACAAACACATAAATTGATGCGGCTGGACACTCGGGACCACGGCGCACTTCAATGACGCGGATGGCTGGACACTCTGGCCAGAAGCACGGACTTAGCTTTCTTCCAATCCGGTCTGATGATGATGATGTGACGACGTCACGGATGGGCTGGACGCTTTGGTTCCAGAAGCACACTCTGGGCTCGACCCTTCCGGTGCGGCTGGACACTCGGGACCACGGCGCACTTGGTAACACGGAGCACGGTAGCTACACGGCTCGTCCACTCCGGTCTAACAACGACGCGACGACACTGCGGTGAGGCTCTCCTCTCTGGAGCCACCAATGTTGCGGCCGAGGGGCTCCGCCGGGCGAAGGTTCCGGCTCCTACGGCTACAACGGGGAATTCTCCAAGCCTTTCAGCTAGTGCTCCTCGCTACCTCGGGAGTCTATGCAACAGAAAGGGGGATCGTTCCTTGAGATTCGGATTATTTCGGATGTTCTGAAATGAAGCTCTTAACACTTTGGCTTATCGTTCGAATCTGATTTGGCTCCAGCTTGAGCCGCCTTTATATACCAAAAAATTCACAATTTTTCTGCCCGATACTAACCCAAAATTCTACGCCTTTCCTCCCACTCCCATTCCCGTTTGTCCCCAACTCCCATCGCGCTCCCGGTTTCCATTGTCACTCCCGGCGACATCTGTTTGCACTGGCGATTCCAGAAATTCCGCATCGATCAATCCATCGAGCAATCCTTTGTGTAGACGGTACCGGTGCTGCGCGTGCTGGTAGCGACGTTCATCGTGGGGGGTACGGCTGGCGTTTCGTGGAAATTCACCGATTTTGTGTCTTCACTTTTTATTTTTTATTCTGCATGCACTTCGCACGCAACAGGCCACATTCAAAGAGCGTGTACATCTCATGGTACGAAGCGTGAAAACATTGAAGAAGGAGAAAAGGCACCCTTACCAAAAACACGAAAAATCGCAGCACTGACGGCTGAATTAGACGAGCAAGTTGTAAGTGCGGGATATGAGGGCTCTAATGCTTCCTGAAGGGGTCACATTACGTTGTTCACTATTTAGAATAAATTATGATTAGAAGTTCTTTCGTTCAGCGGATCTGTTATCCACAGACTATTGCAGAATCGAAGGACAACGCATGTTCAGCGATTAATCCTGCTACATCATTATTTAACGGTGCATCAGAAGGAAAAGTAAAAAAGGAATACGTGATGTGCTCATTGGACCGGCTTGGTATGGAAAGCACAGGTTCTGTTATAGGTTCTGTGACCGGAGTTGCAGTTAATTTTTTAATAGATTCGGGTGCTGAGGTGAACACTATCGGGGACGGCGTTTTCAATGGGCTGATGAGTGATCCTTTGGGTATTGGGTGAGATCAATTTACGCCTTAAAGGAAGGAACTGACAAACCATTGAAGGCATACGCAACTACCCAGCCGATAAAGGTCGTGGCTTCTTTCTTAGCCGAATTTACCATCACAGCAGACCGCCCTTGCTTGCTTGAAAAATTTTATGTGGTTCCGGGAGCGAAAGCACTGTTAGGGCGTAGCACAGCAACTAGGTATAGCGTATTACAGCTAGGTCTACAGGTTCCAATAATAGACTCAAAAGAAATGAAACATGTTGCAAGTCCACGAGAAATGTGTGCTGTAGAAGTGCAAACGCATTTTCCAAAGTTTAATGTGCCACCGGTATTGCTTTCCTATGACAGAAATTTGCCACCATCAAGGAAAGTGTTTACAAACATTCCTCCGGCATTTAAAGCAGAGGTTGAGATGAGGCTGCAGGACTTATTAGCATCCGATATAATAGAGAAGGTAACCAGTGGCATGGATAAATCGTTTTGCTCGTCACTATTAGCAGTGCCTAAGGGTAAACAGGATATTAGATTAGTTGTAGATTTGAGAGGGCCAAACAAATGCGTCGTAAGAACTCCTTTTAGGATGCCTACTTTGGAAGAAATACTTGCTAGACTTCGAGAGGCTCACTGGTTCTCAACCATCGATCTCACCAACGCTTTTTACCATATCGTTTTAGACGAGTCGTGTCGACACTTAACAATTTTTTTCTCTGGGAGCGATATATATCGATTCATACGTTTACCTTTCGGCCTGTACAATGCTCCAGACATATTCCAGGAAACTCTGCAGACAGTTGTGTTAGGAAATTGTCCCGGTACGGTGAATTACCTTGACGATATCCTCGTATTTGGGAACACGAAAGAAGAGCATGATCGAAATCTTGATGATGTTTTATCTCGCTTGCGACAACATAATGTATGTTAAACCCGGCTAAATGTGTTTTTGGTAAACAATCCGTAAATTTTTTAGGCTTCCTTCTTTCTCACGACGGTTGGCGTGTTGATGAAGATAAAAGGAAAGCTATTGCAGGATTCCGCAAGCCAGAAACTGTTCAAGAAATGAAAAGTTTTTTGGGTCTTATAAATTTTATAGAGAAATTTACTCCAAGCAGAGCCGAAAAGACAGAAAAGTTGAGAGCACTAGCAAATTCAAATACATTTTATTGGACGAAGTATGAAGATTTTGAGTTCGACGAGATAAAAAGGATAGCCTTAAATTCAATCGCAAAACTAGGATACTTTGTTCACAAAGCTAGGACGGAGTTATTTGTGGATGCCTCCCCACTTGGATTAGGAGCGGTACTGGTTCAGTTCGATGAATTTGAAAAGCCTCAAATAATAGCTTGTATCTCGAAGTCGTTAACGAAAGTAGAAAAGCGTTACCCTCACACACAGAAGGAGGCGTTAGCTATAGTATGGGCAGTCGAGCGATTTAGTTATTACCTTACGAATATCAGTTTTACCATTTGGACTGATTCGGAAGCAAACAAATTTATCTTTGGCAGCCAATATAGATCAGGGAAAAGATCGGTTACACGCGCAGAAACGTGGGCTCTTTGTCTCTTACCGTTTAATTTCCAAATTAAATGTATTCCCGGAGATCAGAACATTGCGGATGTATTGTCTCGCCTGATAAATGAGTCTCAAGTAGATGAGCCGTTCGACGACGACAACGAAAGGCATATGTTATACGCTCTTGATACGTTGAATATGAGTATGTCATGGTCAGATATCGAGCTTGCATCAGAAGAAGACGAAGAGTTAGCAGAAGTACGGCTAGGTATAAAATCAGGCAAATGGCCACGGCATCTGAGTCGTTTCGAATGTTTGTCAAAGCAGCTGAGGACCCTTGATTCCCTAGTTTTCAAAGACGATCTAGTTGTTTTGCCTAAATCGTTAAGGGAAAAGGCATTGACTACAGCACATGAAGGTCATGTGGGCAGCAGCGCCACCAAAAGAATTCTACGGGACTATTTCTAGTGGGCCAATATGTCTAAAGTTGCCCAGATTTACGTTAGTAACTGTATGACCTGTTTATCCATGTCAAAGAGAAATCAGAGAAAGGGCCGTGGGAGGTACTACAAATTGATTTTCTTTCAGTACAAGAGTGTAGCTCAGGTCATTTACTGGTTTGCGTCGATACGTACTCTCGTTTTTTGCACGTTATGGAGTTAAGGCTTATTGATGCAAGTTCAACCAATGCATCATTATGCAAGATTTTCAAGACATGGGGTTTACCACTAGCTATCCAAAGTGATAATGGGCCTCCTTTTCAAAGTAAATAGTTTATAAAATTTTGGGAGCATAAGGGAGTAAAGGTTCGTAAGTCCATACCACTAAGCGCTCAGTCCAATGGAGCTGTTAAACGCCAAAACCAAGGTATTATTAAAGCAATAGCTGCGGCGAAAATAGAAAAGCGAAAAAAAACTAAAATATTCCATTATTGCTTTTTTACTTGGGATAGTTATATCGTGCCCGTATCCCCTCAGGATCCGATCATCGAGTGTAAACCGCCAGGCACCTTACACCAAGTGTCAAAGTGCTGTATACAACACAACAACAATCCTGCTCTTTGTATGGCAGTTAGAAAATCATTATTAAATTAAGTTTAGTGTAACATCTGAACGATTTTTAAATCTTAAAACCTATTCTCATACCACCATAAAGTGTGTGCAAAGTTTCGTTGAAAATGATCCAGCCGTTTCGGAGTTTGCTCGCAACAAACACCGTGACACGAGATTTTTATATATATAGAAGATAGATTGTTGAACGCATTCCGAACACTTAAAAGTGAAGTCAATTCCGTTATCGTCATTCCAGGCTCATAAACATCGTCAGCTGAATTTAATAGACGGCACATACAAAGAAGGGGGTTGCGAGAGCCAAATGTTGTTCGGGTTTCAGCGACTGCCAGCATTGGTCGGCGACGGAGTATTTTGTCAGAAACATAGAGGTGAATCCTTGAAAGCAGCTCGGGACAGTCGATGGTTCCGTTTAAGATTCCCGTGATAAATGCTAGTCTGGTGTACTCAACACGTTCGGCGAGAGGCGGGATTCCAAGCAGCAAACACCTAGTTCTGTAGTCGAGACGACGCGGCCAATCACGAAGGGCGTTGCCTTCCGTTGGATGGACTCTAGCCGCACAAGTGCCCGAGTAGATGCTGGCCACCAAACAATGCTAGCATATTCCAGCAGTGGTCTGATAAGTGCGCAGTACAGTGTCTTAAAACACATAGGATCACGAAGCTCGCGCGTCATGTTTATGACCAAGCCAAGTAGACGATTGCCACTAGCGACTACTTGGTCTATCTGTTCTTCGAAGGAGAGTTTAGCATCTAGGAGGACTCCTAGATCCTTTACACAGTTCACTCTTTCGAGGTTCTGACCATCAAGCGTATAATTAAACAGCGCTGGAGCTCTTGAACGGCTGAATGAGATATTGGCGCATTTATCGATACAGACGCTTAGTGCGTTACGCTTGCACCAGAAGACAAATTCAGTTAAAGTGGCTTGAGGTTGACGATGGTCCTCGGGCTCACGGATTTCACGATGGATTTTAGCATGATCTGCGTAGAGTAGGCAACTATTATCCGGGAGTGCCGTGCACAAGTCGTTTATGTAGAGCAGAAACAACAGAGGCCCCAGGTTGCTGCCCTGGGGTACGCCGGAAGAGGCACCAATAGATCTAGATTGGTGGGAGCCCATTCTAACTGCATATGAACGACCACATAAATACGATTTCATCCACTTAACCAGGGATGGTGATAATCCAAGTCTATCAAGTTTTGCCAGAAGAATGTTGTGGGACACACTGTCAAAAGCCGCCTTAATGTCCGTGTAAATGGCATCAACCTGCATACCATCATCAATGGACTTATAACAGCCGCTAACGAATTGCATCAGATTTGTCGTAGTTGATGTCTTAGGCATGAATCCATGTCGGTTGGTGCTGATGTATTTGCCGGCAGATGCTATTAATGGTTCATAGATGAGGTGCTCGAACACTTTGGCGCAGGCAGCTAAAGAGGTAATACCTCGATAGTTCACTGCTTCGTTTTTGCTGCCCTTTTTGTGGATGGGTGTTAGCCATGAGACCTTCCACAGTGATGAAAAGGTTCCTGTACGCAGAGATTCGTTAAAAATCTTAGTTAAAACAGGAGCTACCGATACGGCACAACGCTTGAGAATTGTCGCTGGGATACCATCTGGCCCCTCGGAGTATGACGACTTTAGACGCTCGATTTTTTGGGTAACCAGGGTCTCGGTGACGATAGGTAGCGTGACATGAATTGCATCTGCCGGAGTGTTCACGAGCGCGGAAGCAACAGCCTCCGGATGTGTGATGTTAGAGATGAAGCTATCCTCGAAACGTGTGGTGAACAGTTCACAAATATCTAATGGCGAGTGTGCCCAATTATCCTTATACCGAATAGTCCCGGGGAGGCCAGTTGACTTGCGCATGTTGTCGGCAAAGCTCCAAAAGCGGCGAGGGTATTTTCGCAAGCTTCGTTCAGTGTGGCGTATATATCAACGATAGCAGACTCTTTTATAACGTCGATAAAGTGCATGAACATTATTGTAGTAAAGCCGACACGGTGTGGACCGACTAGCGCGCAAATAGTCATAAGCGGCTCGCTCTGCTTTTTTTAGGGCATGCAATGTGCGGTCACCCCACGGCAGTCCGCGATGGGGCTTTTTAATAGGAGCACATTTACGCAATGCGGCCCGCATAAACTCTGAGAAATCGTTCGTGGCATGGTCAATGGATGTATAGTTAGAGCATTCAAAGGATTGGTTGAAGGATCAGATCAGTCTCTTGAGTTTAGTAAGGTCAGCACGTGCGTAATTGAGCTTTATTTCCGTAACAGTGGTAGCGTGATTCATAGACGATGCTGTGATTTCCAAATCAAATTCGAGCGGTGGGTGATAGCAGTCTTTTGGCAGCAGCGGGTGCTCGCTGACGCGTACGAGCGAAGAAGTTGTTGCACTTGACCAATTTCCGTATGCAAGGTCTAAAATGCGCCCCATAGAGTTAGTGTTGTTATTAAGTTGGTAAAGCGCATTATGGTGCAGTCCATCGACGAATTGGGCGCTACGAACTGAACTAGTATGAGGTTCAAAAAACACAAAAGGGGTTTCATGATTCGATTGCGCAGGCGACCAGGAAAGAGTGGGTTGGTTAAAGTCTCCCACGAGCACGAATCTGTCGTTTGGACCTAGTGTGTCGCAAATGCTGTTGACGGTGTCCAGTAATGCATTTATTTTTCCTTCGTCCGTGCTGTGGTTGGGAGGAAGGTAGGCAGCAGCAATGTATAATCGGTACGTCGGGAGCTGAATGCAGATGCAAGCGAATTCAAGTGTTTGCGCAAGCACTGGAAGCGCATGAGAGCGGAGAGCGGAACTCACCGCAATTAGTACTCCACCGCCTCGAGATAGAGAGCTGTTTGCGGCATTTCTATCGCATCGATAGACAAAGTGCGCATCGCCAAATAGGAGAGCTATGGGAAGGCTGGGATCGAGCCAAGTCTCAGTGAGTACCACAACATCATAGTCCGCTTCTAACCGTAGCAATAGACGATGCGCAATCTCAGATTGCGCATATATTTATCTGTCAAACGGGTCGGTTTGATATATTTATCTGCCAAAAAAATTTATATATCTCGGACATATAATCTTGAAAATTTATGCGCAATCTTGGCGCAATCTGAAAATGTATGGAAATGACGTTTATAGCTCAGGGTTGGCTACGTCAAATGACTTATGTTTTGATAAAACGAATATATGCGCAATCTGAGATTGCGCATCGTTTATTGATACGGATACATTTTTCATGTTCGATGTCGTGTTCGATTGGTGCTAGAGCGCCGGGTAACACAGTTAAACGGAACTCATCAGCTTTGGATCGTAAACCTCGCCCGTTCTGATAGTATACAGTTATAGACGTGGAACGGACATTGAGTGGTATGCGTGTGTAGGTTGGTGCATGCCCGACAGACAAAGAGAGCAAAATTTACAGGCGAGGGGCATGTAGAAACAGGGGGAAGGGGTTCGGTCGAAGTTGTATTGTCCGCCATAGTCGAGGCGCAGTGCTTTTTTTCCGAATTGAGAGTGAGCGCGCGCAGCGCTCTCTCGCATGCCTTCAAATTACACGAGGCGCTCTCGCGATACAAAACAGCTGATCAGCTGATACCCCCTCCCTCCCGTTTCTTTCCTCTCGCGTTGCGCTGGATGCGCGGATCAGCTGTTCTTGCTCTCTCGCGTTTCTTTCGGTTTGCGCTGCGCTGTTGCCGCACTTGCGCGCTGCGCTGAACACCCCCTCCCCCTCGTTTCTTTCGTTGCGCGTTGTGCGCTGTGCGCTTTCGTTCACTTTGATTTGCTGCGTAATAAAATCGCATGCATCGAAATAAATTAAATTACATCAAACTCGTTTGATATTTTTACACTTTATTGAAACTTAAGGCACAGTTCCACACATCGCTAACCACAATCTTGCCACAAAACCACACATATTTTTATTATAAATATTAAAAAAAAATCGTCACTTCAAGCACCCGCCTTACTGCCTGTATGTTGTGTATTGTTGTGGACAGACCGCTGCCTCATCCTGAGGGCTCACTGTTGACAGCAGGGCTGTCATCCTGTGACGTCCTCAGTGAGGATCGCGGCGCGAGCAGGACCAGTCGTCCTCTCCCCGCATTGCGTGTGTGTGTGTGCGTTTTATTTATATACGTGTTTATTTGTTACCATACCAAAGAGTAGAATAAATCACATATTCTGTTTGTGCCGTACACACCGTCTCATGTTTGTTTTGTGCGGACATAACAGTGGCGACGAGGATGGGATCCTCCTCGCGTAGGGGGGGATCCTACAAAGGACCGACGCAGCACAGAGACCACCATTGCGGTTCCACCATCGCGCAACCGCCATCGCGCAGGATGGGCACGCTCGGGGCTTGCGCGAAGCCCCGAAGGGATCCTCACTCCGCTGCAGCGTATTCCGGCCAAGGCGAGGGGACATTCCGCCTTGGAGCGACAACATACGGCATCACCGCCGCCCGCTGCAGCGTCAACGGACACACTGGTGCAGTATTGTCGTTGCGGCATCACGGCCGCTCCTGCTGCATCAGCATCATCGTCGAGCCCGGTGAGCAGGCACAGTGCTGAGGCATTTCGGCTGCCCCCTGTGCGTCTTCATCGCCGGCGCTCCAGCTGCACAGGTGCATCTCGACGGCGACACCACTGTCGCCCCTGTGCAGCAACATCGTTCGTATGTGTCCCGGGTCACAGTCGTCGTGCGCGGCATAACGGTCGCCCCCTGTGCACTCACATCATCATCATCACCATCACCATCATCCTGCGCGCCCTGCACAGCAGTTCACCGGCAGCGACATCACGGTCGCCCCTGTGCAGCGGTTCCGGCTGAGCGGTCCAAGCGCGCGCGGCACCACGGCCGCCCCCTGCTCAGCCGCACAGTGACGCCCCATCGGCAGCAGCATCCGGGAGAGCTGCCTCATCATCATCGGCGTCAGGTGCAACAGCCATCGACAGCGGCAGGATTATCCGCTACTGTTGCACCATCAACAACAACACCACAGCGGCTGCAACGGAACGAGCGAGCGCAGCACATCGGCTGCCCCCTGTTGCAGCCCGCAACGCTCATCCCGTTCGAGCGTTAGACACGGAGGCCGGTCAGCACTCTCCCCCGTTTTACACAGCGCCACTTGAGCCGTACGCTTGCCACGCCGGTTTTAATTACATTAAAACCGCTGCGTCGGCTTAAGCCGTACCAGCTTAATTAAAACGGGGAGATGTTGTGGACAGACCGCTGCCTCATCCTGAGGGCTCACTGTTGACAGCAGGGCTGTCATCCTGTGACGTCCTCAGTGAGGATCGCGGCGCGAGCAGGACCAGTCGTCCTCTCCCCGCATTGCGTGTGTGTGTGTGCGTTTTATTTATATACGTGTTTATTTATTACCATACCAAAGAGTAGAATAAATCACATATTCTGTTTGTGCCGTACACACCGTCTCATGTTTGTTTTGTGCGGACACAACATGTATGTTGAATACTGTAAAAAAAGCATTGAAATAAAGCAGCATAATTTACATATTCATGTTGAATTATGAAAGATTAACGCTGCTTTATTTCAATTTGCACAACACTTCAACACTTGAAAATACGACCGAGGCCGTAATAATGTGAATTGAAATAAATAACACTTCAACACTTCACTTCAAATTACATCGAGCGCCCGGGACTTAGGCTAAAACGCGCGCGGCCTCACACTGCGAAGGCTTGAACTGTACTGACGATTTTGTGTGGTAGCAAGAAAGGGAACGCACGAGGAACACTCGCTGCACTAGTGCGAGCGAGACACCGACACCAGCAAGCCGCTGCAAGAAAACCAAACTGAGCGCGCTGGCTGAAAGTGAACGCACACATTCACACATGTGTGATTGTGTGAGTGCAAAAACTGTGTAGAAAGCAAAATACGCTCTCGCCGCCGCGTAATTCCGCGTATTTTCAACCGTCTCCCCCTGCTTCTACATGCCCCTCGCCTGAAAGACGCACACTTTTCCTTTCTCATTGCTAGTAGGGGCGTATTTTCAACCGTCTCCCCCTGCTTCTACATGCCCCTCGCCTGAAAGACGCACACTTTTACATTCTCATTGCTATTAGGGTCGGGCTATGTCGAACAGGTATAGGTGTGTTTGTGTTGGTAAGTTCAGGACGATGGTGAGACGGCCTTTGCGGGAGTGAGATAAACTCACGCACACCGAGCCCTACCGGCCAAGATCCTGCGGTAAGTGCTTTATCTCGAAGAGCAGCGATAATTCTAACCTTAAAAGTTAGTGAACTAACCGAGCTAATGGTTGTTCCCGCTTTCAGCAAACTAAAAGCGATGACGTCCGTGGTGTCCAACTGTGATTTTACCATCGACACTACCTGGTCAACGGTGACGGTTTTAGCTAACTTAGACCGATGTAGCCACATACAGTTTGTTCTTGGTAGTTGTGACACGGTTGGGATCGACGAGGTGGTGTTATCGGTTCCTGTTATTATTGGTGGTAGTGAAGGGCGATTTCTTTGGTGAGTATTGTCGGTGTTTGTATTTACAGGGTATAGTGGAGCATTGTCAACAACAATGGCTTCCGTGAATGCAACAACGTCACGGAACAACCTTCTACGCTTTCCACTCGGGAGGGCATCTGGGGGCGGTACGTTGAAGCGTTCGCTAGGAGCTTGGTGAGCCGCGGCAAAACTGGCAAAGCCCTCACGGAGGGACTAAAGCAGCTTTCATCACCTCGACAGCGGCAGTAACAGCCGCCTGGAAGCCGACCTGCATACCCGTTGTTTTAACTACTTTACTATGTGGGTTGCCAAGAGCATTCGAACACCCTACACAGCTCCAATGAAGAGATGCCGTCCGTTTTACCTCTTCGATCACAGTGAAAGGTAATTTAGTGCACGCTGAGTGATATACAGCATCACAGAACGAGCACATAATACCACATTCAAACGATTCAAGTGGCACAGAGCAGTCACAACAAACTCCCTCCATTTTAGTTGCCGTTGCAGATAGATGCCACAGGACTCAGGAACAAACGCAGGAATACAGCAAAGTCAGGAATGGTTGTGACGAACAATTGAAGGCAGGACCACCAGAGACAGCCTATGTCACAGCTAAGCGGCAGTTTGACGAAAATTAGGCTTAAACGACAAAATAATTCACGAATTCACGCGGAGCACAGTGAGAAAACACACTTAGTCGTCAGCTGTCAACTGTCAATGCAGTGCCTATCGATAATATTCCGAAACCGGCAGAGCAAACCATCAATGAAAAGCCAAATAGTTCGTCACCTAGTAATGTGCAACCAATAGTGCATGATATGGAGCATTCACCTATCCCAGCTGATCGTACGGCTCAAAACAATGACGTTCATCACGAACACTGCTCATGAAGCTTACGCACACAAGAAGCATCAGCCAATTGTTATTCGCTCACTAACACTTCATGTAATGACCACGCACGCACTAACACAGCAACTCACTTGAAAATGTTTTCAGTTCGCGATATTAAAAACATTTCACATGCCAAACCGACTGACACTGCTTTGAAACCATGTGATATACATTTTCACTACCAAAATGTTAGAGGACTACGTACCAAACTCACAGAATTCAGATTGAACACATTGGACGCCAAATATCAGATAATAATACTCACCGAAACCTGGCTTGACAATTCAATTCCATCATCGCTACTGTTTGACCCGGGCTATTCGGTGTATAGATGTGATCGTAGCTTGTCCAACAGTATGCATACTCGTGGTGGTGGCGCACTGATCGCATGCTCATTCTTATTGAACACCCGTGAACTCACTCTACCTAGTAACTCACTTGAGCAAGTGTGGGTTACCGTTCGCCTTTCATCTTGCACGATATTCATCGGGACTGTTTACATACCTCCTAATCGAGCTAACGACACAAATACTCTTACATCTGTGATTGAAAGTGTAAGTGCAATAGTAAACCATGCAAAAACTAATGATCTAATATTTCTGTTTCGAAATTTTAATTTTTCGGCAGTATCATGGTCACCATCGCAACAAACATTTGGTCACTCATCATCGTTCGCGCACTATGTGGCAAATTCATCATCCTCGGTCAGATCCAGGTTTTTGGATGAAATTAACGCTAGCGATCTTAATCAAAAAAGCGGGATCAAAAACTCGCTTAACCGGCAGCTCGACTTAGTATTCGCAAATTTTATTGCAACATCTTACTGCATCGATTTGCACCCCTGCCCAACACCACTAATCTCTCCTGACCTGTACCATCCAGTCATCGATTTAACGGTTCGAATTCCAAGCACAATGCCTAATCCTACACTGACTCAGGCAAGTAGATCTAGGATGAATTTTTATAAAACCAATTTTACTCGGCTTGACGAGCTCATAACCAATTATAATAGCCAGTTCAGAATTAGCCAGTTTAATTCTGTTGATGAAGATTTATCGATATTTATACGCTTTCTTTTATCCTCGTTTGATTCATGTGTACCAATTATCACACCAATGAGCGGCCCTGCTTGGTCTGACCCCCACCTAAAAAAACTTAAAAGAGCTAAGGCAGCTGAATTAAAAAAATATACGAAGAACCGATCAAATGTTAACAAATGCATATTAAATGAAACAACTCGCTTGTACCGTAGTTACAATAAAATACGCTACGGTGGGTACTTGTCTCGGTTGGAGAAGAATTTCATCAAAAGGCCCAAAGCTCTCTGGAGTTGTCGTAAGAAACGCAATAATACGAATGTGTACCTAAATCGATTTACCACAATGACCGAGCTGGTTCAACTGCTTCAGATATTTGTGACATATTTGCGTGTAGATTCGAGGAAGCATACACAATCTCAACTACTGACGAAAATATTATCACCAACGCTTTAATTAATACTCCTAATGATGTCATCGACCTTAATTTTGTTGAAACATCAACTGATCTTTGCCATAATCCTGATTGCCATAACAGAGCTGCCAACATCATCTGTTTGACAGATAAACAATGCGGTGTGACGCGCCTAAAGTGCGCATCATTTTCTTCTTCCTTTTTTCTCGTTCTCGTTAAGACGTGAATAAACTCGATCCTATTATTTTGTATTGTGAACGCTCTGTAATTATTCATTTATTGTGCAAATACCTCTGCCCAAAAAAATTAACTAATATATCGCAAGAATCTGTTCTAAATGTGCTCAAAGCAGTCAAGCCCAAAGCTAGTCCTGGCCCAGATGGTATTCCTGCCGTCATTCTCAGTCGATGCTGTGAGTCCATAGCGCCGATCTTCACCAAATTATTTAATTTTTCACTGCAACAAGGAGGATTCCCCTCTATTTGGAAAAGTTCATGAATTGTCCCCATATTTAAAAAAGGCGACAAGGAAGATGCAGCCAACTATAGAGCCATAACATCACTCAGTGCTGGGGCCGAAGATTTTGAGAAAGTGATCCAAACAAGTTTACTCACGGTTTCATACCACTATATCAGCCCTCAACAACACGGTTTCGTTCCAAAGCGGTCGACGATTACTAATCTTGTTGACTTTACATCACAATGTCTCCGTAACATGGATAGCAGGATGCAAACAGATGCAGTTTATATGGATTTAAAGGCTGCTTTTGATAGCATCGATCACAACATCTTTTTAGCCAAGATGAATAAGTTGGGACTTGCGCGAAATTTAATATTTAATATTTAATATGTTAGAATCGTACCTTGTCAATCGATCGTATGCTGTATGTTTCCAACGGTGCCATTCAAGGTCTTTCATTGCATCATCTGGTATGCCACAAGGTAGCAACTTGGGTCCACTACTGTTCGTACTGTTCATCAACGACCTATATGTAGTACCAGCAGCGAATCATTTAATGTATGCAGATGAAATTAAAATCTACATGACGATAAAGAATGACACAAACCACTCCGAGGTACAGCAATACCTATTCGATTTTCGCCAATGGTGCAGTCGAAACTGCCTGAGCCTCTGCATTGAAAAATGCCGAGTCATTTCATTCACACGAGCACGAGAAATTAGGAACACCAGCTACACAGTTAACGGTTAACCTATAGAACGCACTAATGCTATGAAGGACCTCGGAGTCATACTTGATTCAAAGCTGTCATTTGACCAGCAAACGGAGGAGGTGATTACCCGAGGTAATCAATTGCTTGGCATGTTGTTTCGGATAACAAGAGATTTCAAAGACCCAGTCTGCATCAACGCGTTATACTGCGGTATTATCCGCCCGGTACTCGAATACGCCTGTGTTGTCTGGAAGCCCTCAACCCAAAGACTTTCTGAAAGAATGGAATCGATACAGCGTCGCTTATCCCGATACGCAACATGCTTGTTACCTTGGCCACCTCGCAGTCAGTTACCACCTTATGAAACGCGACTTCAGCTTCTCGGACTGCAACCGCTCCACATCAGACGCCGTACCGCGTAACAACTGTTTGTGGCTGGTTTACTGCAAAGTAACATCGACTGTTCATCCCTGCTCCAGCAGTTAAACCTTTACGCGCCTGCTGTTCAGCTTCGTTCTCGTCCGCTACTTGCCCTGAACCGTAGTCGAACTGGATATGGATCTAGAGACCCCCTCAACTTCATGATTAGGGTGTTTAACGAAGTTTGTCATTTATTTGATTTTCGAACCTCAGTGTAATCCTTTAAACACTGCCTTAGAAACGAATTATTAAGATGACCTTTCTACTTATCTTAAATTAATATTAGACTTAAGAACATTCACACGGATCCATTGTTATCCATTGAACGAGTAATAAACAATCAAACAATAATGATTCCTTCTAATATTTTCCACATACTCTATTATTACCGCAAACCTCCATAGCAACTGCATTCTTAAAATACTACGTCTTGTTGGTTAAAGAAAATAACGATTCATGAAATCAACAACTTCATTATTTTTCATTCTCCAATAGCTAGATCCATAGTTTATAATCAAGTCTTTTTACGTTGATCTATCATCGTGTGCATTTCGGTTGAGTCTCAATTCTGTCATGATGTGTTAGTATTTGGTTTACAAGTAAATCCTAATTGTTTATATAAATGTATGACTAACAATTCTACCGATTTTATGTTATTTTGTTAGTCTTTTGCCGACGGATAGTCTTTTAGTTACTACTATGCTAGGTGGCAGTAGCATGACACTATCTGCTAGTGGTGCTTCTAGCTGTTCGTTAAACTGGTTGTTGAGTAATTCATCAAAGTACTGAGCCCACCGCGAGAGGACCTCTGGCTGGTTACTAACCAGAACTATATCCTTGTTGCGACAGCAGGTTACCTTAGGTACAACGTTGTTTCGGTGTCCTGCTATCGCTTGGTAAAACTTTCATGTCGGTCCGTACGCCTCTCTGGTTTGCTCGAGTTCCCGCATGTTTTGCTCTTCCAAAGCATGCTTCTTGGAGCGGTGAACTCATTTCTCTTCGCGTCTGAGCCGTGAATATTCCTCTGCGCATGCCCGCGTTCTATGCCGTTGCTGCATTGCTCGGTATGCAGTATTCTTACGTTCGGTCACTTGTCTGCATTCATCGTCGAACCAGCCACGACGTATATTTCTTGCACAGTTTATTATTTTTGTTTTTAGATCGTTCCACCTCTCGCTCGTAGTTTCGTATCTGTCTTCTGGTAGTAGAGACTCGTCTAAAGCGGCTTTGAATTCCTGTTGGACTGTAATGTCCCTTAGAGAGTTCGTGTTGAGCCGAGGCTGCGTGTTTTCTCCGCCCCCATTGGCGCGGGGGCGGGCGATTCTACAACGTATCACTAAGCCAACCAAGTAGTGATCGGAATCGATATTGGCTCCTCGATATATTCTGACATTTAACAGACTCGACTGTCGTCGGCGGCTTACTAACACGTGATCGATCTGGTTGAGGGTTAATCCATCCGGGTGCGTCCATGTAACCTTGTGTGATTTTCTTGCGCGCAAATTTGGTACTTCCTACAACCAGATTGTTCGCTGCGGCGAACTGGACCATTATCTACTACCATTATCGTTACTGTGCTCATGCACACTGTGACAGCCAGTGTATTGGCAGTACATTGGCTCCCTACCGACTTTTGCGTTGAGGTCCCCCAGGATGATTATGAGGTCATGCCTGGGGCACGCATCTATGGTTCTAGCGAGGCGGCTGTAAAATAGCTCCTTCTCCTCTTCCTCTTTCTCTTCGATAAGAGCGTGAACGTTTGCGAGGCTTACATTATGCACTACGGTCTTCAACCGTATTTGCATTCTTCTCGATTTCTCATATTCTTTATTCTTTTTTTGTGCCAAACTGCCCTGTACATTTCAAACCAAACTCGCATTCTCTTTTCCCATTCAGATTCGGGATTTTGCCGAACTCACATTTTGCCTTTCTTTCATTAAAAGCTGCGCGCTACGACTTTTCCAGGCTCGCGCTTTTCCGTTATCATCTTATATCTGCCCGTTTTACACACCGCTAACAAAAAAAATCGTACCGGCTGCGCCAATGGTAGAATTTTGGTTCGGTGTTATATTATTCGCCCGTCTTCGGCGGTGTTTCAATAACAACTGTAAACCTATTCTCCCTACTTGTATATGCTGTCCCTCTCTGTCACTGCTATTGCACTCTACATGCAAATGTTATAAAAATCCTTCGTGAAAGAATATGTGTCGACGAAAAATGTGTACAAATGGTACGAGCCGAAGCCCAAGAAGTCGCGCCAAAGCAGGTCGTAAATCAAGGCGATGCTGACGGATTCTTTGATTACCGTGCGTTGGTTCACAAGGAATTTCTTTCGAATGGACAAACGGTGAACAAACAGAACTATCTAAGCGTAATCTAAGCGGCGGTTGCGTTCCTCCATCCGGCGAAAGCGGCTGGATTTGGGGGAAAACAACAGCTGGTTTTAGCACAACGATAATGCGCGCTCCCCAACGGCCATCATTTTGAGTTTTTCGCAACAACTGGCACCCATATTGTTCCGCAACCGTCGTAGTCGCCAAATTTGGCATCAGACGACTTCTGGCTGTTCAACAAGCTAAACCGGCCGCTTCGGGCACACCGTTTTGGCACTATCGAGGAGATAGAAGCCGCAGCGACGGAAGAAATAAAGGACATACCAGCATCCGCGTTTTCCTCCTGCTTCGAGGAGTGGGATAAGATGTGGAAGAGGTGCATTGCATCGGAAGGGGATTACTTCGAAGGTGATGACCTTCATTTGGCCTTATAAAAAAAATTAAGAAAAAAAACGCAAAGTCACTTTATTTTTCGGAAAAGTAGTAAATTATACCAATTTAAGCTTCATCGACTCGAAACTGCCGACGGAACTTATCAAATTGTTATGAAGCTGTGTTCTTTGGTATCCTTTATTACTTAACACGTTCAGCCCGGTGGCAGGCCCCAGGGCCTGCCAGCAAACTTTCAGGCATGCCGGTGCCATTGGTCTTTTGATAGGGAAACAAACAACATTGCGAACAACTGTACTCTAATCGCATGGATAACAGCAGTGTGAAGATAAAATAATGGTGTTCTAAGAATTATTGCGATTGATAAAAACCTCAACCTACACAAAACAGTGTTGATGAACAGAGCAGAGTTGAAATTATTGCAAAAAAAAAACTATTTTTTCTACAAGCATGGTTGTATCCAAATCCACCGCTTGCGTGCACAATCCTTTTTTTATTGTTTTCATTGGTGATTAAAAGTTTAATATTATAAGCAATACGGCCTTTTTGGACCGTTACTCCTGAATAAAAAAAAGTTTAATATTATTTTTAAAACATCCAGCTCCAGTAACTTCAGACCTCTTTACTCGTTGTTAGAAATGCATGTGTTATATTCAATATTTTCTTTTAAATATTTTTCTTTATTTATTTTAATTTGTTTAGTGTCAGTACCCCTTCATACAACAAAACCAGCAAATAGCCCGATCATTAATAATAATATAATGGCGCAATTGGCAAAGTGATTCGAAGTAGAACTAGCGATGTGGTTGGTAGCATCAAGGATGAAGCATGAGCATGAATTGGAGCATGGGGTGAGAGAGTAAATCCGAATGTTCATTTATATATTTAGCTCTTTTTTGCATGGGTTCATTCTTCACGTGTGTTAACTATCCCCGAAAATGGTCTGTATATAGTTGATGTTTTCGGGGATAATTCGTTAACGAGCCTGGGGATAGAGCGACAATTTGTCGCGCGCGATGTTGTCGCTCAATGTCTATTTGAACGGTTACTTTTACCCAATTTTCCCAAGTAACAAAGCAAAGATGGATCTTTTTACTTTTTTGTGAATAACTAAGCTTTCCGTAACAGCTAGTAAAATAAAAGTTTTATTAATTGCAAACCAAAATAATTATGAAATGAACATATTGGTCAACAATGCAGACTAAAATGATATGGTTAACAAAATAAATACAGTAGAATGTCGATTATCCGGGTAGCTCGGGACCGGACGGTTGCCGGCTAATCGATTTGCACCTATAATGGTCCGAGAAATGTCAAATTCGTATAAAAATTAAAAAAATCACTAGTGTTATAATAAATTCACTTTGAATCAATCGATTCATCGTTAGTAGAATATTATGCTAATCAATAACTATAGGTTTAACAACTGTTCATGAACAAAACTGAATTTCGAAAATATCACAAGACTCTAAAGCTGCACAAAAAACTGCTTGCCCACTTTACTATCGCTGCAAATGTTCGAAGTACGTTTGAACAGCTGTCACATTTATGCGTACGGTTAAGCCGCCCGCCGGTTAATCCGCCCCTGGATAATCGACGTTCTATTGTATGATATACCAGCAATATTCAGGATCATGCGTTATCAGATGTCTTGGTTGTTATCTTACACAAAAAATAAACAACGTTTGCTGGGCTAGTTTTACCATGCTTTTAAGCAGTATTGGTATTTAATTGATTATAGTTACATATAATTGAAATTCTTATGATGCGTCATACTACATACCATATTGTAGTTAGTTCTTGCTATTTCATGACATCCAGATACATCGCTGAATCATACACACAGTTCTATTTCTCGTTATTGTCATCAGTTTCATTTAAGCATTCTGTCTGCTTCTAGCATACTCTTCACTTTTCTTAGGAAACAATATGTAGGTGAAGGCTTTGTACGAGACATTAAAAATATTTTAAAATATCAATATTAATAAGAGTACAACCTTACATATTTTTATGCAACTCTTTAAAAATTTGCCGTTGTTATACATTGTAGCCATATTATGTTATTGATCAATGCTTCAGGATACATGCAATCAAAAACTTTACGGTTTACTCGACTTGATTTAACCAAAGGGGTGTCAAAGTTATTTTTTTGTGAGGCTCGCGGAAATCATGCTTCTTTTCACAGTTAGTTTCATGTATCAAATCCTTCAATCTTTAAATCATTCATTGGATGTTAGCACTCGTTACTCGGGAATCCGCTAAGATAATATTTATACAACCACATTATATGTTGAGGATATTATCAATCGGCCAAAATGCATGTTTCTAATACTTTTGGTTCATGTAAATGAAATACCCACATAAAGAATCCAAATCATGAGATTGTATATTGAACACATTCATAAGCTTTTATGAAACTTTACCGCTCTTTTCTAATATATCATCACCTCCTTCCCTCCTCCTGGCTTTCCATAAGCATTGAATTTGCAAAGAGTTATCTTACAGCTTTTCTGAATTTTCTTTTTAAGCTGGATATGCACATGTAGTCAAACCCCAACAACAACATTAGTTATTCATACGAACAACACTGTCCAAACATATCATATACGTAATTACATAGTTTCTCATGCCCACTGCAAAACAGAAGTCATACGCAAACAATTTTAAAACGAAAATTCTACCAAAGTTAATGCTATACAACAAAATCGAGTAAATAATTACACAATGAAAACAAACTCATTTAAAAACACAATTCAAAATACATGTGGGAATATCGAAACGGACACAGAAACGTTATTCGGTATTAATCGGCTTGACAATAGTGTCGTTGTGAGGCATTCAATGTTCTGATTCTGGGATATTAACAAAAACTTTGAGTATTGCATCTAGTTGAAACAAACTGATCCACAGCAAAAAAAAATACATGACGTTAGAAACAGCTTTACTTATTACCGGATTTAACGCCAAGTAGGGCTTCGGCAACACCTAGGAAATATACCATTTGCGCTATACCAAACAGAGGTGCAATGACAATCATACGACACAATCCTCCTTTGAAGAATGCAGTCACACCTTCGTATTTTAGAGTTTTTCTGTGAAAATATACAAAATTGTAGATGAGAACAACATTTATGACCTAAAATTAGAATACTATTTCAATCAGCTTACCCAATACAATCGGCAACACCATTGAATTGCATTTCGCCTTCAACCTTTTTTAAAGCTTGTAGACGCGTTTTCACAACATCAAATGGATTTACAGCTAGAGCTGCCATCGAACCGGCGGCACAGCCGCTCAAAAATGAACACCTGCGATTAAGAATTCAATTGATCATCATTCATTAAGATTATTACCATGCACCTACCAGAAAACAGCTTCATTACTGCCGTCATCCCGACGCGGACCGAGTGAGTTAAGAGTGGCAAATAATGGAAAATACACAATTGAAAATGAAACGTCGCGTAGCATTGTTGCACCAGTTCCTTTATACAATCCTGTTATTCCTTTCGTACGGATCAGTTCCATCGCTATGGAAGTAGCGGATACCTTCGGAATAGTTTTACCTATAGCTTTGGCCTGGAAAATGTGCCCATAAACGAATTAGAATTAACTCCTTTACACATTGTTACAAATACAATCGTCTAAACTCCAAGCAATAAAAGTTACATTAGTTTAACTAACCTGTGCAGCCACACGACCGGCATCTTGCATTTGAATTTTCAGGAGTTCCATAGGAGTTGTTATTACAATTTGACACAATCCAGCTAACCCACCTGCAGCCATCTGGCGAGTAATTGGCAGGGTGCTAAGGAATATGTATCACAAATAATAATTTCTTCCAACAGGGGTTATCACAGGGTTTTCCTATAGAACTCAAGACCTCAGGACACTTTGATGAATCTGCAGGAGTCAATCGCAAGACTGCGTAACGATACGTGAAAACGTTGACGATACCGGGATCTGCGGATTTGTATATCAAGACTGTAGCACACTTTTTCGGGTATATTATCGCCTCGCGAGGACATATTTTTTAATTTCAAATTTTGAGGCGCCCACTCAAGGTGGATTAAAAATATCAGGTGGTGGAAAAGGATATTTGCGGGGTCGCCATAGTTGAGGGACTTTAAGTCATTTTTAAACCGTTAACCATTGGTTTCTTCACTCAAAGTATAGCAAATAAAAAATATTTCTTTGTTACTATGTGCATTTCTGTATCTCTATTGATTTTATCGAAAGAATTACATATATTAACAAAAGATTTGATGATTTGTTTAGTCACGAAATTTAAAATCATGTGAGTAAGAGTTCTAATCTCACTTAAATTATCCATGTGTCTCGTAGATTTTTTTTATATTATTAATAATTTAATATTTTTAATCCACCTAGCACCCACTGTTTTGGAAAATCAAACTGCATTGCAACTGCGAAAACCAACGTGGTCGGGAGCTTGGGGCAGTCTTGCGATACAAATCCTCAGATCCCGGTATCGTCAACGTTTTCACGTATCGTTCCGCTTAGACATGGGCAAGGAGAGCGGAAATCATAAGGTTCGCTCGCTCCCATTAGTGAGACGCTCGCCGCTCTTCATTCTAGAAAAATATGATTCGCCTGCTCGCATAAAAAATCAAAAAAGCTCGTTTGAAACTAGTTGCCCCGAGAAAAAAAATTAAAATATATAACACTGTCGGGCTTATACGGAATGTAAGCAACTGCGTGAAAAGATGGCAAATATTTTTATTGTGGTCAAGTAAAACGTTTTTTACTAAAATTAACGTTTTTTATAAAAAAATTACTACCGTCGACCCACACTGCCTATTCGAAAAACACGTATAAAACATCGTTAAGCGCGAGCGCATCGTATGTGCAAAACATACCGAAATAAACAGCCTTACTTGCAAGCGCACTGCTTGTACAAAATACGTAGCGTGAAGATTAGGGTAGCTGCGAGCGACCTGTGGGTCTAAAATCCATTCAGAAAAAAACAGCCTAACTCGCGAGCGCCAACATGCATAAGGAGTGCGGATCATGTTAAATCAGTGAGGGTATCATGCTAGCTCGCGAGCGCCCTGCCTGGACAAAATACGTAGTGAGAAGAAAAGGAGCGCTCGCGAGCTCCCTTGTTCTTCTCGCTACGTATTTTTGATACACAGTGCGCTCGCGAGCTGATTGTAGAGCCGCTGATAAAAAGCAAGGTATATTTTTTATTGTATTTCAATTGCCTCACGCTATGTTTTACAGGAGGGCTTTGCCATATTGCTTAAAGACTCACTATTATAATGATTTGTGAACATTCGTTCACAGAGTGACATTTTGTTTTTTCTTCCTGCCTGATTATTGCTACTGTCTAAAAAAGATCATTATTTCATTAATGATCGGATGCCACGGATGCAAAAAACGCGGGGTACAAATAAAGAAATGAAAACTCATCAGTGATTGTTTTGCTACTTATTCCCATCTAAGATGTAAAAAATGTGTGTTTGTGTGTATTGATTTTTCTCGCCATTAGCTCTAAACCCTATTATTCGAGAACACACTGCATTAATCATCCAATTCCTCACGAAAGATTTCACCTATATATCCTGTCCAATTAAAGGTATGGTTGCGTGAGCGGACGAATCACCGCTCGCTCGTGATTCGCAGTAAGCAAAAGAGTCAGCTCACTCGAATCGTCACAAAGAATCATTTTGCCCATGTCTAGTTCCGCAGTTTTGCGATTGACTCTCGCAAATTCGTCAAAGTGTCCTGCGGTCTTGAGTTCTATAGGAAAATCCTTTATCGCATACCGCTTGAGAGTAAAGATAACTAAAAATGGTTCTAAAACATTCTTTTGTTGTGAACTGACGATGACATGTGCGTATTTAGCAATGGCATGCTTTTTCTTTGTTGTTATTTATTTAAAAACACTTATTATTATTATTCTATTATTATTGTCACAACAACAGCTACTTACCCATTGGATGTAGTTAAATGGTGTCGGAAGAAGTCGTTTGCTGCTAATTTTATAGCCTTTTCAGGGGTAATTAGCAATATATTTACTGCTGAACCACGGTACATACCAAAATATCCCTCCGCACGATAGGTTTTCTTAAAACAGTCAAGCCTATAATTTGACAAACAATTTAATTCTCGCATTTAAAAACTTTTTTATTTCATCACCTAGATTACAACAAAAAAAAACACAAATAAAAAATCGTGAAACTATACCATCAGTTTCACTGAATCAAACTAAAAGGGTTTCAAATAATGAAAATATTTAAGTACAAAAAAATAAAATACAACGGTTGTTAACACAAGAACATTAAAAAACAAAACAAAACAAAACAAACATGCTACATTGATGCATTATAATATATGATATAATGTTATTCATACGTTCAAACTGTTTACATGTTGAAAACAGTTTCATTATTGTACATCTAATAAGAGCATAACAATCGTCAATTGTGGCTTATGCACTGTATAAATCAATTCACCGAATAGAACAGCTGCTTGCGGTAGTGCACATCACTATTATCATTAACTTAAATAAATGATCAGATCAGATAACATAAAAAGACGAAAATAATTCGATGTAATTTACATCGCTGATTTACTTTTCCATCGACCTGTTTTCTATGATGCGATTGAATAATCCGAAATAATTAAAAAATAAGGAGTGCAGCAATCATAGCCTTTTGTTAAAAAATATAAACTGCTTTCTATAAAGATTAGGCGCAGTTTTACTCACATACACGAGAGAAGAGTATAATAAATAATAATACAAAAAATGTTACATAACAATCGAATATTTTTCTTCCAAACTTATTCTTGATAATTATTAACTTACATAGAATTGTACATTTTTTCTCCATTAGGTCCAACTTGTTGATTTTGTAGGCGAGTCTTCACAAGATCCAAGGGAAAAACGCACGAAACACCAATTATGCCGGCAATACCACCATTAATGATTTTTGGTAACAGGCTGAAAAGAAAAAGTGCTGA
This sequence comes from Anopheles coluzzii, assembly GCF_943734685.1. NCBI lineage: Eukaryota > Metazoa > Arthropoda > Insecta > Diptera > Culicidae > Anopheles > Anopheles coluzzii. The sequence goes on along the minus strand of NC_064671.1, from coordinate 50,852,924 downwards.
TTATCGTGAAAAATGCCAAGCGTAGACTTAAACTGATTGTTATGCAACAACGTGAAAATTCAGAAACAGTTAACAAGACTGACACTTATTTATCCTAAATGATTAAAACATTGCTCAAGCGGTATACGAACACGTTATGTGTAAAATAAATAATATTTCACGCTTTACAAAAAAGAAAACAAGTTTTCAATTAGTTTCCAAACACTTTTTTTCTAACCGGCGTTTAAAAGTAAATCATATCATATCATAATCATAAATGAAAAAAGCGCAGCCAATATAACATATTTTATTCAATGAACGACAAATGAAGATTGTGGTATCTTGCTATTGATAGCAAGAGATTTAAAAAAAACACACACACAGATACCTAACATGATGGAGATATTCTGCTTTATAGTGGAATAAACCGTTTTTCAAACCTAAAAAGTATTTTGCTAAAAAGAAGCGAACCCGTGGTACAGTCGTCAATTCGTACAATTGAATAACATGATCGTCATGGATTCAAGCCTCCTGTGGACCGTTCCAAGGATAGGCTATCTGGCTGCGTGGAACTGAATAAGTCTCGAAAGCCTGTATATAGGAATACCGTAGGACGTTACGCCAAGTAGAAGAAGAATTAAAAGGAATTTGTAATATATTTAGAGATATTCTTAGGCCAGAGCAGGCGAGAATGAAAATTCAGGGCTTCTCGCAATAAAGAAGGCAAATAAGAAGATTTTCAATCGTTCAATTACAAGATACAATTACAGACATATTAATCAAAGGCACATGTTAAAAATGTACCAAACACGTATCTACCTGTATTGATAAACCAACGAGTTGTTGCCAAGGCACTCCTGTTTCCAAATCGCTAACTTTAACGAGCTCGTTTATCTCTCGGCTACATTTCATGTTTATATGATACTGCTTTCTTCAATAGTAATCTACCTCTTGTTATCAGCCTCATTGATGCTACTATCAATTATAGACTACATTGAATAGTACATATCATGCATCCTTTTGTAATACACATTTGATACAGATAATGTAAATCACTTACGCAAACTGTTTTGTTCCATTGACCATAGAAGATTTTGAGTTACTGCCACTGCTAGCCATTGTGGAAACTGCTGAAAACAAGAAAAACAACTTCTATAATATATATTACACTGCTTTTCTGTTCAACCTGTGCGACGGATTCATGGCATTTCATATTTTAACAGAAATACAATAGAGTTCATTAACAATGATAGACTAAATTTCGTGGGTTGATATTAATTGAATATGTAAATAAGCACATCAATATTGGCTCATTTACGATCGATAACGTTAATGTTTATATGGAATCATTCTGTTGCTAACCACGCACCAGAAAGGCAACAACATACACAATTACTGTACAATGGTCACTTTGCATAGACGATAGACTTTTCAAATTAATCGATAGGTTGTGGTTCGACATATTCAACAATTGTACGCGTTTGGGCAGAATCCGGCATTCTTACATAACACTTATCCAGTTGGCGAATCTATCAAAATAATTTGAAGCATAAACTAAACCACATTGCTAAATAGCTTACATGGTAAGAAATCGATTCAATGACGATTTTTTCGTCTCCTGCAAAATATTTACAGCAATGTTTTTACATACACGACTAGCTCTTGTTTTTGCATATGCAACTATTTTGTCATCTTACTTTGTTTGCAAAGCTTTCACACAACTCCCCCTTATAATCAAACACCACAAACACCACTCTTCACCGATAGTTTCAATCAGATACGATTAATCCTGTGATCACTCCACCAAAACTGAGTGCGGATTGAGTTGCTTGATTGCTAAGTATTTATATACACTGCCCCAAGAACCCTAGATGTGTCAGGACCGTCAAACGTATCACACGGACTAGTCAGATCATATAGATATTATTTTAATGTTTAATCATTGTTTATATCTGTTTTAACGAACGTATGTTATTGATCATCGATTCCATGAAAAGGATATGTTAGTAGGTGACCGCTAACTGAGAGGATAAATTTGTGCGAAGACTGCACATTTGCTATGAATTCCTCTTCGTAAGATTCCGGATGTATCATGTTTTGACATTTCTGTGTTTTTTAACCGAGAATCATTCCGGTTAGCGAACTTCCAGTTAAAAAAAAAACTCCAGTTAAACACTAACTAAATGTGTCACCTACTGTAGTTAACTCGTCAACCTTCAAATATTATTCTATTTGTTTAGCATGAAGCGGTGCTACAACACTGGGCTATCTGATAAAGATTTGTTGTTATTTTTCTCTCAGCTGATGTTGAACCAAGGTGGATTAAAAATATCAGGTGGTGGAATCTAGAGCATTGTGACAATTTGTCACTTGACGTAAGGTCCCGAGGATTCAAACGTTGTCTACATTTTTTTTACATTTGTTAATATATTTGAATTATCACATTTTTCGATTAAATATTCTTTAAAATATATTTGAATTTTGTGAGCTCTTATTTAAGATTAAAGCATAGATTGAAGTGTGTTATTTCATGTTATATCGTGAATTTACTCTTTAGTACTACAGGCGGTCCCCGAGATACACGGTATCTCTTTTACGCGGATTCGGAGATACGCGGTTTTCAAAATTTGACAGTTCTTGGAGCAAATTGTACTGATTTGACACATCCATTGTGAAATACCAAATAATTTCCGTGTTGATCGAATGTAAAATACCATTTAAAAAGGTTTAAAACTGTTCAATTCATTAGAAACATATCAAATAATTAATTTGGTGGCTAAAACCACCCCCTACTTGCAAAATTGCACGGAAATTAGAGATATTTTGGCTGGAAATCACGAGATTCGACTTACGCGGAAATTCGAGATACGCGGTATTTTGCGGCCGTTTTCGGTCCCCAATAACCGTGTATCTCGGGGACCGCCTGTACTCTTATTTACTATTACTCATTGTGTTTTAGACATGTAGCAGGATAAAAACTAGGAAATAATTTATATTTCATATTTAAACATTTATTCTTTATTATCTACGAGACACATGGACAATTTAAGTGAGATTAGTACTCTTACTCACATAATTTTAAATTTTGTGACGAAACAAATCATCACATAATTTGTTATTGTATCTCATTTTTTCGATACAATCAATAGACACACAAAAAAACATGAAGTAACAAAGAAATCTGATCTACAGGCGGTCCCCGAGATACACGGTTAATGGGGACCGAAAACGGCCGCAAAATACCGCGTATCTCGAATTTCCGCGTAAGTCGAATCTCGTGATTTCCAGCTAAAATATCACTAATTTTTGTGTAATTTTGCAAGTAGGGGGCGGTTTCAGTCACTTGATGAATTATTTGATTTGATTCTGACTGAATATAACAGTTTTAAACCTTTTGAAATTGTTTTTAACATTCGATCAACACGGAAATTATTTGGCAATTTACAATTGATGTGTCAAATCAGTACAATTTGCTCAAAGAACTGTCAAATTTTGAAAACCGCGTATCTCCGAATCCGCGTATAAGAGGTACCGTGTATCTCGGGGACCGCCTGTATTTGCTATACAGTCCATCCCCGCGTTACGCGCGTAGTTCCGGATAATGCGTTCCGAAGACATTCGCGTAAGTCAAATATCACGTTTTACAACAACAATATATTTTATTGATCATGAATTTTGATTGAATTTAGTTCATTTATGTAATTTATAACTTATGTGATTCAATTGGTGTAGAAATTTTGGTTATTTTTGACTTTTAAGTGATTTAAAACTTTTCAAGTTAAGTAGAACGTCGATTATCCGAGCAATTCGGGACCGGACGGTTGCCGGTTAATCGATTTGCACGGATAATGGTACAAAAAATGTCAAATTCATATAAAAATTATAAAAATTCACTAGTTTTATGATAAACTCACTTTGAGTTAATCGATTAATCGTTAGTAGAATATTATTTTATTCAATAACTATAGGTTCGACAACTTTTCCTGAACAAACATGAATTTCAAAAATACCACTAGACAAAACAGAGGTGCACAAAAAACTGGTTGCCCACTTTACTATCGCTGCAAATGTTCGCCGTACGTTTTAACAGCTGTCACATTTATGCGCACGGTTAAGCCGCCCGCCGGTTAATCCGCCCCGGATATTCGACGTTCTACTGTATTGCTAATTATTTTTTATTTGACAATTGATGGAGAAAATTGTACTGATTTGACATGTAAACTGTCAAAAATTAAAATTCGCGTAAGGCCCGTGTCTATGCTCCATCGGATGCGATTTTATCGGAAGGCCTGTACACGTACGACGTTATCTGTTAGGGCTGTGGCAACGCTCATCGGATGCGATTTTATCGGACGAGATTTATATGGGATTTGACAGATAACGTCGGAGGTGCGATTTCGTCGACCGACGTTATCTGTCAAATCCCATATAAAAATTTGACAGGCCGTCCGATAAAACCGCATGCGAAAAAGCGTTGCCACCGCCCGAAATCGCACGTCCGACGTTATGTGTCAAATTCCATATAAAATTTTGACAGGCCTTCCGATAAAATCGCATCCGATGGAGCACAGACACGGGCCTAAATGCGTGTCGATGTATTGGCGAGGAAGAACACCATAAGCCCTCCTGATATATACACTCACTTTGCTCCTACTGAAAACCGCCAAAACTATCTGGCCACACTGATGATAGTTACCATCAGAGTGACCAGAAATACCGATTTATCTGTATTCCTACCGATTTTTTATATGCCAACCGATTCACAGATGACCGCTCTAAAACTACCGATTTTTCATTCTTCCTATCTAAAATCACAGATTTTTTCGTAAAACTGACCAAAAAGTCATATAACCATTTATCAAATCACTTAATATATTAAACTCTATATGGAAATCACAAGCAACCAAAACCAGAAGTTCAACAGAGATAACTTAGGCACTGGTCTAATCTTGTTGCGCGCAACATTGTTGCTGGCAAAATGTATGGATTTTGACAGCTAGCGCAACTTTGTTGCAAGGTGTATTTATTGAGGAGGTGAATTATTAGCGCGTTTGCCGGGCGCCATCATTGAGTATTGTTATGTCAAATCGCATACAATTTTCTATACCCCCCTCCAGCCCTTCCCGATTTTAATACCGGAGCCCCCAGTATTGTTATGTCAAGTCGTGAAATGTCAATTTGCTCTGAAGCACTTCACCTCCTAATATCCATACACCTTGCTTTGTTGCATGCCAAATTCAATCCAATTTGATTTTTGTCTGGCAACATTTTCTATTTACCTTGGTCATGGTAATCGGGTGTATGAAATGACACAGCAGCAGTGTGCGTTTTGTTGACATCCGCTAAATTTGGATTTTAAGCATTTATAATACATTTTTTGGTGTATATTTCATTTTTTCAACACTTTATTCAACACGTGAATGATAAAAAATAATCTCTGAGCTGTTAATTGGCAATTTTTTACGCTAAACAATGTCAAAGCGAAATGTTGCCAGCAACATTCATAGACCACCTCAGCGATATGTTGCCGAGCAACAATGTTGCGCGCAACAAGATTAGACCGCTGCCTTAGGCTTTTATCAAGATGGATTAATAATATCAGGTGGTGGATTAGGGCCTTTGGGGGGTCGCCATAGTTGAGGGACTTTACGTCATTTTAAAACCGTTAACCATTGGTTTCCGCACACAAAGCTTAGCAAATAGAACAGATTTTTTTGTTACTACGTGCAATTTTGTGTTTCTATTGATTTTATCGAAAAAATGAGATATATTAACAAAAGATTTGATGATTTTTTTTATGCATGAAATGTAAAATCATGTGAGTGAGAGTTCTAATCTCACGTAAATTGTCCATGCGGCTCGTAAATAATGAGGAATTAATGTGAAAATTGAAAAAAAAATAATGCTTTCTTAATTTTTATCATCAAAAATGTCGAAAACACAATGAATTATATAATAAATTCACGGAATAACACAAAATAACACACTTTAATCCATGTTTTAATGTTAAATAAGAACTCGCGAAGTCCAAAATAATTATCCAAATATTTTTATTAATATTTAATCGAAAAAATGGGGTAGATAAATTATATGAACAAATTTAATAAATGTAAACAAAGTTTGAATCCTGGGGATCTTACGTCAAGTGACGAATTGTCAAAATGCACTAGAGTCCACCACCTGATATTTTTAAATCCACCTTGGGCTTTTATATGCTATTTGACAGATAATGTAAGCCGGCGCTCTAACAGCAATAGAACACGTCATCGAACATGAAAAATGTATAGGACTTGACATGTTCGATTTGTTCGGGTTATCACATCGAACATGTAAAATTCCATATATTTTTCATGTTCGATGTCGCGTTCGATTGCTGTTAGAGCGTCCCAATCATTTGTTGGGTTAGATTCCCTAGTACAATTTTCAGATCGACACTTTAGGCTGGAAATAGACGAACCGAGATCATCGCGGTACCGCGAAAATCGCGTATGACTTGAGCTGTCAATTATGTTATAAAATCTGACAGATAGGCGAGATAATCGCGGTTCGTGTATGGAACCATCCGATGTCTGGTGACGATTGAATGTGCCAAGAAGAAATATTTTTCTATCAATTTGCGAATCAAATTATTTATTTCACGTAGTTTATGCAAAATAAAATACAAAACTCATTTTTTGACACGAGTTTTCACACAAATCCGCCAGAAAAAGTAAAAATAATCGGTTCGCGCTACCGCGAAAATCTCAGCAATACCGAAGTTGGGTATCTCTGCGAAACTGCAGGCGCGATTGGAGGCGCGGAAGATTTGACAGCTCTACTGTTATACAACTGTTATAAACAAGGCGCGAATTTCGCGGTACCGCGACGATCTCGGTTCGTCTATTTCCAGCCTTAGAAAGGCCTCATGTGACCGCTATGAACCTAATCTAAACTATCTCCTTTAAATAAATGAAAGATGTATTTTCTCGTGCTGCTCTTCATTCGACAGATTAACTTCCATCTCCGACAACCCCCCCCCCCCCCCTTTCAACACTTCAAAGCCTACCGAAAACTACCGAAAAAATCTTAAACTCCTACCGAAAACTACCGATAAAATTTTGATGCACCTACCGAAAACGGCAAAAATAATCTGGCCACACAGGTTGCCATAAACCCTGTAAAAACCATCTTTCACCGAATATGACCAAACACACTCCTATGTGCTACACAAAACAACAAAACGCAGCAACGAAGAAGATTGTGAAAAACAAGTGGAAACAAATAGGAATGGAACAATATCGCTCGCACTTCCATATCATTATGGATCTATTTCGTTTACGTTTAAAGTAGTGCGTTGTTTACATTTTCTTCTGTTTTTCGCGCACAATTTCCTTCTTTCCCAATTGTCATCGTTTGAAGAAAGGCTCTGCTGATATCAAAGAATATCTGGGCGTGGGCGACAAAGTTATATTATATCTTTTTGTGTAATGTGATGGCCACAGTTACTGCTACTTCCAACACGATGGTTGCCGAGTTGTGGCGTGAATGTGCCGCCTGGCTCACGCGCTGCAATATAATTCCAAATGACCACCGTGCCAATCACCTAGACTCGGATATTAAAGTCCTCGCAACCATTCTCCGAGACGGAGTGCTGCTGTGTAATTTAGCAAATTTTTTCGATCCGTCGTCTTTCGATAGAAAAGATTTCAATCGTAAACCTCAAATGGCACACGTATGTATTCTAAAATGCTGTGATATGGCAAACGAAATTTCTACTTGTATCTTGTTGAGTTTAAATTATAAAACTCAAATTAATAGTATTTTCTTTAGTTTCTTTGCATACAAAATATTAAACTGTTTCTAGAAGCATGCAAAACCAACTTTGGCTTGAAGGAAGCGGATCTGTTCGAACCGACCATGTTGTACGACCTTACCAACTTTCATCGGGTGCTTCTAACTCTATCCAAATTATCAACATGCAGAAAAGTGCAAACTGCAACTAATATACCGTAAGTTCACTTAAAATTAGAACCAATTCACCATTCAGCTTCTCTTAAATTCTACAACTAAATGTAAATGTACCAAGAGTGGCTCCAATGTCCTATCAGACAGGCTCTCACAATTCGACCTAATCCTAATTCTGCCGATTCGCGGTGAGGTATATTATTTCAAGCTCTGGAGTGCGTGCGGTGCATCCAGGTATCCGACACATATCGGCTGCAACGATTCTATACTTGCGTTTCTGAGCCTTCCGGGATGAAGCTCGGGCTCTATCCTCAATCCAACCAGCATTTCTGTTGGCGGGTTGCCTCAATCCATTTCAGGCAAACCACAGCTATCCTGAATTGAAATATCTTAAAGGAAAAGAAACGATAAAAAGAGGAAAAACATTAAAAGGAAATGGATAGGGAAGCAGGGAATAGCAAGGAAGAGAAGGGACTAGTTAAGTTAAAAAAACAATGGTGACGTTTGTAGAGCCGGCTGTGGCTGGTCCAAATTCCTTCTTTGCTGGGTGGAGACGATGTCCTGTCAGAAGCGCCTACGGATTCCCAGGTGTCGCGGTTGGTGCACATCTCCGAGACGATGTAGTGGCTACTGCATCTCTTGTCGGGTCCTAGCGAATCGTGGTCAGTGAAACAGCCCGTGTTCGATGACGGATGCCCGATGATATACCACCACTACCTTTCTGTCTTGGCAGCGGATATCCCCCTACATTAGTGATGGGTAACCGGAATCGCACCCACTGCTCGGAATCGCTTCCGAGCATTGCTACTCCGGCTCCGATTCCGAAAAATTCAAATCGTCGATTCCGCCCGGAGCCGTCGGAGCCGTCCGGAGCCGTCAGAGCCGTCTGGAGCCGTCCGGAGCCGTCGGAGCCGTCCGGAGCCGTCCGGAGCCGCTAGTCGGCAGCTGGAGCCGTCCGGAGCCGTCGGAGCCGTCCGGAGCCGTCGGAGCCGTCCGGAGCCGTCCGGAGCCGCTAGTCGGCAGCTGGAGCCGTCGGAGCCGTCGGAGCCGTCCGAAGCCGTCGGAGTCGTTGGAGCCGTTGGAGCTGTCCGGAATCGTTGGAGCCGTCGGAGCCGTTCGGAGCCGTCGGAGCCGTTGGAGCCGTCTGAGCCGCTAGTCGGCAGCTGGAGCCGGTCGGAGCCGTCGTAGCCGTTGGAGCCGACGGAGCCGGTTGGAGCCGTCCGGAGCCGACTACTTCATATCAATAAATGAAGAAGACTCTTTTTTTTCGTAAGCTGTTTTTTACAATAAAATTATCACTAATATCGAGAAATTAATGCGCTTCAGAATGCTTCCGACTATTACAACTACTCCGACGGCTCCGACGGCTCCGGACGGCTCCAACGGCTCCAACGGCTCCGACGGCTCCGGACGGCTCCGGATGCCGACTAGCGGCTCCGGACGGCTCCGACGGCTCCAGACGGCTCCGACGGCTCCGGACGGCTCCAACGGCTCCAACGGCTCGGACGGCTCCGCCGGCTCCGGACGGCTCCGGCTGCCGACTAGCGGCTCCGGGCGGCTCCGGACGGCTCCGACGGCTCCAGACGGCTCCGACGGCTCCGGACAGCTCCGACGGCTCCAACGGCTCCGGACGGCTCCGGCTGCCGACTAGTGGCTCCGGACGGCTCCGAGGTCGGAGTTTTGCACCTACCTTCCGGAACCGCTTCCAATTTTGGCGGAGTCATGCGGAAGCGATTCCGGATTTTTGTTGAATTTACCCATCACTACCCTACATCAAGAGGTCTAGCGGGATGGTATTGGCGGCAATATAAGCGGCATCATACGAAACAGCGTCGTATTGGACGATACGTTCATGGAAGGGTTCTTACTGCTGCTCATAAAACCATGTATATTCGGCATCCGGTTGGTCAAGGCACTCGTATAACCAGGAGGCCACTCAACCAGGAAAACCGGGAAACCGTAAATTAGCAGGGAATTTTATTTTTCGTGGAAAAGCCGGAAAAACGGGAATTTATCAATAAAAACCGGGCATTGATAACATTTTCAGAGCTGTTACAGCTTGCGCGGAATTTGCTTTTTTGGCGGATTTTGCGCGTCCTTACTCTTTATTGGTGCGGATTTTGCGACAAGGAAAAATTAGCCTAAAAATCGTCATTATGTTAAGTAGAACGAAACATTATCACTATCTGTACGATGCATTCAAATCTATTGGCAGTAGTGCAAACAACCAGCGTATTGTATGGTTGGGAACAGAATGAATGTATTTAATAGAAAACTTATAACCACAGTGAATCATAGGTTACTATGATTAAAGTTATTCGTGATACAAAATATCAGCATACTATAAACTCATAACACTCCTCCTAAAGCCGATTATTTTGTAATACCCATCAATGTCCGGTTACGTTCTAATTCAATGCGTTGTAGTGGTTTCGTTAATCCATCTGCAACCTGATCTTCGGCATTCACATAATCGAGCTGCACAATTTTTCGATCCAACACATCTCGTATAAAATGATGTCTAATGTCAATATGTTTGGTTCTTGGTGTGTATCCACCATCTTTAGCAATACATATTGTGCTTTGATTATCACAAAACAACTTGATTGGGTCATGCTTACCAAACTGCGTTAAGAGTCCCTGCCACCAGGACGCTTCTTGTACAGCTGCAGATAATGCCATATACTCTGCCTCACATGTGGATAACGCCACAGTTGCTTGTCGTTTGCAACTCCAAGAAACCGCTCCTCCTTGGATTTTGAATATATATCCACTTGTTGATTTACGATCATCTGCGTCAGCGGCCCAATCAGCATCTGAATAGTCGACGATCTTATTATCACCAGATGAGAAGTACTTCAACTTTATAGAAGATGTCCCTCTGAGATACCGCATCAAATGTTTGACGGCCTGCCAGTGACTTGATCCGGGGTTGGTGTTGTACCGACTCAGCTGGTTGATAGCAAACAGGATTTCAGGTCTGGTACATTGAGCAAGATACATTAGGCATCCTACGGCTTCTTGATACGGTATATTCGCCATTTGTTCTAGCTCTTCTTCCGTTTGAGGCGACATTTTCGACGTAAGTTTGATGGCAGTGTTCATCGGAGTGGACGTGGCTTTCGAATCTTGCATGTTGAATCTGGCTAAGACTGTTTCAATATAGGCTTCCTGATCCAGCGCTATTCCATCTTCCGAATATGTAATACGGATCCCTAGGCAACTTTTTGCTGGTCCAAGATCTTTCATTTTGAACGTATTGCTTAACTGCACCTTCAATTGATTTTTCATGTCCACGTTATTCGAAAAAATCATCAAGTCATCCACATAGATTGCAACAAATAAAATTTTGTCGTTGTCAATCTTGAAGTAGACACATGTGTCGTATTTCGATTGCTTCAAGCCTAGCTTCTTGAGCGTTGTGTCTAATTTCACATTCCACACCCGGCTTGATTGTTTTAGCCCGTATAGAGCTTTGTTTAGGCGGCACACCATTGTTCTTATTATGCTGCTCAAAGCATGGGGGTTGCTCCAAATATATTTCCTGATCTAGATCACCTTGGAGAAAAGCGGTGATGGCATCCATCTGATCTACCATAAGATTGTGTCTAGCAGCGAGCGCAAAAAGGTATCTCAGTGAACTGTGACGTACCACTGGAGAGTAGGTTTCGTCGTAGTCCACCCCCTTTCGCTGAGAAAATCCTTTGATCACTAACCGTGTCTTGTAGCGATCGATGTTTCCAGCAGCATCATACTTGGTCTTGAACACCCATTTGCACTTAATTGCTTTTCTTCCTTTTGGCAGCGCTGATAAATTCCACGTGTTGTTTTCCATCAGCGCCTGGTACTCTTCTTCCATCGCTACCTTCCATCGTTCGGAGTCGTTACGCGACAAAGCATCGTGATGGCTAACAGGATCGTCATCTTTAACTTCCCTCCTGGCGTTGGATTCGGTCATGGCAATACCACTAAATTCTCTAGCTGCTCGTGAACTGCTTTCCTCTGTTTCCTCAGCATTGTTTATTCCTTCCTGGCTCCAGATCGCTGTCGATGAACCACTAGTTTGGCAGCTGTTGGATTCATGCTGAGAAGGAAAGGAACTAGGCAATCCTTTTGTTGAAATAACAAAATCATTGTACTTGCCTGGCAATCTGTGCTCGCGACCGCTGCGCCTCAACACCGGTGACCTTGGTGGATATGAATTTTGTCGCGGTGGGAGCACGGTGGTCACGTCAAACATAGAAATATCAGCAGCATCATCAGAATCAACCAATGTTCCGTCGGAATCTTCGCTAAAATCTCCAACCTCATTGGAAAATTCATTGAAGGCATCGTTATCGCTATCTTCCTCACTCGACGGTGTTTCAGCCCAAGGAATGCTCGGTGCAAGAGAAATCGTCTCTTCGTGTTCCAAAAGAATAATCTATTTTACGTTCGAGTTTTCTTCGAAAGGAATAGCGACACCTTCATCGATGAATTTCACTTCCCGGCTGATGACAATTTTCCTGGACCTCAAATTGAACAATCGATACCCTTTGGTATGTTCGTCAATTCCGGTGAAAATGCACTCTTCTGACTTAGGATCCCATTTTTTTCGATATTGTTTTGGTACTAGGACCATCGCACGTGTTCCAAATATCCTTAAATGGGAAAGGTTGGGTTTCTTTCCTGTCCATGCTTCCTCCGGAGTTACTTCGTTGCCTTTGGTTGGGGAACCATTCAGCAAATATACAGCCATTGCCACAGCTTCCGCCCAAAAATGTTTTGCAAGCTTAGCCATGTAAAGCATGCACCTTGCACGTTCTACGATCGATCTGTTCGCTCGTTCCGCCATACCGTTTTGTTCCGGGGTGTACGCATTGGATTTTTGATGTACTATTCCGTGCTTATTCAGATGTTTTTTTGAATGTAGCATTTACGTACTCTTTACCGTTATCTGTTCGGAGGACCTTAAGCTTTCTTCCGGATTGCCGTTCCGCCATTGCGTGGATATCATGGAAAACTTGCGCAACCTCAGATTCCGATTTAGTTTTTAAAAAGTATGTCCATATCCGGCGGGATTTATCGTCAATAAAGACAATAAAATAACGGTTTCCACTTAGTGACTTAACCTCCATCGGTCCGCAGATATGAACTAAATTTAATATCTCAGACGCCCTATTTCCTTGCTGAACGGGTGGCGACTCAGTTTGCCCATCGGACACACCTTACAGTCGGCCATGCTTCCTCCGTCGATATTGACTCCATCTGCCAATCCGTTGGCGAGGCTGCGCACACCGTTGATGTTTAGGTGTTCCATCCGTTGATGCCATAACTCCAAGCTTCCTGTAGATGAAACCGCCAAAGCATTTTTCTTACCTTGCTTGCGTTCTTGAAGCTTGAAAAGGTCGTTTTCATGGCTGCCGGTAGCTACCACATTGCCATCTTTGCCAATCACTTTGCATCCATCGTTGTTAAAAACGACAATGTATCCTTTCCGGACGATCTGGTTGACGGACAATAGATTCACTGATAGGTCTGGTAATACTTGAACATCACAAACAGGAATCTCATCATTGCTACACGAAGGCTTCACTATGTACGATCCCGTTCCGGTGATTTTCATATTACCGCCGTTAGCCGCTACCACAGTACCATTGGATGGCTTCACATTTTGTAGGAGTTCCGCGTTTCGTGTCATGTGAACACTAGCTCCCGAGTCAAAATACCAATCTTCGCCGTTGGCTGTCCCGATAGTAGAAAGCACTGTGCAAAACGTATTTTCCTTTTTCGAACTGTAGCAATCCTTTGCTATATGGCTGTACTTGGAACATTTCCGACATCTCGGCCCTTTCGGAGGATTCTGTTCTTTAAATTTTTGTCCAGAAACTTTCCTTTTTGCAACAAACGCTGGATGTGGCTGGCATTTCTTGTAGAAGTTTTATTTTGATAACGTCTCCAGTAATGACTATACAGTAGGTGACCGCTAACTGAGAGGTATACAAGCTCCAGTTAACGAACAATGTTCACTAACTGGAGTGACGTTTCTATGGATTGATTGTTTTGATTGGCGTGGACTGGAATAAACATACCAAACTTTTTTTCATTTATGTTGATATAAAGTATGGTAATTCGTGTAATAACATAAATTAATAGCAAACGTAGGTGAAAGACCCTAAATTTGTTTGAAAAATGCACATTTGCGACAAATTTCTCTTCATGAGATTCCGGATGTTTCATGTTTTGACGTTTAAGTGTTCGTTAATTGAGAATCACTCCAGTTAGCGAACCTCCAGTTAAAAAGCACTCCAGTTAAAACACATCCAGTTAGCGGTCACCTACTGTACCTGAATTTTCCAAAGCCATTATCATTGGACGATATTGCTCAGACAAACCAGCCAGTAGAAGCGTTCCAATCCACTCTTCGGAAATCGCAAAGCCTATTCCGTTGAGTTGATGCGACGTTGAAATTGTGCGGTTAACGTATTCAGACATGGATTCGCAAGACGACAAATCTGTTTTTATCAGCTTGTGGAGCAGTCCGACTCTTCTAGTAAGACCAGAATCTTCAAAAGCTCTCTCCAACTTAGCCCAAACTTCTCTTGCTGTCGTTGCTTCCTTGACGTGCACATAATTCAGCGGATCAAGAAGAAGGATGATTTTTGCTCTTGCCTTGCGATCCTTGTCTGCATCCACGGCTACGTAACTCCCGTCGTCATTCTTTTTCGGCTTTACCACGCACCAGAGATCTTCGAGCTCAAGGAAGGTTTGTACCGCAAACTTCCAAGTGTCCCAATTTTCTCTACCGGTAAGACGTTCGATGCCAAGAAGATTCGACGAAACCTGCAGCGCTTGAGGATCCAGTGGAACTTGAATTCATCTTCGGTTTCTTGTCACTTGATTGAAAATTACACTTCTTCAAATATCGTACTATTCTGGGTCCATAACCTATTGGCAGTAGTGCAAACAACCAGCGTATTGTATGGTTAGGAACTGAATGAATGTATTTAATAGAAAACTTATAACCTCAGTGAATCATAGGTTACTATGATTAAAGTTATTCGTGATACAAAAAATCGGCATATTATAAACTCATAACAAAATCATCTCCAGCTTTGTATCTGATGCTCATACAGGGTGGCAGCAAAAGTATTTCATTTCATTTATTAATTCACAATATATTTGTACCGTGGGGGATGTACATAAGTTAAATCTAATAATTAATTAATTAATGGTACTAATGAGCAAAATGAGAAAGCTGGTTTTGTTTGAATGCAATACGATGCAAAAAGTGATTAAAAACAGAGTAGGGGAAAGCAGGGCAAAATGGGCACCTTCTACTTATGCATTATTTCACTACAAATATACATTCCTATGCTCAAAATGTATTCATTAGAGTGTTTTATGAACACCATGTAAGCTGTATAACCTTTTTATATAAAAAAAAAAAACAAACAAAAAACATGCAAAATAAGATTTAGTAGCATATTGATGTAATTTTTGCCACTTCGAAAATAAGCTTAAACCAGTGTCCAGAGAAATTTGGAAGTCTTACATGGTATATTTTTCAGAAGAAAGTAAGGCAATCGAACTATCGAATTTTACTAATATAACAAAAAATACAAAAATGCTTCACGTGGGGCAAAATGGGCAGTTACTCTTGGGGTAAAATGGACAATCGTTAAATTCTTAAAATCATCCAAATAATTGTAATATTATACGAAAAAGCGTTTGACAGCACGTGCGATAAAATCGCATGCGATGAAGCACAGACACGGCGCTTACACTTGGGGCAAAATGGGCAGATGTTTTTGATATATAGGGGTAACACAATAATGGTAACAGGCATAGATTCAAAAGATTAGATTTTTTAGAGTGGAACGAGTAAAAACTGTTTTAATTTTGATTGCATATTTTTGGAAGAATTTTAAGGGTTTTCCTGAACAGCAAAACAAAAGATAGGACGAGAATATATTTTACGAAACGTGCGCAAAAGCATAGACCATTACCTAAGAGCAGTTGTTGTGGCCCATATTGCCTCAGTGTTTTGACGTTTCTCGTTTTATTTACATATGTCCATTTTGCCCTGCGTGTCAAAATATTATCTTTAAAAAGAAAAACTTTTATTTAACATTTGTTGAAGTTATTTTCAGGCTATGTGGCAATTTTAATTTATAGATAAATAGTAGAGGCTTGTAATTGTAATGTAAGAATAATTTGTGTGATGTGTAATATTCAAAGGAATATTCAGTAAACTGCTTAACATGCCCTTTTTGCCTCGCTTTTCCTTATTCAAAATCTGACGAAGCTGATGTTCTTAACCGTAGAGTTGGCAACCAGATTTACACACGTAAGTTGGCAACCGGCATACCCGGGTATTCCACACGTTTTGATACAAAAAATTAACTATTTTCATAGGTAAACAATGCTTTCTATATTTTAATGCTGTAAGCAAGTAATGCCGACCATATATTCTCTTCTATTTCATTTATTCATTTAGTTTATTCATTTTATTATAAAAATAACGGTCAAATTGAAATTTGGAATCGCTTGAATTTGACTCGAAAATAAGCACAATACGAAAAGAGGAAGAAGAGAAACGTCATTCTCCATACAAAACTGTATGGAATACCCGGGTATGCTGGTTGCCAACTTACGTGGTAAAGTTAAATCAGAAATTAAAAGTTGGGAGGCTACGGAAAATTTCAGGTCAATAAAAGCAATGAATCAAAAGTTATTGCAGTTTAAAGTTAAAAAAAATACCCGGGTATCCGGTTGCCAACTTAAAGGTTAAATGTTCTGAAATTTCAGCCTGTCAGCTGTTTGCAATGTATAGCAGTTTTCGAGCAGCTTACTAAGTAAGTAGAATATACAGGTGTGCTTATCCCAAGGTGTATGAATTTAGAAGGCTGATTTTTATCGCTTCTGCTTCTGAACGAAGATTTTAAGAGTGTTTTATGTATTCGTCAAGCCTCCAGAAAGTTTGTTTGAACAAAAGTTTTCACCCATCTTGTCAAAAAGTGATAGCGGAATTTGGGGCAAGTGTGCCATACGGGGCAAGAGTGCCACCAAGCATTTTTCCTTAAAAACTTTAGTTTAATGATCAATTGTGTATACAGTTGGTTGCTTTCCAATGACTAAGTATACTGAGCCGAATTTCATATAGACAAATCGATATTTCCCATTGTTTTGAACTGATTTATATTGAGTTTAAAAAATTGAGCAGAATATTATAATTTTTTAATCCAACCAAATAAGCTCTCAAAAATCATGCGAACAATCAACCGAGAAAATTTTTACACCACCGTATAGCTGAGGAAACGTGAATTTTTTTGTGGGGTTAGTTGAAAAAAACTTTCTTTTTTTTTTTTATTCAGTAGGGACGGCTTTGCCGTATTGCTTAAAAAAAACTTTCTTTTTGTCACTGAAAAATTCAATTTAAAAAAAGATACAACTTTTGGGGCAAAAGAGCCATCTCTATTTGGGGCAAGTGTGCCACCATCTTTCATAGGCGCGAGCTGTCAAAAATGTAAACATTGTTGTAGCGTTCAGCGGTATGGTGCGCTTTTACGAGCGGTTTCTACTCCGGAAAAACAGACCAGCAACAACCCATATTGCGATACAGTTTGTGATGAAAAGGGGTTCATTGGTGACTCAAGACATGTAGGAATACATACACTAGTGGTACAAACGTAATAATTTCCAATTATCTAAGAAATACGGTTGTTTTAACCAGGTGGCCGTCTTGCCCCATACGAGTGGCACTCTTGCCCCATAGCCCAAAAAACAACGTTTTTTTCACCCTTTTTAAAACGCTTCAAAAACTGTTTTGTTTGCACTTTTTTCAAGCGAAACTCATTTATAAGTGAGCAAATAGATGTAAAATGGTTATGAGATTTAAATTGGCTTTTGAAAAACACGTTTTAGTGAGTTATAACTTGAAATGCTTAAGGTGGCACACTTGCCCCAAATTCCGCTATTCAAATTTGGTTATAAAAACATGCTATGAGACCATCTGGACTACATACACTTTGATTCTAGATTCCACCACGTGATTTCTTTAACCGTCTTGTGTACGACCAAAATCTTATCTTATCAAGATTTTTTTCAATCAATAATATGTTCTAACTCCACCACCATAACTGGCCAGGCCGCATGTTTTAAGTGGATGATTAGTCTTTTTATAAGTTTTACTTAGGTTTCTTTCAAAAGTTATATACATTTTTCAATTGTTTTGCTTGTTGTATAAAAATATATGTTGACGATCTATAAAATATGCTCATCATCTTTTATTAAAAACCGGCTCCGATCGGCTCCAGACAACTTCGGAACCTCCTCCACTCCAACTCAACGGAGCCGGCTCCGCCCCCATGGCTCCGCACCCACGGCTCCGAAGCTGACTCCGCTCCAGTGGCTCCGCACCAACGACTCCGCACCCACGGCTCCGGAGTCGGTTTTAACAGATTGCTAAAAAAATCCTTTTCAATAAAGTTTCAATGGGAAAGATCCGTAAATAGCTTAGTAAATAATGTTGTAAAAGAATTTTGTAAAAAAAATCGATAAATTTTGAACATCGTTCAACAATCACATCGCGTGTTAGCTTCTACACTTGCAAGAAGATAGATTCGTTTTTAGACTATCATACAATGCCGTCTCTATTGAAACGTTAGTCCAGAGCCGTTGGTCCGGAGCCGTTGATTCACCGCCGGAGCCATTGATTCGTCGCCGACTTCGGGGCTGTTGGTGCGAATCCGGCTCCGGAGCTGTTGGTGTGGATCCGGTTCTGGAGCCGTGGGTGCAGAGCCGACTTCGGAGCCATTGATGCGCTCCAAAACACCCATCCCTATTCGGCAGTAACACTATGACTACAGTATGAATGTGTGTGTTAACTTTCAGCCAATTCTATTTCGTTTGCTTGTAGTGGTTGGTATCATTTTAAAAGAGGTGATTTCAGTGTTAATGTCGATATATTGTTACACTGTAATACAACATTTGAAAAAAAGGCCGGTTGGGGTGTTGGAGTTACAGCACATTTTTGATTGAAAAAAATATTGATAGGAGTTTTTAAATTCTAATTTTATAACAATATGTTATAAAACATTATTGTGACCCTAAGACAATTTTCATTCAATTCTAACTAGTAATTCAAAAGATATAAGCTTTTAACCTCGAAAAACATAATTCTTCCATACAAAATGTATAGCTTACACGGGTAGGCGGTTGTACATGTGTAGGGTATTTAAACTTAAATAATAAAAAAAAAAATTTAACATTTTTGGTATTTTTTGCACATGGGTAGAAAACATATTTTCTGAGGCATTTTTAAAATTTGAAGTCGATACGATTTTTTAATCCAAAGTTATTTTGGAATAAAGATGCAAAACTTATACGGGTAGGCGGTTGTACACATGACGGTTAATGCACCTTGGGGTAAATGTAAACAACACCGTGTTTTGCCATTTTTCGAGCAGGTACTCGAATCTAATTCTAGCTTTGAGACTAGTATAATCTAGACTGAAAATTGCAGGCTAGTTTTGTGTGGTTTTGTATGGGGTGTTTACATGATTTCAGCCTCCAACTGTCAAACTCCATACAAAAAACTGACTAGAATCGTGAAGGGCCCCATAATTACATCATCTCATTATTATATTTATCGAGATCCCAGTTGTGCGAATCACGGTTATTTTTAACCGAGACTCGGCATATTTTTTTAAGAGTGTAGACGTGCATTTCAGGCATATAATAGACTCTTTCAGCGAGATATAGAATTGTTCGGATGTAGGCGTAGACATGTTCAGCGATTCTGTAGTGCTGTCATTTGTTTTGTTTACACACTGTGCCGCAGGGTTCAATTTTTCATTCTTAAAAGTCCTAAAAGTAGCTAATAATCATTCTCCAAGCTGTTTAATAAATGAATTAGTTAAAACAAGCATATTTTTACGAAAACCGTTTGTTTACCTTCTGATGAGAATGATCCAAGCTGCAGTCCAAGGGGAACGAAAGTGACAGCTCTACAGTATAACCGTACATGTCTACACCTATATCCGAACAATTCTATATCTCGCTGAAAGAGTCTATTATATGCCTGAACGAATCTACAACTCGCTGAACATGTCTATATAATCCTCGAAAACCCTGTAAATCATTCCATATTTGAAGAAGAAGGAAGACGACACAAAACGTAGACGACCAAAGTACGGGGTACAAGAAATCACGCATCCTTCCAGCACATCCTACCACAACAAAAGTTCTGGACAGACAGAGGATGCCTAACACCTGGATGAGCGCGATAGCAGACAAATCATTGCAGATCGAGAGAGATGGGTAGTCCCGCAGGGCGACTATGGGCTTCGAACGACGAGATCCGTTCGCCGCGGTTGTCAGAAGGCGCTCACTTGGCGCTCAGTTTTAAAATAACGTACCATTGAGAGACTGTAAGAAGCGCGCGAAAGAATGAGTTCTACCTGCCGGGGTCGAACGTTCCCGTTTGTATGGGGAGAAATCCGCGAGGTTTTGCGCTGCGGATTTGGAACGAATGTTGTTTTCAATGTAACGTTTTGCTTTAAATTTTGCTTTAAATGATTGAAGTGAATTAAACTTAGAGGTATGTAACATTTTAAAAATGTTTTGTGATCAATTTCCAATGAAATAAATTTTCATCAGTTTGGAAAATGTATATAAAAAACATAAAATTTATCGGAATATAACTATACATACAAATATCTATAATAATATAGTTCTATAAATACAATATGTATATATATATATATATATGTATATATATATATATATATATATATATATATGTATAGAGATATTTTTTTGTTTTTTTTTTTCAAGAAAGTGAGTAAAGCTGCCTTATAATTGATAACAAACCATCCAATAATGATGTATCGAATGAAATCCAATACCAACGGCAAAAAAATTCAAAATTCAAAACATAACTATCCTTAAATCGTAGATATAAACGTCTTTAAATGCTTGACAGTTGTATCTCATGATTCTCATTCTCTCATGAGCGTCGAACGGATTTCGTCGTTCGAAGCCGGTACTCGCCCCGCCGGTCAAGCGAAATTCGCATGCAAATGCATGTGTGCGTGTTGTTCGAAGGATATCGGTTTTCCCTTCTCCCGTTTTTCGTCCATCATTTCTTGCCAGGCTACACGAGCGGTGTAGTTGCTTTCGTATTGACGCGGATTTGTAAATGGCTTGACTCGGCTTTCGCGGTTTTCAAATCGAGACTTCTGTAACAGCTCTGCGTTTTTTGCGACGACTCTATATTTTTTAGACCAATCGTAAAGCCAGTTCAAAACACAACATTTTTGTATTCAAAATCGTACCACTATTTTTCAATTTTGGTATACGCCACTTCAATCTGTCATTTTGGTGGGCAGTTGCCACTATGAGATAAAAAAAATTTACCATGTAAGACTTCCAAGTTTCACTGGACACTGGTTTAAGCTTATTTTCGAAGTGGCAAAAATTACATCAATATGCTACTAAATCTTATTTTGCATTTTTCTTGGTTTTTTATGTGAAAGGGTTATACAGCTTACATGGTGTTCATTGAACACTCTAATGAATACATTTTGAGGATTGGAAAGTATCTTTGTAGTGAAATAATGCTGAAATAGAAGGTGCCCATTTTGCCCCACATGCCCATTTTGACCCGCTTTCCCCTAATGAAAATTTAAATTAAGATTACTCTCTCGATAGCAGCTGTGAACCATTTTTCGTATGCTGTGTGTTTTCGAAAATTACCTTATTCCAAATAAATCCCGGAATGAAGCATCTCGTTTGGGCCGTTTGGTGTACTATCTTTCCCCGAGTTACGCGAATAATGCGTCCCGGAGATATTCACGTAAGTCGAATATTACGTTTCGCTGCCAAAATACTCTTGTTTAATAATTATTTTTGATTGAAAATAGTGCTTTTATGCACTTTATTACTTATTTAATTCAATTCGTGTAGAAAATTCGACTATTTCTGTTGTTTTAGTTAATTGAAATTTTTGGAAAAATTGTAATTGATTTTTCACTTAAAAATTTTTGGAGAAAGTTGTACTGATTTGTCGTATGAACTGTCTAAAATAAATATTCGCGTAACTCAAATTCGCATAACTCGAGTGTCTCGTAACCCGGTGCTCTAGCACCAATCGAACACGACATCGAACGTCAAAAATGTATGGAATTTGACATGTTTGATTTGTTGGTTATTACCGTAACAATAGACGATGCGCAATCTCAGATTGCGCATATATTTATCTGTCAAACGGGTCGGTTTAATATATTTATCTGTCAAAAAATTTTATATAACTCGGACATATAATCTTGAAGATTTATGCGCAATCTTGGCGCAATCTGAAAATGTATGGAAATTACGTTTATAGCTCAGGGTTGGCTACGCGAAATGACTTATGTTTTGATAAAACGAATATACAGTATAACGTCGATTATCCGGGGGAGGATTAACCGGCGGGCGGCTTAACCGTGCGCATAAATGTGACAGCTGTTCAAACGTACAGCGAACATTTGCAGCGATAGTCAAGTGAGCAACCAGTTTTTTGTGCAGCTCTGTAGTGTCTAGTGGTATTTTCGAAATTCATTTTTGTTCGTGAAAAGTTGTTAAACCTATTGTTATTGATTAAAATAATATTCTACTAAAGATTAATTGATAGATTCAAGGTAAATTAATCATAAAACTAGTGAATTTTATATTTTTTATATGAATTTGACATTTCTCGGACGATTATCCGTGCAAATCGATTAACCGGCAACCGTGCGGTCCCGAGCTGCCCGGATAATCGACGTTCTACTGTATGCGCAATCTGAGATTGCGCATCGTGTATTAATACGGTTAAATCGAACATGTCAAATCCCATACAATTTTCATGTTCGATGTCGTGTTCTATTGCTGCCAGAGCGCAGCCTAACTCGGGGAAAGACAGTAAATAATAACATATGGGGGCCCTTCTCGATTCTAGTCAGCTTTTTATATGGAGTTTGGAGGCTGAGATCAAGCACAGTTGGAGGCTGATATCATGTAAACATTCCGCACAAAACCACACATAAAACTAGTCTGCAATTTTCGGTCTAGATCAGAGGTCTCCAAACTACGGACCGCATGCGAAGAAATCAGGTGATGGAATCTAAAATCAAAGTGTATGTAGACCATGTGGTCTCATAGCATGTTTTTTTATAACCAGATGTAAACGTCACTTTTTGATATCACAAGTGAAAACTTTTGCTCAAGCAAGCTTTCTGGAGGCTTGACGAATACACAAAACACTTAAAATCTTCATTCAAATACAGAAGCATAAATATATTATTTCGCATAGCCAACCCTGGCCTATAAATGTCATTTTCCTAAATTTTCAGATTGAAATGAAATCAATTAGAAAACATTTTTTTTACTTATTTTTCAACATCGCGAGACTGAGAAGCGGTTATACACCCCCGAAATAATAATGCGTAGCCCCGTAACATAGATAAATTAACTAGTTTGTAACAAATTCTCGTTATCTCAGCAAAAAAAAACAATAATTAACAAATATTCGACCAGATATACTTAACTACTGTTGTTATGTTAACTTAAATGTTTTTTTTTTCTGTTTTATAGTGGCTTCATAACTCATTCTGTACAGACAGAGAGGACTAGTTTAGACGATGATATCTACAAAGATCTGCATGCAAGGTGAGTGGAAAGCGTTAATGTGCCTATAAATTATTGAATATGTTTTCTAATTTCCCAACTTGTCAATAGTAGTAGAAAACAGTAAAGCAATATGTATGCCATAGATTTATTCAGCCAATAATTATTCACAGTATAAATTGACGATTTCATCTAACTGTTTACAACTGCTAGAGGATTTCGGAAAGGAATTCATTTTCTAAATAAAGTAATTCTACTAATTCGTCTTGTATGTATTTTCATGCAACCATTTCATAGCCAAAGTTTGTTGGATTCGGAATTAAGGTGTGATAACAAAGAGATCGTGTTAATTAATGATTCGCTTCCTTGCCGTAATCAAGGTTAGAATTGATATGTGTGTGAATAATTTATATATGTTTTCGGCTATATCAATAATTACGTGTACATTTTCTTTTCTAACAAATATCCATATATTAACTGATGTCCTTAACACTGTAGAAACTTCCTTCTACGGTCATTGCAACGAACTATCAAGTTTTCCGGACTGTAGTGCGCGCGAAGAGGAAAAGATTTATGAAGATCTCTGCTATGTAACATTCTCATCAACTTTGCCTCAGGTTAGCAAAGAAAGAATTAATCTTGTGATAAGCTTTTGCGTGTTTTTCATCGCATTATTAATATGCAGCGATACGGTTAGTCCATAAATAATCCAGACAGTCATAATAATGAATGTTTTAATGTTTGGAGAGTCAAATACAGTGAAACCACTCATAACGAGTTTAATCTGTTCCAGTGACTATTTCGTTATACGAAAAACTCGTTATGCTGATGATGTTTATCCATATAATTTCTGCAGAATACTTATGTAGTCATATTTAAGTTATACAAGCGGCAGTAATTATCAGGGGCAAAATCTCGCCTTCGTGAGCAAATAGATCGAGAAAAAACGCGTAGAACACTTGTCAACATATAGGGGAAAGTGAGGCAAAATGGACTTGTTAAAGATTTTGGTCTGTATCTTATTGGTTAACCGCCATGTGTACGACCGCCTATCCGGGTAAGTTTCGCATCTTTATTCCGAAATAACTTTAGATTAGGAAGTCGTATCGACTTCAATTTTTTAGAATGCCTCAGGAAAGATGTTTACTAATCATATGCAAAAAAAAATACCAAAAATGTTTATTTTTTTTAAATTATTAATTATATATACCCTTCACATGTACAAGACAGTTTTCATTCAAATCTAACAAGTAATTCAAAAGATATACGATTTTAACCAAGAAAAACATCATTCTTCCATACAAAATGTATGGCCTACTTGGGTAGGCTGTTGTACGGTTACGTAGAGTTTTTTGGTCGTACACAAGACGGTTAAACCACTTTACTTTGTTATTTTGACGGCAATCGATACTTCAACGTCTTATTCATTAAACAGAAGTTTACTCATTAATAGCAAATGTCAAAAGCTGTGAAAATTTTTGTGCGGGGTAAAATGGTCTTGCTATGTTCAGCGAGTTGTTGATTCGTTCAGGCATATTATAGACTCTTTCAGCGAGATATAGAATTGTTTGGAAGTAGGCGTTGACATGTTCAGCGATTCTGTAGTGCTGTCATTTGTTTTGTTTACACACTGTACCGCAGGGTTCAATTTTTCATTCTTAAAAGTCCTAAAAGTAAGAATAATCATTCCCCAAGCTGTTTAATACATGAATTAGTTAAAACAAACATATTTTTACGAACACCGTTTATTTACCTCCTGATGCGAATGATCCAAGCTGCAGTACAAGGGGTGCGAAAGTGACAGCTCTACAGTATAACCGAATATGTCAACGCCTACTTCCGAACAATTCTATATCTCGCTGAAAGAGTCTATTATATGCCTGAACGAATCTACAACTCGCTGAACATGTCTATATAATCCTCGAAAACCCTGTAAAGGAGAAAAATGGATCACAACTTTTGACTTTAAGCTTTGGTTTAAGCTCTTGCATCTCGGTAGAATAGTGAGATTGTAAATTAAAGTTTTGTATTTATGTATTTCGTTGAATAATTCAGTAAAATGCTGGATTATTTCAATAATTCACGTGCTGTAAGTAACTTTTCTTGTGGACAGAGTATACATACAGCATAGCTTTATTTATGTAAAGCTAATATACAGGGTTTTCGAGGATTATATAGACATGTTCAGCGAGTTGTAGATTCGTTCAGGCATATAATAGACTCTTTCAGCGAGACATACGGCCTCAGCACCATTTTTCGATCGAAAAAATTCGATAGGCGCTCACGTAAAACTGACAGTCGGCCTCAGCACAATTTTTCGATAGAAAAAAATCTATCGATCCGACTGTCATTTTGGTGTCATTTGACACTCATTTCGCCGCCAAGGTGTTCATTTTACTGGTCTTTTAGAAAACTGGAATACCATGACACTCACGAGCAAAATAAACTATGCTACAAAAATTCGATCGTTCCGCTTTGTATGGCAAAAAATCCGCAACTCATTGAGCTTCGAATTTTCGAATATTAGAAAAATGCCATAAATCAAGGTTAATGGTTTTGAAAAACGTTATGTAAAAGCAAGTTGGTAAATGTTCTGGTTCTTTTTCAATATTTTGGGTGATAAAAAATCATTTATTAATTATTTTCAAAAATTGTTTACCTGGGGGGCCAACTTCATGTAGGGGTGTAAAAGAAATAGTTATACTGTCAGTTTTACGTGAGCGCCTATCGAATTTTTTCGATCGAAAAATGGTGCTGAGGCCGAGTATAACTATTTCTTTCATACTCCTGCATGAAGTTGATTCGCATCGAGTTCAGTACTTAGTGTAGGCATACCATTTTTTAAAGTATTTAATAAATGATTTTTTATCACCCAAAATATTGAAAAAGAACCAGAACAATTACCAAGTTGCTTTTACATAACGTTTTTCAAAACCATTAACCTTGATTTATGGCATTTTTCTGATATTCGAAAATTTCCGCAGCTCAATGAGTAGCGGATTTTTCGCCATACAAAGCGGAAAGATCGAATTTTTGTAGCATAGTTCATTTTGCTCATGAGTGTCATGGTATACCAGTTTTCAAAAAGACCAGTAGAATGAACACCTTGGCGGCGAAATGAGTGTCAAATGACACCAAAATGACAGCCGGATCGATCGAATTTTTTCGATCGAAAAATTGTGCTGAGGCCCATAGAATTGTTCGGAAGTAGGCGTTGACATGCTCAACGATTCTGTAGAGCTGTCATTTGTTATGTCTACACCCTGTGTCGCAAGGTTTAATTTTTCATGCTTAAATGTCCTAAAAGTAGCAAATAATCATTCCTCAAGCTGGTGAAGACATACATTAGTTGAAAAAAGCATATATTTTCGAAAACCGTTTGTTTACCTTCTGATGAGAATGATGCAAGCTGCAGTCCAAAGGGTACGAAAGTGACAGCTTTACAGTATAACGGAACATGTCAACGCCTGATTCCGAACAATTCTATATCTCGCTGAAAGAGTCTATTATATGCCTGAACGAATCTACAACTCGCTGAACATGTCTATATAATTCTCGAAACCCCTGTATTGTGGCGACCTTTGCTTGCATCACAGCCTCATCATGCTGCTCCTGTAAAAAAATACCGACCATTTTATCCCAAACTGCAACGTCATTTCCTCATTCTTTCCAATCATTCTACTAACTTTTACTTTAAAGTAAAATAGTTACTGTATTCACGTTAGTCATATATAAATATCATGTGCATGAAATATATCCATTTCCATTTTAACTCTAATTATGTGTTACGATAGCTTATTTTCGAGACGGTGAAAATTATATATTTTTGAGCAAACATTTTTTTTTTCTTTTTAACATTTTTTTAAAGCTGCCAATAATACAGGTCACCATTTCGCCCCACCTAACCATATTGCCCCAGGTTCCCTACAACATACCATACTTTTTTAAGTATTACTTTATTTTAATATTGCAAAGGCCCCTGCGCGCGCCACGCAATTATCTTCAATAAATAAATACTTGTGCCGCACAATATCATATGACACTTTTCCTCGTGGGAATATTTTTATGTTAAACGAATGCTTAGTATGAAAGTACTTATTAATCTGAACGATAATAATAATTTGAAAAAAGATCAACGTTTACAACGATTTCCCATAGGCACCGATTTCCATTTTGATTTCCTATAGGCACCGAAAAACGCACCAGAAACACAAATGATGTTACTCGTTGTGTGAGATTTTGCTCTTTACATATGTAATTACATATGTACATATGTAATTGTTGAGCATTTAGATTTGCTCGTTATGCGAATGATACTGTTATAAAGGATACTCGCTATGAGGAGTTCCACTGTATATGCCGGGTTTCATTGATCGTACTCGCTAGTGTAATTTAGATTTACACTAGCGCATCTGACGACGGCTGACCGAAGCATTTTGCCAAACAATTTGGATCTACTTCAGAAAATATGTAAATTTTCCATGTTTTTTTACTTAAACTGGACTGGAAAAACTTTGTTATTGATTTTTGTCGTTTTTTATTCAAACATGGCTGAAGTATTTGCAGAACATATTTGTCTATAAATTACAAAGCTTTTCCAGTCCAGTTTAAGTAAAAAACATAGAAAAATAACATATTTTCAGAAGCGGCTCCAAATTGTTTGGCAAAATGCTTTGACCAGCTGCCGCCAGATGCGCTAGTGAAAGTCGAAATTACAGCATGCGAATACGGACAATGTACTCGGACTTTTATATGCATTGTTTTTATATGATACAAGTACATTCCTAAAAAAAATATTCTAATTATACCTTGTTTGTTCGTCAGACATTTGGCATGGTGTATCGCTGCATATATTGTTATTTATTTTTTCTTTATGATCATGTGATTTTCGTAATTTTTATCCTACGTCATTTATTATTATATTTGCTACATACATAATAGTTTAGATTATGGCTAAACAGCTAAGAATACTCTTGTAACGGGTTATTTCGTTCAATATTTTAAATTTTAAGTCAATGAAAATGACGTCTACGTCACAATCACTGCTTTCACATTGAATAAATCGAATGCATGAACGAGAAATGTAACGAAATAGAAGAAAAAAAGCTATTTTTATGTAAAAAACTGATTTTTCGTTATGTGAGTCTTTGAAAAGGCTACTGTAGGAGTATTAGATTGAAAAACTCGTAAAAAATGTAAAAGTTTTGAGAAGGCTTCATTCTGTAAGTTATTCTACATCTTATAAGATATTTCAGAGCAAGTTCAGTTTTAAGGCTGGAGTACTTTGTCGATAATCACTAGTGTAATTTAGATTCTCATTAAGCGTCATCCATCAATTACGTAATGCAAAAATTTCAAATTTTCGACCCCCTCCTCCCCGAGTGTAACAAACTGTAACGTTGGAAAAAAACCCTGCCCCAAATTGCGTAACAGATAGACCCCACCCCCTTAAATAGCTTAGTTTATTGAACGAAATCAGATTTTTTTGTGACTTTTTCTTTTTTTCTGGTATGTTCACAAATTTTTAAATTAACCAAACAAAAATACATTATATTTTATATAAAGCAATACTCATTGTAGCAATCAAATTCAAAAAGATTCTGATAATCGAATCCTCAGCACAGTTTGCAACATGCTTGCATCACCATCATTAGAAGCGTATTTCATCATGCCATCTTCCTGTTCTTTCATAAATATGTCTATTTTTACAGAAATGTTCTTTGGCTTTAGATGTTGTATCATCATCAAATTGATTATTTTATTTCACATAACATGTGATGTTTAATATGTTACGCATGTCTTGCAATTTACGAACAAAATCGGTAATGTTTGCAAGAGTTTTGGCTGCATTTTCGACAACAACCGTTGTCGGTCAAGGCCTGCCTGTAACCATTAGTGAAGTGAGCTTAGCTTTCAGTGACTTATTGTTAGCATAGCAGGATAGTCAGTCCTACCTATGGCGGCACGGTCTATTCCGGACTTTAACCTATGACGGGCATGTTGTTACGTCGTACGAATTGACGACTGTCCAGACCGGCACTAACCGGCACCTCGTGTTTTACTCATTTGTTATTCGAAAAAAATCCATCATTTTATTTTGCGTTACGTAACAAAAGTTAAACTTTCCCTCTCCCCCATGTAACAATTCGTAACGTTTGGCGACACCCCCCTCCACTCCCCCTATCAGCGTTACATAATTGATTAATGACGCCTTAGTGAATTTGGCGGCGACTGACCGAAGCATTTTGCCAAACAGTTTGAAGTCGCTTCAGAAAATATGTTATATGTCCATGTTTTTAACTTAAACTGGACTGAAAAAGCTTTGTAATTGATAGATAAATATGTTGTTCAAGTATTTCAGCCATTTTCGCTTCCAAATCGGTCAAAAAAGCTACTTAAATTTTTGCCCAAGCTTATTATTGTCGATAATGCTCATAAATCAGAAATTATTGTAGCTTGGAATTTTTGTTTTGTTTTCTTTTTTTCCGTATGTTTTTGCCCATTGTACTGTGCGTTGCATTCCGCATCGAAATTCTATAGTACATCAAATCCAGTAGAATATTGCAGTCACGATGAGCATGATATGAAAGTAGAAGAAGTCTATCAGGATTTATGCTCGATACAGAATGCTTCGCGTAACCAGGTATGTTTTCTATTATTATTGTTTATTTTAATCGATTCTTCAACAGTTTTTTTAAATGTTGAATTCAAAATAATAATAATAATTTCAACGATTTAATGTTTGACGTTCGTAGCAGTGTGCATAATTTTAAACGAAATAATGTTTCTTATATGTGCCTTCTAACCCTTGTTTATCGCCAAACAGTTAGCTTCATCATCCAACAACTTAGAACAGCGAGACTTTGTAATTAAGGAACTGCTCGATACGGAGAAAAATTATCTCGAAGCTTTGAATGCATTGAAATACATCTTTATGCAACCTCTCGAAAAGCTTCTATCCAAGGAAGAGATACGAGCCATTTTCCCTTGCATTAGGGAACTTGTCGAAATTCATAATAAATTTTTGGATCGATTGCATGAGGCCGTTTGTCCAGGATCCAAGCTCAAGCTCAGTACAACCTTTCTGGAATTTAGAGAACCATTTCTAATTTATGGCGAATACTGTTCCAGTATGACAAGCGCAGTTGAAACTTTGAGAGAGGCGTGCAAAAAATCGAATACAGTCGAGCAGACCGTCTTGGTAAGTAACTTTCCTTTATCATAAAATTAAAACATTTGGTCGATTTTTTGAATTTGAAGAACAATGTTTTACGTAAATGTTTCATTGCATGATGGGACTGAATTTTTTTTTAATAAATTACTAGCTGGCCCGGTAAACCTACTTATTTTCAAATAACTAAAATAAACCTAAAATCTAAAATCTCTGTTTTGTTACTTGGGATATTTGAGATAGCATCGTAAACCGGTGGGAACTTTACATCGACTCTAAACCGCTAGGCACCTTACACCGAGTGTCAAATTGCTGTATACGGTGTCGGACAAATCAATAGGACCACTTATCAATTTATTATTCACTTATCATATTTCATGACTTAAAGTGAATCAATCTTTACCAAACTTACATGAAAACACTTTTAGAATGTTTACTTTAAGAATGTTTTTAAAGTTTGGTAAAAAGTTAAGAAACAAAAAAGTTATGATAAGAAATGTAAAAATAACCGAAAAATCATGTGCCAAAGTAATAGGACCAGTTCAGGAAATTTGAAAATAATTATCATTTATTATTATTAAATAACATTTTTCGATGTTATTGAGTCGTCGGATAACTTAACTTAAATTAATGAACAAAGGCGTGTACATTTTTTTTTGTACAAACGCTTAGCGCAGTGGCAATTCGCTGTGTCTTTAATTAACATGCTCTAATTTACTAATGCGAGAATATTACGGCACTCGCTTAAGGGTTTTGAGCTCCCTTTGCACTGAGAGACGAAATAGTGGTGAGTACCTTCGTCTATGGGTATAAAAGCGCGTCACAGCGAAGGAAGGAATTCCAACGATGGGCTGTAGTGCACACTCCAGCGTTTAGATATCAAACGTTTGTCCGCTGCTGGGTACTCCCAGCGAAAAATCGCGAAAATACTTGGCCGATCCAAAACATTCGTGTATAACGCGCTGCATAGCACGGGCACGAAAATACCAACAGGTCGGCCACGCAAGACATTCGCCAGAGATGATGCTCGGATGACGCGATTGTGCAAGGCTGATCCTTTCAAGTCGGCCAGGGCAATTAGGGACGAGCTGCAACTGTCCGAAAGTGATCGAACAGTGCAGCGTCGCCTATTTGAAAACAACCTGGTCGGCCGAAATCCCCGCAAAGTGCCGTTGCTTGGACGGTGCCACGTTCAAGCCCGGTTGCAGTTTGCTCAAGAGCACTACGACTGGGCAGGTAAAACCTGAACAAGTGGCGAAATGTACTGTGGTCGGACGAGTCCAAAGTGAACTTGGTAGGTTCGGATGGGAAACGCTTTGTGCGTCGTCCAAAGAATACCGCCTACCGGCCACAGTACACTTTAAAAACCGTGAAGCACGGCGGAGGCAACATAATGGTTTGGGCATGTTTCTCTTGGTACGGTGTCGGTCCTATCTTTCGGATAAAAGATATGGACCAACACCGATACTTAAACATCATCCAAACTGTCATGTTGCCTCATGCAGAGTGGGAGATGCCATTGAAATGGCAATTCATGCATGACAACGATCCCAAACATACTGCAAAAGCGGTTAAAAAATGGTTTGTTGATCAAAAAATTGACGTCATGAATTGGCCTGCACAATCGCCTGACCTGAATCCGATCGAGAACCTGTGGAATATTGTTAAAGCTAAGCTTCCACCGGCAGGTTCTCGAACTAAAGAGAAACTGTGGGAGCATATAGAGAATGCTTGGTACAGCATTCCGCCATCAACTTGCAAAGATTTGGTGGAATCCATGCCTAAAAGGATGCGAGCTGTCATCCGGAACAATGGGCATGCTACTAAATATTAAATGCTGCCAAGTTAGCCCAGGATAAGGCTGTTTTGTTATTTTCTTTAGTTTTTCAAATGAACGTGCTGGCCACATTGCGAAATAAAAGCCGGAGCTGTTATTGAATAATGATAAATGGTTAAAATAAAAAAAAATTCTATACTGGTCTTATTATTTTGTCGCATGATTTTTGGGTTTTTTTTAACAATTCTTATCATAACTTTTTTGTTTGTTAACTTTTTACCAAACTTTAAAAGCAGACTTTAAGCCAACGTCCGAAAAGTGCTTTCATGCAAATTTGGTAAATATTGATTCAATTTAGGTAATGAAATATGATAAGTGAATAAAACATTATTAAGTGGTCCTATTGATTTGTCCGACACTGTACAACAACAATCTTGCTTCTTGTATGGGAGTTAGAAAATTACTAATTACAAAATTGAGTGTAACATCTGAAAAAGTTGTAGGGCAACTGTATCAGTTTTCGACCTTGTATCTGTTTTCAGCAGGGTAACTAAAAACGTGAAATCAAGCAAAAACATGTTGAAAATTGAATCAACGCATATTCAACGCAACGCAAAAACATGTTGAAATTGACTCAACGCATATATATAGTCATTTGTTATTCATATTTTCATTAACATTCATTGGTGTTGAGGGTCATTTTTCCATTGCATGTATCTAATGCGGACGTTTAAATTTCGTCCTTATGAGAAAATACTAACATAATATACAAAACTTCTATATACAAACTTTCATATCTTTTTCTTGCATATCTTCTATCTATCTATCCTATAACAAATTTTACAAAAAGGTTCTCATTTTCAATCTCAATATAGAGCGTTACTTTTTCACTCTATAATTAGGTTAGGGAGTTGATGTTAGGTGCGGATAGCTTAGATGATTTTTATACCGTGTTGGTTTTCTTGCAAACTTCGGTGCACATAGCGATTCATCGATGTAGGCGTTGGACGAAAAACGACAACCAATGTTTTTGTCAAACGAACGAAAATCGCCCAAACATATGTTAAGTTGTGTAACCGCGAGGACACATGAGGTGAAATATACAGAGAAATGAACTTCGAGCTACTCTACTGCTGACTGGGGGACGTATGCTACACTCTAAATTCAAGCTATCGCCCAACCTGGACGCTAACAGTTCATGTAACATCCGTGTTCAGTCAGCACAGGCTGAATTGAAGCTACAGGCTTCAGTGATCGTTTGGTTGTGTCATTTGAAATAAGAGCAGGTTACATTCCCCCTTGACAAGGATGGAACACATACGCTGAGATCAGTGGGCACCACCACTGATTGTATGGAACGAAATATCCATGAGTAGCCGCTATGCTCTTGAAGCTCGCGCCATCGATCACGCCTTGCAGGACGTTATGGGAAATCGCCAAAAGTTCGGTGTTAAGGTGGTGTTGCTATGTGGCGACTTTCGACAGATACCAACGTCTAGGTTCTGCAGCAGTGCATCCGGCAGAGCTGTGGGGCAAATTTAGGTTATTGCGTTTGCGGGAAAAATGCGTGTGCAGACAGTCCAGACTGTTCAAGATGCTGAATAACAGTTCCGCAGAGATATCCAGCATGAGCATGTCTGCGTTTCCGCGGTAGCGCGTTAGAATGACTTTTCATTTCTTTGGCTGGATCGTTAAACACGTTTCTACGGGCGGGGGCTTCGAAAAAAAAATTGTCGAAGGGAATGTTCCAGAATCCTCTGTTATTTTTAGGACGTAAACATGAACCACTTTTGTCACCGATCAGTACACCGTTAAAGACTCCGAACAGAATTGGCTACTGCGAGCTGTCGAGAACCTCAAAGTGCTACGACTCATTAATCAGTGCCTGTGTGAAGAGACGCCACAGAAGGCGCTGACGATGTTTCTGAGTATGCCGTATTTAGCCGACTGTGTGCAGATACAGCCAGACCTGCTACAATGCGCCGTATCTGCTGACGAAATATGTTGCCTGGTGGACGTGGAGCACTCTTATGCTTTCGATGTGCTGGACAGTATATTAGTAAACGTGATTCGATTGAACAACGAACAACAAACTGTGTACGATGTAAATACCGTAGCAGTGGACAGCTACAGTTAGACTGAACAATCCAGCCGAGAGGAGACACACAAAGGACCGATATATTTCCTTGATGGACCTAGTGACACTGGGAAGCCGTTTAGGCTCGAAACTATTCTAGGGTGTCACTAATCAAAAATTGCAATCGCAGTGGCTTCGAGTGGAACTACTGCTACTGACCGGGGGACGTACGCTACACTCCACATTGGACGCTAACAGTTCCTGTTACATCCATTTATAGTCAGTACAGGCTGAATTGATGCAACAGGCATCACTGGTCTTATAAAACGAGACATCCATAAGCAGAACAGTCTTATAGAACAAGGGTCTCCAAACTTTTCAGTTCGCGGGCCGCATTGCCTCACATATAATGGTGTTGAGGGTCATTTTTCCGTTGCATGTATCTAATGCGGACGTTTAAATTTCGTCCTTATGAGAAAATACTAACATAATATACAAAACTTCTATAGCTTTCTATTTTTTAAGCTTGGTCTACGTCTCTAAAAAGCAACTATTACATTTTCTTTAAAAAAAAAAACAATTCACTCACAATAATTAACTTTTTATTTTGACCTTCACAAAGTTGCCACGGGCCGCGTTTAGGGTATTGCGTTTGCGGGAAGAAGGGGGAAAACATGCGTGTGTTGACAGCCCAGACTATTCAAGATGCTGAAGAGCAGGAAAAGTTCGTAGAATTTCTGCTCTGCATCAGCGAGAATCATACGACATACGGCATACGACATTTCCGGGATTCGGTAGGGCGTATACCATGGTACCACGCGAGTTGATATTACCTGGAATATCTGATCTAAATGTAAAGTAAATCTATCGCAAACAGTATGAATTTTAATACATAAATAATTTATTTGAAAAGGTACATCATCCACAATTTAATTTATAAAATATAAAAAAACGAAAATTAAGCAATCATAAATCTATATAGGGTAAATGTACCAGTATTGGGCAGGTTAGTGCAGCAGTTTCACAAAAACTGCTTGTACACTTACAATTTTTATTACTTTTCATGAAAGTGGCGTTATTTTAAACGATAAACTATCGTATTATGTTGTGCTATTTTTTATTTGCCGTTTCAAATGCATTTTATAGCGATATTCTTGAAAATGACCTTGAGGTGAATGGTGACAAGTGCAGTCCTGTGAATGTGTAGCTCCCGTTTGTGAACTGTGAAAACTTGTGAAATAGAGAGCTAGGTGTTATTTTGTTTTGTTCTACTTGTTACTTAATGTTAGTGCTACCTGCGGCATTATTGTTTAGTATTTGTATTATTGTTTTGTGAATGTAAAACACGGGTGAAGTACAGGTGTCCCCCGAGATACGACTGTATTTGGGACCGAAAAAATGTTCCAAAGCAAGGCGTAAGTCGAAAAAGTCGTATGTTGAATATCTATGAATGTTAAGTTTATAACCGAAGTTGAAGAGTCGGAATTTATGATATCGTGTATTTTATTTAAAATAATGTTTGATAATGTAATAATTATATTTTAAAAACCGTACACAATGTAAATATTCAAGATAGGGTAGTTGTGGAATCTTTGGAAATGTGTGTATAACGGTTATCAGCCCAGATATTCAAAAAAATACATCAATTTCTTGTCAATGACAACTTGTAACTGTCAAAATCAAAATCGTCGTATCTGCGAATCGTCGTAACTCGAGGGGGTCGTAACTCGGGGGACGCCTGTATCTCGGTCGACAGCGTCACTGCGTTGTCGAAAGTGATTAATCTTTGCTCGGTATGTGTTTGTGTTCATGCTAGACATACGTATCGTTGTCCGTTTGTCAAGACGTGTACACGATTGTAAGCGTTTGATATCGCAGGCTGTAGTAGAGTAGTGTTTGTGTGCATTTGTTGTTACCTTTTATTCATGTCTGTGTGATAATTTTTTTAATTCTAAAACAGCTCGCCTAAATTTTGTTTTTACGGCATGGAGTGTTTAGCATGCTCCGCCGTAGTTTGAATAAACGATGACTAGATTTTGTGTGCGGGAAAATGTGGTGGCAACTTTCATCGTCGCTGCGTTACCCCCTCGCTGTCGAAAACAGTGGCCAAAATAATTAATGAAAATAAGAATATGCTGTATATGTGTGATAGATGTTTAGAACACAAATCGGGCTTGGCGGATATGGATGTAGATGTGAGTGGATCGTACGATTTACTCACACAATCCATAAAAAATTTGGAGTCGAATGTGAGTGTATGGATATCGAGTGCCTTGGAAAAGGGAATCGAGACTCTAAAAACTGAGCTCTGCGCACAAGTAGAACGCAAATTGGAGCAAACATTGCGTGAAAGCTTGAGTGCGGTAGAATGCTCAAATAAGGCAAAGGAAGCCTTGCGTGCAACCTTTAACGATACTAAGGCCAGAGAAACAGTAGAGGATGAAAGTTGGGCTACAGACTAAGAAAAGAAAAAGGACGAATAGTGGGAACAGTAATGTTCAAACCATTATTAATCGTTTTGACACGGGGAATGCTAATTCGACGCCTAAGATTTCTGACAAGGTTACAGGACCCATTTTAGCAAACAACAATAAGAATAGTAAGACTCTGGTTATTGTACCAAAGGTGGGTCAATCTTGTGATAAGACAAGAGCTGACCTTCGCGCTAAGTTGGATCCAAGGAAGCAGTAGGTGTCGGAATTCCGTAACGGCAAGGACGGTCAGGTGTATGTTCAATGTTCTGCTCAGGTTAAATTAGATGAACTCAGGAAAGAAGTAGAAAACATTTTGGGAGATGAGTGTGCAACGGATTTACCATTGTCACGTGTAAAGATAATTGGGATGAGCGAAAAATACACTGACTCACATTTAGTAGACCTTTTAAAATCTCAAAATGAGGGAATACCCTGGAAACAGGTCAAGGTCATAGGAATGTTTGAAAATAAAATTTACAAGTACCAAAAATATAATGCGGTCTTGGAAAGCGCCAGCCAGCGTAAATGATTAAAAAGTCTGATAGACGAATACTTATTGCGCGCCAAAAAGACGACTTTTTTAGTTTTTTAATTAATTTAATTGTTATTGCACTATTTAATGCTTATTTTTAGCAGTGCGTGTGTATTGATAGTCCCTTTATCAAACCCCATGATTACTTTTACCGTCCCATGCCTATTGCGGCCATAATTAGTCTTTTTCTGTAAAATATTCAGATAGATGAATACTTTTTGGACTGACTGTACATAATGTACACACACAAACATATTTTACAAACGATCCAAAAAAAAGGTTGATTGAAGCGCAATTCTCATATGCCTCTCAATAAACGCTGCTGCCGTAACCGGGCCATTTTTACTAGTCTATAATACAAATTCTAGCAACGACTAACGGTGCGTTACTGCCGTTAATTTCGCTTGAAAAGTAACGACTGTTGTAGCGTGTGCAAATTATGAAACAAAAGAGCGTAGCTCCTAACCAGACTACTTTGATCAGACTACTTTATCTCTCTCTACACTGGTATATAGAAAGAGATAAGTTTCAGAATTTTACCAGATAGTATGAGGGAACATGATAGTAAGTGTGGTAAATAAAACCATGCTCCCTTACATCAGGATACACCCTGGCACAGCTATGCCATTGTGCCGTAATAACAAAATTTGGGAATAAACCAAAAAGTATAAGTGGAATTACGAACCACAGAATTGATAACAACATGGACCATGTGAAAATGAACTGGAAAAAGTAAATAATCATGAATAGTTTTTTATATAATCTGAGTTAATCTGATAGGTTGTCCCATGATGTAAATAAGAACTGTAACTTGGACTAAGAAGTACGAACAGTGAAAGAGTATGAGTAAATACTCTACACCAAAATCAAATATCATACGCCATGGTTTTTACAAAAATGCCTTCGATAATTGCCATAAATTCGATTGCAAAATTAACTATTATTTTTCAAAATATCAAATAAAATGTGCAGAGTTAAAAAATTATCGGTAGATTTGCTGTCAGCTAATAGTTCGGCAGGTTTCGTTACTAAGAGAACCATAGCAGTAAAACTATGAAAGTGTTGTTTTTATGAAAGATTCATTGGTTGCATAATTCTAGCCCGCTTGGAATTTTAAAATCATGGAAAACAAGTAATTATTAACTTTAAATTCTGACGAAAATAGGTACTCGGTAAATGTTGATTTTTGACAGATCAATGTTGTGGGCTCCTGCCAACATTTGTTGTATTAAATATAATCAATTTCACGATAAATAATCCAATCACTTGACAGGAAAAATAATACCGTAAGAATTCAATAGTTGAACGCTTTTTAGTTGGCATGCTTTTTAGTTGAACGCTCGATAGTTGGCTGACAGCTCAATTAAAAGCAAGCGTTTGTATGGAAAAACCGGGTTTTGAAAATTTCACAAAAATCTCATGGCTTGCCGAGAAAAATATGAAAAAAGTATTTGGCAGTGTACCAGTAATAAAAGGAAAATTAAATACTGTACCAGTATTTGGCAGTGTACCTGTTTTCGGCAGGGTAACTAAAAACGTGTAATTACGCAAAAACGCGTTGAGAATAGTCTCCACACATATTTTTTAAAAAGAGATATACTCATTTGTTTTTCATATACGAAGTATCACATCATTTCCTTGCATATTTTTCAAAATTTCAAACAAAATGTGCGGAGTTCACAATTTTTTGGCAGATTTGCTGTCAGGCAATAGTTCGGCAAGTTTCATTTTTAAGAGAATCAGAACACCAAAGCAATGAAAGTGTGGTTTTTATGAAATATTATTTGGTTGCAGATTTTATACTAGCCCGCGTGGAATTTTAACATCACTAAAAACAAGTAATTATTCACATTAAATGCTGCCGAAAATAGGTACACGGTAAATGTAGATTTTTGACAGATCAATGCTGTTGGCTCCTGCCGAGACTTGAAACAAAAATACACTTTTGATTTGGCTGAATATTCATTTATAACTTGATCAGAAAACTGCAATGTGTATGTCGACACATAAAATGACATTTCTTCTATCAAATATCACCATTTTCACTATAAATAATCAAATAACTTGAGAGAAAAATATTAATTTGCCGTACTCTATAGCCGTCAGGCAGTCTTATTTCTCCAGTGCCTACTTTGTTTGTAAATCAAATCAAAATGACTCTAAAAATTGCCAGCAAAATGCCCAATATGGGCAACATAAAATTTATAATTTAAGTACTTTACAACACAAATCTTAGGAAAATGAAAGTGTAAAACTGTTTTAAACATTTTTGTCTATCTATTGGCATTGATTAAAACATTTACCGA
This sequence comes from Anopheles coluzzii, assembly GCF_943734685.1. Taxonomy (NCBI): domain Eukaryota; kingdom Metazoa; phylum Arthropoda; class Insecta; order Diptera; family Culicidae; genus Anopheles; species Anopheles coluzzii. The sequence goes on along the minus strand of NC_064671.1, from coordinate 50,813,034 downwards.
CCCGTATTCGCGTTGCCGAAAATAGGAGCACAGCTGCCAAAAATAGGACCAAACTGCCGAAAATAGGAACAATACCAGTATTTGCATTTTCACGAATATCTCTAAAAAATACATTTAAATCGGCAAATAAAAAATAGCACAACATAATACGATAGTTTATCGTTCAAACTAATGTCACTTTCATGAAAAGTAATACAAATTGTAAGTGTACGAGCAGTTTTTGTGAAACTGCTGCACTAACCTGCCCAATACTGGTACATTTACCCTATTCAATAGTTGGCAGGGATTCGAAGTTCAACCAGTGAGTTCAGACTGTAGTTGGTTTGATTTTTTACCAGTTATTACTTTTAGTGTACTTTTGATTTTTCTTATTTTTCTTAATCTATAGGCTGCCATTATACAGGATTTTTTTAATTATTACTATCAAAGAACTTAATAGTCATTGCTTCTGAATGATAATGCGGACCTATAATCTGATTTTAAAGGAGTCTGCTGGCCTGCGTATCTGAGTTTCCGTCATCGGATAAATCTTCCTAATTCTTTTATCTTTAAAAAGGCCCGTTCAAAAATCCTGGTAGTTGATCATACCCCGATTCTTGCATCATTTCCAAGTTTAGATCTACTTATATCAAACCAAGTTTTTGGTGTAAGCCTACTTTTGCCAATAATAATGGGGCCCTTCACGATTCTAGTCAGCTTTTTGTATGGAGTTTGACAGTTGGAGGCTGAAATCATGTAAACACCCCATACAAAACCACACAAAACTAGCCTGCAATTTTCAGTCTAGATTATACTAGTCTCAAAGCTAGAATTAGATTCGAGTACCTGCTCGAAAAATGGCAAAACACGGTGTTGTTTACATTTACCCCAAGGTGCATTAACCGTCATGTGTATAACCGCCTACCCGTGTAAGTTTTGCATCTTTATTCCAAAATAACTTTGGATTAAAAAATCGTATCGACTTCAAATTTTAAAAATGTCTCTGTAAACCTCGAATTTTACTAATTTGAACTAAACGTTGAACTTATAAAAGGCACAAAATCGGAAGGCAGAAGAATTAACAGAAGGCTGAAGGTGTTGTCAGTACAACGATCCGTAAACGAATAATCTTTATTTTTGACATTCGGATTATCGCACAGTTGTCGCGGTGATGGTCATATTCCGATCCGGCACTATGGTCTAATTAGGGGTCAAATCTCCAGGGTACTACAGCTCGGCCATCCTAACCAACAAATTGACCTCAATTTATGTGTAAAGATTAGTAATTCAAATTTCGTTAACGGTTTCATACGGCTCACTCCATTTCTTCAACTTGTTTGATTCTAATATGCCATCATATGGCATCTGAGTTATTGGACAGCCCTCAATGTCCCTAATGACATAGCGATCGTTAGGCAATACCTTATGGACTATGTACGGACCTTTATATTTAGGAATCAACTTCTTATTCTGCTGAGTGTTGCTATCAATGTTCCGCATTACTACATAATCTCCAACTTCATATTTAGCTGCTGGTTTATGATTTTTACGAAAATAGGCCTCATTGGTAAGCTGAGATTTAATTATATTTGCCGATGCTTCAGCCCGAATGTCGCTTAAATCATTTAGTGTACTTCCACGACGCTCGTCTAAAAACTCCGTTAGTTCATCAATTAAATGACCCCGTTGTTCAATACCAAACAGGAGAACTGAGGGTGAAAACTTCGTACTGGCGTGCTTTGAATTATTCAACGCATATTCAGCATCCAGTAAATGCAAATTCCAATCATCGTGATCATAAGAGTCCGAAAGTTTGCTGAGTATGGGTCGAAGTACGCGGTTAACCCTTTCGACTTGTCCGTTTGCTTGTGGTGAACCAGTAGCGTTGAGTACATGCTGTACCTCATTTGATCTAAGGAAATTTTCGAACTGGTTGGACGTGAAGCAGGTACCTCGGTCACTAATTATCCGTTTGGGTCGGCTGTAATAGGAAATGTATTGTTTGAGAGCATTGCATACTTCCTGACTTCCAGTGGAACGAGTCGCGTATAGCTTAGTAAATTTCGTAAATGCGTCTATCACAACTAATATATACTTCTTTTTGGATTTCGTAAGAGGTAGTGGTCCCAGGTGATCAATGTGAAGTGTGTCAAAAGGTTGGGGAGCTTTCGGTATACTGTGGATGTTCTGATTATTAGTTCTAGTGGGAGCTGAATATATGATACATTTCAAACAATTCTTAATGAAAGACTCAACTCTATTCCGCATAGAAGGAAACCAATAATGACAGCTAATTTTTGAAATTGTTTTGTCAACCGATAAGTGACCTATTTTCTCATGTGTGTGGCGGATGATATTATCTACCATCTCGCGGGGGACATAAAACTGAAGCTCTTTTGAGGGTGACTCATGATATACGAAACCATCTTGCAAAACATATCCAGGTAAATTTTCCAGTTCTAGTTGGGACCTAATGCTTTCAATAGTAGGATCACGAGATTGGGCTAGCTGTAGTTGGAAGTCAATATCAAGTTCACTTATAGCACCAATTGCTTCAGTCCGGCTCAGAGCATCCACGTGGGCCATAGAGGAACCTGAGCGATGCTGAATAGTATAGTCATAATTCTCGAGGAATAGGGACCACCGGGCAATCTTCGCAGAAGTGTTACGATTTTTCAGCGTTTGTACAAGAGAATTGCAATCCGTGATTATCTTTAAGGGTAATCCATGGACGTACGAGTGGAACCTTTTCAACGCATATATTACGGATAGAGTTTCCAACTCGTAGCTATGAAGTTTTGATTCTTCTTTAGAGGTGGTTTTAGAAAAATATGCTATTGGGTGGAGTTTCCCATCATTCTGTTTTTGGAATAAGACTGCACCGAAACCGAATGAGCTCGCGTCGCAATGCAGCTCCGTCTCATATTTGGGATTAAATATAGCCAAGACAGGAGACTGGACAAGTTTTTGACGAAGGGTTTGAAATGCTTGGATGCAGGAATTATCAAAATCAAATGGCACATCTTTCTGAAGAAGATTTGTAAGAGGTTTAGCTATATGAGAAAATGATGGAACGAACCTACGGAAGTAAGAAAAGAGCCCTAAACATCTTCTTAACTGTTTGACATTAGTAGGCATAGGAAAGTTATATATTGATGTAAGGTGTTTTCCACTAGGTCGTATACCAGAGGCACAGGCTTCGTATCCAAGATATTCCAAATTAGTGTGGGCAAATTTGCATTTATCAATGCGCAGTTCAAGTCCATTTTGTTTAAGTTTCTCGAGAACAGAACTCAACGTCTCAAGATGAGAGTGAAAGTCATTAGAAGCTATTATGATGTCGTCCAAGTAGACAACTAATTTCTCGGAATCTATAAATTCGCGTAATATTGAATTTATGAATCTCTGAAATTCCGCGGGGGCATTTTTAAGCCCAAAAGGCATCTTTAAATATTCATATTGCCCATCAGGTGTTACGAAGGAGGTGTACTTAATTGAGCTTTCATCCATCTTTACCTGATGGAAACCGCTTTTTAAATCAAGCAAACTAAATACACTTTTACCACTCAGGTGTTCGAGGCATGTCTCAATTAACGGTAATGGAAAATTATCCCTTACTGTTATTTTATTCAGGGGCCTGTAATCGACGCACATACGCACTTCACCACTTTTTTTTCTAACTAGCACAAGGGGAGAAGCGTATGGGGAATTACTTGGTTGAATGACTTTATCATTTAACAATTGATTTACTATCTGTCGCACTTGATTCCTCTCCCCATAGGAAAGTCTACGTGGCTTTGCATAAATAGGGGTATCATGAACGAGATTAATTTTCATGGAATACTGAGGATATTCTATATTCTCAATAGGATAGTTAGTGTAGCAATGATCAAATGCGGACAAAATGGCAGCAGACTCTTTAGGCGAAAGTTGCTTCCCGATATCTAATTCAAGGGGGCTGTCAAATATCTCCGACACACAAATGTGGCTAAAAGGATCACCTACATCAAGGGACTTAACAGGTTTTGGTATCTTTTCGAAATCTGAATTACCCTCCGGTTCGCGAGCATAATGTGCGGGAATCATACTTGGATAGTGTGTAAGAAAGATTCTAAATTTTCCTAAGAGGTCACGACCTATTATGAATGGCCAAGGCATACTTCTAGCAGGTAAAATGATAAACGAGTGTGTCACACTAATATTACGAATTATGATCCTGCACTCCACTCGACCTAACGTCGTGAGCATAGTATTTCCTAATCCTCGGTACCCAGAAGGGGTAGGTTGATGCGGAAAGTTACCTGGTACTACATTGTCTGCTATTAGACTTACAGGGCTGCCTGTATCAAAAAGTGATCGTAAAAACGTTTGTTCGCTCCATGTATGTTGGATATTGAAACTAACACATACCGTTTCAATTTCGCTAAGCAGTATTTGGTCCGCAGTTTCCTCATCGAATCCATGGGAACCCAGATGGTGCACCGCAGCAGTCCTAACGGGCTGGAAGTTTCGGCACTCTCGATGTGTATGTCCCATTTGGTGGCATTTAAAACAGGATCCCTTGGGGCGGCGTGGCATTGGGCAAGCGCTTTGATAATGGCCGAATTGAGAACAGTTAAAGCATCTGGCCGGTTCATTATTGTTGTTCTGCGCCCATTGACGCGAGGGGCCAGTGCTGCGGGGTGGAGCTGGGGGTTTAGTGCGTAACGGTGCTGGTGTAGGAGTCACGCCACGAGTTTGACGAAAAGTTTCGTATTTTTTCAGCAGGGTTTTAAGGTGCTCGAGCGATTTTGCAGCGAAACGTATGGATGACGTATTAATAGGATCATCAATTCCGTCAATTATAATATTGACCAAGTCTTCCTCTGGAATGACGGTGCCCGCTATTTGCTGCATTTCCAACACATACCTTGTGATGCTTTCATGTTGCGAGAGATGTCGTGCCCTTAGTTTTTTAAACACTTCTTCTAGTGAAGTTTTTGATGTGAAAGTACTAATAAGGTCAGCTTTCAGTGTCTCATAGGTGCATGCGCCTGAGGTTTTAGCAAAAATGGCGGCGGTGTCGGTGAGCAGGCGGCGCATACAGAAAAATTTCAGCTGGTCGTTTAGTGTGTACAAGCTACATATTTGTTCAAATTCTCGAAACCAGTGCTCCACCCCTACTCCTCCTCTTTCACCACTAAATTTTCCTATGAAGTCTTCAAAGTTGGGTACATACACTGGCAGCGCTGTAGGTAGCGGCAAAGGGAGCGGTGGTGACGATGTTAAAGATGGCGGCACTGGCTGCGCTGTAGGTAAAGGCAGCGGTGGTGGTGATGATGATGATGGTAGCGAAGTCGAAGCGATGTTAGATGACTTCAGCATAGCGATTTTCTGACGAAGTTCGAGCACTTGCAGCTCCTTCTGCAGTGTTTCTAATTCCGTCTCTAACCCGCCAGAATTAGCTGTCTTGACAATTTCTTGCTCGTCATTCATTTGCTTTATCGCCAAATCCCCAGTATCAACACTTTCATGCGTTACTTCGGGCGCAAGCTTTTGTTCGGCTACAACGTGACTTCTAGGAAATAGCTCCTCGTACAACATGCGGATTTGAGCAATCGTAGCGGTTGGAGGCACCGGCACTTTCGCGTTCTCCAGCGCACACAACATATCTTCTTTAGACGGCATGGCACAATCCCACTTCTGAGATGTAAACCTCGAATTTTACTAATTTGAACTAAACGTTGAACTTATAAAAGGCACAAAATCGGAAGGCAGAAGAATTAACAGAAGGCTGAAGGTGTTGTCAGTACAACGATCCGTAAACGAATAATCTTTATTTTTGACATTCGGATTATCGCACAGTTGTCGCGGTGATGGTCATATTCCGATCCGGCACTATGGTCTAATTAGGGGTCAAATCTCCAGGGTACTACACCTCAGAAAATATGTTTTCTACCCATGTGCAAAAAATACCAAAAATGTTAAATTTTTTTTTTTATTATTTAAGTTTAAATACCCTACACATGTACAACCGCCTACCCGTGTAAGCTATACATTTTGTATGGAAGAATTATGTTTTTCGAGGTTAAAAGCTTATATCTTTTGAATTACTAGTTAGAATTGAATGAAAATTGTCTTAGGGTCACAATAATGTTTTATAACATATTGTTATAAAATTAGAATTTAAAAACTCCTATCAATATTTTTTTCAATCAAAAATGTGCTGTAACTCCAACACCCCAACCGGCCTTTTTTTCAAATGTTGTATTACAGTGTAACAATATATCGACATTAACACTGAAATCACCTCTTTTAAAATGATACCAACCACTACAAGCAAACGAAATAGAATTGGCTGAAAGTTAACACACACATTCATACTGTAGTCATAGTGTTACTGCCGAATAGGGATGGGTGTTTTGGAGCGCATCAATGGCTCCGAAGTCGGCTCTGCACCCACGGCTCCAGAACCGGATCCACACCAACAGCTCCGGAGCCGGATTCGCACCAACAGCCCCGAAGTCGGCGACGAATCAATGGCTCCGGCGGTGAATCAACGGCTCCGGACCAACGGCTCTGGACTAACGTTTCAATAGAGACGGCATTGTATGATAGTCTAAAAAACGAATCTATCTTCTTGCAAGTGTAGAAGCTAACACGCGATGTGATTGTTGAACGATGTTCAAAATTTATCGATTTTTTTTACAAAATTCTTTTACAACATTATTTACTAAGCTATTTACGGATCTTTCCCATTGAAACTTTATTGAAAAGGATTTTTTTAGCAATCTGTTAAAACCGACTCCGGAGCCGTGGGTGCGGAGTCGTTGGTGCGGAGCCACTGGAGCGGAGTCAGCTTCGGAGCCGTGGGTGCGGAGCCATGGGGGCGGAGCCGGCTCCGTTGGGTTGGAGTGGAGGAGGTTCCGAAGTTGTCTGGAGCCGGTCGGAGCCGGTTTTTAATAAAAGATGATGAGCATATTTTATAGATCGTCAACATATATTTTTATACAACAAGCAAAACAATTGAAAAATGTATATAACTTTTGAAAGAAACCTAAGTAAAACTTATAAAAAGACTAATCATCCACTTAAAACATGCGGCCTGGCCAGTTATGGTGGTGGAGTTAGAACATATTATTGATTGAAAAAAATCTTGATAAGATAAGATTTTGGTCGTACACAAGACGGTTAAAGAAATCACGTGGTGGAATCTAGAATCAAAGTGTATGTAGTCCAGATGGTCTCATAGCATGTTTTTATAACCAAATTTGAATAGCGGAATTTGGGGCAAGTGTGCCACCTTAAGCATTTCAAGTTATAACTCACTAAAACGTGTTTTTCAAAAGCCAATTTAAATCTCATAACCATTTTACATCTATTTCCGCACTTATAAATGAGTTTCGCTTGAAAAAAGTGCAAACAAAACAGTTTTTGAAGCGTTTTAAAAAGGGTGAAAAAAAACGTTGTTTTTTGGGCTATGGGGCAAGAGTGCCACTCGTATGGGGCAAGACGGCCACCTGGTTAAAACAACCATATTTCTTAGATAATTGGAAATTATTACGTTTGTACCACTAGTGTATGTATTCCTACATGTCTTGAACCCCTTTTCATCACAAACTGTATCGCAATATGGGTTGTTGCTGGTCTGTTTTTCCGGAGTAGAAACCGCTCGTAAAAGCGCACCATACCGCTGAACGCTACAACAATGTTTACATTTTTGACAGCTCGCGCCTATGAAAGATGGTGGCACACTTGCCCCAAATAGAGATGGCTCTTTTGCCCCAAAAGTTGTATCTTTTTTTAAATTGAATTTTTCAGTGACAAAAAGAAAGTTTTTTTTAAGCAATACGGCAAAGCCGTCCCTACTGAATAAAAAAAAAAAGAAAGTTTTTTTCAACTAACCCCACAAAAAAATTCACGTTTCCTCAGCTATACGGTGGTGTAAAAATTTTCTCGGTTGATTGTTCGCATGATTTTTGAGAGCTTATTTGGTTGGATTAAAAAATTATAATATTCTGCTCAATTTTTTAAACTCAATATAAATCAGTTCAAAACAATGGGAAATATCGATTTGTCTATATGAAATTCGGCTCAGTATACTTAGTCATTGGAAAGCAACCAACTGTATACACAATTGATCATTAAACTAAAGTTTTTAAGGAAAAATGCTTGGTGGCACTCTTGCCCCGTATGGCACACTTGCCCCAAATTCCGCTATCACTTTTTGACAAGATGGGTGAAAACTTTTGTTCAAACAAACTTTCTGGAGGCTTGACGAATACATAAAACACTCTTAAAATCTTCATTCAGAAGCAGAAGCGATAAAAATCAGTATTCTAAATTCATACATCTTGGGATAAGCCCACCTGTATGTTATACCCACTTAGATAGTTGCTCGAAAACTGGTATACAATGCAAACAACTGACAGGCTGAAATTTCAGCTTACCAACTTAAAACGGAAAGGCCTCCAATCTTGGATATCTGGTGCCAAATTGATGTGCCCATAGCAGGATATTCAGTCCTACGTATTGGAGGTCCGATCCATACGGGGCTTGAACTTTTGACCATCATCTTCTAAGATTGACCACGGGACCGGCCCAAAATTAATCGATTAGAATTAATGTGTTGAATTGCTATGTTTCATAACCAGGCGAATTAAAATAATTGAGTGTAATTAGTTGTATTTTAGGGGTACTTATTTACAGGGGTTTCCAAGTCAGTTTCGAATGTAAATATTGTTTCACCGCATCCAAGATGTTTTTCTACATTTGTCAAATGGTATATTTGGTTCAAAACAAAATTCCAGTTTCAACACATGATTTTCAACACATAACAAAAAACTGTCAAGCTCAATCCAGCTTGAGTCGTGTTGAAAATCATACTGTAGAAATTAAAAATTATTGTGATGGAAATGAAATGTCAGGTCGATGTGGAACAACATTTTGCCTGCGGTGAATACATGAAATATTGCGGTGAAACAACGCAATACATTTTAATATACATTCGAAACTGAAAACCCTGTAAATGTATTGAAAAAGTGAAAATATATTTGTACTAACACCAACATTTCAACAAATCTAGGAAAAATCTGAATCCCAATCAAGAAATAGAAAGCGCATCCCGTATTTCACCATGGCAACGGAGAAAAGGAGAAGGATGTTAACTTTTGAGGTGTAGTCTATAACAACCACGCTTTCGTTGCTAAGCGCGTGGTTATTATAGACTATGCAATTGCTAAATTTTCCCACGGTGTCAATGCTAAAGCCTAACGCTCCTTGGCGCGTTAAAATGTTTCTATACCAGATTTCCAAAATGAATGAAAAAGTGCTTGCTTCTTATTTGATTGACCTTAATTAAAATTAAATTATTGGTAATGGTATACCTTTTTCAAACATATACATATATGTTTCAGCAAAGCCAAAAAGAACACAGCGATGGAAGATTACAACTTCGAGACATTTTATCTGTTCCGATGCAACGAATTTTAAAATATCATCTATTGTTAGATAAGCTTGTACAAGAAACGGTGCCAGTAAGTTTTTAAAAGTTAAATCAATTTACTTCGTGTTTTATTAACCTCTATATCTATATACTATAACGATTACTTCAGACGCATGACGATTTTAGAGGATTGGAACGGGCCAAAGAAGCGATGGTAGATGTTGCACAGTATTCTAATGAAGTAAAGCGTGATTCTGAACATCTTATAGTGATACAAAAAGTAAAGGTTTGTGTTTCACAATACACGTTTAACTTTATACGTGTTTATATGTTTGGATGTTTTATACGTTTTTCTAACCTCAAATTAAAAATAAATTTTTAATATTTTTGTCATATTAACAACAGGAAAGTATTTCTGATCTGAACCTTCCCAACGGCAACAATCTCGAGCAATATGGACGGTTATTACTTGACGGGGATCTTAATATAAAAGCACACGAAGACCAAAAAATGAAGCATCGATATGCTTTTGTCTTCGAAAAGGTTATGATTCTGGTAAAAAATTCCAATACTAAGATCGGGGTAAGCTTTGATTGAAATGTAAAAAGCATGGCCATTTTTTCACTGAACTAAATTAGAATTAATATTCTCTTCATTTCTACCTATCTTTACAGGAAGCACAATATTCTTTCCGAGAAGCTCACAATTTGTTGGATTACAGGATAGAAATATTAAATTCTCGTCGCACTTTAGGTCGTGATGGTCGTTTGAAGTATTCTCTGCTATTAGCACGCAAAACGCAAGCTACTGCTTTCACGCTTTATATGAAAACTGAAGAAGAACGCGAAAAATGGAAGAGAGCATTTGAAACAGCAATGTAAGTAAATTTTCAAATAGTAAATTTGTATAAAAAAGTAAATAAAAATTATATTTTGGTAATAATTTGATATTTTATGATAACCAAACAATTGACAATAAGTAGTTAATGTACTACTAGTTGTATGAAATATAATCTTTCAGTCCAAGGGAATTTTATAATCATATGCTTAGGACATTTATGCTGTTCATTTTATTGGCATAATTATGCCCATGAGACATAGTTAGTATTATGTTGAACCCCTTGTTATTTTTATTTGAAATTTTCTATAGGGAAACCTTGGAACCCGTAGGATGCAAGAATACTGATCATAAATTTGTTATACACACTTTTGATACGCCTGTCATCTGTCGCCATTGCTCGAAGTTTTTGAAGGGAAAAATACATCAAGGTTATCGATGCAAAGTATGTGAAATAGTAGTACACAGAGGTTGTATTTCGTCAACTGGTCGATGCAAGCAATTGCAACAAACACCGCCGCCGGTATGTGACCGATTGCTTTCGGAGTTCAACTGGTTTGTTGGTACAATGAATCGAGATTCAGCTACCCAGCGTCTAGAAAACAAAAAGATTGGAACCTATCTGCTACGTGTCCGTCCGCAAGGTGCCTCTCATGAAAGTGAAACAATATATGCGCTTAGCCTGAAGTAAGTAATATTATACTTTCTGCTCTCACTATCGATGTCCAATATAATATACAGGCGGTCCTCGAGATACACAGTTAATGGGGACCGAAAACGGCAGCAAAATATCGCGTATCTTGAATTTTCGCGTAAGTCGAATCTCGGGATTTCCAGCCAAAATGTCACAAATTTTCCTATAATTTCGTAAGTAGGGGGTTGTTTTAGCCTCTTGTTAAATTATTTGATATGATTCTGACTGAATAAATCTTTTGAAATGGACAATGGATGTGTCAAATCAGTGCAATTTGCTCAAAGAATTGTCAAATTTAGAAAACCGCGTATCTCTGAATCGGCATATAAAAGATACCGTGTATCTTCTCGGGGACCGCCTGTAACTGCAAAAACTAGGATTAAAAACAATATGTTTATCTTTGGTAATAAATTAAAAAAAAGTTAAGTAAACTTCTTATTTTTCTTTGAACCCCCTCTTAATTGTGTTCAACAAGAAATATAGACTTTCTCTATAGTATGAAGACCCTGATCCTCTTGCTCAGCCTTGCTATTGGGCCGAATGTCTCTATATTGTGTTGCAAAACATATTGTGTTTGTTACAAATGAAAACCCTGTAAAAACGGTGTACAGTGACAGATTTTAAACAATAATCGATCTGTACAGTATATCAGTATGTACAGTCCAAGTATATCACAATTTGTTCAAAAATGACTTTTTGACCCCGGTTTTTTCGAGGTCGCACCATAGTGTGCTCTCGAGAGTCTCCAATGCGGCCCGTGATGCTTTTTGTAAAGATTCGAAAGAATTATCTTTTTTGTTGAGTAACTCAATCGGAATTTTAACATCTACTTTTAAAAAATCGAAAATCAAGCTCCAATAAAAGAATGCTGTGTCTAAATTTGATGTATTTAGTTAGTATTTTCCGTTCATTTAACGTTCATCCATTAGCTAAAGGTAACGATAAAATCTGAGGGCCACGTTATTTGCGAAGCGATGCGACCCGCGAACTGAAAAGTTTAGAGACCCCTGTTCAAATTAACTGACGTAGCTTATGATTGTACAGAAGTGTAAGGTAATCCGGAGCGGAGTCATGTATCAACTCCTACTACGGTGCGCAAAATATGACTCCGACTTCGGATCATAACTGGATTCGACTCTGGATCAGTCCGGATCAATCCGGAACAATTCGGATCAGTCTGGATCAGTCTGAATCAAACCGGATTAGTCTGGAACAATCCGTATAAGTTCGGGTCAGAACGTTCAGTCCCGATCAGTCCGGATCAGTCCGGATCAGTCCAGGTCAGTCCGGAACAATTCGGATGAGTTCTGGTCAGTCCGGATCAATTTGTATCAGTCCGGATCAATTTGGATAAGTCCGGATCAGTCCGGATTAGTCCGGATTAGTCCGGAAGAGTCGATGAGTCGGAACGAGTCCTGTAGAGTTTGGTAGAATCCGGGCGAGTAGAGTTTAGGTTGACGTTGCAATTGCTAATTTCCGAAATGACTGTCCATTGTCGTTTAGACAATTCTTGATGAGTTCATTGACTTTCAAATAAGGCATCAAATATGTACGTAATAGTGTAACAATTTTCTTTCTTGCAATAATATTTACCTTTTCCGCCAGATTTAAAAAAAAAATATCTTGTACTTCCCGCATGCTTCCCAAAAACTCAGTAAAAATTAAAAAAAAACTTACTGCTTTTGTACCGCCAACCGAAACTACTCGTCCGGACTCGACCAGACGCATTCGGATGCTTCCATATCCATCCGAACTGATGTGGACTGATCCGGACTCGGAGTCGATGAGTTCGAAGTTTTTCTCGTGTACAATTATCATATCATCATCATCATCATCATCATCATCATCATCATCAAGATATCATACAGTACTTTTCAGACGAGGAAGATATTTTATCATGTCGCGAATAATATTTTCTATTTATTTTCAGAACCGATAAGAAAATAATCAAGCATATGAAAATTTATCAGAAAAAAGAGCACCAGAATGTGTTTTATTATCTTTCGACAAGAAGATACTTTAAAACTATAATAGAACTGGTTTCTTTTTATGAAAGGAACGATTTGGGCGAAAATTTTGCTGGGTAAAAGACTGATTAGAATTTGTTTTTAATGTTTTCAACTAGTTCAATAAAAATAATTATGAATTGCAGCCTAAATCAACTTCTCCAATGGCCTTTTAAAGAGGAAATTGTTGTAGCCATCTATGATTTTGCACCCAATGAGCTCAATCAACTACCAATGCGCCAGGGATGTCAGGTGATTGTAATTGGAAAAGAAGGAGACAGTAAAGGCTGGTGGCGTGGCAAAACATTAGAAAAGGTATTACAGAACACAATGTTTTTTTTAATTAATATATTATTACAAATCATGTGTCTATTTAACTGCAAAATTATACGCATGATTGCATTCTTTTATTTTGTTCATATTTTTAGGTTGGATTTTTCCCCAAAGAGTATGTACGGCCAGCAGTAATCGGTGAAGTATAAATGATCAATTCGTAACATCCTGAACACAATCCACTCATATAAAGAATGAGATAATTGAGATGCTGTCATGTATTAAAGTTAGTGAGTTCGTTAATCAAATACAGGACCTGTTCTTTTTTTTTAATTACAAGGTTTGGCAGATGGATAAAGCAACATTCAATGCGACAACGAGTCTGATTCGAACTTATCTTATATCTTATAATTCGAATTATAATGATGCCATTAAAAAAAGGTTAACTAGGAAGTGATATTCCACGTATGGTTGTCAGTTTTTCAGGAAAGCTAAGTGAAAAACGATTTTACGTGTTTTCATCATAATAAAACAGAATAACAAAGGGTAGATGATTTAAAATGTGTTTAAAAAGTTTAACAGATTTAAAAAAATGTGAAACATTGCATAAACTAGTATTACGTATGTATGTGCTTTGAATGTTTGATGTGCAAGCAATGTTTTGTAAAAGCATGTTATGAAAAAAACAATAATCGAACAAAAAATCGAATATCTAAATATCAGCTAGGTGTTACGCGCTAAGAAACGTAAATAATAAATAAAGCAACAACGATTAAAAGATATAACATATTAGGAGGCATACAAATGCTGATTGTTTTATAAATAAATTGTGTCTATGTGGAACGTTTCACGTACCAAAATATTATCTGTTGGTATTGCGTTGTATTTTATGCCGGCCCAGGGTTTCGACTTCCCCCAATCCCAATTCCAATCCCAATCCCAATCCCAATCCCAATCCCAATCCCAATCCCAATCCCAATCCCAATCCCAATCCCAATCCCAATCCCAATCCCAATCCCAATCCCAATCCCAATCCCAATCCCAATCCCAATCCCAATCCCAATCCCAATCCCAATCCCAATCCCAATCCCAATCCCAATCCCAATCCCAATCCCAATCCCAATCCCAATCCCAATCCCAATCCCAATCCCAATCCCAATCCCAATCCCAATCCCAATCCCAATCCCAATCCCAATCCCAATCCCAATCCCAATCCCAATCCCAATCCCAATCCCAATCCCAATTCAATCCCAAAGGAATATCTAGCATTATAATGGTCGGCGTACGTCGACTGCACCCCCCAAGCGAATTAAAATATCACTTTTCGGCTGTGTTTTCGATGGACATTTCGTACACGATTTGACAAACGAAACAGTGTACGAGATTCAGACTTTTTTCGGCACTTAACCACAACCGCGTGCAATGGCATACAGGCGGTCCCCGAGATACACGGTTAATGGGGACCGAAAACGGCCGCAAAATACCGCGTATCTCGAATTTCCGCGTAAGGCGAATCTCGTGATTTCCAGCTAAAATATCACAAATTTTCGTGTAATTTTGCAAGTAGGGGGCGGTTTTAGTCACTTTATGAGTTATTTGATATGATTCTGACTGAATATAACTGTTTTAAACCTTTTGAAATAGTTTTGAACATTCGATCAAAACGGAAATTATTTGGCAATTTGCAATTGATGTGTCAAATCAGTACAATTTGCTCAAAGAATTGTCAAATTTAGAAAACCGCGTATCTCCGAATCCGCGTATAAGAGGTACCGTGTATCTCGGGGACCGCCTGTATTTGCTATCTTCATTGCACGTCTAGCGTTAGACATTTTGAGGTTAAATAGTTTTTACATTGTTGGTGTTTATATGAATGATACGATACCAAAGAACACAACTGATTTAAATGCAAACTAAACATAATAGTCAAAAAGAAATACACATAACCTGCTTCAACGCTTGGCTTGGAGAGCGAAATGGTTCGAATGGAAGAACCACACATACAGTCATATATTGTTTGTCAAATTATGAGAGTGTATGAGTTATCGTCCGAAAATTTCCGCTTGGGCCAGAACTAACCTGGTAATGCGGTTTTGTAACCGTTGAAGCCTTTTAATTTGCCCCTTGTTGCCAAGAAATAGAATAGACGAGCAAAAGTCAAAGTGTGGCGATACCAATGTTTTGTAGAGGTGAATTTTCCCAAAGAAGTCAAGATCACACTTCTTTGCCACTTTAGTGATAACCCAGTCAATGTGAGCGTTAACCTGTCACCTAAGATTACCCCTAGGTATTTAGCCTGTTCAACTCTTTCGATTCATTCAGAATTTATTACGATAGAGGGAGGTTCGTCCAGTACACCCACAGACATCATCAGTTTTGTTAATGTTTAATGCCAGCTTTTTGAACTTTAGTGGAACATGCACTGCACATGCACTTCTGTCCAGAGCTTTTAAATTGATATTAATCAGAGACTCAGGTACAGTTTCCAATGAACGATCGATGACGACTGATAGTTCATTTTGCGAAATTGAAATGTGATCGAACGCGCGCGAGGCGGTCGAGCACCGTTTTTAGCGGGGAGTCAGTTTTAACTGACATGAGCCGGGTTGAACGAACTGTTCGAAGCGGACTGATTGCCCGCGTACAGACGTCGCCCACGGGTCTGCCCATGCCCGAATGCAGAGCCGATAGCATGCGATTATATCTTCTCATACTTCTCACGATTTTGTATGACTTCGGTTGTTTTGGACCTCACGTGTGGATGCTTGCATTGAACCCGGCATTTGATCGTCATCGAAACCCGGAAGGAATTTCCCTCACTCGAAATGTTGGTGTTGAGAAGCCTTACCTTGGGTAGGGGAACATAATTTAACTCTTGAAATAAGTTGGTACACGAACTTTTAGAAAGCGTAACGTCCTATCTTGGAAGTCCGAACGAATCTTACCTGCCATGATCGGAATTGGTTTTATTTATACTCAAAATAAGTTATGGGTTTCGTTGTACATTTGGTTTTTCAATGTGTTTTTTTTGTAAACTAGTTAATTTGATTTTTCGTAACAGAACCTTAGACCAGGGGTTTCCAAATTACGGCCCACGGGCCGCATGCGGCCCTCAAGAGCCTGTAATGCGGCCCGTAATGGCTTTGTAAATGTTAAAATAAATAGCTTTTTTTTTTGACTAATCATTCAAAACATGATTTTAGTTCAATAAAAGAAAGGAGTAGACACTTGAACATGAAAGCAGTTAGTATTTTCTAATCAAAATAAGATTTGAACTTTCATTCATTCTAACGGTAACGCCATAATGGTCCTCAACAAAGTTATTTGTGAAGCAATGGAGTCCGCCAACTGAAAAGATTGGAGACCCCTGCCTTAGACGTATTTACTGACTGCAGGACACATTTAACCCTGTCACTGGTAACCAAAATGTTGTGTCCGCACAAATGAAACAAGAGACGGTGTGTACGGCACAAACAGAATATATATTTTATCACTACTCTTTGGTATTATTGTATTACACGTATATAAATAACAACGCATACACACACACGCAATGCGGGGAGAGGACGACTGGTCCTTCTCGCGCCGCGATCCTCACTGAGGACGTCACAGGTTGACAGCCTTGCTGTCAACAGTGAGCCCTCAGGATGAGGCAGCGGTCTGTCCACAACATCTCCCCGTTTTAATTAGGCCGGTACGGCTTAAGCCGACGCAGCGGTTTTAATGTACTTAAAACCGGAGTGGCAAGCGTACGGCTCAAGTGGCGCTGTGTAAAACGGGGGAGAGTGCTGAACGGCCTCCGTGCCTAACGCTCGAACGGGATGAGCGTTGCGGGCTGCAACAGGGGGCAGCCGATGTGCTGCGCTCGCTCGTTCCCTTGCAGCCGCTGTGGTGTTGTTGTTGATGGTGCAACAGTAGCGGATAATCCTGCCGCTGTCGATGACTGTTGCACCTGACGCCGATGATGATGAGGCAGCTCTCCCGGATGCTGCTGCCGATGGGGCGTCACTGTGCGGCTGAGCAGGGGGCGGCCGTGGTGCCGCGCGCGCTTTGACCGCTCAGCCGGAACCGCTGCACAGGGGCGACCGTGATGTCGCTGCCGGTGAACTGCTGTGGAGGGCGCGCTGGATGATGATGACGTTGACGATGATGATGAGGGTACACAGGGGGCGACCGTGATGCCGCGCACGACGACTGTGACCCGGGACACATACGATGTTGCTGCACAGGGGCGACAGTGGTGCCGCCGTCGAGATGCACCTGTGCAGCTGGAGCGCCGGCGATGAAGATGGACAGGGGGCAGCCGATATGCCTCAGCACTGTGCCTGCTCACCGGGCTCGACGATGATGCTGGTGCAGCAAGGGCGGCCGTGATGCCGCGCACGACAATACTGCACCAGTGTGTCCGATGACGCTGCAGCGGACGGCGGTGATGCCGTGTGTCGTCGCTCCAAGGCGGAATATCCCCTCGCCTTGGCCGGAATACGCTGCAGCGGAGTGAGGATCCTCTTCGGGGCTTCGCGCAAGCCCGAGCGTGCCCATCCTGCGCGATGGCGGTTGCGCGATGGTGGAACCGCGATGGTCGTCTCGGTGCTGCGTCGGTTCGTTGTAGGATCCCCCCCTACGCGAGGAGGATCCCATCCTCGTCGCCACTGTTGTGTCCGCACAAATGAAACAAGAGACGGTGTGTACGGCACAAACAGAATATATATTTTATCACTACTCTTTGGTATTATTGTATTACACGTATATAAATAACAACGCATACACACACACGCAATGCGGGGAGAGGACGACTGGTCCTTCTCGCGCCGCGATCCTCACTGAGGACGTCACAGGTTGACAGCCTTGCTGTCAACAGTGAGCCCTCAGGATGAGGCAGCGGTCTGTCCACAACACAAAACAACATCATATTCTAGGCAACCGGGCTGCCCTGGTAGCCAGCTACTTTGGAAGCTTATAACTTTTGAATGCGCAATCCAATATCGATGCAATATTGAAAATTAACCAAACTAGTGCAGTTTCTATAACTGTGCATAGATTGGTTCAACTCGCTACCTTTTTTAGTTATAGCTTTTCAAAGTTGACAGATTTTTTTGAAAAAAAAAATTACAAAATATAAAACATACACAACATAACACAACATACAACATTGTTCAGTACTTTACAAAATTTTCACAGTAAAATGACTCTAGTAGTTTAAGCAGCTAATTTTGGCATGCTAAAGATCCCTGCTTGAATTCGCCTTTTTTAGTAGATGAACAATATCAAAGTTCCAGATGGGTCTTTCAAATAGCGTTCAAGCAGCTTCCTTTTGCCCCAACGCCAAGGATTATTTTTCTTTGTGTTTTATTTTCAAGCAAGCGACTTCGATGAAATAAACAACAAGATTTGTTTCGTTTAAGCACATTAGTATATTTTTTAATCCTTTTGTTGTACAATAATAAATAAAATATAAATGACACACACACAATCAACACTTTAAAACCCACAAGTGCGGAGGCCGCGCACCAGCCGCACCGAGCGCCCCTGCCGAGAGCTCCTGCTCGATCGGCTCGCAAACACACTCTAATTGTGCGCTCGGCACACACTAAGCCTTGCGCTGCTTAGTGTGTGCGACAGTGTGCGTGACACACTGTCGTCCCCCTGGACGTTGACCGGTGGCAGCGCAACTGCCACGGCAGGTCCAGGGGTCGGCACGGCTGCCCACAACACCTTTGTATTGATGAATTACATAAAATTTCACATAATTTACTGTACAATCAACATCACTTCACTCAATTGTCAGACACTTTGACAAGAGCCACCTTGTACCGATGTCATGCATTAAAAAGCTACAAAGTTTCACCAAGTTCGGTACACATTCTTAAAAATCCTTAAAGTTCCATCGTCAACCCTACAGATAGTACTAATCAGCCGCAAAGTTCCAAAGAGTATCGTGTGTTTCTTAAAAAGCTGTATGGTTCCACCAAGTACCGTTTCATCTCTTAAACACCCACAAAATATGACATCGGAACGATTTTTCGTTAAACAGCTTCAAATCAGCTATGGAGGTCGAGCTGGCTATTTGGGATTGATCTTCTTCTTCTATTTGGCGTAACGTCCTACGCGGACATGCTGGCCTATACAGGCTTTCGAGACTTTATTCATTACCGTGCAGCCTTGCTCCGGCGAGACGGTCCATTCTAGGTTTGAACCCATATCGGGCGTGTTATTGAGTCGTTCGAGTTGACGACTGTACCACGGGACCACCCCTCGTGGCATTGATACTCAATCCAATTCTTGCTGCTTCGCGTGTACGCCTCATACACCTTCGCCGTTGTCCTGTCGATGATGTCGATGTCATCCGCGAAGCCAAGAAATAGGAAAGATCGGTAGAGGATCGTGCCACGGATGTCGTTGTCTAGCCACATGCTTCAAATGACACATTCAAGGGCGATATTGAAGAGTAGATAGTACCCTGTGCGATTCGAACGATTCCGACATCAAGTTCGATACTCTCTCCTTGGATTGCACTTTGTTCATGGTGACTTCTTACATCCGGATCGACTTCCCAGGTAAGTAGTTCTATAGCTCATTCCGGGCTATGATTTTGTAGGCCGCCTGAAGTCGATAAACGGGTTATGTGTAGGGATCTGACATTCTCGACACTTCTGGAGAATCGGTCCAAGAGTGAACATTTGATCAGTGGTGGATTTGCCTCCAACAAATAGTTGTTTGGTAGCCGACGAAATTTATAGCAAAGGACGCAAGTCTGCAGAACAGGATCTGAGACAGGATCTTATACTTACTTACTTACTAAATTATACAGCGCTACAACCGCTTTGCGGTCTTGGCCTGCCTCAGGAGTGTCCGAAATTGCTCACGGTCTCGTGCCTTCGTCTGCCAGTCCGTTATCCCGGCCTTAATGGCGGACGCCTCCACGCCATCTTGCCACCTCAAGGTGGGCCTACCACGCCTCCTCTGTCCTTGTAGACGGCCTAAAAAGACTTTACGGGCTGGGGCGTCCGTTTCCATGCGTACAACATGCCCAGCCCACCGGAGCCTGGCGAGCTTTATACGCTATACTACAGTGAGGTCGCCGTACATCTCATATAGCTCGTATAGCATTATAGCGGCTCCTCCATTGTCCTTCTACCCATACTGGGCCAAGTATCCTTCTGAACATCTTCCTCTCGATCGCGGCTAAGAGGGTTTCGTCAGATTTGGACAGTTTCCATGTCTCAGAGGCGTATGTGAGTACCGGTACTATATAGGTACTATATAGTCCCAGCTTCGTCCGTCGCGACAGGTTCTTTGAGGTGAACTGATTTTTCAGGCTGTAGAATGACCGGTTGGCAGCCAGCATCCTTGCGCGCAACTCAGCTTCCATGCTATTGTCGTTGCTGACATTTGACCCGAGATAGGTGAATTGTGGGACGACTTCAAAAGTGCGTTCACCTATCTGCACGTCACGCCTACGTAGATTCTGATTATTTATTGGTAGGCTTGCTAATGGGGACAGAAGGGACAGCCGCACACACACACACTCGGCGATGTTTGATTCGTCGGGCAGCTGGCCCAGGGAGCGCCGGCAATAGAAAGGTCCCGGCCCAAGTGACATTTTCGAGCAGATTGTTAGCGTTTTTCGAGTTGCTGGAAGCTTAAAGAGCAGGCTTAAAACTGGCTTAAAGAGTAACCCAAGTGACATTTTCGAGTAGATTTTTTCGTTTTTCGAGCTGCTGGAAGCTTAAAGAGCAGGCTTAAATTTAGCTTAAAGAGCTGGCGATATCAACGACTTTAAGCTTATTATAACAGTTGAAACGTCAGAAGCGTTTTCGCTGGTGCCATTTTGAGAATTGTCATCACGTTGTGCAAAAGCTACCGGTCCAAAACAAAACATGTGTACAGGCGTCCCCCGAGATACGACTGTACAGTAGAACGTCGATTATCCGGGGACGGATTAACCGGCGGGCGGCTTAACCGTGCGCATAAATCAGACAGCTATTCATACGTACGGCGAAAGTTTGCAGCGATAGTCAATTCGGTAACCAGTTTCTTGTGCAGCTCTGTAGTGTCTAGGGGTATTTTCGAAATTCATTTTTGTTCATGAACAGTTGTTAAACCTACAGTTATTGATTAAAATAATATTCTACTAACGATTAATCGATTGATTCTAGGTGAATTAATAATAAAACTAGTGAATTTGATATGTTTTATATGCGTTTGACATTTCTTGGACCATTATCCGTGCAAATCGATTAACCGGCAACCGTCCGGTCCTGAGCTGCCCGGATAATCGACGCTCTACTGTATATGGGACCGAAAAATGGCCCAAAGCAAGGCGTAAGTCGAAAAAGTCGTATGTCGAATATCTGTCAATGTTTAGTTTATAACCGAAGTTGAATAGGCGAAATCTATGATATAGTGATTTTTATTCGAAACAATGTTTAATAATGTATTAATTTAACACCAAAAGTCGTTTACACGATATAGATATTCAAGGCCGTGAAGTTGTGGAATCTATGGAAATGTGTTTGTAACGGTTATCAGCACAGAAATTCAAAAAAATAGATCAATTTCAAAATCAAATCAAAATCGTCGTACAGTGGAGCGCCGTTTATCCGGGCTTCTCTGGACCAAGGATAATGTAATTAGAAGGTTGATTTTTATCGCTTTTGCTGGGCGACATTGTGGGGGACATCTGTCACTCTCTGCATACAAATTTCATTACCCCGCACCAGCCCTCCCTTATTTTCATATCGGAGCCCCCGGATGAGAAATGTCAAGTCGAGAAATGTCATTTTGCTCTGAACAACTTCACCTTGTCATTTATAACACCTTGCTCTGGACTTGACTTCGCCCGGATAAGCGAATAACACGGATATTGGGTCAAATGATATATTTTATCACCAATTCCTGGTTATTTTTTGGAAATTTTTCTTATTTTTTGATAAGTTTTCATTAACTTCATGTTTTTCGAAAAAGAATTTTTAAAATTTGCTATGAATTATAGTGTTTTTGTTATGACAATGTGCTCTTATAACCGCTTTTTTAAATATCCTCCTCATAACCCAATGTCACTTTTGTATTGAACTGTCATTTCTCAACAGCACGGATAAACGGAAAGCCGGATAAAAGGTACCCGGATAAACGGCGCTCCACTGTATCTGCTAATCGTCGTAATTCGAGGGGGTCGTAACTCGGGGGACGCCTGTACTTTTCAATCCGTATCAAACAAAAAGTTTATTGTAAAACACTCTTTCACTTTTTTTTGTTGGTCCGTGCGCTTCCCTGCTATTCTGATACTCCTGGATAGATCGTTTATTTCTTCTTACTCAGTGTTTTGATTGTTGTACACCGAGGACGAAACTGCAAGCTTCCTGTTTGCCCGGCTTTTACCGAAGTTATGACATAAACTTCAACGCTTCAACACATCGTTGTTCACCCACACACCCATGTTTTCAAGCGTTTGTATGAGGCAATGGGTTAAATCGAACAGTTCAAGGGGAGTTTAAGCTAAAAATGTGGAACAGTTGTCACATGGGGGGCCATCTGCGGCGACGCTAGGTGTCGTCGGGCTCCAGCCCAAGGAGCGCCGGCAGTGTAAGGGGCGAAGTGTCATTCTGCCTAGCTGCTGGGCCATCATTGTTGACGCGAGAGGTCACTGAGTTGCTGCCGCTGTGTTCGACGGTGAGGGGGCGAGATACAATGCCCCGCTGCAGCCGTCGTAGACCAGTAAGAGGGGGCGAGGTCAAATGCCGCCCCGCTGCAGCAATAGTGTCAACGAAGAGGGGGCGAGGTCCCATGCCGCCCCGCTGCTGCCGTTGTGTTGACGGAGAGGTGGCGAGGTCCCATCCCGCCCCGCTGCAGCCGTTGTGTCGACGGATAGGGGGCGGAATCCATGCCGCCTCGCTGCTGTCGTTATGTTTGACGAAGAGGAGGGCGAGGTTCCATGCCGCCCCGCTGCAGCCGCTGCCCAAGCAAGTGAAAATGTCACTTTTCGGCTGTTTTTTCGACAAACATTTCGTGCACGATTTGACAAACGAAACAGTGTACGAGATTCAGACTTTTTTCGGCACATAACCTCAACTGAGGCGCAAAACTTCAAACGAAGCGTTACAGCTAAAAATGAAGCGGCAAAAAAAAGAGAGAGAATGCAAAAAAACGCTTCAGGTGCTTGTGCTGTGCGCAGCTTTGTTTTTTGCTCGTACACACTCTTCTCCATCCGCCCCCTCCCCTCTTCATTTTACGTATATACATCGTTGGTGGTAATGTAGTGTGTGGGTTGAGACATTATGACAATCTGTTCTCCACAGTTCTGCGCACACGGTTTTATTTACTTGGTGTTCGTTCTGTGGAAAGATAGGCCGGCAGAATCAAGATTTAATGTTAGGTTTATATAGTGTCAATTTTACTTACCGTCGATTTGTATCCGTCGTCCTAGCAAGTGAGCTAAATGATAAGGATAAGTTTTGTTATTTTAAGTTAGGTTTTATGATATTAGGGTCAAGTGATAAAGATACATACAACAATAGCTTGGTTGAACGCAGATTTTCTCAGGAAATGTTTTTGCTGTCACAGATCTGCGTGTTGAAATATTTCCTGTGTAGTTGGTTATAAATTTTGCATTATATGATTGATGATTCATTTAATTTAAGCATATTGTTTCGATAGCTCTTATTTCGATGAATTCTTTATTGCTACTAAAATTTCATAGGTTTTAATATGTGATCTTTAATGTCTCTATACTGCCGAAGTTCTTCTCTCCACAGCCGAAGCTATCCTCTCCACAGTTCATTCTCTATTCTAGAAACTCTCCAAATTCCCGTTAAACATTTTCAACCTGCTTCCCCAAGATTATGCGTAACACATATTGATCAAAAACCTCGCAGCTGGACGTGTTTTGCGATGGATAAATAAACGACATAAAATCTTCAACGAATTCTGTTATATCTGAGCTACACTTCTGGCAGCACTGGAGCTGTCATACGCTATTCCCCATACACACCGTGGTATGAACAACTACCTTCTATACACACCGTGGTATGAATAGCTAGATTCTATATACACTGCGATCGCTTCCGCTACCGTTCTACGACACTTGAAGAAGAGAAGCCGAACTACAAGCACTACAGGACTACAAATATATTTAGATAGAGATAAAACAGTTCGGTTGTACAATTTACTTAATTACGGTTCCGCCCCATCTACAACAATTTGGCGACGAGCAGTACGAAGCTACGTGAATGTGCTAGGCGCAATACATATACAAACAAGTTGCTGCATCGTGAATTTGGCTGTCTACTGCGTAATTTTACATCACAATGGCGCTTCCTAACCCGGTTGTCGACGATCCGGCAGTCGCCAGTCCCGCTTTGCCTGCTGTGAGTGGTGCTGCGGTACCAGTTACATTTCATTTCGAGCCATTCAATCCTGCTTCATCGAAATTTGACCGATGGTTAAATCGACTACAAATTTCATTCCGAATTTACCACGTGCGTGAAGCCGATAAACGCGATTTTCTGCTACACTACATGGGCGGCCCTACATACGATGTGCTGTGCAATAAGCTGAAAAATGCTGAGCCACATACAAAAACGTACGACGAGATTGTAGCTCTACTGAAGGAACATTACAGTCCTACTCCTTTGGAAATACTGGAGAATTTCAAGTTCGCGAGCCGTAAACAGCTAGAGCAAAAAACTCTAAGCGATTACCTGATGCATTTGGAGAAGCTCGCCCAAACATGCAATTTCGGGGACTACATGGACAAGGCCCTCCGGAACCAGGTCGTTTTTGGCATCCAGAACCGTGTGATACAGTCTCGATTGCTGGAAGTGCGCGACTTAACCTTGACAAAGGCAAAGGAGATCGCATTCGGAATGGAAATGTCTCATCGTGGAACCGATGAAATGCACAACTCACGTAAAAAAAGTGAGGTTCAGCACATCGAGCATGGAGCAAAAAAAACTAAAAAAAGTTTCCAGTCATCGAGCCAAGCCAGTTCCAGTCAAAGTTCCGGTCGCCTGTCGAACAAGCAGAATGGTGGAAATAAACGATGTTATCGTTGCGGGGATCCTGACCACTACGCAGACAAATGCAAACATAAAGCTACGATCTGCAAATACTGCAAGAAAGCGGGGCATCTTGAGAGGATGTGTCTCACCAAGACCAACGAGAAGGGGACGGATGACGCACATCACCTGGAGGAGCAGCCGTGTGTTATGAAGGATGTGTTACACCTGAACGCGATCCAAGGTATTGCTGGTAAGTTTTTGTTGAGTCTGTGGATAAATCAAAAACAGCTAACGTTCGAGGTCGACACTGGTTCGCCCGTATCCTTAATCAACCTACAAGACAAACGAAAATACTTTAACAATTTTGACATTTCCCCTACTAACATTCGACTCGTGAGTTACTGCGATAATGACATTGGTGTGCTTGGGAAAATAACGGTAAAAGTAGTTGCAAATGGTGAGGAATTTACATTGCCTCTACATGTCGCAGAATCTAGTAGACATCCGTTGTTAGGGCGTGATTGGCTACTTGCTTTGAATTTGGATTTCAATCGTGTATTCCAACCAGGTACACATTCAGTTTCCTACTGTAGTGGCAAAAATCAGTCTACCACTAATGCATTGAATAACTTACTTACAAAATTTTCACGTGTCTTTGATGAACGTGTTGGTAAAATTGATGGAATACAAGCTACACTTACTGTTAGGAAAAATACAAAACCGGTATACATAAAAGCTAGGCCAGTGGCATTTGCAGTGCGCAGCACGGTTGATAAGGAAATTGATCATTTCGTGAAAGAAGGCATATGGGAAAAAGTGGACCACTCAGAGTGGGCTACACCTGTTGTTGCTGTTAGGAAAGCCGGAGGCAAAGTGCGGTTGTGCGGCGATTACAAAATTACTCTTAACCCAAACTTACTGGTGGATGAACATCCTCTTCCGACGGTCGAAGAACTTTTTGCTACTGTTGCGGGAGGGGAGACATTCTCAAAATTGGACCTTTCGCAAGCTTACTTACAACTCGAAGTTCGACCCGAGGATAGGGACTTATTTACATTGAGCACTCATAGAGGCTTGTTTCGTCCCACTCGACTCATGTATGGAGTTGCTTCCGCACCTGCAATTTTTCAACGTCTGATGGAGGAAATTTTGCAGGGCATACCTGGCGTTACTGTCTTCATTGATGACATTCGCGTTACTGGTTCTGATACAAAAATGCATTTACTTAGACTTGAGGAAGTACTTAACAGATTAGATAAATATGGATTGCGTGTCAATAGAGAAAAGTGTGACTTTTTCTCTGATCGAATTGAGTACTGCGGGTACATGGTGGACAAGCAAGGAATCCACAAACTCCGCGAAAAGATTGATGCAATACAAAACATGCCTATTCCTAAAAATAAGGAGTACGGCAAGTACGGTCTTTTGTTGGACTCATTAACTACTATGGTAGATTTTTCCCTAAACTCAGTACTATTTTGTACCCACTGAATAATTTACTTAAAGATGATGTTCCATTTGTGTGGAGTGCTGATTGTGATAAATCGTTTACATTGGTAAAAAGGGAGATGCAATCCGATAGGTTTTTAGTACATTATGACCCGTCACTTCCGGTAATTTTAGATACTGACGCGTCCCCATACGGGGTTGGGGCAGTTCTTAGTCATCAGTATCCTGATGGAACTGAACGGCCATTACAGTACGCATCTCAGACCCTTACTCGAACGCAACAAAAATATTCTCAGATCGATAAGGAAGCCTACTCGATCATTTTTGGTGTTCGCAAGTTTCATCAATACCTTTACGGTCGCAAATTTATTCTGGTAACAGACAATAAACCTATCAGCCAAATCTTTTCGGAATCTAAAGGACTTCCTACTATGTCCGCAATGCGCATGCAGCATTACGCAGCATTCCTACAGGCGTTCGATTATAAGATTCGACATCGCCGTTCGTCGGAACATTTCAATGCCGATGCTATGTCTCGCCTACCGGTTTCAACTACTGACCCTGAATCGGAAATTGAAGAACCGGAGGTAGTCGAGGTAAATGCAATACAAACACTCCCACTGACTGTAGATGAATTGAGTGCAGCTACCCTAGCGGATGTGAATGTTCGCGAATTGCTACGTGCCCTAAGAACTGGAAACTCAGTTGAAGGGAAACATAGATTTGGTGTGAATCAGGAAGAATTCAACTTACATAAAGATTGCTTGATGCGTGGTAGCCGAGTATACATACCACCTGCATTGCGAAGAAAGGTGCTTGAAGAACTCCATTCAACACATTTCGGTATAACACGAATCAAATCACTTGCTCGGAGTTATTGTTGGTGGGAAGGCATAGACAGAGACATCGAAAACCTGGTCAACGATTGTGCTTCCTGTCAGGCTGCAAAGGCTAATCCTCCCAAAGTCACTTTTCATTGTTGGGAAACACCTACGGAACCGTTTCAGCGTGTTCATGCGGACTATGCTGGCCCATTCATGGGACTTTACTACCTCATATTAATTGACGCATACTCGAAGTGGCCTATGGTCTACGTTGTGAAAAACATGACTACGGAAACGACAATTCGTTTGTGCCGGGAGTTTTTCAGTACTTATGGATTACCTTCTGTCTTTGTGAGTGACAACGGTCCTCAATTTACCTCTACTGAATTTTCAAGATTTCTTAAACTTAACGGAATTACTCATAAACTTAGTGCTCCGTACCATCCAGCCACTAATGGACAGGCTGAAAGATTTTTACAAACAATGAAATCTAAACTAAAGTCGCTACAATGTGATCGAGGGGAAGTTCACAGTGAAATTTGCAATATACTGCTCTCATACCGTAAAATGATTCACCCAGCCACCGGATTTTCACCTTCAAAATTAGTGTTCGGTCGTCAGATCCATTCAAGGCTGGATCTCATGATACCATCAAACGATCCAAACTCAAATGAAGTTCAGTCTAAAATACGTGCATTGACTACTGGATCAAAAGTTGCAGCTCGAGAATACGTTCACGGAAACAAGTGGGAGTTTGGGACAATTAAAGAACGTCTAGGTAAACTCCACTATTTAGTGAAACTTAATGACGGGCGGACCTGGAAAAGGCATATCGATCAACTACGTAGTGTTGGTGCAGGGCTATCGGAATCTACTAAGGAAGAAATTTCTTTGCGCCGTGAAGAGATTGGTGGTGAAAATTTCTACGACAACACTATCGCAGTCACTCCAGACATTACTACAAATACATACAACTACGATAACACTTATACATCCACTGACATGTCCCTCCCTGCTATCTCGACTGCTCCTAATCTTGAAACGGGTATCCAACTACCGATTTCTAACGAAACAGCTGCAATTGATCAACCCACAGGGTCAGCGGACTTGCCGGTGGACCAAAGGTTGCGTCGTTCTCTGCGGACCATCAAGCCTCCGCAACGGCTCAACCTATAACAACGAATTCTATTTTGCGCGGAAGAGCTGTTATATCTGAGCTACACTTCTGGCAGCACTGGAGCTGTCATACGCTATTCCCCATACACACCGTGGTATGAACAACTACCTTCTATACACACCGTGGTATGAATAGCTAGATTCTATATACACTGCGATCGCTTCCGCTACCGTTCTACGACACTTGAAGAAGAGAAGCCGACCTACAAGCACTACAGGACTACAAATATATTTAGATAGAGATAAAACAGTTCGGTTGTACAATTTACTTAATAACGGTTCCGCCCCATCTACAACAAATTCTACAATGGTATCCAATATTACAAGGGAAAACGTTCAGAAGACAAGTAAGTATTATTTAAGGTGTGTGAGTGTGTGTGTGTGTGTGTGTGTGTGTGTGTGTGTGTGTGTGTATGTGTGTGTGTGTGTGTGTGTGTGTGTGTGTGTGTGTGTGTGTGTGTGTGTGTGTGTGTGTGTGTGTGTGTGTGTGTGTGTGATTGTGTGTGAATGTTTTAAATGATGGTTGTGTGGTCAATTCGTGCTATGTGTGTTTTAATGCAAATAACAAACTATTGTCCTCATATACTCTTCACTTACAATTTACTTTCAGCCAAATATCCCAGCTTGGTCGATCTTGATGTTGTATCGCATCCTTGCTCCACTCGGACAAGTTCTACGGCAATCTTTTATTACGATGGTTCGTTAAAGTTACTATGCCAATGAAGTTTGTATATCAATAATAATATTGGTTCTTTCACAGGTGCACGTATTTCCTCGGAGCACAATTACGTAGACATTTTCTAAGTGTTATTTGATTTAAAACAAAATGTTTTATTACAGAAAACGATAGATTAACTTTGCCTGCTCCCTATAATCCGTTTATCGGTCCGAAAACATCTAAAGGTATGTAAAAATACAATGAAATCTTTCCATGTACATCAACAAGAATTGGTATGTTATTTTTTTTTCAGAACTCAATATTAATTCGACGTTTTTAACAAACGACTCAATATAACGTTCACCATACAAAGTTTCAAAATCTTTCACAAATTTGTCTAGCAGTTGCCCAGCCACCTTCCACTTCGTCTTGTAAACATTTGACGAAAGCAATTTTACAGCACAAAATAGCAACATAAAATGGTTATACAACTCATTAGGCACATGTGGCTTCAATACAACAAGTCCCGCGTAGTTTAAAAAATATCCAAACTCTACTCCTTTCCAAAAATTCGCATATTTTATGGAACGTAATTTGCGATGCATTTCCGAAGGAAGATTAATCTTTAATAAAGCAGCGGATATCTTTTGGCATTGCTCTTGGGACCATGCTCTCTTGCCTAGCTTTCCATCACGATCATAGGATGGCTATAATTAATCGCTTCATTATCCCTAGATGAAACAAGTGCAACAGATCTGAAATGGTTACATGCTGCACTATGTCAAAGTTATTCAATTGACATAGGGGTGTTGTTGTTATTTGATGTCTTGGATATTCATATTTACGGAATTTTTGTTCGTTTTCTTGCATTTGAATCATTTGCATAAACGATGGTGTGTCCAGCCTCGCTATGATTCCCTTCAACGGTGCATTTTAAACAGGCGTTATAGCCGGTATGCCCTTTTACACCTGCAAAAATATAGAATGTTGTTCATTATCAGATGTGTCTGTTTATAAAACCCTATAAACACTAAATAATTTTTAACATGTTTTCAATACCTTTAATAAAAGCTCTGGCAGGAGTATCTGCAACAATAGCACGCATTTTCACAACAACTTTCTTTCCGTGAATGATGATACCATTCGCCATTAGAAGGCTTAGCTCATCAACGGCTGGTCGAAGAAACTCTTCTATATTGTTTGGTTTCTGAAATCCACAAAAAAATGCGGCTGCCATAACTGGAGCTTGTGGGAGTTCTTCGATTTTGAACAATATCGGCCAAAATTGCATATTACTGCTATTATGTAGAGGCAATCCATCAATCGACAATGTTAAAGTAATACAATTAGGAGGTACACTGGTGGACATAAAAATAGGAACTTTTTTCTGTGACCGAAAAACATAGTTCTTGTCGGAAATATTTGGTAGCCCTGAAAAGGACTGTTTAAGTGGTTGTTGGGAGGTGGTGTTGCGGTGTTCCACAGAGCGGAAACATATTTTAACGGTCAATGTGTTGACCGTTATTCGATATCACTTCCTCACAGCGTAGAGCCATATCGCCGATGAGGTTACGGCATTCGCTTCTGTCTATGCGTTTCCACATAGCCTTGCAGTGTCTCCATAGCGAATCGGCAGAACGTGCATGCTTGTTCTTAAGCTGACGCTTGAGAGTTGACCACAGATTCTCAATCGGGTTGAGGTCTGGACTCAACGCAGGCCACAGTAGAACTTGCACATCCTCGTTTGCCAAAAAACATTTAACTAATCGCGATGTATGCTTTGAGTCGTTATCGTGCTGAAAGATGTAATGCTCTTCGTCTCCGAATTTTTGTCGGGCGTGTGGCAACATCTTACGACGTAGTATGTTTCTATACCCTTCCGAGTTCAGTGTCCCTTTGATACGGAACAAAGGACCCGGGCCGTGCCAGGAGAAGCAACCCCACACCATTACGTAGCCGCCTCCGTGCTTTAGGGTTTTTATAGTATTTTTTGGATGATACGCCTGTTAAGGAAGGCGCCAGACGTATTTAGTGCCGTCCGAACCATCCAGATTGATTCTGGACTCATCCGAAAAAAATATTTTGCTCCACCAAAAGATGGATGCAGCTAAATGCTCTTCGGCAAACCGAATGCGCGCTTCTACGTGGTGCGGCATTAGCTTACGAACCTTTCGTGGTTTCCGGGCACAGAATCCACCGGCGTGTAAACGGCGCGACACCGTTTTCGCCGAAACTTGCAATCTAAGCTCCTGCGATTGCAAGTTTTGAAAGGGTCCACCCTGATTATCTCAACCATCTTCGCGTCAACGTCAGCCGTTGTTTTTCGCGGACGACCTGTGGATTTACCCGTAGCCTCGCTACGAATGGCATTGTCCACAAACGTCCGCGAACGGCCGAACGCCTTGCAGATGGTTTTGATAGGCACGTTCTCACGATACAAACCCTGAATATGTTTCCGCTCCTCTGGAGTGCAGTGCTTTCCGCGACCCATGATGAACTTGTGGAATTTTCAAATCGCAAACTTTCACCTTTACCACTGAATGAAGAATGAAGCGCAACACGGTTTGGATCTCTTTTTATACTACCGAAAAACGCTGCCGTTACTCAAAACTCAGATAAGTAGCGCACCACAAATGCGAGTATAAAAGGCAAACAAACAGCGATTGCAAATTCAGTACGCCTCGAACGTTAGGCGAAAGAACTCCGCAGGAGCCAAAGCCTCTCTAAACCATACTAACAACAACATACGCCTCGATATGTTGGCGATAAGAGGCCAACGAACTCCGCAGGAGCCAAAATCTCTCTAAACCATACTAACAACAACAACAACTGTTGGCGATGACACACCTATTGCACGCAAAAAAACACACAACAAATTTTTTTTCCTATCTTTTTGTCCACCGGTGTACCTTTACTGATTTGCAAATAAAAGGAGATAATGATGAGCTGTAATTCGATCAAGTAAAAAAAATGGTGTGTATCTACTTACCGGAAGTAATTTAATAGGCAACTTCTGAATCCTCGATACCAAAATTGTCCACCATCGATATCCTTTATCTCCGATGATAGATTTCGTTTAGTTTTAAGCAGCGTTTTGGCAGATGCCGGTACTTTCACGCCTGTTTTTTTGAACAGACGCAGCACCATATTTATCGACTGATGGGTTTGATTATTCGATAGTGCCCAATATCGTATCCCATCCTCTATAGACATATTATCAATATTTAACGCACTACCAGCTTCGACATCGCTATCATCCGTGAAGTTTGCATCGCCATCCTGCACAGAATCCCCTTCATCGTGCTGCACGGTATCCTGATGGCCATCCTCCATTGCATCATCATATTCATTTTGCCATTCATATGCGGCACTAAATTCCTCTACGTCTGCAAGTTTCAATAAACATTATCACTTAGGAATTGCTGCTAATTTATTAAACTTTTTTTATAGGCATACACCACTTACTGTGTCGACTTGAGCTTGCCTTCTGCTGGTCTTGGCGTGATGGACTCAATATCGAATATTTATTCGCCCGATGATACATATTTCCTGTCTTCCTAGCACGTTTCATATTCGACATTTTGAAAATAATTTGGTTTTAGCTTTTGGTGTTAATACAAGCGAACACAACTGATCAAACGCAACCCACAAATGTAATGACAGCCGAAATGGTTCAACGCTTCCTTGGTGTCAAGAGTGAAAAGGCGCGAAAGAAACACACATACATCTATATACCATGCCGCTCCGCTGCAGCCGTCGTAGAACAGTGAGAGGGGGCGAGGTCGCATGACGCCCCGCTACTGCTGTTGCGGTCAACGGAAAGTGGGCGAGGTCCCATGCCGTCCCGCTGGTGCCGTTGTATTCATCGGAAAGAGGGGGAGGTCACATTCCGTCCCCAGTTGCAGCTCAGACGTGTTGATCCCGACGTGAATGGCGAAATGTGTGCCGTCCTTACTGCAGCAATTTTACCACCGCTACAGGATGCCATAACGGGCTGCTGGGGAATGCTCTCCAGCCGGATGAGGCATTCGGGACAAACCGGTCGCCGCAGGAGAGATCGCCAGCAGCGGCGTAGCAGCGTGCGGAACGAGTTGCTGGGAAAAGCTCTTCTGCCGGATGAGGCTAACTGGAGATTTCCTGTTACGTCGTAGCAGCGTTGTAGTAGCCGGGTAGCGGGGTCGCAGCTTAGGAGCAGCATTTGCCCAAAAATGCCCCAGGACAGGGATCTATGGCCGGAGGGTGTCACCACACCTATGCCCGCAATGGAATATGCGCGTGTCGGTTCGATTCCCTTCGGATAAGTAAAAGGGGGAGGTGTTGTGGGCAGCCGTTCCGACCATGGGACTTGCCGTGGTAGTTGTGCTACCACTGGTCAATGTCCAGAGGACGACAGTGTGTCACGCACACTGTCGTACAAACACTAAGCGCGGGCCGCTTAGTGTGTGTTGTACGCTCGAATAAGCAGGTGTTGCGAGCAGCCAGTCGAGCAGGGCATGGTACGGCTGGCGCGCGGCCGAGTATGTTAATGTGTATTGTGCTTGTTAATATTTATTATGTGTACTGTTATATTAGTGTTTAATAAAGTACCTGAGTGACAAGCCAAAGACACAACACTTAACATGCCCAGTTTGCCCCGCTTTCCTCGAGTAGTGGTACTACTAAGCTCTGCCTACGCTCATTGTGGTGCTCACGTAACCTACGCATAAGCTCACTGGTAGTGTTGGGAGATTCAGGATTCGGAAGATTAGAAAATTCAATCCCAGAAATATTCGATCGGATCGGACTCCGTTTTTAAGATTTGAATTCTTAAAAGATTCCGTTGCGATTCGATTGGGATTCGAATTGAGATTGAATTGCGATTCGATTGGGTTTCGGATTGGGATTCTGATTCGGATTGGGATTGCGATTGCGATTCGATTGGGATTCGGATTGGGAGTGGGATTGCGATTCGATTAGACCGTGTCCCATACGTAGAACTGACTAAACTGCTATAGTAACAATAGGTCACTGAAAGCCAAGCTCACTTCACTCATTTTTGTTGTTTTATACATAATTATCAAGAAATTCAATACGCTCTACCGACATTGACAGTAAAGATGTACTCTCGAGCAAATCGGAATTGAGCATACCGAATTCCGATTTTCCGACTGGCATCTACCCAGCCAACAATTTCCGAAGGCGCCCCGTGTAAAAAAAATTACTTTAAGCTTTCCTTAAGTTTTTACACTAGCAGCAGCTAAAGTAAAAACTTTCAGTACGGCACAAACCGACGCACACATTCAAATGCTTGGATTGCTGGTCCTGCTTACGCATACATTTGTATTTATCCCTCCCCCTATATTTTCGGATTGCTGGTTATAGTAGTGACGCTTTTTCTTTTTGCTTTATGCACACTTTCGCATGCTGTTTATTGGTGTTACTCTTTCCACATACGTTTTGGAACACTCACACTCTGTATACGGCAGGATGCTTCACCCCACGAAATGCTGCGGTTGCTTTCTGTTATCCTTCCTCTCGTTCTTCCTTCTTACCCTCTGCGCTAGGATATCCTCGACTGGTGCTGCGCGTGTTCAGCCGGCGCCTGTCTGGAAATGACGTCACGGACTGGTGCTGCGCATGTTTAGCCGTATCCTATGCATCCTTGATGTGCGCTCTTCTACGAAAGAGCTGTGATGATATCTGTTGATGAAAATTAACCAATAATTAAACCATGTGTTTACAAAAAAAAACAACTAAACAACATTTTGCACATAGGATGATAGAAACGCTTACCTTGATATTTTAAAACCGGACACCGTCAGCGGAATACGCATGCAGATGCATGCGTGTGTGTCACTCGAAGGATATCGGTTTCCCCTTCTCCCGTTTTTCGTTCATAGGCCACACGATCGGCGTTGTGCCGTCCAAAATCTAGAGAAAGAAGACATGCTCTCTCGCTTTGGCACACAGGAAAGTTTTCCAATAGCTTCGGTTTTGCTGGTTGGGTATCTGTCAAACTCTGTTTGAAGGATAGATTCCAAAATCGAATGACAGTATTTTCCTCCGTCTAATAAGGCCATTACACAATCTTTTACAGTCAACCCACTTTTATTTGAGAGCCAATGGGACTGCAAAATAAGAGGGGTTTTTCGAACATTCGAAAAATAATTTAATTGAAATTAGAACAGGCTGTAATGGGGGTCGAGAAGAAACCGCGTATCCCGAATTTCCGCAGTGGAATCACACAGTAATTAGTCTAAATATAACAAATGTTCGTGTAATGTTGCGTTTAATAAGAAGTTATAGGCTCTCTCTCTCTTGTTGGCCTGCTCACGAAAGAGCACGTCGGTGTGACATGGCCCGATCAACAATCATTCTCCAGGATGCTCGGTCCCTGGCTGCAGCCTCTCATCCATGCAGACATCCGATCTCCGTCAGGTCTCGCTGTACCTGGTCCAGCCATCGAGTTAGCTGTGCTCCCCTGCGCCTTATGCCGAACTGGGGATCGCTGTCAAACACCTTCTTGGCGAAGCATGAGCCCGGCATCCTCATGACATTGTAATATGTAAATTGTTTATTCATTTTGATTTCTCACTATAGACTTGAGATCGTGCAGGCGATCTTGGAAATTTGTAAGAAATTTCCCTTACTGGAATCGTTGGAACTAAGAGGCCTTACCTTGGGAAGGGGGACACTCCCAGTTCATGAATAAGTTCACGTGTAGTCTCACGTATTGCCTAATTCAATCTGTGTTTATTTAACGAAACCCCTAGTTTATATTTTTCTCTTTTATTATTATTATTTATTTTAATTTTCATCGGGCCGTATGGCCTAATTAAGATAAGTAAGTAACAGTTCATTAAAAAAAATAGATAACAAAAACAAGATTTGCATCGCAATTTTCTGCGGCCACAGCAACAGCCGGAGACGTTCCTTGAAGCACTGAGTTGAGATGTCGAAGTCGAAGCAATCCGAAACAGTGTTGAAAACAGCCGACATGCGAAA
This sequence comes from Anopheles coluzzii, assembly GCF_943734685.1. Lineage (NCBI taxonomy): Eukaryota > Metazoa > Arthropoda > Insecta > Diptera > Culicidae > Anopheles > Anopheles coluzzii. Next base: position 50,776,731 of record NC_064671.1, on the reverse strand, counting down.
CATAGGGTCAGACCGACCAGCGCTGGAACGGGGTTGAGCGAGTCGTAGAGTCGCTCTAGACCTAAATGTTCGGGATGGTGCATAGATATCGACCCGATGCAACAAATGCGATGAGTCGATAGAGCCATTTAGCAATCCAGCGATGAAAGAACACTGTGCATTGCGTCTTCTAACCGAAAGAGGTTCAAGGCCTAGAAGACGGCACCGGGCAGCATACGGAGGAAGATTATTGCGATCCTGCCAGGGAAGTAGGCGTAGGGCATATCTCGTGAGCTTACGTTGAATCGCCTCAAGTCGAGCAATTGAAGAAGCGGTAGTTGGGCTCCAGGCTACGCACGAATATTCCAGAACCGAACGAACGATACAGTTGTACACAGCTTTGATGCACATGGGGTTGCGGAATTCATTAGTTGTCCGGATAACCACGCCAAGTAATTGATTTCCTCTGGCTACAACGTCATCGATATGCTGGTTAAAGTTCAAACTAGAGTCAAGCAGAACGCCCAGGTCTTTGGCATGATTCTGTCGATTAACTGCAGTGCCGTCCATGAAGTAGGTCCCAGTCACTGGGCTCCTGCATCGACTAAAAGACACACAGTAGCATTTCTCGATGCAGATAGTCAGTCCATTACGCTTGCACCACGAACAGAATTTTCGATGCAGTCTTGCAGGAATGTACAATCGCCTGTGCTGTGAATAGGCGCAAAAATTTTTGCGTCGTCGGCAAACAGACTGATACTGTCGGGAGGTAAAGCGAGGGTAACATCGTTGATAAACAATATGAAGAGAAGCGGGCCAATATTGCTTCCTTGTGGCACACCCGAGCTGCTGACTATTTCTTTGGACATGTGCTTATCAATTTTCACGATGTATGTACGATTAATTAGGTAAGACTTAAGCCACTGTACGAGCGGGCTGGGAACTCCTAGCTTATCGAGTTTAGCGAGAAGAATTGCATGCGGAAGAGAGTCGAATGCTGCTTTCAGATCTGTATAAATTGCATCGACTTGAGCTCCGGCATCAATTTGACTAGTGCAATAGGTTACAAATTCAACCAGGTTCGTGGTAGTCGACTTTTTTGGCACGAATCCATGTTGATACGGGCTTAGGTAGCTGCGGCATGCATGTAGCAGATTTTTGTATATCACTAGTTCGAACACCTTGGCAATGGCACACAAACCCCGTAATACCCCGTAATAATGTAATACCCCGGTAGTTGATGGCATCTGTCCTGTCGCCCTTTTTGTAAATAGGAACCATCCAAGATTTCCTCCATGTTTTGGGAAAGTAGCCATTGGCTAGCGATGCATTGAACAATTTTGCAAGGATAGGTGCTACTGTCGTTTGACAGCGTTTCAGCACGGTAGAAGGAATTCCGTCGGGTCCGGGAGCGAAGGAAGGCTTTAGTTGCGCTAGGGCAGATAAAACGATCTCACTGTCGATGAAAGGAGTGCTCATGTTAATTGCGCCAGCCGGAGTGTTGACGAGAGCAGCATCAGTATCGGTATCATTCATGGCCGGTGAAAAGCAATCTGCGAAGCGATCCGCGAAGAGATTGCACATTTCATTAGTGTTGGCACTTGTTGCTCCTTTGTACGTAATGGATTTCGGTGTATGCGTGGATTTTGTTTTGCTCTTGTAGAAGCGCCAAAACGAGTCAGGCCACCTGCAGAAGTTACGTTGAATATTACTCAAATATGTGCTATATCGAAACCTGTTATAGCTGCAGTATAAAGAGTGCGTGTCAAAGTAGCACGAGCGAGATCTTTGGCAGCGGCGCGTTTGGTAATGACGATAAGCAGCTCTTTTTACACGTTTGAGTCGTTTGAGTGTGCGGTCCGCCCAGGGGGGGTTAGGTTTAGGACGCTGAACTGGGATGCATACAATAAAGGCTTGCAGCATAAAGGACGAGAATGAACATACTGCTTCGTCAAGTGAAACAAAGTTGGAACAATGAAAGCTATTGTTAAACATTGATATCATGTCGTTCAGTTTCATATAGTCAACTTTAACATAGTTATAACGATAAAATGCGGTTGTCGTCGAGTAATGTAGAGTCGTCGAATTACGTTGGGTCGACGAGTTAATACGTATATTGAAGTCAAATGCCGGATGGTAGGAGTCAAGAGGTGCAAGCGGAACAATACTTGGAAAGACAGGCGAACACGAATTAGCTGCGGCATTGTTAGCGTAGGTCAGGTCAAGCATGCGTCCGTGCGAGTTATTGATGTGATTTAGTTGCACTAATCCATTAAATTTAAATCCATCCACAAAGGTGTTGTTGGCCAGTGAGCGCGCAATTGGTTCATAGTGCATGATTGATGAGTATGCTGGCGAGGTCGAAGGATCAGCTGTGGACCAGCTTGGACCAGGCTGATTGCAATGGCCAATAACAAACAGCAGATTATTTTGGAATTATTTGTGTGTGTTGGATGTGTATGTACATCTTGTGTTGATGTGTAGGTGTATATGATTATGCTATGCCTATTTTGTATTTCTTTCCGTTGGTCTGTTTTCGGATTTTATGGTTCTCTATGTTTCCTTATGTTTCGCCTTTTTATGTTTGTCTTGAAATTCTTCGCGTTTCTAGAACGTTTCGAACCACACTTGAGATTTTATGATCTATGCGTCTTGTGTCTTGCGTTATCCTACAGGATTCAATTATTGCTACGCATATGCATGTTGCATTATGCAGTCTGTTTCCTATTTTCTTGTCATGCTGTACGGACTTCGGAAAAATCAGTTCACCTCAAAGAACCTGTCGCGACGGACAAAGCTGGGACTATATAGTACCTATATAGTACCAGTACTCACATACCCCTCTGAGACATGGACACTGTCCAAATCTGACGAAACCCTCTTAGTCGCGTTCGAGAGGAAGATGCTCAGAAGGATACTTGGCCCCGTATGTGTGGAAGGACAATGGAGGAACCGCTATAATGACGAGCTATACGAGATGTACGGCGACCTCACTGTCGTATAGCGTATAAAGCTCGCCAGGCTCCGGTGGGCTGGCCATGTTGTACGCATGGAAATGGACGACTTAGCCCGTAAAGTCTTTTTAGGTCGTCCACAAAGACAGAGGAAGCGTGGTAGGCCCAAATTGAAGTGGCAAGATGGCGTGGAGGCGTCCGCCATTAAGGCCAGGATAACGGACTGGCAGACGAAGGCGCGACACCGTGAGCGGTTTCGAACACTCCTGGGGCAGGCAAAGGCTGCAAAGCGGTTGTAGCACCGGATAAGCAAGCTGTACGGACCTACGCTGAGACATTTTATTGCTCTACGCTTACCAATGCAGTCAAATACCGGGCCGTTTCAAAATGCTTGTTTATTTAGACCAACGATAATGAATCCATACGATAAGTTGCAGTTTGGTTCTATCCTTGCATTTGCTGCATTTATCAGTTATCAGGGACTCAAGTCTGCAGAACAGGATCTGGGACAGGATCTTGTAGGCGGCATTCAGGACTGTGATGGCTCGGAAATTCGAGCAATCCAGCCTATCGCCCTTTTTGTAGACTGGGTGAAATACAGGGTTTCACACTTTATCTCAAGACCGCGGGACCCCTTCCCGAATCTGTCTTAGCCAAAGCCAAGATTGCGGTATGATGCTTGAAATCGTTGATGATACCTGAAAACGTTGATGATACCTGAATTCATCGGATGCAATGCTGAATCTGCGGCACATTTCTCGAAACACACTGGTCCGTGCCGAGGACATGCGGTCGAATATTTTTTTACACGGATAACCTTTGTGTACATCAGTCTATTAGAAACACTCAATTATCCTTTTCGTTTTTTTACCAAAAAAAGACAATTTAATAAAATGAGTGAATGCATATTTGTTTAATTAAAATATTTACAAGTGTTAAGAAAGTAGTTTGAACTGTTTAAATAATCTTTTCTGGTAAAAACACGAAAAAATAATTCACTGTTTTCAGTACACTGATGTACACAAAGGTTATCCGTGTAAAAAAATATTGGACCGCATGTCCTCGGCGCGGACCAGTGTGTTTCGAGAAATGTGCCGCAGATTCAGCATTGCATCAGATGAATTCAGGTATCATCAACGTTTTCAAGCATCATACCGCAGTCTTGGCTTTGGCTAAGACAGATTCGGGAAGGGGTCCCGCGGTCTTGAGATAAAGTGTGAAACCCTGTAACACCCAGCTTCCACTCCTTCGGTAGTTCCTTCTGCTCTTACACTTTCACGATCAGCTGTTGCAATTCGACGGTAAGCCTCTCCGGCCCCATCTTGAAGAGCTCCGCCGCCAGTCTATCACTGTCATCAGTCTTATTGCTCTTTAGCGGCTTGATGGCGCTGGCAATCTCATCCAGAGATGGCGGGGGCACCTCGTTCTTGAGTTCTTGAGCTCGCTGAAGGAAGACAAACATATTCACAGACGGCTCGTCGATGCGGTATTTACATTGGTATTTACATTGGTGTTAGTGAAGAGCGCGTATGAAACAGAATGCAATCTCTCACAGCAGCGCGTCATTCCTTGCTTCCTCTAGCTTCTTCATTCCTCTTGATCTGAAGCAGCCAAATTTTCAAGTCTCATTGTTTGCGTGGTATTCACTGGTACTCACGTCGTGTGAGCGACACCGTCGGTTCCGGGCGCCTTGCTTTTTTTTCAACCGACGGATAGCTTTTTGTGCAAAGTGCTGTTCGTTAACCTGGTTGTTGAGTAATTCATCAAAGTACTGAGCCCACCTTGTTGCGACAGCAGGTTACTTTATGAACAACGTTGTTTCGGTGATCTGCCATCGCTTGGTAAAACTTTCATGTTGGTCCGTATGCCTCCCTGGTTTGCTCGAGTTTCCACAAATTTTCCTCTTCCCATAGATGTTTCTTTGAGCGGTGAACTCGTTTCTCTTCGCGTCTGAGCAATGAATATTCCTCTGCGCATGCCCGCGTTCTATGCCGTTGTTGCATTGCTCAGTATGCATTATTCTTTCGTTCGGTCACTTGTCTGCATTCTTCGTTAAACCAGCCAGATTTGGTGTTGGCACGACGTGGTGGGAGTATATTTCTTGCACAGTTTATTATTTTTGTTTTTAGAGCGTTCTACCTCGTGGTCGTAGTTTCGTATCTGTTTTCCGGTAGGAGAGACTCGTCTTAAGCGGCTTCGAATGCGCTTTGGAAAGTATTGTCCCTTAGCGGGTCCATGTTGAGCCGCGGCTGCATGTTTTCTCCGACCCCGAAGGCGCGGGGACGAGCGATTTTACAACGTATCACTAAGCCAACCAAGTAGTGATCGGAATCGATATTGGCTCCTCAATATGTTCTGACAATTAACAGACTCGACTGTCGTCGGCAGCTTACTAACACGTGGTCTGGTTGAAAGATTTTCCATCCGGGTGCGCCTAAGTGGATGTCCCTGCGCGCAAATTTGGTACTTCCAACAACCAGATTGTTCGCTGTTGCGAACTGGACCAATCTACTACCATTATCGTTACTGTGCTCATGCACACTGTGACAGCCAGTGTATTGGCGGTACATTGGCTGTCTACCGACTTTTACGTTGAAGTCCCCCAGGATGAGGCTATGCCTGGGGCACGCATCTATGGTTCTAGCCAGGCGGCCGTAAAACTGGTCCTTCTTCTCTTCCTCTTTTTCTTCGGTAGGGGCGTGAACATTTATGAGGCTTATGCATCCTGCGCATTCTTTAACATATCCTATCGTTTATAGCCTTGAAATCTATGATTGTGGGTTTTAGCCGAGAACCTACGGCAAAACTCGTTGCGAGCACGCTGTGGCGGTCGTGGCAGCTGTAGTAAATATCGTAGCATGAGCGTACGTTCCATGAGCCCATTTTAATCGTTGTTCTGGGGCATTGCGTAGGGTCGGTATCGTTGGGTTCATTTCGAAAATTCTTATTACTTTCCCCCCTCCTGGTTCGTCATATGCCAACATCCGCCCGAAGGGTTGGATCTAGCCCGTGTATCCAACCTAGGATATATGGTGGCACATGCTACCACTCTGCACGACGAGGACGTGTCGGAATAGGAGTTGGATGGAAGAGCCGGTACTATCCCTCGAGGGGTTTCTGGAAAAACAGGAAAAAGGAAAAACACTGGGCTTAATATATCCTTAATTGAGATAGATACTCTTCAATTTGACATAAACGTCCTACTACAACATGCCGGTCTATACAGACTTTCCAGACTTTATTCAGTACCAAGCAGCAGGATAGTCAATCTTATGCAAACGGAATCAATCCCAGAACTAGTAAAGGCACGGGATCTTTTCCATTCAATATTCAATTTATTTCCATTGTTTACTTTGTTTATTTCCATGACTGGTATGTGTTTGGGTTTAGTTTATGTACTTATATGAGTTCCAGGACCGTTATAGGATTAGTTTCATTATCGGCATGGAGTCAGGATCAATTCCAAAACTGAAATAGCATCAGGATTAGTTGCAGGAACGGCTGTGTAGGTTTAAAACCAACTCTTAGACCTGAAATCTGATTTAGGAACTGTACGAGTTATGTAAAAGTTCCTAGAACTAATAAGTCTTAATGCCACGCGTCCACGCGTGAGGTCCATAAAAGCCAAAGTCATACAAAATCATGAAAAAGTTTGCGCCTTTGCGTTCTGGCGTCTACCCGACGTTTACCGATCTTAACCAATTACAGATATTCCTCTATATACGCTATTAATGCGGACCTGAGGCAATAGCGTATCTTGAATGTTAGGGTAGGTCGAATTTCGGGGTTTTCTGTCAAATTATAGATAATTTTAGTAAAGTTTTGCTTGAAATGGTAAGTTTTTAGCCACTAAATTAGTGATTCAATTTGATTTCAACTGAAAATTACAACTTTTTACCTTTTAATATGTTTTTTTTAATTCGAGAAAATTAATGATTAAATTAAATTGCATTTGACATTTGGTGTGTCAAATCAGCACAATTTGCTCAAATAACTGTCAAATTTAGAAAGTATCGTATAACGAAATCGTGTATATCGCGTATGGCGTATATCGGGGAATACCTGTAGTTGTGTTCGTTAAACATGTATGCGTATCAGGTATATCTGAAGTTGTACTGCTTACCTGCCGTATGCCGCTATGATACCGAGCGAGACGCATAGACAACGCATCTAGAGGACATTTGTAGCCGTGAGGAAATATTTCTGCGTTGCTTTTGCCTTGTCCTTGCCTTTAGATCCTGATGAATGAAGCATGCATACTTTACGGATACGTTCGTGGAATAAACCTATCCCTCTTACGTTAATGGTGAAGATGCTATCGGCTCTGCATTCGAGCATGGGCAGACCCGTAGGCGTCGTCTGTACGCGGGCAATGTGTCTGTTAGATTTAAAAAGCTCCTCAGGGATTGCGTTTTCTTAAAAAAAAAAGTTTTACATGGCATAGTCCTATAACCGGCAAAAGTATAAACTAAGGCGAGAAATGTATGTTGCCCATTACAAATAGGACAGTCTTCATGTCTTCAAAGCTCACCAATTATGATTATTATGTTTGTAGAATTGAAAATTGTAGTTATTACTTCGAAGTGTCAGTCTATAGGCTGAATTGGTAAGTTATATGCGCATTAAATAACCTAATTTTAGAGTATCAGTTACAAAAATTTAGAAAATGCCGAGGCTTGGTTTTTCGTGGATATTTCAGATAGGTTCACTTAGTCGCTTATTGGAACATAAATTAGTGCCGTACTGTTCCCATCATTAGAAAGTTGCTCGTCACAGCAATCTTAAGATCTCGTAAACCTAAAACTTCTCAAGCTTCTATTAAAAAAAATACATAGAACTTTCGCATGCTTGGATAATTCGATTCGTGATTTTTATTGCTTATTTACTTATGCTCTTGGCAGAAATATGTTTGGAATGGAAAGTACAATATTAAAGATAATAATAATAGTAATAATAATAATAATAATAATAATAATAATAATAATAATATTAATATTAATATTAATATTAATATTAATAAAATAATAATTTGTCAAAAGTGCTCCTATGCTTATATCACTTAAAATGCATTTTAGCCATTCGTCTATTCATGTATACATTTTCTTTATGCTTTAGCTACCAAATTCTGAAAAATTGTGAAGTTTAGAACAGTTACTTCCTATTCACAAGAGAAAAACATTCGTCTAGTTTAAAAATTTACGCGTTGTACAAAATCTGTGACTATATGACAGTTGCTTAATCTATTTGAATGTTAAAAAGCTAGATTAGCTGTGCTCATTTTCATCTTTGCTAGCAACACTTCAATATCTACAATGGGATGCTTTACGTGCTGTTGACGAAATATGGAATAAAAGAAGATTATCCCAACCTTCCATGCATGGGCCGTCGTTTTACATGAATTATTTGTTTGAAGCCATGTCCATAATATCTATAGCAGTTTTATCAAATATATGAGCATAAATACTAAATTAATGCATTAAGTAAAACTGCATATAATAATACTGCTTTTTTGTTTGATTAGAGATGTTCTTAACACGCATCGAAAAAGCTGATATTTACAGCTTACTATTGTGTACCTAAAGCTTTTACAGAATGAGACAAGACAGGGGCATGCTACTTAAAGTAATTTAAAAATGAATTTATAACATGTCTAGCGGAATGATTCGAAAACAAGTAACGTCGTTGGTATTCGTGTGGTCAGTCTAAGACATTATGCCTCGATTGTGTGTCGATAATCTGTTCGTTAAGGAGTTATTCGATAAAACCAGAGAGAGCAGAATCTATATAGTTGCATAACAAATACTCTTTTGTCACAAATGCTCTGTTCCTGTAAATCGCGGCACGAAAAATGCTTCAGCGCATTCTGATTATTCGTACATATTTTGTATTATTTACAAGTGTACTCCTCGATAGTTCTTGTACAGATCTCACATTTCACCTGGCAGCACCATTGAAATTTACAATTACACCGTTCTTTCACGATGATCTTCTTTGTGTTGTATCCTCTACCGCAGCAAAGTATTGAACACCCGTCCAGCCCAGAGGAAGTCTTGCTACACACTCGACCATGCGTTCCTAAAAATGGAAGCGAGTCAATATATTCATTGTATGAACTGTTATGCATGCAAATATGATATGGGTCAATTAATAGAAAGAAGCTACTGAAACAAATTACAACTCACCTTGCCACATGAGTTGTCGATTCACCCGACACCAGTCTGGACTCTCATCTAGATAGATAAGGTCTAAAGCAGAAGGTATTTTATACCGTGGATCTTTTACCTGTAATCGACCACGTTTGTTAATCTTAACCTGCGTTGCTTCGTCGTATTTTTCTCGCAAGAAGTCACCTTTAAAATAAACGAAAAAGTAGTATGCATGCATTTAAAGAATCGCGAAAAATAATCGCCATATTTGCTGCAAAAAAAAACAATCAGGTTATATCTACAAAAGCTTACCAATCTCTCTAATGGATGTCAACTGCTGCCAACATGTAATTAAACTGCACGAACCCGAAACTCCATGGCATTTACAGATAATGCGTGATTTTTTTATAACGGCCTGGTAAACAACACACAATAAAAAAACAATATATAAATTATATGTCTAAAAGATAAACTTTAGTATTCTGACGAAGTAAAACACTTTCAAATTTTGGAAATGGATGGATATTTACATAACTCATTTATAGGTATAATAATATCAAACATAGGGAAAATAGAGGAACAAACAACTGTTTAATCAAATTTAAGATGTTGTGCTAAATTTACTTGTGTTTTGAAATTTTGTGTTGCTGCTATTTATCACTCTGTTGAGTTGTTAAGCAAACCCATCCTTTCACAACTTTTCACAGACGCACTAGGCAAAACTAACATAAAAAAGTCCATTTGTGTTTGCTTACCCTACGACCAGCTTCATTATTATGCAAATTCATCAGCGCTCGTGCCTTGGCCGACGCACTAAACTGTACACCATTGAGCGTTTTCTCTGGTTTTCTGAATATCTTTTTCAATTTATCATAAATGTTGACGTTTTTCAGGTTGAATACCTCGGAGTTGGTGATTTCCTTGTTAATCCGTTCCTAATCATAATCACAAAAGATAAGAAAAGAGGAAAATAAACTATGAGAGGAATACATGGGATCTTTAAACAACACGGGCCATGAAAACCACCCAACGCACCGAAATGGACAGACAGGTCAGGATAGCTATCAACCTCGGGCTTAGATACAGTCGCTACAGGCCTTAAATATCGAGGTGTGGGAAGCTGATTCTGCTTTATTGCGAGATAAGCAAACTCTTAGCACATATGCTCTTACCTGTAGGTCGGTTATTTCCTTCGGATTAAGGTTCGAGTTGGCGATCTCCTTTGCTATTTTATCCTGTAACTTTTCTAGATCCTCCGGTCGAAGTATCGTGTCCGTCTCATTCAGCATTACCCCAGATTTGGTTGAGTCGTTCAAGGCATGTAAGAGCCGTTCGATTATTTTCGGATATTTGGCAGGAATTGATACCAAGCCACGCGTGCCTCGCTTCTTTTCCTTTTCACGGATGTCGATGAACGTTTGTGTAAATCTAACGGGCGTAATGAGGCAAATAATGAACGAAACGAAAACAACGCAAATCATCATTAGTATAAAACGCTGTTTGAAACGCAATAGAGAACTTGATGTGTTGTAGCGCTTGTGAAATGAAATATGAAGAGTAATGTATGTTGCTTTTGTAGCTTATAATAAAAAAGAATAATAGTTCGTTTTTACTAAATGCAGCACTGGCGAAAATAAATTACCGTTAATGGAGTGTAATAACACATTTTTAATAAAACACCATATTTAAAATAGATAATCCAGTTTAATATAAAACTACATCTGACATTCGAGCAAATCTGATGATATATTTGCAAGCAAATTTCCAAAAGATAAGTGATATAACACAAAAAACATCATACGAGTTTTCATATTGTTTGTTTCATCTTATTAGTTTCCTTTTATATAAATGGCTTGAAACGTGCACTAGTGAGATACACTAGTGAGCTCAAAAGCCTACCCTATTGACCAGCCTACTCAAAATTTACCTTAATCGTCCACAATTAACTACAGCTCATGCAATCCTGTGCAAGGGAAGCCAAGCGTACAAAAAAACTAAAACTGTTCCGAGCAATGTTTAGAAACATGTTTCACAGGATTCAACCCCTCGTACAGTATCATTACGACAACCAAATCCCTGCTGAAATGATAATACAGGCATATGTACACACTGCTGTCCTCGACGTCGAGTGTCATCGTGTGTTTTTGAATTATGGTGCGTCATAAGCATAAACTAAATTGGTGTTCCTCATGCCAGGATCTTTTGCAAGCTTACAATGAGGGTGTTACAAAATAACGACTAAACGTGCACCTCTAGCGTAGAGTTGTGCATGCATAAAAACCAGTCTCGAAATTCACACTAATCGTGGGCCGAGAACAGAGCCGCACGATTTGTACTTCTATCGTGTACTTACTTGTAGCCATATTCCATATCGTCTCCGCAGCCACCCCAGGTCCAGTCTTCGTTAAGCTTAGATGGTCGACTACTTCGGGAGCATCCACAAGAAGCCAGTTGCCCGTCGCGGCATGCCCGAGCAATAAAGCTGGACGCTCCAGCCGCAGCCATTGCGTAGATGAAAGCCATCTCTGGGGATCCTAAACATGGTTGATGATTCCGAAACATGGTTAATACAATGATTAAAACTTTTTATGGCACTCATGTCAATAGACGTGATATATTTATCGGTTCACATATATCTGGGAACCGTAACGATATGTTGGTACTTTTGAAAAGATTTCAAGAAAAACATTTTATTATTATTCAGGTCGTATTGGTAGAATTAAAACATTTTTAGCATTTGAAAATAATTGATAACGATTAATTGCGCAAATGATTGCGAAAGTGAATGTGAATGACATTTGATAACAAATGTTTTTACAATATATTGTAAAGTATAAGAAAAGGCAAATATCTAAAATGAAATAACTTAATCCAGCTATCGGCAAACTTTGAGGTAAAGTACCAAGCTTACTAAATGATCGTGAGCCGTGGGCTAGAAGAATACAGTTTTTTTTAATATACATTATTACATTACAACATGTTAGAAACAAAAGAACAATGCGGTTATATTGCAGATTTTATACAGATTATATCATCCATCCAAGCAATTAAGATGATCATTGTCATGTAGAAGCAATGTTAGCGTTAGGTGAAACTTAATTTCGATATGATTGATTAGTTCTTCAATAAATGTTGCAATAATGAAATTTTGAACAATTCGACGGTATAAAATGCCATACTAAAAGATGTTTTGTAATTTTTATATGAAATTGTATACGATGATAAGAATTTAAAAATATGGCAAATCTTTTTGCGTGCCTGATTTAATGTTGCGGTGAGCCGCATTTGGCCCATGTGCGCAAAACTTTGCCAACCGCAGACATAAACTGTGTGCAGCATACGTTTTTGATAATTATTTTCGCTCGTATTATATGACATTTTAAAATTTAAGATTCAATCAATGTAATATTCCACTAAAACAAGTCGAGCAAATAAGAATTGGAGTATTTAATGAATTTCGTTCTTCATCATTTAATTGAACTTCTGATTAAGCGCAACAACAGTATCTAATTTAGATTTTCCTTAGGTTCGTGCAACAGTCGTCCATTCGCACAATTTATAACAATTTGTCTGCCCTGAGATCAAACCCCGTATGGATCGAGCACTCTCTCGCAAAAGTAGCACAGCATATCCTGCTATGTATAGGTTTACACGAACCCGTTACAGCTAGTCAAGTTCACTAGTTGATTAGGACAAGCTTACGAAGTATTTTGGATCATGCTGAATAAAGGGTAAATAATGAGATAAATCGACACTTTTTATTTGTATTTTTAATTAGTTCTGAACTATGAAACGAATGTAACAACCAACAATGACATAGTTTTTTTTGCAACAATCGTAGCAGCATTTCACATAACGCTACATAATTCACATTAACATACATAATCATTTGCTCCTAGCTATTAATTATTCTTATCATTCAAAATTTGTTAAAATATGTATGTAATGTAAGATAATAAATTTAATAGACTTAAAATTATACCAAATGTGCTGTGCTTTGCTTTTGATTCTGTCAATGCTCTACGGCAAATATCATTATTAAAGAAAATTTGATTAGGACTAACCCACGATTCAAGTATCAAATTGGTAATACGGGGCTAAAGAAAAATTCGAATTAATCTCGCTGTTCTTTCACTAATACAAGAATACAAAAGCAACTCTGGAAATCGACGAATTTTACCAGCGGTCGGGCGGATTCAACTGTTACTGTACATTGTGAGCAAATCTTTTGTAAGCTTAATGAAGTTCACCTCAATTTTTGAGACTAACGATACCAGTTTTTCAGTTGGATGGTTGGCTGGATGGTGCTATACACCATAGATGAGATTATCTTTCCTATGTTGTTTGTATACGTTGCGGCAACGAGTCTTACTCTCAGTCGCGTCATTCCTTCTGTTGTTTAACAATATTTTATTTGTACAAGCGCTCAGCACAATGTTATGGACCGGGACGTCGCGTACAATGGGCAAAGTGCGGGCTTCCAAAGAATTCATTATGTTTGCATTATTATATGAAATACCAATGAAGCTACTTTATGATCTGTTGTATTTTTGTGTTTGTGTGCGGGTGTTTTCTTGAGATTGGATAATTTGGCCTTCAACAAAAAATAAATAAATAAAAAAAAACAGTAAAAAGAAAACTTATTATGTGATTTATGTACATAAATATTTAAAATTATTAACAAAGCATATTATTGTATCTAAAGCTATGCAATATAATATAAAAATTCCAATGTCTGCAAAATCATCTTTTAGCTTCCAATCATTGATTGACTAAGTGTAAACAGTATAAATTTCATTTTCAATTCCTTTACCTCACATGGATGAATAGAGTAAAGCTGGGGTGAGAGCTATGTAGTATGCAAGAACCTTTCTCTGGGTTTACTTCTATCTTATTAATTGAATATTATAGTACCTAACCCAAACCTCATTAAAATTTGTAACGAATCTCCCAACTAAGAACACCGTGTGCAGCGTAAAAAGCTGCCAAAACACAAACAAAACAGGTGGTTGGGTTTCGCTAGAGTTTCGTGAAAGCCAAACTCTTCTCTGCTCATGCCGCAAGACAATTTAAATATACAATTTCTACGCCGTTTGTTGATCCGCCAAACCGGTGGCAGTTAATAGGGGCGTTTCCTTTCATATATGTTAGCTGCGATGATGGTATGAAAAATGCTTCGATATTGTTCTTTACTGAAAGAAACCTCAGAGCTGTGGTATCGCAAGATACTCTGGGATACCGCTGGAACCATTACAAAATCTCATCTATTCAGTGCTAAAACGAAATGTTTACGACATCGTGATTTTGATACTAATTGACCACCTGTTGCAAAGAATGTAATCCTCCATCGTTCACCTCGTTGGTGTATTAATCGTCCATGTTATAATAGAAGCGAGTGTTCGTGCTTTGTGTCCATTTTGTCTTAAACATAAATCTTAACAACGCTAATCAGAACTATTTAAAAACAATAAATACAACCGTAACAACAATTCAAGTTTTTTCAAGTATTTTATGTAACAATTTCATACCAATTTAATACTAATAGCACATATACCCATAAACACACCTTAACTTACAATAAAGCAAATTAACTTCTTGCTACGAAAGGAAAGTAATGCCGCAGTTTAAAATATTAAATCAGCAAGGGTGCCTGGATACCCTTGCTGAACAGTACCGTTTAAGTCACGAAACACAAAACGATTGTTTTGTTACGACTGCATACATTCATTGTATAGAACATGTATGATGCAGAAATCTTTTTACTAACATCAATTGCTTACAGCTACCATACCAAAGGGTGTCCTTAATTTTACATCACTGTATGGCTGAACGGCATGGAAATGCAAGCCATATCCGTGGTCATGGACCAGGCAGCTTTGAGCCCTGGTCACGCCAATTCATGCGTAGAAAATTGGAAATTGGTTACGGACTTGCTCTAGAAACGAACAAATGGGACACCGGGTGTCTCTATTCATATTCTTCCCGGATATTTTTGTGCTTATAATGTAGCGTAACATAAATTTATGTAGCGTTAGATGAACGTAATAGAACAGTTTCCAGAGTGGTTATATTTTATTTGCAGGACAGAGGCGGCAAAAGACAACCAGCAAGCAGCGATAATATATAATTTCAGTTACGTGAAAGTTGTATAGATTTTGTCAAATTTAGATAAAACTTTGTAAGTTTATCAGAAATACGACATGTAATGATGGGAAAAGCGTAAAAAATTGTAAAACAGGAAAAACAATTTGTAAAATTTTCTACCTAATCTGTAAACCGTAATATGTATATATGTATATAAATAAATATATATATATATATATATATATATATATATATATATATATATATATATATATATATATATATATATATACATATATATATATATATATATATATATATATATATATATATATATATATATATATATATATATATATATATATATATATATATATATACATATATATATATATATATATATATATATATATATATATATATATATATATATATATATATATATATATATACATATATACATATTACGGTTTACAGATTAGGTAGAAAATTTTACAAATTGTTTTTCCTGTTTTACAATTTTTTACGCTTTTCCCATCATTACATGTCGTATTTCTGATAAACTTTTCAGGGCAAATTGGTTCATGTTCTTGATATTACTAATAGATGAAATAGCAACGGTTTGCTTTGATCTTCATAAAACATCACGATCATGCTCAATCAAAAAAATCGGAACTCCATATTATGCACTTGGAAATCTTATCGTTTGCTTATAATGATTAACTAATAACGTTTCGACAATTAAAATGTGAATTTCAAATAGTTTACTTGTCATCAAGTAGCACAGGAACGACCTGAAGAAAACGTTAGCAATGATTTGCCTTAGAAAAGAGGTTTTTACTCACCTATATTTGATACTGGCCCGAACACGGTATCATCATTGACTATACTGCAATTCCACCTTCGATTCCGGAACTGATGCTTGCATTCCTTTATAAAAACATTTATAAACATTTATAAAAAGAAACAATAGAGCAGGAATGTAAAAAGCTACTAATAAACGTTAAATCGGTTTTGGAATTCAGCATCTTGACATCGAATGCCTTTGCGCCTGATATACGTAAAACACACACACACACACACACACGCACACACACACGCACACACACACACACACACACACACACACACACACACACACACACACACACACACACACACACACACACACACACACACACACACACACACACACACACACACACACACACACACACACACACACACACACACACACACACACACACACACACACACACACACGCACACACACACGCACGCACACACACACACACACACACACACACACACACACACACACACACACACACACACACACACACACACACACACACACACACACACACACACACACACACACACACACACACACGCACACACACACACGCACACACACACGCACACACACACACAACCAAATGTATCCCTTTTTCATCACTTCTCATCACTTCAATTTTATGAAGCTTACCTGAATGGCTGCACGAGCTCCTCTACTGATTGCAGGCATAATGCTCGTGTGCTGAGCACACAGCTTCTGTTGTCCGCCACTTAGCGCACTGAGTGTGTAACATAGATCAGGATTTAAATCCATAACATCTTTCTCATTGCCATCCGCCGATAAAGTCCTATTACGGTAATTGTGACTTCTATTGTTGTTTTCAATGGATCCTTCATCCGTGAGTTGCTCCGTTGTGGCACCAAACAGTTCCAAAGAACCTGCTGCCACCATTCTTTTCTCATAACGTCCTTCCCTGCTCGTCGGGACGGGTAAACGTCCAGTCGCTGCGTATTTTTGCTGTTTGTAGGATCCCTGTTGTATTCCACCACCACCTGCATCATTATCATTGCGTCGCACTCGAGAAGACGGAGATCTCTTCCGGCTTCCGGAGGAACGTCCAGGCTTCGTAGGTCTTACATCCGACGTATCCTGTCGAGTGGCGTCAATGGTGCTACGCTCGATACCATCAATTTGTAATACCATAGCGTCGTCGTTCAATATTACCGTTTTCGGCTGTTCATTTGCCCCATTGAGTCTGATGGTTTGCTTTCCACCTCGCCGCTTACCATTTTTACGTTGCTTTATGCCTTTGCCTTCGTTTTTTAACGTTGTAGCTACCGAGGGCAATGGTGTATAATTTAGCTTCGATCCATTCATGTCCCATCGCTGCTTTTCGATCGCAACAGAACTCGCAGTGACTGTGAATCCTTTTCTTTTAATCGTAATACTACTGCTTTTCATGTGTGGAGTGGTAGGACCAGTTTGAATGTTTCTACCATTTATGCTTGTTGTCGTACTTTTAGCAGATGCCATTGATTTATGACCAAACTTTCTGGCTACGCTTTTTTCCAACGTCTCGTGCATCCTAGAAAATGTTGTAGAATTTTCAAACTGATATGCACCCAACATCTTGGTACTATCAGCAATAACCTGCCCGGAGGGTTCGTTCATGGTTACCTCCTTATCGCTGACTGTTTCACTTCTTTGATCGTTCTGCACAAAGACTTGCGGTACTATAGTAATTTTTTCCGTTTTTAACGGTACCGGTCCTTCCTCTTTTCTGTCAGACAGTATGTCGTGCGAGTCCGGGAATGCTTTCTTTGGCATATTGATCGAAGCAGAGATCTGTGACCGCACCACCGATCGATTGTTTGTGATATTTGTATCCGCTTTCGAATTTTTGCCACGGTTTGGAGAAGCAAACATTCGGTATTCATTTGAGTCCTTTATAGCAGATCCTGCTGCTATGAACAAATGACGCGGTGAAGCCGTTGCAGGAGCTGTGGTCGGGGCAACCAGCCCGACTCGTTCGGTTTCGTTCTTCTGCAGCGAGGGAAATACTACAAATTTGCTTTGAAAGTTTTTATCGGATTGGGTCAGATTTTGTAACATCAAAATATGACGTTTTAGGTCATCGATATTGGTTGATGAGCCATGAAATACCGAAGATGTTTTCTCTTTTTCGCTTGTGGATGTTTTCAATGCCAGTGGAATGATATACTTGCGGTCTTTTTTGCCATTCCTTCCATCGTCGTCAGATATCATATGATCCCCCGCATCTACTACACTTGAGGACGAAGGTTTACTCCTTACAGTCAGTCCGGATTGCACATCATGCTCCTTATCATCATTGACACTTTTCTCAAAGTAGTTTACAAAAGGCGGAGCCACTGTGGTAAGGAACGTTATCGAAATATTTCCAGTACTGAAAGCACTCTCGGTACCGAATACTGGTGACGCAGCTAAGGGTGAATTACTGCTTAACTTTCCACCCGTTAAACCCTTGTTTGATAACGGATCTTTTCTCGTGATTTTTCCGTCAGCATTTCCGTCGATCGGTCTGATGAAGTGGTCGAGGTTTTGAACGGATTTTAATTTGTTCCTGATGTCGGTAAGATTTAGCATTACGCTATTGTTTGATAACACCTCATGCTCCATTCGGAATACAATGAAAGGAGATTTTATGCCTAAGGATCTGTGAAAAACGAAAACACAAAAGACAATATCTGAATATATGATACAGCACAATAAAACAAAAAGTAGTAAATAAATAAATTAGTAAATTAATAAATTAATAAAGAAATGAAAAATAAATAAACAAATAAATAAACAATTTTTATTGTGACCAGCATAATTCAAAACTTGCAAGATGATTTTTCAACAGATGTCATTATATATGACAGCTGGGTTGTTGAAAAGCTGGGTTGATTGAAGTTTTTTCACTCCCATGGCAAGGTTAGTTCTAAAATTGGTGATCACATTAAAATATCTGTGAAAGTTTCATTGAATGTATTAGGGATATGAATAGACAACTCAGCACCATGGTGTGCATATGCAATGAGCTCAGACTGTAGTTGTGTTTTTTACATATTTTTTTAAATCCATTAGTTAGTATAATGAACTTAGTTTTCGAAGTGTCTTTAAAGTTATGGTACGACAAATAGTTTTTTTTAATTATAAGTCATGTAATAGTGGTTGCGATATATTGAAAAATATACTAGCGGTACAAGGTACCTCATACATGCGGATTCGGAGATACGCGGTTTTCTAAATTTGACAGTTGTTAGAGCAAATTTGACTGATTTGACACATCAATTGTAAAATACTAAATAATTTCCCTTTAATAATTAATAATTTCCAATACAATACAACAATACAACTGTTATGTTCAATCATAAGAATAACAAATAATTAATAAAGTGGTTAAAACCACCAACTATATTTTTTTTTCAATCAAATCGAATAAAACTTCTTTAATGGCTCCCACTTAGTCTTAATTTTAATCCTATCGAGATTTCGTGTGCAAATTTTGATTAAAATGTGGTGAGAATGACGTGATTAGGAAAAAGAAAATATGTTAAAGCTCTGAAATACTCCAAAGAAGGACAAATGCCAAATATGTGCAAATAAAACAAAATAAATTATGTCAAAGATCCTCGAACATGTAAAGAATGCGAGAGGAACGCACATAAATTATAAGTTTGGTGTTATATTTGTTCAGAAAAATATTTTCTGTAGAATGAATAAAGTGGGCATTTTATTTTGGCACAGTGATTTTGATCAATTTTGGAAAAAAATATTTTTTCTTGAAGCAAACTTCTCATTTTTGTCATGCTATGGTACTGCGCATTCTTAAGCATATCACGAAAAATGTTTCAAAAAATAAAGCAGTACAATAACTTCATTTTTCACTGAAAAAATGGAAAAAATGTAAAATTGTAAGTAGTGGCCACTTTATATTGCCGGCCACTGTATATTGTTTTCAACTGTGAGACTGTCCAACAACTGTTCATATAGTTATGGTAGGCGGTGTACACTAGCGATGGGCGGGCCGATCCGAACCTACCGGGCCGGAGCCATTCGTAAGCGACCCGGAGTCGTTCGGGTCTACCCGAAAGGTACAAGTAGGTTCAGTAGGTGCAACAATTCCGGTAGCTACAAGAAAACATAAGCGACTCCGACCCGTTGGTGGTCGGGTCGACCCAAGGTGAGTTCATTGTCGACGTCCACACGTGTGGTCCAAAACAGCCGATGTCATACAAAATCATGAAAAAGTCTGTGGCTTTGCGTTCTGGCGTCCACCCGACGTTTACCGAGCCGATCCGAATAGTTGTGTTCGTTAAACATGTGTGCGTATCAGGTAGCAGCATTTGTACTGCTTACCTGCTATATGCCGCTGTGATACCGAGCGAGACGCATAGACAACGCATCTAGAGGACATGTGGACTGTGGACTGTGGACTGAAGTTCAGTTAGGAAACTTTTCTGTGGCTCTTTTGCCTTGTCCTTGCCTTTAGATCCTAATGAGTGAAGCGTGCATACCTTTCTGACCCGTGGTTGTGGCGAGTTCGAGTCGACCCGAATGATGAGTAGGTGCGATAAAGCATAAGCGACTCCGACTCGTTGGTGCATCGAGTTCGAGACGGGTCAAGGTAGGTTCAATACTCGACCCAAACTCGCTGCACCAACGGGCCGGAGTCGCTTAATTTTTTCGAGCTGAATTTAGCAAGAAAACTTTGACGAGGCTATCATTTTGAAACACCTGCATTTCAAGTACATGTTATTATAAAATTATTATTTTTACATTTTTGTGCTTTTTTTTGGCAAAACATTGTGCAAAAGCTTTAAAACCCTTCTGATTCTTTTCGAAATGTGCCGCTTACATATAATTACTATGAATCGACAAAATCTAAGTGAAGCCATCATTTTGAAACAAAGTATAGATGGAGAAGATGATAATTTTTTATCTCCAGATGAATTTTTAAATAGTCGATTTTATTTATTTTTTCTACATAAAAACACTTTTATTCAAATCAGTATCTAAAATAATAATATGCATATATACATCACTTGTGATGTTATACAGCAATTATCCGCAGTACGCGATACTCGATATACGCGAATTCGCAGTACGCGATTGCTCTAAATTTGACAGCTCCATGTGTTTTTTACAAATATTTTAATACTTTGAAATATTTTATGCTCTTTTTGAGTTTCCTTAATGTTCTTTTTGCATTTTGCATTAAATTTGTGCAAAAGATACCTGTTTTACAACAAAAAACTTTAATGCAAAACTCTGTGGCGATATTTTTCAACCCTCGAACTGGTAGTGTAAACTATTTTTCCATACAAATCCGCTATACGCGAATACTCAAGATACGCTATTGCGCTCGGTCCCGTACGATAGCGTATATCGGATAATGACTGTATATAAAATGAATTCAACAACTAAAGCAACTATGATAGTTTGGTCGCTTAACGCACATACATTTTTTTCTGTTGCCGTGTATTTCGTTAATAGAGTGCTGCAAAATTCGGTACAACCCCTTGACGTCAAGAGGTACACGTTTAATGTGGATCTAGCAATCTGGCGTAAAGATCCATCAACCCGTTCCAGAACGCATTTTATCACGATTTATAGAATACATATCAGCGGACGGAATCGCTTTGTTTTCTCATGCTCGATCCGTAAAAAAGGTTTCGTGCCGT
Organism: Anopheles coluzzii; assembly: GCF_943734685.1. Taxonomy (NCBI): domain Eukaryota; kingdom Metazoa; phylum Arthropoda; class Insecta; order Diptera; family Culicidae; genus Anopheles; species Anopheles coluzzii. Next base: position 50,755,061 of record NC_064671.1, on the reverse strand, counting down.
CCTGATTGCAATCCTCCAGGAAAATCGTCATCCCGCCAGCTGCTACCAGGGTTGCTTTACGTTGTCTTTTGTGTGTAACAATCCGAAGAAAGCGGATTACCAATATCATATTGCTGAATGAAAGTGATGGCTGAACGATACTCAGCCTTCCCATCAACCCAAACTAAGCCTTACGGAGCATTTCAGCTAGGGGATAAGTCAACTATGTAAGGACTAAACGTGGTTACATATACAATTAAAATAAACCTTTCTTTTCCCTGTATAAGGTTCGCTATTCAAACTAGAAGATGTTTTTTAGCACTATTGTATTTCCTGTAGCTTTGTTTCAGCTTGGCTTTCGGCATCAGAGCAGTTTTGAATTGTTTTAATAATAGCTGCCCACTGCTGCCGAATAATAGGAAAACTACCAAAAAAATACAAGATGCTAAAATCATATTACATCATTTTAATTTGGCACAGCTTTGTACGTATCATTTATTGTCAGTTCACTAATACGTTTTGATATCGTGGAGTAAATTAACTTCATTAACGTATGTGAGTCATGCCTTACGCTCAATTTATATCACTTTCTAAGGTCATTTTTACTGTCGCATTTAGAGACAAAGTGAAGAATGCGGAGGAGCTCAAGAAGTAGCACCTCTGCACATTTTTCCTTAATCAAATATTCCAAACAATCATCAAGACACAACGAAATCATAACATAGATAAAGCATGTGTAATATCGTCATATCCGGTCTGTTTAATGAAGCGTTGTAGATAAAAATTTACAAATCGTCTTTAGATGAGGCTAAAGTGGGTAATAGTCCATTGTTCAACCATACACAACACAATTCTTGTAAAATGCACGACGGCAGCGACGTAGTCATTTTAATTCTGCCTTTGCAATAAATAAGTTTACGTTTATGAATGAAAAAAAACATCTAAATATAATTGACAAAAGTTAATTATTTTGTTTCAATTATAATCTTGTGAATTTCATAATCAATACTACAGTTTTTTTATTCTAATAAAAGCAATCACGCAAATGAACATTTTTTTCTGAAGCAATCCCAAATAACTAAAGTTTACCATGTCTGTTTTGTTACTTTGAGATAGCATCGTTAACCGGAAACACCGAGTGTCAAAAAGCTGTATACAACAACAACAACAATCTTGCCTTTGTATGAGAGTTAGAAAATGGCAATTAAATTAAATTAAGTGTAACATCTGAATATGTTGCAAGTTTTAAAACCTATTCTCATGCCACCATAAGGAGTGTGCTAAGTTTCGGAGAGTGCTGGCAAGAAACATCGTGACACGAGATTTTTTTATACCGTCTCGACTCACTGGTTAATCTTCGATTCCTTGCCAACTATTGAATATGTACTTTTTAGTTGATACGTTTTACCATACAAAAAATCTGAATTTTTTCTCAACAGGCTATGAGATTTCCGTATTTTTTTTAAAAACCAGTTTTTCCATACAAACGCATGATTTTTAATTTAACTATCTGCCTACTATCAAGTGTTCAACTAAAAAGCATGCTAATAGAATAAGAATGATGTCTATGATGATCGTGATTCAGCTATCAACTTTGAAGTTGTTTTGACACATTTTCATACGTTAAGTTATTTTTTCCATACGATTTATGAACTTCTTCAACCAGACATATTTCAAGGGAATAACTGCAACATGATCATTTTAAGCGTATATTATGGATTTTATAATCAATACTGCAGTTTTTTTTTAATTCTATTTTACGTATGACTCCAACAAAGTTAGCGTTCAATTAAAGCAGGGGTCTCCAAACTACGGCCCTCAATATCCTGTAATGCGGCCCGCGACGACTTGGTAGAGGTTAAAATAATAGTTTATTTTGTTGACTAATCAATCAAAAATTAATTAATTAATTAAAAAAGGCCCCTGAATTAAAGTATTAAATAAAATATTTCTGAAGAAAGATTCAGCACTCACATCCATGTTGGAATTCCTTGTCCTACTGCAACGCCCAACACATTGTTGCTACTACTCGTACTCAGAATGAATGTAACAATCCATAGCAAAATAATCCAACTGCGACTATTTTGTGTGTTGGCTGCCATCGTAGCGCTTGTTTTGGAAGCTGATTTTCTTTTCTTAAACATCACGCTTTAGTTTAGTTACTTTACACTTATTATGTGACACATTAAACACACTTGCATAGCAGCTTGTTTCGCAAAACACTAACACCCGTTAAGGGGGTTTAATAAATATATATAAACAATAACCTGTTTCGTTGGTATTAGTTTCACTTTCTCAGCACTTCTACAAAACATACACTATTGCCGCATACAAGTGGATTGAATAAATTTAACACTTTTTTTCAATCAGGTATTTTGATTGGTATTTCAAATACAAACACTTTTCTCTTTTGTCGATTTAAGAAAAATATAAACATCATCCGCAATGTACGAATTATGTTGTCGGTGTTGTTATCGGTGAAAAGCAGTAGTACCGTATTCGTTGTAGATTGATTTTAGATTAACAGCATACACTTTTGAGAACTTACACGCACATTTGGTTTTTTAACACATCATGTTTGCCACAGATTAATTTAATCATGTACATTGAAATCTCTCGTTGTGATAAACCTATCCGCTTAACATGCTTGGTTTTATACATAATTTAAATTGCTTGAAGTTGTGGCATTGATTGCGTCGTGCAAAGGAACGAGTTTAACAAACAACAGCTAGAGCAATGATGCCTTTTCAAGCGCTGCGTAATGCTATCGCGCTTTGCGTGCAGCAGGAGTGTAGGTTTCGCCAGCTATTTTATCCTTCTTCTTACTTGTACCTTTATTTACCACAGAGGCTGGATGCGCGATACACGATCGTAATTTCTGTACAATTTTAGATGGAAGGTTTAGTGGACCTGATTCCTACTGGCCCCTTAGCTGTTTCGTGTTTAACTTCCACCGGCCAGTTTTATCCCAATTCTCTTCACCACTTCAAAACCACATTACTTTTATTTCACTTCGTCATTTCTCCTGGCGCAATCACAAGCAAAAATGTAAAACGTGTCAATCGTTTCTAAAAAGGCGAGCACCAAAACACTGCTGGTTACAGTATATTTACTTTCCAGTTCTATATTATATCGCGTCATCGCCACTTCCAATGACAGTTTAATTAGTTTCTTTGTTATTTAGCTCCTGTCGAAGCCCGACGGACGGACTGATCTAGTGTGAGAAGCTTGTGGCTTGCTGTTTACAACACGGCACGGAATACAGCAGCACTAACAGATCTCACCCAGGCGGAGTTTACTGCTCTGAGCGTACGCAGCATCTCGAGCTGACTATGCAGTTCCAGCAACATAAAACATTCATCCGAATTGAGAGGCAAGAGAGTCATTCTCGTTATATGTAGCAATATGCTCTCGTCGTGTGTAGAGTGGCTCTGCTCACTCTGCTACAACTAAAGCCAACACACGATGTGTACTGATATCTCATTCTACACAGGGCGCGCCAGCTTGATTATATTGGACACTATGTTGATGTTTCGCTATGGGAAAAATAATATAAAATAATCGGTATCCAAAAACTGTATATATATATATATATATATATATATATATATATATATATATATATATATATATATATATATATATATATATATATATATATATATATATATATATATATAATATATATAATATGTAATCAATATTTAAAAATATAATTTTGTCTCTAATTTAACATAAATTAAATAAATAAATAATTTGTATTCCAATATCAGTAACTCATATTAATTTACGATATGAAAAAATTATAGAATTAAACAGCACCCATGCATCGCATAGCGATCTCTGTTTTATGTTGCATTCCATAGTTTGTGGTCGCATAAACTGTGTTGCATATTCATTAATGTTGCTACTAGTGGGCGGAGCTATGGTGCAAATGTTTCTCTGGCAATTTGAATCCGAGAGTTTACATTTTTGCAGGGTTGGAGCATACAATTCCATATGTTCCATAATACGTATACTGATAAGAGAAATCATGTAATGGATTGGTATTTTGCATTTGATTGTGCTACAAGATCGTAAGAGACATTAGCTAGTTTAATGGAAAAAAAAACTTAATATCAAACCAACAGCATCTCCAGACAGTTGAAAATTGAATGACAGGATTTTTAAATGAAAATTTCAATCGAAATTAATTGCCAGCGCCCAACCTCTTCTTACACCCACTTTCCAGATTTTTTTAATTCGATTATTTTTGCACTTGAAACGTAGCTAAAAAATAATTATCCAAATTATTACCTTTGTCTGCACCTGTCTTCATATTAACCCTCTATTAATTTATCCGTATTCTACTGCCATGCATGTGTACACAAAAATCATTCCACTTCTTTCGCGCCTGAATTCTACAATTTCGATGTTGGATCTTGTCGCATCGCCCTGTGTAGACGTCGATAAAGACCAAACGGAATAAATAAACAGGAAACTGCATCAAAGCTATAATGTGCATTTGCAGCCGCATAGTATGTAGCGGCATTTCTTCTTTGAACTCTCTGTGTGTCCATGTGCCCTCCGCTACGCATACCTAACACCGTTGCCCGATACGGGAGAACTAGCATAACCTAAACCAGGAACAGGTCAATGAGTGGTCTACGTTCCAGCATACTCTCATAAGCATAAACTCAAATAGCTTCCATATGGCCTTTGTACGGCCTTTCTCTCCGTCAGGTCGGTTTTTTCTATCTTCCTCCATTATCGGTTCTGCATGTATTTACCAGTTTACTGCCGTTTCACTTTGTGTATTAACGCATTTTATATCACATGTTGTTGCTAGAATTAAATGCACTTGTAACATTTGTTCGAATCACTACGTTTTAATTTACTATTGATATAATAATGTATAGTTCAATGTAAAGACATTCAAAACACTCTGCGCATGTATTTGTTGGTATTTAGACTTATCCTACCTTGAGCATTACGAAACTGTTAAAAAAAAACACATATATTGTGAGTTTTCTTCTACTGTACAAGGCATGTAAAACATTCTGATACTGGCGTTTCGGTTTTTGCTAAGTCTGGGTATTTCACTCTCCTTTTAGAGTCGATCTTCCTCGTCTTGAGTCTGATCGCCGCTGTCGGTAAAGAATAAAGCTAAAGCGATGACCATCAAACACAAACGAGCAGCACACGTACAATTCAGCGTACAAAACGGGACGAAGAAGTTGAAATAAACGAAACAGGTTCGCTTCTCTAAAGCCCGCGGAAATGCTCGAGCAAAGAAAAAGTCGGCAAAGTGGAAGAAACAAAACGTGGAATTCTCTATGTGGATGGCTGACTGCTGGACTTTGGTGTAAGCCAATTGCTGAACAAGAAAAACACATCTCCTTTCTAACAAACACACAGAGGCATACACACATACACCCACAATTAGTATGACCAGAGAAAGCACAGCCGGCAATAATGGACATTACCACTACATACTAGAAAGCCAAATTCTCAAATGTCTAATGTTGAAAATAATGGGTATCAAAACAAAGGTTCTCCACCGCAACATATATTCCTCCTAGTGCTGCACCGGGAGCAGGAATTATATCAATGATCATCAATGCACATGACTCAACCTTGCCGGAATGATAGGGGAACAGATTGGTGCGGCAGCATCTTTGACGGCAAACACCACCAATGAAGAAACTCGTCAGATCTGTAGATACATTACTGTAAAAAAGATTTACGTACTACAAAACTGATGCTTCTGAGAAAGTATCAAAAATGCTCGCCAAAACATAAACATATCTAAACTTTAATTATTATCATGCAGAGTTAGTAAATTTTTTACGAAGATGTTGTAAGGCTAACACTGCAACAATAACATTTATATATTTATCATCAGATGAACTACAGCAAAACCTCACTAGTCGGGTCTTTTTAGTTGTTCACTAGTTGGCACCTTAATTAGTTGTTGTCTCCAACCAACAAGGTAGCTTTGACATAACTAAGATTAAGCAAAGCCATTGTGATGAATTTCAGTTTGATTTTATTTCAGTTTTTTTTATAATTCTCTGTGCCTTTTTTATTTATCATCATGGAATGTTATTTTTAACATCATGCCAGGTACAGAAAAAAAACCTTTTTTTATTCACTGTCTGTTAAACATTCCAACTATCGAGTGCGAACTCACTACCAGCGCACAGTGGGCAACGGCCGTACAAACACCGGGATAAGCTTCAAGGTCTCATACTATTGCATTTTTTCTTTATTCAATGCATTAGTTATGATCATATGGGGCGGTCCCGTACTATAATTGTCAACTGGTACAGCTAAATAACATGCCCTTCATGGGTTTAAGCATCATTTGGGCCGTCCCTCCGTAGCAAGAACTGACTATTTGACTGCGTCGTACTGAATCAGTCCCGAAAGCCTGTGTAGACCACGCATACTCGTGTAGGACGTTACGCGCAATAGAGAAAGTAGAAAAAGTTATGACAACAAAATACGGGTAACTTTTTATTACAAAATTCTCTTTTATTGATTTAAAAATGATCGCAAATAATCATTACTTCTAAAAATTAATTCATAAGAGATTGAAAAGGAAATATGATATATTTTATAAAAAATTACAGAATTACATCAGCGGAAAAAATATATGAGAAACACAAATAATATTGCTCTTCATGGACAAGTTTACTCGTTAAGTAAGGTATTTGTTTTAATTTGCATTTAAATGTACTCGATATAGAGGAGTTTCATGATACATGCTATCCCCGAGATATGCTATTAATTAATTAATATTAATTATTACCGGGACCTAGCAAAAACCGCGTAATTTCTGCGTAAGTCAGATTACGCAGTTTCCTGTCAAAAATATAGTTAATTGTCTTGTTAACCACTAAATTAATTATTTGATATGATTTTGAATGGAGATTACAATGTTTCACTTTTTTCAATGAATTTGATCAAAAAAGAAATTACAGTGGAGCGCCGTTTATCCGGGTACCTTTTATCCGGTTTTCCGTTTATCCGTGCTGTTGAGAAATGACAGTTCAATACAAAAGTGATATTGCGTTATGAGGAGGATATTTAAAAAAGCGGTTATAAGAGCACATTGTCATAACAAAAAACACTATAATTAATGGCAAATTTTAAATATTTTCTTTGTAAAAACATGAAGTTAATTAAAACTGAGTTATTTTTATCAAAAAATAAGAAAAATTTCCAAAACATAACCAAAAATTGGTGATAAAATATATCATTTGACTCATTATCCGTGATATTCGCTTATCCGGGCAAGGTCAAGTCCCGAGAAGCCCTGATAAACGGCGTTCCACTGTATTTTGCAATTGATAATTGATGTGTCAAATCAGTACAATTTGCTCAACTGTTAAATTAAGAAAACCGCGTATAAGGGCGGTGGCAACGCTTTTTCGCATGCGATGTTATCGGACGGCCTGTCAAATTTATGTATGGGATTTGACAGATAACGTCGGACGACGAAATCGCACGTCCGACGTTATCTGTCAAATCCCATATAAATCTCGTCCGATAAAATCGCATACGATGAGCGTTGCCACCGCCCTAAGGCCCGTGACTGTGCTCCATCGAATGCGATTTTATCGGAAGGCCTGTCAAAATTTTATATGGAATTTGACAGATAACGTCGGACGTGCGATTTCGTCGTACGACGGAATAAAAAAATTGATTTCGTCGGACGCCGCATCCGATTTTATCTGTTAAACTAAATGTGTGGTATTTTGTAGGAACAATCTCAACTTGATTTTTCATAATCGGTGTATAAACGAAAAAGCGTTTGACAGCACGTGCGATAAAATCGCATACGATGAAGCACAGACACGGCCCTAAGGCACAAAATACACGAACCGGAATTTCGTAGGCGCGTAATTTCGCCTGCTGTCAAACCAAGGATAATGTATTTAGAAGGTTGATTTTTATCGCTTTTGCTGGGCGACATTGTGGAGGACATCTGTCATTCTCTCCATACAAATTTCATTACCCCGCACCAGCCCTCCCCGATTTTTATACCGGAGCCCATGGAAGAGAAATGTCAAGTCGAGAAATGTCATTTTGCTCTGAACAACTTCACCTTGTCATTTATAACACCTTGTGTCAAACCCATGTATAAACCGTCAACGTCAACTTTTCAGGACTGTCATTAACATATATTTTTCAGCAGGCAAAATTCCGCGGCTGCAAAATTCTGGGCCATATATTTTCGGCCTAAGAGGGACCGCTTATCTCAGGGACTAACTGTATATAGAAATAATTAAAAAAAAAAAACAAATAATACAGATTAACCATAAATATCGCTCACACTATATGATCATTCATTTTGCGTACAGGTCAACAGTATTAACAACATTTGTTGGGAATTAACCAATTTGTTTGTTCATTGTTGGTTTGTCAAACCCTGTGCTTGATCTCTGTTTTAATGTTAAATAAGAACTCACAAAGACTAAAAGAACCTGATTAAGTAAATTTAACTGAAGAAATGTTGTAGATAAAATACAGGAACAAGTTAGAAAAACTTAAATAACTGTTTGAATCCTGGAAACCTTATTTCAAGTGACGAATTGTCAAAATGTACTAGATTTCATAGCTTGATCTGTTGGATGATCCAGTTTACGCCAAAGTTTACGCTTCTTGTAACGTCCGGATTATGCCTGTTCGTTGACATGACTGTTGTGACAGGTAGAATGATACTGGTGGTGTTTGGCTCCAACAACATCATATGTCACAATCGCTCGGGCTCTTTTCAAGAAAAACCTTAATAATGTATGGGGTCGCAGATGATCGCAGTTAATGTCGACAACAAAACGTACAAAAAATGTTGATCTTTCATATGATATATGACTCACAACTGAATCCAAATCGAATAATAAAAAAAACTCTCCAAAATGAATAAATCAAAACTGTTAGAAATGATGTTTGGGTCTCGATCATTTATAAACTTTAAAAACATGTTGTGTTTGAAAATTATTTAAATTTTGCAGTTTTTTTTATTTAAGATATTTAAAAAATCTTTACCAGCGACACATTGATCAACAAAATCTTCTCATTGTTTACAAAAAGCGAGTTTTTACGATATCAGTAAACTGTTTTATAGGGAGTTAGACAGTTGGCAGCTGAAATCATGTCCATACAAAACCACACGCAAAATTAGCATCAACTTTTCAGTCTGGAAAATATGTAAACAAACGACAATTCGTAGCGGGTGCGATTATGTTAGCACATGGATTGATTTTTTTGCTGAAGGATAATTACTGTGCAAAGAAAGGTTGAACATTGTTTAGATCGATTTTTTTAGTTTAATAAAAGATCTATACAGAAGACCCCCGAGATACGACTGTATTTAGGACCGAAGAAATGTTCCAAAACATTGTGTATTGTTCTGTTGTTTGGCGTCTTTATTCCTTTACTCGTACAGTTAGTTCATTGAGTCAATTCAAATAAAATATATTATTTTAATTTAAAAAACTTTACTTTCCATATATCCTGTTCAAATCACAGTTAAAATAAAAATATAACATTGTACTTCTTCTGCTACTTTGGCGCAACAGCCGTTGTCAGTCAAGGCCTGTCTATACCACCAATAGGTTTGCCTATGAGTAACGATTGTACCACGGGACCGACGCTTAAAATCCGTAATAAACCATAATTTTCTAGCAAAAAAGACATGCGTGAAGATTTCAAATATGTCTCTAGAATAAAAAAAATACAAAAATCATCATAAAATCCTAAGAGATGTTTATTTAACAAACAAAGGCGAATTTGTGCATAACGGCGTACTAGACACCAAATTTATTTCAGTTTTGTTTTTTGTACCTTTAATCGTAAACTTCGACATACTTTAAATGTCTGAAATACTTTTGATTTTAATACTTTCACTAAATTGGATAGCTTCATCTTCAATTAATGGGGAATTAATTAATGTCTGATCCTCAGGCTCCTGCAAGGACTGTATCCCGTTGTAATCCTGCGTTGGAAATCCGTTACACGGAATGACTTGTTGCTTTATTATTCTAAGATGTTTGTATTAAGTCGGCGTGAACCCCGGAGGTCGTTACGCCAAAATATCTTACATAATATTTCGATCTAAAATTGACCCTTTTCCAAAAAAATGATTTGTTTTTTGATTAACAAATTCCACTTAAAGACAGGCTTTGAATAACGCTTGGAACATATTTCTAATACCAGGTGACGCTTTGTTTTCTCCAAATAAAAACCTATAGATGACGCTAGTGTAACTCAAAATCCAAGCCACAAACCTTACTGATATAAATATCGCTGCAACATGTTGACGCCATCTACATCGACCCACTGAACATAGCAAGGGTTTGGAACGATGCCTCTTGCGTTGTTTCGTGTGCTAGTGTTAAGTGTGTTAGTGTTTTTTATTTTTTATTTTCCCAAAACAACACTTGACTTTATATTTTCTGCTCTAGAATTCATGGATCAAAGAAAAGAAATTACGAATTTGAAACCTCTAGCAAGCTATATTTTGCACTGTTATAGCTGCTCGCGAGTTGCTATAATTAATTTCGGGTGGATTTATTTTGTGATATATCAAAATTTTACACAAAAAAACCGGAATTGCTTCGCAAAAATACTCCGACAAAATCGAATTTACCAAAAAACTAAAATAGCTTCCGAATGACTCATTTCCATCGAAAGCGGCACAAGTAACAACTCACCACGGCTAAATTCACCTCTATCCCTTATTTTCAGCCTTTTTGCAGTGGTGCTGGTGCGGGGTAATGAAATTTCTCTACAGTCTGTTCCCGAGTTACGCGGTTTCTGCGTTCCCGGCGAATCCGCGTAACTCGAATATCCGCGTAAGTCGAATTCATTCATTTCATTTTTGAATAAAATACTATTCATTAATCAGAGTTTTTGATTTTTTTTAGTACTTTTATACACTTTATCATTTATTTGATATGATTTTTGCGAAAAATTCTAATATTTCTGGCTTTTAAGCGGTTTCAATTTGTTAGCAAAAATGCAATTCATACCGAACTTGAAGCAAATTGTACTGATTTGACATTTGATCTGTCAAATTTAGAAAACCGCGTATCTCCGAATCCGCGTAAGTCGAGAACCGCGTAACTCGGGAACAGACTGTACAGGGATCGATAGATGTCTCCCACAATGTCGCCCAGTAGAAGCGATACATAAAGCTAGGCGATATACATTGCAAAAAGAAAAGGACAGCAATTTAATGACCAGTAATAAAACGTCATCTATTGAGCAAACCAGTGAGGCTATGGGGCTTTCGTTTTCGCAAGTAGAAGGTGATTTTAGCCACTTACATACAGCAGAACGTCGATTATCCGAGGACGGATTAACCGTCAGGCGGCTTAACCGTGCGCATAAATGTGACAGCTGTTCAAACATACGGCGAAAATTTGCAGCGATAGTCAAGTAGGCAACCAGTTTTTTGTGCAGCTCTGTAGTGTGTAGTGGTGTTTTCAAAATTCAGTTTTGTTCATGAACAGTTGTTAAACCTATCTTCTTCTTCTTCTTTTTGACTCAACAACCGTTGTCGGTCAAGGCCTGTCTGTTACACTTGTGGGCTTTGGCTTTCAGTGACTAATTGATTTCCCCCCACCACAGCAGGATAGTCAGTCCTACGTATGGCGGCACGGTCTATTTGGGGATCGAACCCATGACGGGCATGTTGTTAAGTCGTACGAGTTGACGACTGTACTAACAGGTTGGCTGATAAGTCCCCGGTCTAACAAAGAAAAACACATTTTTTTGTCAAAATTCGTTTTTATTATTCAACATAGTTCCCTTCAAGAGCGATACAACGATTATAACGACCTTCCAATTTTTTGATACCATTTTGGTAGTACTCCTTCGGTTTTGCCTCAAAATAGGCCTCAGTTTCGGCGACCACCTCTTCATTGCAGCCAAATTTTTTCCCTGCGAGCATCCTTTTGAGGTCTGAGAACAAGAAAAAGTCGCTGGGGGCCAGATCTGGAGAATACGGTGGGTGGGGAAGCAATTCGAAGCCCAATTCATGAATTTTTCCATCGTTCTCAATGACTTGTGGCACGGTGCGTTGTCTTGGTGGAACAACAAAACAACAAAAGTTGCTTGACAAAAGACGCTCTGTCTCACAAACTAATTGACATACAGACGTCAAATTTTGACACGAATCATTTGAAGGTTGGTACTATATAAAAATAATATGCATTTAATACTAGCGGCGCCATCTATGTGTCATACCGGGGACTTATCAGCCAACCTGTTACGAGACCGGCTGTTGCTACTAGCCATGGGAAAAAATGATTCTTTTTAAAGATCAGGTGCGGTCCAGTTCGCTCAGTGAAATGAACTAAACGCGGGCGGTGATTCTTTCGCACGCCTCAGGTGCGGTGTGTTATCAAATATTAATTTTATGCTGCATAATGTCCACCCTATTTTATTTTTTATTGTTATAAAATTACATTTACAAGCTGAGAAAAAGGAAATCAAAGTTGTTTTAATGCTCAACTAAACTTTTAATTTATTATGATTTGTTTAATTTTCTTATATCGTTATTTATTTTGTGTTTTATTCGTTTAACATATTTTTTTTAACAACTATAGGTGAAGATAAATGTGACAAATGCCTTGGTGGCCATACGGGAAAGACCGTCAATGCGCATATAATTTCTTCGTTTGTGGTCAACTATAGTCCATGAAGAGAATCTTTTTCATGTATTCAAAGCCGACACAGGGTTGCTCTTGTAACATCTGGAAAATTACCTGCAGTTTCGCTCTGGTGAAAAAACATACTACCAGAGCGAGAGTGTATCGTTATTTTGCGAAACGGGAAAGAAGACATCGATAACACAATCTTCATACTTTCTCGTTCTAGTCAACACACTATCAAATCTACCAGAGTGAAAAAGCATGCTGATTTTCTGAGTAGGAAAATGAACTCCGCGCCGTGTGCGGTGGTTTGTTGCACACCGCTAGCGTGCGGAGATGTATCGCACACATTGATAGTCGGCGAGGAGAACGCCCGCACGAAGAATCAATAACGCACCGCTAGCGTGCGAAACAATAATTTCCATTTATCTGGAGGTGCGGTACTCGTTCACTCAGTGTAAAGATTGGAATGAATCATTCAGTTCTGATTCAATTTGCCCATATCTAGTTGCTATACATGCTCGTAGCAAACCTTCAATAGTAGTAATGGAAAACAAAATATTGCCACCCATTCAGCTAAGTTCATCACAATCCCTATCTGTAAAAACAAAAATATCCCAAAATGTTGACCTTCATGCTTTTAAATCCTCGACTCCGGCTTCATTCAAATACACTTTCTTACCGGCCCTAAGTTCCCTAAAAATCAGCTTTAGCTACATCCAATCCGTCTGCTGATTCCTCTGCTGTTCCGGAACGTTCAACGTCAATATCATCGAAACGAACTCTTCCATGTAGACCGCCAGTTCCCAAAAACCTCTTGATCTCTTATTCAAACCCATATCACTGAGACCTTCTCGACTTGTTCCGTTACACATCTACAACTAAAACGTACAACAGTTCAAACCAGCTAAAAAGAGTGGACCCTAGTCGGCTCTGATTCATGAACTAATTAACAATTTTCTTGTGATTAACAGACTGTTTCATAATTAGAACCATAATTAAAATTTAAATCGAAAAGTGCTTTCAGATGTCAAACTGCTGTAACGAACTTTTGGCTACTTGTCAAATCTTTCTACATTATTTTAACTCGTTCCTATACAGTCCTTGGGTTGTATGCATCTACGAGTACAAAGGCCTTACTTATTAGGCGAAGGAAAATACTGTCATTTGATTTTGGAATCTATCCTTCAAACAGGGTCATTGCATCATAATCTAGGTGTGGGTCTTCATACTCTAGAGAAAGTATTTATATTGGGTACCAAAGTCTTTTTAACTAGTAAAAATCCAGTATCCCTTTGCTGTACATCGCCAAAGCCACATATTTCAATCGGTGAATACAATTGAGTCATGAACTTAGTTTTATATTTTAGAAGTATTGTATTGGTTTTAATAATAAAACGTTTAAAATAACCACCATAAAGTTCAAAAATATTAACCAAGTAATAAAAAATAACTAGATATCATTAATTTTCCATGTGCTCATAGCCAGCCAGTGCTGCCAATGTCATAAAAAAATCTGTCTGAAACAAAATCTATATCAGCGTCACGTACTCAATTGTATAATTGTACGTACTCAATTGTTTAATAATAATCAGAGGTGATACTCAGAATGGTTAGTGCGACCAATACATGCTTCTTGTCATTTTTGCGACCATCGCTTCTTCAGTCACTATGTCACGACTTTTTTTACTGTGATCAGTTTTGCAAAATGTCACTAACCTAGTCATGACAATTTCTGGCTGAAACAAAATCATTTCAGCGTCACGAGCTCTACTGTGATGATCAGAGGCGAGCCTCAAACAGTTGGTGCGACTATCACATGCTTGGTGATATTGTGTGCAACCAACTTTTGGTCAGTCACTTGGTCCCGAGAGTTTCAGTCAGTGATCATCGCGATGTTCATGGGAGATATACGATGCGTGTGAGTGATTCCAAGAAACATAATGAGCATGTTTTCTCGTTCTGTTTGACCCAACAGATAATCAAAATAGATAGAGGAAGATAGCATGCTCATTTTGTTGCTTTTGCCCACGCGCCAACCCTACCCGTAAATTTCCGTTAAATGCCTTCTAATCGCCTTGTAATCGCCGGCAAACTGAAGGCAATTAGCCGAAATTTGAATTTGCAACTGCCAAAAGGAAATCTTATAAGCGTCTTCAGCTCTGCACTGTTGTAGTGTTCCCAGATATGAACGTGAGAGATTCGATAGCACGATTTACGTGTTATGTTCTCTTGCGTTAAGCTCTGCCCAAGTGCCACAAATCCACTAAACGACCACTAAACGGGTTCTAAACGACTCAAGCTCTCAACCTAAACGGAATATGGAAAGACTTCGTGGACCGTTCCCCCGTAGCAAGGGTTGACTATCCGGCTGCGTGGTAATGAATTAAGTCTCAAAAACCTGTCTAGGCCGTCATGTCCGCGTAGGACTTTACGCAAAATAGAAGAAAAACTTCGTTTAGCAGACGGCAAACGACTCATGCATTCTAAAAATAGCGAAAAAGCTGGTGGCGCCTTCTGTTGGTGGGATACCCAACCAGTGGAGCTTCCTCGCTTGGAGAGCTTACTCATTCCCTCTGTTCTGTTGTATGGTTTCGCATTGAAGTTATGCATCGCTAGAGCTAGAACGGCGATACGATTGTTTAAATACTAAACTCCAACGGAAACCTCCAGCACTGAAGCAAGTGAGATTTGAGTAATGGTCGTTGATGTTGATACCCACGTATCTGACCACACGACCATTCATATTGATTTTTGCTCAGAAAATTATAAGGCTATATAGGTCATGATAAGATGAAACTTGTCGAAACACATTCCAAGTGCAAGAAAAGGACAGCAATATAATGATGAGTTGTAATACGCCATGTATTGAGCAAAAACCCAATGAAGCTATGGAGCTTTCGTTTTTTTTTCTATGGATATTCGATTTTCCAGTCGTTTAAGCTTAATCTGTGGCCCTTGGGTAGTTTTAATACTTAATGCGAGCTTATAAACACTTTTAGAAAGTTTAATTTGTTTGAGAAGATCCCATGTTTACATATATCCCAAATACATGGAGTAATTACAGTCGTAATCTCGAACAACTTAAAAAAATTCCCATCATAGGTTCAAGCCTTAATGAACCGTTACCCCACGGTAAGTATTGAGTATTTGACTTCAGGGTACTTATTCAATCTCAAAATCATGTGTATAGGCCGATATGACTACTTTGGTTACTACGCCAAATAGAAGAAGAAAAATCCATGACCCCTTGCCTTCGTTCGGGTTGTTCCACTGTACAATTTTCAAGAAAATAATTTTCTCCATCAACTGTGAAATGTGAAAATAATATACTTTTTTTTCAAAAATTTAAATCACTTAAAATACTTAAATAACCGAATTTTCTACACCAATTGCATTAAATAAGTATTAAATTACATAAATGAACTAAATTTTATCAAAAATAATTTGTAACCAAGTATATTTTGGCTATAAAACGCGACAATCTGAGTTACGCGAATGTCTCCGGCACGGATTTGAAAATGGAAAAATAAATTTTATTTTAATTTGAATTTTAAATCAATACAATTTTCTCCATCAACTGTGAAATGTGAAAATCAGCGCATTCTCGATAATACGTGCTCTAAAATGACACTTGAGGATGAATACTTCTAAAAAGAAACTGCATGTGTGATACACGCTGTCGCACAGTTGCAGAATACAGTTGCAGTACTCTTTAGTGCTGCTAATGAGCATGTTTTGAGAACACGTTTTAAGCCCGTTTTTTCACACAAAAATTGTAAAATGTCGTGCGGTGATGTCAGTTGGGGTTGATTTTGGCTATTTTTCTCGCTACATTACGTGTAATTGTCTCGATATGTCTGGTTACACCGTAAGCACGAATAATCCAAATTCATGAATATCGTGGATCGATTCATCCCATACAGTGTTTATGGTTTATGGTTTGTTTCGAGAAAATGAAGAACACATCGGACCAGAATGATGTGAAAATCGACAATAATGAAAATAATTTTCTACATAATATAATACATCTGGTGTATCGCTCTAAGATCACTGAGGATTTTGTTTTTTATAATTTAATTAAAATTAAAAAAGCTTTGTAAGAAATACCAACATCGAACAAGAATCTATAACAAGGCTACAAATAGACAACACAATAGCAAAAAAAATGATTGACCGTTTTCTCGGACGCGTTTGGTATCTATATATAGATTAAAAAAAGCTCGTTTAGTAATATAAATTTACTCTGAACGATTTGACATTTTGATAACAAAACTAATCTGTACATACACACATATATATATATATATATATATATATATATATATATATATATATATATATATATATATATATATATATATATATATATATATATATATATATATATATATATATATATATATATATATATATATATATATATATATATATATATATATATAAACATATACATATACATATATTATATTTACATATATATTATATATACATATATAAAAATATATTATGTTATATTTATAATATGTGTATATTATGTAAACCGTGCGAATTTTGAAAATTTTTTTTGGAAACCCGTTTTTCACTCATAACTATTGTTATGCACTTATCGAACAGCTTTCTAATAAGAAATCCTTTTAATCCCCCTAAATCGTGTCTAAAAATCCTAATACATTTTTATTTAATGATTTTCCGACACATTTTACATTACAGTTACATTGATGGACACATAAAACATTACATGAACATTGATGAATATATTTAACAGCTTATTAACTGTTGACTAAACATCATGATACTATACACAAAAAATAACGATAGCATTTGCCCACTGTGCTATGTATCGCAGGTGCATCTATACATACGCAGACCGAGCTCGACCTCGGTTCATTCAATTTCGGTTTCCATTCATTCCGCTTCGTTTTCATTTTTCATTCATTTTTCGTACCGAACGGACATGCAAAGCGAGGTGCTCCGAAAGAACTGTTGATTTGAACGGTGGCCTACGGTACTTTTTACTCATTATACTGATTCGTTATTGAGAAGTGCTATTAATGAAGGAAAGTCTTATAGTTTAATACAATGCAAGATTCCTCGTCCGTAAAACTGCAAACTTTACCAAAATATTGTGAAATATCTTTGTGCACCTAGATCATCACGCATTTTTGCAACGCATGGAAATGCATGTAATGAGTTTTGATTACGTATCGCTCACTATAGACTATTGTTGTTCAAGTAAGCCCAGAAAGTGTGCAATTCAGTGCTAAATTCGACCGTAGGTGCTCGCAACAACTCGATTGTGTCCCATGTGTTTGGTAATCTAATCTGTGAGAAATTGTTTATGTGCTTGCACATGTATTGGCGTGTGTTTGAATTTATCGTGTTCACAGCAACAATTAAGTTGGATCCGCGTGGGATCAGGTTGTTGTTATAATTGTCGTGGTTTTGTAAAAACGGAGGAAAAAATCAGCTACCAAAATCAGTCTGCTGCTACTAAGATCGGCAAATATTTAATGTGAGGAAAATTGAGGTTTCGTACCCACGCCTATTTTTCCATCATATCGAAACTTTCGTAGTGAAATGGTATGTTAAACGAGAAGATTCATTTTGTGCGTGATTCGCGGTTCCGTAGTTCAACAGTTTTGATCTTGTTCGAGATCGAGTAGGTACACCGTTGAAAAAAGCAAATTAAACAGTGTCAATGGAGGAAGCTAGTTTTTTGTTGACGGAAATTCCAGGCGGTTTCATATCGCATCGACCACATACGATAACCGGTGGGCATCATCACCGGTATGCACCCTATTCTGTTGTGTTACATCAGCCACATTTGCAACAGACGGCCGCTTCGCCGACAATATACACCATCCCATCACATCATTTTTCGCACCGTGCCCATCCGCATCTCCCACATCCCGGACACCATGCTGCTCATCATCATCATAATCTCCATGGGACGATTCATTCTACAAATCGCCCCAAGAGCCCGAACACTCCTCCTCCGCAACCCGTAGAGGAAGAAGGCACCCATATTGGACATCTTTACCCAGAAATACTTGCTATGATTTTTGCCAAGCTAAACGTCAAGGATCGTGGCCGTGCCGCCCAAGTGTGCACCGTCTGGCGTGATGCTGCGTACGCGAAAAGCTGTTGGCGAGGCGTCGAAGCCAGTTTGCACCTACGACGGCCTTCTCCGACACTATTTGGGTCGTTGGTGAAACGAGGTATCAAACGGGTTCAGGTGTTATCGGTGCGACGTGCCCTGAAAGACATCGTAACCGGCGTGCCGAACTTGGAGTCACTGAATCTAAGCGGCTGTTACAATATCACAGATATGGCTATCGGGCATGCGTTTGCTGCCGACTTTCCTAACCTAAAGGTACTGAATCTGTCGCTCTGCAAGCAGGTGACAGATTCCAGCCTTGGACGCATTACACAGCACTTGAAAAATATCGAGGTTCTAGAGCTCGGAGGATGCAGTAACATCACCAACACGGGTCTACTTCTCATTTCGTGGGGTCTGAAGAAGTTGCGCCGACTTAATCTTCGGTCATGCTGGCACATCTCGGACCACGGTATCGGACATCTTGCAGGGCTCAGTAAGGAAACGGCTGATGGAACACCGGCACTCGAATACTTAGGGCTGCAGGACTGTCAGCGCCTTTCCGATGAAGCGCTGCGACACATCGCCCAAGGGCTCACTTCACTGCGATCGATTAACCTTAGCTTCTGTGTTTCCGTCACGGACAGCGGGTTGAAGCATTTGGCGCGCATGTCGCGTCTGGAAGAGCTAAATCTGCGCGCCTGTGATAACATATCGGACATCGGTATGGCGTACCTGACGGAAGGCTGCAACTCGATCTCAACATTAGACGTTAGCTTTTGTGATAAGGTGGCCGATCAGGCCATGGTGCACATCTCGCAAGGTCTATTCCAGCTGCGCTCTCTAAGCCTTAGTGCGTGTCAGATCACGGACGAGGGTCTTTCTCGCATTGCCAAATCGCTGCACGATTTAGAAACACTAAATATTGGTCAGTGCAGTCGTATCACCGATCGCGGGTTAGAAATCGTTGCTGCAGAACTGATAAATTTACGTGCCATCGATCTTTACGGATGCACGCGGCTTACGCCGAATGCGTTGCAAAAGATCAACCAATTGCCGCGACTGTCGAAGGTTAATCTTGGTCTTTGGCATGTACGGTGATGCGTTTTAGGACATTGAAGGTTTTTTTAGCAGAGAGATTTAAGGATGGATAAAAGAAATAAAACAAATGGCCATCATTCTTTTTTGCGAAAAAAATATATCCGTTGGGCAGCAAAAATATGTTTTGCATGAAATTGGAAAATAAACTTTAAGTAGTGTTATAATAATCAATTAAAATATGTTTAGGTTTTCTATCGTTTTCCATTTTGAGTGTATGTTTTGTTTTATGTGAAACAATGTTATTTTGTTGGCTTATGTTCAATGAACCAGAAAACTACAAAGATTTAGCTGATAAACGATCGTCCCCAAAATATATGTGCCAGGTACAAGAGTAAGCAGGAAAGGTGATCACGAAATCGGTGATAAAATTCAATGTGACTGAATTGTTTCCTGTCCCCAAAAATACATTGTATCAATTTTACTTCAATCAAAGAAGTGTAATATTGTAGGATGTGTATCGTTGAAGGCTTTAATTGTACAATATAATAAAAAAATCAACTCCTATATTTCTCTCTCTCTCACTCTCACTTGCTTCCTTTTTATCTCTTCTTTTTTCTTTTATATCTCTATCTCTATCACACTTCTCTTTCTTTTTATCTACCCCCCCCCCTCAACCCCCCGTCTCTCTCTCTCTCTCTCTCTCTCTCTCACACACACACACACACACACACCACATATACACCCCAGACTTAATAAACAAACACAAAGAATATCTTATGCATTACACCAAATAGGAACTACATTGGCTGATATGTATCATTAAATCCGCCCGTAGTGGGAGCGTACAGCGCTAACTCAGATTCCTAGGTATGGCAACACATTTCTTGTGCCCGGTCCTACAATGCCGCTGAAAATAACTATAAAAATAGCAACCATCTAGTACGTTAGTCAAACGAGTGATAATGAGTGTAGGGACGTACGCCGCCGCTACGAACGGATTCTATGATACCGGCTATAATTTTTTCTTCCTTTTCTGAAAAGTGTGTGTGTGTCGATGTCAGCAGAGTACCGATAGTCATACTTTTGTGTGCATTGAATGTCGGATGATTAGAAAAAGAAGCGAAAAAGAAACGAACACGCATTGATGAAAAATAACTTTCATTGCACTATTGCATAGAATTAGGTAGTTCCATCACACACGGAGGTAAGAAAGGAGATGTATGGACATGAACCTATGTATAGTTACACACACTTACATACTGTTAGCCAGTTCGTCCTAAGACCCCACAACTGAAAGGGTGGGATAGGTGACAAAATGTGTAATAGGGTTGTATTCGCATCATGAGCAGGTTCTGCCCGGATTGTTTTGAATTTGTTCCGTATCACAGGAAAATAGTAATGAGGAAATTAAAACCAAATATTGAAATCAACATGGACTACTGTATTGTTTGCTGTGTTTCCATCCGTTTTGAAAGAAAGATATGATTTGACCTATTGTTACACACCAACTACTAGCTTGCTTTATTTTATGTTTATTGTTACTGTGTATAACTCACAAATGGTCAAAGGGCTGGTTTAACACGTTCAGGCTGATGGCAGGCCCCAGGAAACTTTCCCGTATGCCGATGGCAGGCCCTAGGGCCAGTCATTTGCTTGGGAAACAACAAACATTGCGCACATCTATACTCTACCCACATACATAGCAGCGGTGCGCCGGTAAAAGAATCATGCTCTAAGAATTATTGTGGTCAATAAAACAAAAATAAAACAAAAACCTCATGCCACACAACAGTATTGATGAACAGAATAGAATTGAAATTATAGCAAAAAATCCTCAATTTTAATACATGCCTGTTTGGTTCAAAACCAACTGCTTGCGTTCTAGATGCCGCCGGAACGGAAAGTTGATGAAAATCAGCGGCTGGTTAACAAATAACAATTTGTTAACAAATTGTTATTCAAAAGGTAAGTTTTTCCAGCAATGTGTTCGGTTGGTTTTTTAATCATCTTTGTCAGTTGCTGTGTAAAATTGTTCGTAAATGTAAATTTCCATCGCACCATATTTGCTGTTTAAGCTACGAGAGCCATTTACTCCAGAATGAAACAAACAAAGGTTACTCAAAACAAAAGCACACTGGTGGCTGAAAGTTTACCATCAACAGTTTTTCTGGATAGTAATGATGTATGCGATATTTTGGCCGTGGTTTATTTTGAAGTGTGCCAAACGCAACACATAGCCCCGCGTTACCTTCTTTATAACATTTGTTGTTGGTGTGAAAAAAAATGTCGCCGTTTACTTGCCGACTTTAAAACGTAACTTTATACAGTTCACACAAATATTTATTCCTTCAAGAACTAGGAGGAAAGAGGAGCACCGCTCCTTGAAGAGCTAGTTCATAGCATTTCGTTATGTGAAATGTTTCTTTGTTTTGGGTTTGTTCTTGTTTTTTTTTTGTAACAGGAGGATCACTAGTTATATGTTCCGGTACGTCTGATGTAAAACATCCATTACGATACAAATAACGAAATTCTGGAAAAAAGTATGTTTTTTTTTTTTTAAACATGTGCAAATATCGATACGACCTTCTACTTTACTTATGTTTGCTCAGCATTCGTTTATATTTAACTTAACTAGGTTCTGACTGGTTTACTTTATTTCCTATTCTCTGACACACATTCAACTGTGTCCTATTACTGCTTGTCTGAAAGGAAAAAATAGACTGCATGAGCTGTTTGTTGCATTTTTATCACTTATTAACTACCAAAACATTTCGCAACTCGCCAATTCTGTTCCAAAAACTGTTTCGCTTGCGAATGATTATCAATATAAATTACGTTTTTACACTGGGTAGTGTGCAGCTTAAATCCATTCCACATGTTTTAAGAGCACTCAAGCAAGAAAACCATCATGCTTTCCCGCTATATCTTTTTGATGGTTGAACAAGAACGTATGTTGATTTTGTTGGTTGGACATGTTCATGTTTCAAAATATTTCTGCTGCCTGACCAGTTTTCGATTTCAACTTTACTACCCGTTTTCTGTTAAGTCGCCATCCCTTTCGTGCTCATTTTACGTTTTTTTTCCTTTCTTGGTTTTCAAACCTTGGTATTTTTTTCTTCTACATCTTTCTCCCTTGACGCGGTAGGGTACATAGTTTCTGGAATAGAATAATCATGGTTTCTTTTTGTCCCGTACAATTCGCCCAACCAAGAGACTTAAGTTTTCAGCTCTTGTTTCCATTGCCTGGCTTCTGATTCGTCCTTTCTCATTTTTTCATATCGGTATTTTTTTCTTTTACTTTTATTTCTTTATTTCCAAAGAAATTCTTCTTCCAGTGGTAGGACGAAACAGAGGCTGTAATGTTTCCTATGTTGGAGAATTACAAACTTTTCGCTCCTTCTGCATCTCCTTCTCAGCAGTCTTTGTGTATCTGGCTTTTTTTCCATCATCTACGCGAGGGGTCTGAAATAAGAGACCAACTTGAAGGACATGATTGTCTGGTTACCTGTGACTGTATGTTAGAAACTGCATCGAGAAAAAGAGACCCGTACTAAACGAAGGGACCGAAAAACAGTTTGAATTTCTTCTAGGCCCATAGTTGTTTTGCTTTCTTTTATTAAATGTATTGGTAGTGTGGGAAGGACTGGCACAAACCTGTCCCAAAAAGCGTACCAACTGCATTAACTACAATATGGGTATTTCTTTTCCATATTTACAACTATATGAACTACTGGGCATGTAAACTTAGTGCATAATTAAAATTTTAGTCTCGTGTCATTTTCAAAACCATCTCTTTACTTTTCATTTGACGAAATATTTTAGCTAAGCCAGAGCGGTAAGTATAACCAAATTAATTAGGTTCATAAATATCCAAAACACCCAAAGCCAAAATCTTGTACGTTTTTAAAATACAGCATTTATCCAAACTCTGGTGGCCGGTCTGGTGGTACAGTCGTCAACTCTTACGACTTAACTTAACCCGTCATGGGTTCAAGCCCCCCGAATTGACCGTGTCCCCCGAATAGACCGTGGTGCCCCCCATACGTAGAACTGACTAACCTGCTATGGTAACAATAAGTCACTAAAAGCCAAGCTCACTTCACTAGGCCTTGACCGACTACGTTTATTGTGCAAAACAATAAAAAAACCATCCAATCTACAAAATAAACTAGATCATCACAGAAAGAAGATAACCAGTTCTAAGTAACACAAAAATAAATACACATCAGTTTTTTTTTTTTTCAAAATATATAACATGGGTTCACAAAAGAATTGAAAAAAACCCCGATACCTGCGGTGCGGCAGTACCAAAATCTATCAAAATGAATACCTGCGATACGACAGGGTTTCAGAAATTTCGAGCAAGAAAAGGATTCCTGGAATATATTACGTTGTGCATAGAAAGAACAACGACAAATCATACATACCAATATTCGCGTTCTAATAGTTTATCTTTTTATTCACTTTTCATATAATTTTATTTCCACGTTTCAACAACTGTAAGGCAGAGTATATAATATGCATGTTGTAGTCCAGTTGTACAGTCGTCAATTCGCACAACTTTGCAACATGCTCGTCGCGGGCTCAAGCCTTTTATGGGACCGTTCCTCCGTACACAACAAATTTTCTCATCCTGCTTTAGTAAAGTTTTTACTGAAACGGTTCAGTAAAAGAATATTTTACTGGTTTTCGGCACAAATGTCATGTTTTTACTGATTTTCAGTAACACATTTTACTGAATGCATTTCAGTAATACACATTTTACATTCGGTTTAGTTATACACATTTGTTTAGTCGGTGTAATTTTGTCTGTGAATTGGTATCGATGATGTCTTATAAAATATCTTCTTCTTCTTCTTTGGCACAACAACCGCTGTCGGTCAAGGCCTGGCTGTACCCACTTAGTGAAGTGAGCTTGGCTTTCAGTGACTTATTGTTACCCTAGCAGGATAGTCAGTCCTACGTATGCACGGTCTATTCAGGACTTGAACCCATGACGGGCATCTTGTTACGTCGTACGAGTTGACGACTGTACCACCAGACCGGCCCGTAAAAAGATAAAAGGTAAATAAAAAAAGAAAATAAATACAAAAGATCATTTTGACTTATTTTCGCATGGCATTCAGATGTACACATGATTAATAAATCTTTAATAAATCATTAATAAATCTTGCCACGGATACATAATTAAACATGATAAATAAGTAAAACTCACGAAAATGTGTTGGGATATTTACAACGGCACCCACAGTCTGACAACCGCTCGACAGTATGGTTGCAAAATTCCACAATTCGGTTGCAACACTCCATTATAAGATTGCAAACCTCCTCAGCTTGCTCGATTCCACTTCTTCTGGGTAAATACTAAAGGCTCAACAACCGTTGTCGGTCAAGGCCTGCCTTACCACGTGTGGCGTTGGCTTTCAGTGACTTTTGGATTACCCCCTAAAGCAGGATAGTCAGTCCTACGTATGGCGGCACGGTCTATTTGGGGCTTGAACCCATGACGGGCATGTTGTTACCCGATTCTACTACTCGGTTGAAACATTTTCTTAAACGGTCGAACTATTCCATTATATGACTCTTAACCCTGTAAAACAGACCCATGTAAGTGGAATTTGTTTTAATTTGTTTATAGAATGTATATTATATTTATAATTCAACCGTTAAATTAATGTGCGGGTAGGTTCAATTCCCACCACTAGTTCAGAGCTGGCTCCGTTCAAAAGTAAATAATCAGTTTGGGCGCTCCGAAGAGAACGTTACTAACAAACATTCTGTACAAGAATACTAAAGTGTCCATTATGTTAATTATGTTTCATTTTACTGGGTTCGAAGATTTGTCTCAGGGCGACAGAACACTTTAACGATAATTTGTGAATCAGTTTATTACTGGGACACAATGCTTAAATTCGATTAAGATATTCAGATTTTGTAAAACTTCAATTGATAACTCCTGCATAGTTTCTTGATCTGTCGATAAGCCGATAAAAGTGGTTTTCGAATAAATTGTCATATTTTGTATTTTGTTTGAAAGGTTTAGTTACAATGATGATCAGGTATAAAAAAAACGCAACTATTGATAATTTAGAGATTTTATTTTCATAATCCCAACTAATATTCTTATGCTGCTAACGGAACCACCTCATTTTTTTATGTTTAATTTTTGAACGAAGTACAGGTATTCCCCGATATACGCCATACTCGATATACGCGATTTTATAAATTTGGCTGTTTTTCGAGCAAATTGTACTGATTTCGCACATCAATTGTCAAATGCAAAATAAACTCATTTTATTAAAAAGGTATAAAATTGTAATCTTCAATTGATCAGATCAAATAACTAATTTAGTGGCTAAAACCTATCACTTCAAGCAAAATGATACGAAAATTCGCTGAAATTTGACTGGAAAATTCAACATTTGACTTACGCTAATAGTCGAGATACGCTATTGCCTCCGGTCTGCATTTATAGCGTATATCGGGAAATATCTGTGTACACAATATGGAAACACAATACAGTAAAAATTTAGGATTGCAAGCAAAATGTGCGATTAAATCTAAAGATAGACAAAAAGAGAAACAGGAAAACTGTAGCAACCAAGTATAAGACCAAGCAATGAAATTGATAGGGGCCCGTTGATTATACAGGTGACGGATTAGACTGTTCTGCCATAGTTTGTTCACAAGTGAAACATGTGAGCGAATCTAAAAGGGGGTATTTAACAGATATTTTACCCCCAATACACTACTGGATGGAAGAACAGAACGAGCCACCGACTATCCAAGAAGTAGGTTTGCAAGTAAATTCTGACTTAGAATGTTGAAAAATAGCATAGATGCTTGTGTAAGTGAATCGTACGAACGGTTCTGTCCTGATACACTTATCGAAGGAAACACATGGCAAAGCGAAGAAAGCGAAATAAGAGCATGATCACACCAGACCGATTTCGTTCGCATGGACCTGTGATATGGCCTGTCGAGCTATTTTGGAGTTGTTTCGTTTGGCATCGACTCTGGGAGTAAAGGCATGCTAAAATGGACGGGCCGTGTCCTTAGAGCCTGCATTGAAAACAACGCGAGCTCCGCATTGCACCAACAATACCACCCTCCAACGCCGCATGTGTCCCGCAGACGGGCTGGTTGGATTGCTTTGGAAAGCTTCGGATTTGAATGCAACAAACCACCACACACTAGAAACCCAATGTGTCTGGACACGTACACAGAACGTGCACAGGCGTCCCGTACGCACACGCAGGTACCAATGGGCTGAAGGAAGAGCGCACACAGAATTTCATAAATGACAAGTTTTGCTTTAGAAATTTTAGCTGCCAAAGAGCTCAAGCAGGAAAGACAGCAAGAGAGTTGAAGAGATGAAGTGGGCGCGCCACAACACCATGCTTGTCCCCTGGCTTCTACGCCGGAAACCCCCACGGACGAAAACCCGGTACTTTCTGGGCCGAACTCTGCGCAGCAAGTAGCAAGAAACTCGAATTCGCTTATTTCTGGTTCGTGCGAGGTACAGTCGCTGCATTCAATGCTAGTTCCACGTGCGGCTATGTGATCCGATCGGTCGACTAGCAATGTTGAGTGTTACGAGTGTACATTACTGCATCTATGGTGCTGCTTTGAAAATAACGTCAATTTTTAAAGGAATCTACATTAAAGTTCTGGATGAGAAGAGAGCTCGCTACGCGACGGCCTCTGAGCTTGAACATGAAGCCCATCATCCCTTTAGAGGGAGTGAAACCATCCATACACAACGGAGGCTGTGTGCGTCTGACTGCGACGACGAATAACTCCTGTCTCGTCCAAGACCGTACTGTGAACATTTGGTTTTCTGTGGAGAGGAACATGAATTCTGGAGCCCACATCGAGCCCCAACACCGGACTTTTGTCTCCGTCTCTCACATTGGCGCTGCAAATCATGTGCATGCCAACACGCGTATATTTGTTTACGTTTGAAACTACGGAGTAAATGAGATAGCAAATTATTCAGCTACAACGTCGAAAAAGCACCACACATCCTTATATGTTTGCAGCATAAAAGCGAGAGAGTAGGATATTTCGGGAAACCAGGCTTGTGCGAAAGGCTACTTTGAAACGGCTTTAATGTAGATACCTGCTGTAAAAGCTATCAGCCATGGTTTCCCACGAAGTGAATCGAACAGTAGAATTTTGTTTCATACATGAATCAATCCATATTTTCCATATTTTTTTGCTTAATTTTAATTATTGAAAATTGTATTGTAGAACCTAGAGCTCCAAGAATATATTGCGTTTTCATCGCATAGAAAAATTATTTTAATACAGGCTGTCCCCAAGATACGCTATTAATGGGGACCGAGAAGAAACTGTATCTAGAAACTTTAAACTGTAAGTCGAATCACGCAAATTTCAACCAAAATATAGCTAATTTTCATGTAATTTGGCATGCAATCGGTGGTTTTAACCACCGAAGATATTAATTGATATGATTTTGGTTGCCGGTTACATTTTGGGACCTTTTTGAATGATTTTTTTAAATTCGACCAAAAGGGACATTATTTAGCAAATGTCAATTTGCTTAGGCAACAGTCAAATTTAGAAAACCACGTATCTCCTAATCCGCGTATAAGAGGGACCGCGTATCTCGGGGACTACCTGTACAGTATGTTCCCGAGTAACACGGTTCTCGACTTACGCGGATTCGGAGATACGCGGTTTTCTAAATTTGGCAGATTAAATGTCAAATCGGTACAATTTGCTTCAAGTTCGGTATAAATAGCATTTTTGCTAACAAATTGAAACCGCTTAAAAGTCAGAATCATTGGAATTTTTTGCACGATTCATATCAAATAAATGATAAATTGTTTAAAAGCACTAAATTAAAAAAAACTACGAGTAATCAATAGTATTTTAGAAAAAAAACGTGAAATTCGACTTACACGGATATTCGTGTTACGCGGATTCGTTGGGAACGCAGAAACCGCGTAACTTGGGAACAGACTTTACATTAAATAAGCACAGTAAAACGTCGATTATCCGGGGGCGGAATAACCGGCGGGCGGCTTAACCGTGCGTATAAATTTGACAGCTGTTCAAGCGTACAGCGAACATTTGCTGCGATAGTCAAGTGGGCAACCAGTTTTTTGTGCAGCTCTGTAGTGTTTAGTGGTATTTTCGATATTCATTTTTGTTCATGAACAGGTGTTAAATCTATAGTTATTGATTAAAATAAAATTCTACTAACGATTAATCGATCGATTCAAGGAGAATTAATCATAAAAGTAATGAATTTTCTATATTTTATATGAATTTGACATTTATTACACTATTATCCGTACAAATCGATTAACCTGGCAGCCAGAGTGACCAGAAACACCGATTTATCTGTATTCCTACCGATTCTCAGATGACCGCCCTAAAACTACCAATTTTCCATTTATCCTACCGAAAATTACAGATATTTGATTTTTCAGTCGTTTAAGCTTCATATGTGGCGCTTGGGATGCTGTTTCAAGGATCGTTATCCTCATTTGTTACTTATACAGACGTCACACGAAGCGTACCCAAGTGCCACAAATCCACTAAATGACCACTAAACGGCTTCGAAACGACTCAAGTTCTCTACCTAAACGGAATATAGAAAGACTTCGTTTAGCAGACGGCAAACGACTCATGCATTCTAAAAATAGCGAAAAAGCTGGTGGCGCTCTCTGTTGGTGGGATACCCCAACTAGTTGAGCTTCATCGCTTGCAGGAGAGCTTACTCATTTCCTCTGTACTGTTGTATGGTTTCGCATTGAAGTTATGCATCGCTAGAACTAGAACGGTGATACGATTGTTTAAATACTAAACTCCAACGGAAACCACCAGCACTGAAGCAAGTGAGATTTGAGTAATGGTCGTTGGTGTTGATACCCACGTATCTGACCACACGACCATTCATAAAGATTTTTGCTCAGAAAGTTCGAAGGCTATATATAGGTCATGATAAGATGAAACTTGTCGAAAAACATTGCAAGAAAAGGATGGCAATATAATGATAAATTGTAATACGCCATCTATTGATCAAACCAATAAAGCTGTGGAGCTTTCATTTTTTTTCTATGGATATTCAATTTTCCAGTCGTTTAGGCTTAATCTGTGGCGCTTGGGTCCTTGCTCGATGACTGAACGGATTCAAAAATCATTTCCTATATATCTGATTTTGCTAGGGAACTGTGTTGTTGTTATCCAGTAATCTTCAGATCATCACTTTTAATCCAAGAACTGGCCGTCGCGTAGTTTTTTTTGGCTTCTTTCTTCGTGCTACGCAAGGTCTTTGAAAGTTTTGTACTTTTAAAATGGTATGGATTTATTATCTACAATATAATATAATATATAAATTAGTACACTTATACAACAATAACAAACGGGATTGAAATACGTGGTCGGGAGCGAAGAGGCCGAAACTTGTCACACTCTCGCTGATAGCGCGTATCATCGGGAGTGATCGGCTTATCCGTCAACCGATCGGCAATCGCGACACAGGGTGATCCCAACAGAAAGAGAACAGGTTTGAGTATGCGATTAGAGTAAATTGACAGAAAGCCATGGGAAAATTTTGACACTTAAATTGAACATTGTTTATGTTTAGCGATGGACGTTGCTATGGAGTGAATAAGAGTTTTGTTCAGCATTTTGCACTCATTTCCTGTTAGAATGTTATAATAATTAGAATCGAATTAGAATATTACATGGCTGATACAATCCAAGGATCCCCTTTATCATTCGTCGCCGGGTTATAAGCAGAAGACGGTATGCATATTGTACTTGTGTGTGCCGATTCGATGTTTCATTTAACTCTCAGTGTTTAAATGAAAGTAAATAGGACTTCTGTTACCCAGTTGGAACATGTAAAGTGCTGTTTTATGCCTGTTAAGCTTCCAGTAGGACCGTTGCAAAAGGTAGTGATTCGTGGTCACGGAATGGCAAACAATGAGGTTATCTGAATACATAGTAGACTGCAATTACTTCTCCTTTATTCTCCAGAAGTGATTGACCGCAAGAAATTTAACCAATAGAATCTTCCTAATAGTAAATTCGTCCACTTTTCCTCGTTAATTATAAGCCGTTTTTTTGTAAACAATTTTTCATGAAACTGTCAAAAGCGAGCTGAAAATAGCAACCTAGCAACGGGCTTTGCATCGACCTGTTCTCCTTAATAGATCTTGGAGCAAACCGTCAAATTGTGTGTCGATGTATTGGTGAGAAAGAACACCACCCAAGCGCCACAGATTAAGCTTATACGACTGGAAAATTGAATATCCATAGAAAAAAAATGAAAGCTCCACAGCTTCATTGGTTTGATCAATAGATGGCGTATTACAACTCATCATTATATTGCTATCCTGTGTAATATTATATTTTCTTGCAATGTGTTTCGACAAGTTTCATCTTATCATGACCTATATATCCTTATAACTTTCTGAGCAAAAATCTGTATGAATGGTCGTGTGGTCAGATACGTGGGTATCAACACCAACGACCATTACTCAAATCTTTTCGAAAATCAAATTACAGCACGTACGATAAAATCGTATCCAAGGAGCACTGCTGCGGTCCTAAGCGGTCGCGTGGAGCCCCGAGAAAAAGAACTTGTCACCACAAAAAAAAATGTGCATCTTAGTACTTCTTTGGCTTAGAATTCCAATTTTCAGATCGACACTTCAGAAAAATCTTCATTTGTGTAACCGCTGAACCAAATCAAATCCATATCCTACATAAAGGATGCATATTCTCGTGAGATGGAACTTTTATTTTGCGCATTAGCACCCCCCCCCCCTCCCCGCATCCCGCTTAACACTTCTTTCGCTTTTTCTTCTTTTGAGTTTCGAGTTTTAACCTACCGAAAACTACCGATAAAATGTTGATGCGCCTACCGAAAACCGCCAATATAATCTGGCCACACTGCTGGCAGCCGTCCGGTCCCGAGGTACCCGGATAATCGACGTTCTACTGCACAGTTATTCTCCGATTAACCGTCTTGTGTACGATCAAAAAACTTCACGTAATCGTACAACCGCCTACACGGGTAGGTCATACATTTTGTATGGAAGAATGATGTTTTTTGTGGTTAAAGGCGTATATCTTTTGAATTACTTGTTAAATTTGAATGAAAACTGTCTTACCGGTTCATAATAATGTTTTATAACACATCATAGTAAAATTAGAATTTTAAAAATCCTATCAGTATTTTATACAATCAAAAATATGTTCTAACTCCACCAGGATAACTGGCCAGGCCGCATGTTTTAAGTGGATGATTAGGCTTTTTCTAAGTTTTAATTACATTTCTTTCAAAAGTTACATACACTTTTCAATTGTTTTGCTTGTTGTATAAAAATATTTGTTGACGATCTATAAAACATGCTCATCATGTTTTATTAAAAACCGGCTCCGACCGGCTCCAGACAATTTCGGAACCTCCTCCACTCCAACCTAACGGAGCCGGCACCGCATCCACGGCTCCGAAGCTGATTCCGCTCCAGCTGCTCCGGAGCCGGCTCCGCACCAACGACTCCGCACTCACTGCTCCGGAGCCGGTTTTTACAGATTCCACAAAAAAAAATCACTTTCAATAAAGTTTTAATCCGGAAGATCCATAATTATCTGAATAAATAATGTTGAAAGGAATCTATAGGAATCTGTCTATAAAAAAATTTATAAGTTGTGTTCAACAATCACAGAATCACATCGGGTGTTAGCTTCTACACTTGCGAGAAGATTGATTCGTTTTTTACGCTATCATGCCGTCTCTTTTGAAACGTTAGTCCAGAGCCGTTGGTCCGGAGCCGTTGATTCACCGCCGGCTGCGGAGCCAATGATTCGCCGCCAGCTCCGGGGCTGTTGGCTCCGGAGCTTTTCGTGTGGATACGGCTCTGGAGCCGTGGGTTCAGAGCCGACTTCGGAGCCATTGATGCGCTCCAAAACACCCATCAATATTCGGCAGTAACACTATAACAAAAGTATGAATGAGTGTGTTAACTTTCAGACAATTCTATTTCGTTTACTTTTAGTGGTTGTTATAATTTTAAAAGAGGTGATTTCAGAGGTAATCTCAATATATTTATTTGCATTAAAACACACAGCTGTACACAAATGTAATACAACATTTGAAAGAAAAGAAAAAGACATAAGCATCCTCTCAAAACATGCGGCAAGGCCGGTTGGGGTGTTGGAGTTACAGCACATTTTTGATTGAAAAAAATATTGATAAGATTTTTAAAATTTTAATTTTACAACAATATGTTATAAAACATTATTGTGATCCTATAAGACAATTTTCATTTAAATCCAACAAGTAATTCAAAAGATATACTCTTTTAACCACTAAAAACATAATTCTTCCATACAAAATGTATGGCCTACCCGGGTAGGCGGTTGTACATGTGAAGGGCTTATAAATTTAAATAATTGAGAAAAGATATTTAAACATTTTTGATATTTTTTTTGGCACATGGGTAGAAAACATCTTTTCTGAGGCATTTTTAAAATTTGAAGTCGATACGATTTTTTAATCCACAGTTATTTTGGAATAAAGATGCGAAACTTACCCGGGTAGGCGGTCGTACACATGACGGTTAACGCCGGACCTGAGGCAATACCGTATCTTGAATATTATCGTATGCCGAATTTCGATGTTTTCAGTCAAAATATAGCTAATTTTCGTATAATTTTGCTTGATGTATAAAGTTTTTGCCACTAAATTGGTTATTTGATCTGATTTAAACTGAAGATTACAATTTTATACTTTTTAAATTGGTTTTTAAAATTCGACTAAAAGGAAATTTCCTTTGTATTTCATATTCGATGTGTTAAATTACAGTAGAAAGTCGATTTTCCGGAGACGGATTAACCGGCGGGCGGCTTAACCGTGCGCATGAATTTGACAGTTGGCGAATGGGGGGTTTCCCAAATAACCAAGGGTTGGGTCATTTCCCAAATAACCAAGATACCGAAAACGCCACCAATTTCCTGTACTAAAAATCCAGTTGCATCAAAAAAAGCCAAAAAACAGCTGTCAGTTTGGTGGGTTAAAGCACATGGCCTCAGAAGCGGCCACTTCAATGTTGTTAAAGTAAGTTTTTATACACGGGTAATTCATTTGCTAAACATGTTTCACCCCAATATGTGTTGAATTATGCAAAGGAAGCGATCCCAAGTGACATTTGCTCGAAATTGTTTTGCCATATCTGCTCGATTAGTACTTGATACGCCTGAAATTGTTGATTTGTGTGTGATCAAGTGTGTTGAGAGCGGTAAGATTTGGTGTGTT
Source organism: Anopheles coluzzii (assembly GCF_943734685.1). Classification (NCBI taxonomy): domain Eukaryota; kingdom Metazoa; phylum Arthropoda; class Insecta; order Diptera; family Culicidae; genus Anopheles; species Anopheles coluzzii. Next base: position 50,720,995 of record NC_064671.1, on the reverse strand, counting down.
CGTAAATTAAACTTTCTTCTATCGATGGATGATGCTGTCGAGCTCATTTTACATTCATAGCTTTGGTATTTGATAAAAAACAAAAGCAAATTTTGTGTGGGGTTATTTTAAAAAAATCGATATTATTTCAGTATAAAATGGCTACATGACCAACTATAACGATAGGAAACATCATTTCCGATCTAATCTAGAAGAAAACAACGAAAAAGCCGCATCACAGTTGATTTTACAGGACTTTTTTTTAATTCCCTTTAACTGGTGCAGTTTAAGGGAAGTTTAAGGCTCCAGTTTAAGGGAATTTGCTCGAATTCCCGGTTATTCGTGCTCGAATATGTCAATTGGGATTAAACGTGTGTGTTTAAGTTCGTTTGTTGTAAAACATATTTGTGTGTGTTTGTTTACTTGCAAATGGACTCATCCATTTCGCTGGTCAGTGCACAGTTTATAGATTGATAATATTGCCAAAGTCATACCCAAACAACCAAAATACCGAAAACGCCATTATGAAAAAAAAAATCATGAAAAAGTCTGCGCCCTTTTGTTCCGGCATCCTCGTGAAGTTTACCGAGTCGAACCGAATAGTTGTGTTCGATAAACATGTGTGCGTATCAGGTAGTAGCATTTGTACTGCTTACCTGCCGTATGCCGCTGTGATACCGAGCGAGACGCATAGACAACGCGTCTAGAGGACATGTGTAGCCGTGAGAAATTTTTTCTGTGTCTCTTTTGCCTTGTCCTTGCCTTTAGATCCGGATGAGTGAAGCATGCACACCTTTCGGGTACGTTCGTGGTATAAGCTCTGTCTCTCTCATGTTAATGGTGAAGATAGAATCGTATGCCATCGGCTCTGCATTCGAGCGTGGGCAGGCCCGTGGACGCCGTTTGTACGCACCCTTTCATTTCGCTGGTCAGAGCAAAGTTTATATATTAATAATATTGCCGAAGTTATGCTCTGATGTAAGTGAATGTGTTAAAGTAATCGATGTGTTAAAAACATGTTCAGCATGTTGACCTTAGCCCGCACTTGATCCATCTTTTTCTCGTCAACATGTTTGGAAAAAGCGCGTGCCAGGTCAATACATATGAACTGACAGCTTCGATTGTTCTAAAATTTGGTGGATTAACGACTGAATCGACCACCACTAACCCACGTGGGTTTGAAGTGGCTTTACAGTGGGTTAAGGCCGATTTGGTTATTTGGGTACTGTGATGTAAATGAATGAGTTAAAGTAATCAATGTGTTAAAATCATGTTCGGCATATTGACCCTGACCCGCCCTTGATCTATCTTTTCCTCGTCAACGTGTTTGGAAAAGATGGGCCAAGCGCGTGCAAGGTCAATACATATGATCGGAACTGACAGCTCCGATTGTTCTAAAATTTGGTGGGTTAACGACTGAATCGACCACCACAAACCCACGTGGGTTTGAAGTGGTTTTACAGTGGGTTAAGGACGATTTGGTTATTTGTCGTCATACGACGTATGTATTGGGCCGTATGTATATGTATTGACCTTGCACGCGCTTGGCCCATCTTTTCCAAACACGTTGACGAGGAAAAGATAGATCAAGGGCGGGTCAGGGTTGATATGCCGAACATGATTTTAACACATTGATTACTTTAACTCATTCATTTACATCACAGTACCCAAATAACCAAATCGTCCTTAACCCACTGTAAAACCACTTCAAACCCACGTGGGTTTGTGGTGGTCGATTCAGTCGTTAACCCACCAAATTTTAGAACAATCGGAGCTGCCAGTTCCGATCCGATGTATTTATCTTGCCCACCCTTAACCCACCTTTTCCAAAAATGCTTTGCGGAAAAGTTTGGTCAAGGATTGGCTAAGGTCAATATGCTGAACAGGATTTTAACTCTTCGATTGATTACATTCATTCACTTGCATCACTGCACTTAAAGTTCCGCAATATTATTAGTCTATAAACTATGCACTGACCAGCGAAATGGAAGAGTTCGATTGCAAGTAAACAAACACACATATACACATATTACACATGAATGTTTTACAACAAACCAACTTAAACACACACGTTTAATTACTTCCTTTGCACAATTAAATAACATTTTATTACAGGTGAAACATGTTGAGCAAATAAATTGCTCGTGCATAACAAACTAACTTCAACAACATTGAAGTGGCTGCTTCTGTGGCCGTGTGGCTTAACCCATCAAACTGATAGTTTTTTAGCTTTGTTTGATGGAACTGGATTTTTAGTACAAGAAATTGGTGCCGTTTTCGGTATCTTGGTTATATGGGATTTTGTTTTATTCCGTGAATTTATTCTATAATTCATTGTTTTTTCGACATTTTTGGAGATAAAAACTAAGAAAACATTATTTTTTTCAATTTTCACATTGATTTCTTATTATCTACGAGCCGCATGGACAATTTACGTGAGATTAGAACTCATACTCACATGATTTTCAATTTCGTGCATAAACAAATCATCAAATCTTTTGTTAATATATCTCATTTTTTCGATAAAATCAATAGACACACAAAAATGCACATAATAATAAGGAAATCTGTTATATTTGCTAAGCTTTATGTGCGGTAACCAATGGTTAACGGTTTTTAAATGACGTAAAGTCCCTCAACTATGGCGACCCCCCAAAGGACCTAATCCACCACCTGATATTTTTAATCCACCTTGCCCCAAAGGCCTTAATCCACCACCTGATATTTTTAATCCACCTTGGGCCAGGTAGCGCAATAATTCCAAACAGCAGGTTGGACCATACATAACATTTCCTCCCTTCTTAAAGCGGAACTACGGAGAGTATCTTAGAAATGGGCGGCGTGTCCTGTCGCTGCGACGTAGTACTGGTGGAGTGTTTCTAGCGACTGGTTCGGGGCTGCTAATCGGTGTTGCATACTCTGTACTGGATGACTCGTTTCCATCGGTGGACATGTCTGGGGAATCTTCTCCGCTGGATCGTAGTAGTGTGGGTTGGGTGTTGCCGTTTTGGTGGACTGATTGTTGCTGAGGAAAGATCTGATCTGATCTACATGTCGCTTCAGATGTTTTCCTTGATATAAAACATCGTAGTGTAGGTCTCCTAAGCGAGCATCCACTTATCCATTTGCGAGTTACCAGATAAGCAATAGATTTGTTGTCCCGGTAAGAAAGAGCGATAATTTGCTTTGAATTCCGTATGTTGCTTTTCAGTGAGTCTAGCGTGTGTGTTTTGCGGTCGAACTAGATCTAAGCGTATTCTGATGTTTCGACCCAGGAACAGATTCGCTGGCGATTCTCCCGTTTCGTTATGAGGTGCTTTGCGATATTGTTGTAAGAAGAGATTGAGGTTTGCCTGTAGGTTATGGCTTGATGTTCCCATCGCTTTCAATGCCCGCTTCACTGTCTGGACGTAGCGTTCAGCTTGTCCATTCGTCGCCGGGTGGTACGGTGCGGATAGTTTATGGAATTTTACACCACTTCTTTGAAGGAACGATTTGAACTCGGCAGATGTAAATTGGGTTCCGTTATCCGACACTACTGTTACTGGCGCACCATACGTAGCAAACAGTCCATCTAGCAGATCAATGGTGGCGAAAGATGTTGTGGAGTGCGTTATTTTTATTTCGACCCACTTGCTATACGCGTCAACCACCAGCAATAACATCGCTCCTGATACGGGTCCAGCGTAGTCGATGTGTATTCTCTCCCAAGGGTTGGATGGGTACTCCCAATGGTGACTACTGAACTTTGGTGGTGCTGTCGCTTGTTATGCGCATTGTACACACGATTTGGCGGTTCGCTCGATTTCCATATCTATCCCTGGCCAGTAGACATAGGAACGTGCCATCGATTTCATTTTTACGATACCAATATGCCCAGTATGTAGGTCGTTCAGGATCGCTGGGCGGAGGATGGTTGGGATAACCACCCGGTGTTCAAATAACAGGCAGCCAGCTACCAAGGTATACTTAGCTTCTGGTGCTTTGTATCCGGCGTGTGCAAGACTTCGGCCCATTTCGAGCTCCTGTAAGATTTTCCCGAGGTGAGGATCTTTGCGTGTCTCGTGCGCGATGTGTTCTGCTCGTACTGGCAGCTGTTGGATCTGGTGCAAGACAAAGCTCTCAAACTCATCTTGGGCATTTCCTCCCTCATGAAGAGAAAGGCAATTGACATCAGATAGCGTAGATGTAGTCGGCATTGGCATTTTGGTTTGTTGGTCTGTATTCAATTGTAAAATTGAAGTGTGACAAATCTTTCTTCTTTGGCTCAACAACCGATGTCGGTCAAGGCCTGCCTGTACCCACTTGTGGGCTTGGCTTTCAGTGACTGATTGATTCCCCCCCATAGCAGGATAGTCAGTCCTACGTATGGCGGCGCGGTCTATTTGGGGATTGAACCCATGACAGGCATGTTGTTAAGTCGTACGAGTTGACGACTGTACTACGAGACCGGCTCGAAGTGTGACAAATAGTCGGCATAATTCGCCATCCGACTGATGCATAGGGTTGGTAATGATTTTTCCGGATGAAAAATTTGAGCCAGCGGTTTATGGTATGTGATCAGTATGAACTTGCGTGCGTACAAGTAGTGAACAAATTTCTTAATGGCCCACACGATTGCCAAAGCTTCTTTATCAATGACCGGATAGCGTTGCTCGGTTGATGACAAACTGCAGCTCGTGTAGGCGATTGGACGTTCTGTTCCGTTACTCTGACGGTGAGAAAGAACTGCACCTAAGCCGGTTTTGCACGCATCTGTAGCAAGAATTAGCGGTAAGGTTGGATCGTATTGTATGAGGACTTGTGGCGATGTTAATGTTTCTTTCACGTCTCGGTATGATTCGTCTGGTGACCATTCAAAATTGCTTGTTTGTAACATGTCACGCAGCACTTTTGTTCTCGCAGAGAGATTCGGATTGAATGCCGAGTAATAGGTTGCTTTGCCTAAAAAAAGTAGAGAAGAGTGCAACTCTTCTGGTGTCGATGGTCTTGGTGCATCTCGTATGGCTTCAACATGTTTTGTAGACTTGTGCAAACCTTCTTGGTCGATGCAGTGTCCCAAACACTCAAGGGATCGTACCGCAAACACGCATTTTGATCGAATTAGTTTTAGACCACTCTGTTGCAATCGACTTAATGTGGAAGCGAAGGCTACTAGCAGTGCTTCGAAATCGGCAGCGAAAACAATAATGCCATCGTAGAAGCTCACTACGTTGGTTAAGCCGTGTAGTACTGTTTCCATTCGGCGCTGCCAAATAGCAGGGATATTTGCCGCGCCATACACAGCTCGTGTCGGACGTATGAGTCCGTGCGTGGTGGTATTCAGGGTGAGGATTTTACGAAACTCTTCATCGATTGTCATGTGCGTGTACGCATCGGTTATGTCTAAGTGGCAGAAAAGTGTGGCTCCCTTCATACAGTTGAAAATGTTTTCCACTCTGGGTATAGGATGTTCGTCAATAATCATTCTTGGGTTTACTGTGGGTTTATAATTGCCAGTAATTCGGATATTACCATTTTTCTTGGCCACAACTTGGGTCGGCGAAGCCCACTCGGAAAATTCCACCTTTTCGTAAAACCCTGAATTGAGTTTTTTTTTTCGATTTCTGCTGCGTACTTATCGCGTAACGCCAATGGCACATCTCGGGCTTTAGCAAAAATTGGCGATGCATCTAAACACGGAACGGAAATTATCGAGCAACGAATTCAACTGGGTTTCGTGTTCTATTAATGCCTTTGAGAACACTTGAGCTTTGAGCTAGTAACAGCGTTGACATGTGTGTTTGGAGCTATCATTTTGCCAAGGTCTATCTGATCAACGAATTGGGCGATCCACTCACGACCGAAGAGGGCATCTGTTTGTCCCGCTACTATGTACAGGTTTAACCGACGGATTACCGTGCCAACAGACACGTTTACGGGCAATCGGCCCAGACAATGGATGCGGTGACCGGTGTAGCTGGTAAACTGCCTATCTGAAGACAAAAATAGTTTGTTTTTAGTGACCGTAACGTGGTCTCCCCCATAATCCCACACGGTGCTCCCGTGTCGAGTTCCATGCTGGTGCGTTTTCCATCAATTTTTATATCGATCATCAATTTGGCGGCGGGAGCTGAGTTGCGTATCGTGTTAATGGATTGTATGGGATCGATGTTGAAATCCGCAACCTGATCAATGTTCGATCGTTCGCGTGGTGTGTTTCCTGCTCGGCAAACCTGCGAAATGTGACCTTTTTTGTTACATGTATGGCATAGGGCGTTGCGAAAGCGGCAAAAGCTTCTCGGATGCGGCCCACCACAGCCCTTGCAGGGCGTAGCTGCAGTGTTGTTGCTTTGTTCGTGTGTCCATCTGGAATGTGAAGCGAACGTTTTGGTAGGAGGTCCTGCTCGACGGAATGGTTGTTGTTTTTTAGTCTGAGGGTTTTCATAACCCAACTTATTGGTAGCTTCTGCTGACGCCGACGGTGTCGCCGTGGAGATATCAAGCTTTTTTAAACGTGCTGGGGTTTTTTGCGATGATTTCGTCACAAATTTCGTGCTTCCATGCCGTGGAGCATTTGTTCAATCAACATTCTGTCGAGAAAATCGTCATACTCACAGTAGGCAGCCCCTTGTTTGAGTCGCAGAACAAATTGTGTAATCGTTTCGCCCCTTTGTTGCAAAATATTACGGAATTTGACACTCTCGACAAACTTGTTCTTCTTCTGGTCGAAGTGGTTCTCGAGTGTTTTTCGAAGCTCTTGGTAGGGAATTTCCTCTGGCCGCTTTGGGGTGACGAGAAATTTAAGAGCATTGTTTAATTCTGTTCCCATATGCACGCGCGCATAGTCCGCATATTTATCGGTGGGGTTATAGCTCAGTTTTACCGCCCACTCCAGTCTGTTAAAATAGTCTTCGACTGTTAATTCATCCGACGCATGAAAAGCCGGGTGCGAGAATGTTGGCACTTTTGGTTGGGGAGCAGCGTCGTCTCTATTCACCTGCGCGTTGGGTGTACCTATTGCCGATTTTATCGCTTGGGCGATCATTGTCGAAAGCTGTGCCATAGATTCGTGATCAAGCTGAGCCATTGTGTTTTCAATCCGTTTCACTTTGCGAGGAATCCCACTTCTGACACCAAAATGTTGTATTTTCTGTTTAATAATTCGGTTCAACTTTTTATTCTCGTTAAGTTTGTTTTCAAGATAGAGCGGGAGTGCGTAACAAGCGAAGCTTAACCCGAAGGCGCGCCCGAAATTGACAGACGTCAAAACGTTGGCCAGGTTGCGCAATAATTCCAAACAGCAGGTTGGACCATACATAACATACACTCTCTCTAACTCGTCTCTCTCTCGTGTTATGTTCATCCGTGACCTTGGTATTATACTCGACAGTCGTGTTAACTTTAAACTGCAGCTTGATGAGGTTCTACTAAAAGCTAATCGAACCCTTGGGTTTATTTTAAGTTTAACCTCTATTTTTAGAGATCAAAGCTTCCTTATTCCGAGAAACTTTATTGTGCTCTGGTAAGGCCTCTTCTTGAATATGCTAGTATCATCTGGAATCCTCCTACTATTGATGGCTGTTCGAGAATTGAAAGCATTCAGCGCCTCTTCACCAGGATTGCTTTTCGTCGTTTGTTCGGTGCTGCCTCACTACCTCCCTATGAAACGCGATTGCAGTTATTCAATCTTCACTCTTTAAGCTTCCGCCGCCAAGTGTCTCAGGCATGTTTTATTGGTGGCTTATTACTTTCTGATACTGATGCTCCTGATTTACTCTCGCCCATCTCGTTGTATGTTCCCTCTCGTTCCCTTCGTCCTCGTGATCCTCTGTCAATTGAAACACGTCATACTCTTTATACTTTCAATGATCTGTCTTCTATCCTGTGTCAGGTTGTTTAACCACTTTTACCATCGCTTTGATCTCGACTCCTCTCTTAACTCTTTCCGTAACCGTATTTTTCCTTCTAATTCTCTTTAATTATTCTTCTAAGTTTTCATTAAGTTTATGATAGTTTCTACGCTCTACCTATGCTTTTTTTTCTTTAATTTTTTGCTAGGTCAAGACTAGTTAGGCTTAGTTTTTCATGAATTATTTTGTTTATTTGTTAGGGTTTAATTAGTTTTAAGACTGTTATATTTAGCCTTGATGGCGGATATTGAATAAATGAAATGAAATGAAATGAAAATACAATTGATATTTTTTACACACTTCATAACTTATTTGATGGTAATGGTGTAATGTTTGTACTAGTGATGCGCGTTGCGTTCCGAACCTGCCAGGTGCGATCCGTTCCAGCATGCAAGCATCCGGACCGCGATCCTTATTTTTAACCCAAGCAGGTTCAAACTGAACCTGTTGCTCCCACCCTTATTTGCGATCCGACCTGAACCGGCTGTTATCAACGATCATATCGATCCGATCTGAACCGGCTGCTCTCAGCGTTCTTTGTGATCTGTGCTGGGCCGGTTGCTCTCAGTGCTCTTTGCGATCCGGCCTAGAACGCACGACATTCTACTCTCTTTGTATTGATGAGCCGGTTTGCTGTAAACAAATCATCCAGGTTCAATTTAAACCAGTTTCTCTCAGCGTTCTTTTCGATCCGGTCTGGAACGCACGATCATCTGCTCTCTTTCATACGATGGCCGATTTGGTACGAACAAAGAAAGCAGGTAAAGTCTGAACCTGTTTCTCTCAGCGTTCTTTTCGTTCCGGTAAAGAACGGCGTTCTCTTCTCTTTTGCTTCTTTCTAGTATGGACACACACACACATTCTGTCTATATGAGTGATAACAGCGCAAGCCATACTCTCTCAGTCCAAGAGATAACGGTACAACACCTGAGCCGTGAAGCCAGAGAAGGTAGAGATTTGTGATTGGTGGGAAGCTAATCGCCAAAATTTAAAGAGACAATCCTGCACTAGCGGTAAGCGCAATGAATGAAATGTCTCTCTTCTGCCATATGGATGTTATCAGTAGAGGTGCGTTATTTGGACTGTATTGTGGTAGTCAATGAATTGCTATGTGTTGGGTGCTAAGCTGCTTCGTTGCGCATGCATCTCCAATGAACTCGTTTGAATTTTTACCTGAGATCTTCTTTGTGCAACTAAATATTTAGGGTGCATGACACGTTTAGCCTTCCGCAATAATTTCTTTAAAGCCTTTTATCGCCCCGTGAAACAGCGCTATTCTTATGAACAATTAAAGTGCACTACCGAACACTTTCACACCGGTAGTTCACCGTATATCCGTACATACGAAATTTAAAAATCCGATTAAACTTATAAGCTTTTTGATTTTGGATCAAAATTTCATATGCGTTGCAACAAATTTCTGATTTACTTCTTTATTTAGAAGTATAAAAAGGGAATAATGATTAATTTTAGTAAAAACGAAAACAACAAAACTTAAGTTAAGCGTTTATATTTTAGTAGAATAATAGTTTTACACATTCAGTAAACTATTATTTAGCTTTGTTTAATTGAAACTGTGTGATTACTGCACAAAAAATATATTACACAATATTCAATGAATACTTTCAAGTTAACCATATATAAAGTGAGCAACTGAAAAAAGCGTAACCATCGCAGGTCATCTTGAACCTGCGTTCCGCGTTCCGTTCTTTTTCTCCAGATTGGCAGGTTCGTTCCGTTCCTCAATTTTCGGAACTATTCCCATCACTAGTTTGTACCATGGTCGACCTGAGTTCAATTCCATTTTTATTGTTTTTATTCGTGATTTAAAGTTTTCTTTTATTTTTAAAACATCCTGCTCCAGTAACTTCAGACCCCTCTACTTATTGTTAGAAATGCGTGTTTGATAGTTAGTCTGCTATTTTTATAGTTTTATTTATTTGTTTTAATTCATTTAGTATCAGTACCCCTTCATACAACAAATCGGTAAATAGCACAATAATGAATAATGATATTGTGGTGCAACTGGCAAAGTGATTCGAAGTAGAACTAGCGATGTTTGGTAGCATCAAGGATGAAACATGAGCATGAATTGGAACATGAGCGAAGAGAGTGAATCCAAATGTTCATTTCTATTTTTAGCTCTTTTTTGCATGGGTTCATCCTTCACGTGTGTTCACTATCCCCGAAAATGATCTGTATTTCGTTAATGTTTTCGGGGATAATTCGTTAACGAGTTACCCCCAAAAAGACCAGCGAAAACCAGCGTAGTCGGGAGTAGTGATGGGTAAAGTTGGCAAAAATCCGGAGTCGACTCCGATCCGACTCCGATAAATTCGGAATCGACTCCGGAAGGTAGGTCGGCACTGCAATGTCCGGAGTCGTTCGGAATCGTCCGAAGAGGCCCGAAGTCGTCCGGAATCGCCGGGAGTCGCCCGGAGTCCGAGTCGTCCGGAGTCGTCCGGAGTCGTCCGGAGTCTTCCGGAATCGTCGGGAGTCGCCCGGAGTCGTCCGTAGTTGGCCGGAGTCGGAGTCGTTCGGAGTCGTTCGGAATAGTTCGGAGTCGTCGGAGTCGTTTGGAGTTGTCCGGAGTCGTCCGGAGTCGGAGTCGTCCGGAGTCGTTTCAGGACATTCTCATGGTCATGTTAATTCGCAGCCATGCGCAGGGCGCCTTGTTCGGCCAACTCTCTCCGGGTTTCATCCCAATCCTGCTGCAGCGCTGATGTTATCCGCTTGACGGCCTCACACACATTACTCCAGTCCTCTGGGCTCTGGAGCATGTGTTCAAGCAGTGTCTCTGGGACGACTGGACTGGTGACTGGTGACAAGTTTAGTTGTGTTACTGTTTTACTCTCTGTGTTTTCCTGTAAATCGTGTGAAATAAAGAGCTGAGCGCTCAAAAAAATTTCACAAGTGTTGTTAAATGTGTCTAAACTCCTTCGGTGTCACTTTTGGTATTATGTACGTAATTTATTGTGCGAAAATACGGGCGAATTGTGCGGTCAACAGCGTTGTATGTTGAGACAACGATCGATTCTTCCCGGTGTATTTATATGTTTGTGTCCGACCAACTTAGTACCGTAGTTTGTGTTGTGTGTGTAACACTGAAGAGTGTGTTTTTTTTTTGCTAGAAGACGCCTGCGTCGGTATCAATGTAAGTATAAATAGTTTTACGGCATGGAGTGTTTAAAATGTTCCGCCGTGATCGTAAACGGCGATGACCCGATCGTTTGTGCCGGGAGCTGTGGGTTTAGTACACACACACTTAATAAGCCCGCGGTTTAATTTTTAAGTGAGAACCGCAATGTTATATATATGTGTGACATCTGTTTGGATCCAAAAGCGGGCTTGGTTGATATAGAGATTGATGCAGCTATATCGAATGATTTGTTTGCACAAACACAAACTGAGCTTTGCGTGCAAGTGGTGCGTAAGTTGGAGACAACATTGCGCGAAACGTTAAGTGCTATAGAAGCCTCAAAAATGTCGAAGGTGGCCATGCGTGCAACTTCTGACACTAAGAAAACCAGCGAAACAGTGCAAGAAGTAAACATTGGCGACGGTCACTAAAAAAAGGAAAATGACAAATAGTGAGGATAGTAATGTTCAAACTATTATTAATAGATTTGACGAGGGAAACAATAAAGTTACTCCCAAAATTAAGAAAAATAACGATGTGAAGGAGTCCATGGGAAAAAATCAAAACAAAAATAATAATAAACCACTCAGGACTTTTTGCTACCACCAAAGATCTGCGCCAGGGGGACGGGTTTGGCTGTCTCCTAATTAACCTGGCACCAGTGTTGTTAGCGCTGACGTTCTTCAACATGAAATTGCCTACTTTGACACGATTTGAAGCTTCACATTCAGTTTTCACTCTTTCATTCTACAGTCATGTAAAAAAAATGTCGTTTGATTCGACGACATTTTTTGGCGACATTTATTTGACTTCCATTTTCGAGTGCACTACATCGCCTTCTCCTTTGTAATATATATATATTTTTAATTTGTGTACTGCAGCAAGACTTTTGCATTGGTTAAGTGAAAATATTTATTTTTTCAGTCACTTACGATCAGTAAAGGCAACAGGCAGTACTGAATTGACAAGATGAATGTCAATTGACATTCAAACTACATTTTTTTACAGCCATGTCATCGGAAAGGCACTGACGGTAACTACAGAAATGAATGTCATTCTTCAACTGTCGTGTCATGGCAACAGTGAATGTTATGTATGAAAAATGATTTTAACCAGTAGCCTTTACGATGGCAAATCCCAATTCAGAAACAGAGGGATGTTTTAAAAAATAATGATAATAAGTATTAAAAAAACAATAACCAGACAACCGTATACAAAAGAAACAAACAGAACAACTATTCTCTTACCTCACAAAAAAAAAATAATTCAATCATAAAAAAACAGCAAAACCCACAAACACAAACGAAAAAAAATTGATTTTAATTGAACTTAATGGAATACCATGGAATGGGAACCAAATGGAAAAATCGCCTAGAAATAATAAACCGAATCTAGCCCGGTATAAGGTAGTCAAAAATACAATACAATACAAAAAAAATAGAAAAAATTATTATAATAATGAACGGAGGAAATAACGGAAAAAAGACTAAGTAACTAGCGACATAATATAAACCAACCTGGACAAAAAAAGGAGACATGGATGACAGTCCACTCCCCAACTCAGATGGTACGCCTCTGATTATACCTCCCAAAAAGAGAGTATAGGAGGATGTAACCCATCAACCTAAACAGAAGAAGAAGAAGAACCAGTAGCCTACTGCGAACGTCATAAAAATGTCAACAGTTTACAACACTGCCTGGCACTAGAGAGGGCCATCCGCGACTCGAGGGTGGAGACTACGGAAACCATCTTCTATAAGTCAACCCAGATCCTGACATACGCTGATGATATAAACATCATTGGTCTGCGGCTCTCCTATGTAGCAGAAGCCTACCAAGGGATCGAGCTGGCGGCAGAGAGCCTCGGACTGCAGATAAACGAGGCAAAGACCAAACTGATGGTGGCATCATTTGCAAGCCTACCAATAAATAATCAGAATCTACGTAGGCGTGACGTGCAGATAGATGAACGCACTTTTGAAGTCGTCCCACAATTCACCTATCTCGGGTCAAAGGTCAGCAACGACAATAGCATGGAAGCTGAGTTGCGCGCAAGGATGCTGGCTGCCAACCGGTCATTCTACAGCCTGAAAAAGCAGTTCACCTCAAAGAACCTGTCGCGACGGACGAAGCGGGGACTATATAGTACCTATATAGTACCGGTACTCACGTACGCCTCTGAGACATGGACACTGTCCAAATCTGACGAAACCCTCTAAGCCGCCTTCGAGAGGACGATGCTCAGAAGGATACTTGGCCCCGTATGTGCAGAAGAACAATGGAGGAACCGCTATAATGACGAGCAATACGAGATGTACGGCAACCTCACTGCCGTACAGCGTATCAAGCTCCCCAGGCTCCGGTGGGCTGGCCATGTTGTACGCATGGAAACGGACAACCCAGCCCGTAAAGTCTTTTTAGGCCGTCCACAAGGACAGAGGAGGCGTGGTAGGCCCAAATTGAGGTGGCAAGATGGCGTGGAGGCGTCCGCCATTAAGGACGGAATAACGGACTGGCAGACGAAGGCGCGAGATCGTGAGCGGTTTCGGACACACCTGAGGCAGGCCAAGACCGCAAAGCGATTGTAGCGCCGGGTAAGTAAGCAAGTAATAAGGCCTTTATACGCTTAGAATTCTTAAGGAAGCTTGTTTAATTTGCACCTCGTCCATCCTAAAGTGTGTGAATTGTGTTTTAGCTAACACATCTAGGAATCTTAAACTACAGGTACAACATGCTGCCAATAGCTATGATTATCCGCTGTTTAAAAAACAGGTAGAGAAACGAATGCAACATTCTCAATAGCAAGAAGGGGTGGAATTAGGGCGGTTCAGTGAGATTTTATATTTCAATGTTTCCGGTCTGTCATCTTACTATGCTATGTTTCAGGAGGTTTATCACATTCAGGAGGTGATGCAGCTTATGCCAGAAGTGATATTGTCCTTAAAGTGATCTTAAACAAGTAATTGAAAGGCAATTGGTTTCTCGGGATATGACGGTAGGAAATTATAGCATATTCAATCACTCCTAGTGCAAGTGATTCAAGGTTCGTAGACATTTTGGAAGAGAGTTTAGAAAGGTTTTTGGATTTTAACAAAATGAACATTGTCGTCGGTGATTTCAATATTGACTGGGTGAATGTTGAAAAATCTGCGAAGCTGAAAAGCTTAATGGATTCAATAAATATGATCAAAAAATTCCACGAATTCATACGAATTGCTAGGCAGGGCAGGACATTGATTGATCTGGTTTAAAGTAGTAATGACTCAATCAAAGTCACTACTGATCCGCTATTGAAAATATCGGATCATGAAACACTTGTTTTGACAATAAACGATGAGTATTGTAAAACGGTTCAACGTAAAGTTAAATGCTGGAATAGATACTCGAAACTTGCTCGTTGCAACAATGTGTCACAAAGCTTGCAGTTTGTCGTGTCCAACTTGGATGAAGCAGCTGACTTGCTATGGAACACGTTGAAAAATGCAATGAACACCTTGATAGAAAAAAAGACAATTCGGCCTCAGCACAATTTTTCGATCGAAAAAATTCGATCGATCCGGCTGTCATTTTGGTGTCATTTGACACTCATTTCGCCGCCAAGGTGTTCATTTTACTGGTCTTTTTGAAAACTGTTATACCATGACACTCACGAGCAAAATGAACTATGCTACAAAAATTCGATCGTTCCGCTTTGTATGGCGAAAAATCCGCAACTCATTGAGCTGCGGAAATTTTCGAATATCAGAAAAATGCCAAAAATCAAGGTTAATGGTTTTTAAAAACGTTATGTAAAAGCAAGTTGGTAATTGTTCTGGTTCTTTTTCAATATTTTGGGTGATAAAAAATTATTTATTAAATATTTTAAAAAATGGTTTGCCTACACTAAGTACTGAACTCGATGGGAATCGACTTCATGCAGGAGAATGAAAGAAATAGTTATACTGTCAGTTTTACGTGAGCGCCTATCGAATTTTTTCGATCGAAAAATGGTGCTGAGGCCGAATTGTTTCAAGAGAAACTAGTAGGTGGTGTACTTTGGATCTAGTACGTACTAAACGGAAAAGAGACAAAGCATACGTATTAGAACTAACACAGATTATGATTGGACTGAGTATACTACACTCAGAAATTTATATAGTAGAGATCTTAAAAACACACGTATAAATTACTATAGCAGTGAGATAAATAAGCATAAGGGAGATAGCAAAGAATCGTGGAAAGTGTTAAAAAGCATGTTAAGGCCACATGAATCACATGTTTCTATTGTTCAATTTGCCGGTTTGATCAAATCTGAAGACTCCATAACTCCATATAACTCCAAATCCGCAGACTCTGTAACGATCCATCCACGAAACGATTTCAGATTACAAAAAAAAAAACTCAAGATCAGCTAAAGATTATTTGTTTCAACCTGATAAAAACCACAGGTATAGGGAACGTGAACTCAACAACCATAGAGTATTGCGTTCATGTGATAGGAGATGATCTTTTGATGGAGTTAAATTAATCGCTAGAGAGTGGAATTTTCCCGAAAACATGGAAGGAATCATTGATAATACCTATTCCTAAGGTGAGCAGAGCTACCAATGCGGAAGATTTTCGTCCTATCAACATGTTGCATGTGCTCGAAAAAGTGCTGGAGACAGTAGTTAAGGAACAATTGATTCAGTTTTTGAATGGAAGCGAACTGTTGATCCGAGAGCAATCAGGATATCGGCAAGGACACTCTTGTGAGACTGCTCTGAATCTTGTACTGGCGAGGTGGTGGGTGTAGATGGATCGGAGGGAATCGATAATAACTGTATTCTTGGATATAAAACGAGCATTTGAAACAATATCAAGGCCACTGGTGCTGTCTACCTTAAGGCGTTTTGGTATTGTGGGTAGGCAGCTCAGTTGGTTCGAACATTATTTAAAAGATAGAACTCAGAGAACTTTATTTAGTAACTCTGTATCTCTCTCTCTACAAAAAAAATTGGTATCGCCTCACTTTGACATTTGCTCGTCCATTATACTTATTGGCAACAAGAACAAATTAAAAGGCTTCAAAGGTTGCAAAATTGCTTTATGAGGTTAGTTCTGGGGTGCGGTCGTACGTCGACCACTGTAATGCTAGATTTTCTTCAATGGATGTCGGTAGAGCAGAGGATTGTATACCAGTCCCAGATCTTCATTTTTAAAATGTTAAAAGGCCTGTTGTCTGGGTATCTGGGGGAGAGCATAATTCAGCGTGCGTAATTCAGTGCGTCAACCATGCAGAGCAAACTGTGTAACGTGAAATATATGTAGATATCCTATGTCACTATGTAATATGGAACTACAGGTTACTATGTAATGTGTTACACGATCCTGATGATGATGATAAGATTTTTTCTGTACGTATGAAAATTTAAACTAATATATATGTATATATATATATATATATTTATATATATATATATATATATATATATATATATATATATATATATATATATATATATATATATATTAATAACATTATAATATAATTGTTTCACTAAAATTATTGGTCGTTTGACCATATTTATGCATTTTTAAGTGTTTTTTACCATAGTGCCATTATAGGTACACAAAACAGGCATGTTCCTATAGTGGTTATATTTATAAAATCAATAAAAACAGTTCGTTTCAGATTTTTTCGATGATATGTTGGACATGTCATACTGTTGTCATTAAAATAAGCAACAGAAATGAGTTTTCTGTAAGTAATGTACCAAACAAAGGCCAAAATTCGCTTATCGGGCTGAGTAAAAATCAACCTCAAATCAAGCTTTATCTTCCGGGTGTAGGTTGACGACAGGTGTTATTCAGTACTTTAGTCAATATTTTCTTCAACCAAATTCATACATTTTTTACGATCAAATTACGAAAGAAATCATTATTATGGCAGCTATCCTTGCTATTCATACAAAAACAACTTCGAAACTAAGTTTCATTGATATTATGCATTGTTTTGGAGGTATCTTTGTTTACCACCACTATAGGAACACAATACGACGACTATAGGAACCATACCACCATCATAGGTACAACAAATTAGTCACAAAAATATGTATTTTTTCGTAAATTTGATGTGTTTCATGGTAAACATGATTGTGATTGCGAAGATAAAACATATTCTAATTGCTATGTGTTAAAATATTCACAAATTGACCTTCCTGACAATGTAAATCCAAACACATAAAAAAAAAACACACACATCTGTGTCACTACAAATTGCACCACTATTGGTACACCTACCCTATATATATATAAATATATATATATATATATATATATATATATATATATATATATATATATATATATATATATATATATATATATATATATCTATATTTCTATATACAGTAGAGCGTCGATTATCCGGGGAGCTCGGGACTGGACGGTTGCCGGTTAATGGATTTGCACGGATAATGCATATATATATTTAGGGTAAATGTACCTATAGTGGTGGTAGTACCAATAGTGGTGGTATTGCACTAAAATGCGGTCCATACGGTAAATTAAAAGTTATTAAGTTTTTTTCGTCAGTGTGAATATATTTATTTATATTTATATATAGATATATAGACTGGCCATTTACATATCGCAGTTTTGTCCTGATATGCGTACAGTCCGGGGACAACGTGTACTTTATACCGCACAGGTGCTTTCGGTAAAAACCGTTACTGAAAAGTACCAGAGATAGGTGGAACGTGACGCCTCCGTGTTTTCGAGACTGCCAGGATCCTACGTCCGGGATTACGCGGTGTGCCTACCAGACTTATCTACTGGCTCTTTCGTTGGCGGCGTTCGCGTCCCACGTTGCTTGCCACTCTTCTCTGGACCGCTGGCGCTCCTCCCTCCGTATTGCATTGTTTATGCTTGTTCCACAGCGACTGTGCACTCGGGTGTTCTCCTTGATGTCTAGGCAGATCGGCAAGAGACCCGCAAGCAAAACTGCAGTCTCGAAACGGACTGTTCGAAACGTTCTGACCACGTCAATTGCCGACTTACGTTGCACCCGACGAAGTAATCTGCAGCACTCTTGATTGTTAATCGCTTCGTGCCATATAGGTGCTGCGTAGCACATGGTCGAGTCGGCCATCTTCAAAATTCCGAACTCGGAGCCGTCCGGAGCCGCTAATCGGTGGGGCCGTCGGAGTCGTTCAGACTTGAGGCTGTTACAACGACTCAGATGGCTCCAACCGCCTCGATCGGCTACGACGTCTCCAACGGTTCCGACTACCTCAACTGGCTCTGGACGGCTTCGACCGGCTCCGGCAGTCGACTTGCGGGCCCGGACGGCTCCGAACGGCTCCGACGGCTCCAACGATTTCCACGGCTTCGGACGGCTCCTAACAGCTCCGACGGCTCCGGGCGAAATCGATGCTTTGAATTTGTCTGAATCGGAGCCAGAGTAGCAATGCTCGGAAGCGATTCCGATGACCACTAGTACTAGCACTAGTCACCCACGATAGGTGGTCATGCACACGCACCCTCAAGTATTTCGTGGTGCAGGAGAACGGCACTTTCACTCCGCCGACAGTGATAGATATTTCCTCTGGAGGTTGCTTGAGCCTGGAGATCACCGTCATCTCCGTCTTAGCATGAGCCAGTTCCAAGGGGTGCTCGAGAATCGTGTCTGTTTTGTCTTTGGCTTGAATCAGGTACTTTATTAAAACACTAATATAACAGTACTCATCATAAATAATACTCAAGCACAATACACATTAAAATACTCGGCCGCGCTCCAGCCGCACCGAGCGCCCCTGCCTAGAGCTCCTGCTCGATCGGTCTTCGTGCACACTCTGCTCGGCGCTCGGCACAAACTAAGCCTTGCGCGCTTAGTATGTGCGACAGTGTGCGTGTACACACTGTCGTCCCCCTGGACGGTGACCGGTGGCAGCGCAACTGCCACGGCAAGTCCAGGGGTCGGCACACACGGCTGCCCACAACACTGTTATTTGCTGTCACTGCTTCCTCCACTGCTGCTGCTGCTGTTGTCAGAGTTGTGCCTGGGACTAATAGCACCAGATCATCGGCATAGTCTATGATTTCTGCCCCAGGCGGTAGCCCAACTCCGAAAATCCCGTCATAAATCATATTCCACAGTGTAGGTCCCAGTATGGACCCCTGTGAGACTCCAGCGCTGATGTGACATTCGACAGGGCCTGAGCTATTGTCAAACATCAGGTTGCGTCCTTCGAAGTAGGCTCCTATGATTTTCATCAGGTATGACGGGACACTCTTACTCTGCAACGCATCGGCGATTGCCTGCCAGTTGGCAGTGTTGAACGCATTGCGGATGTCCAGTGCCACCACCATCAGGCAACGTTTATCGCGGGTGTTCGTGCGGCGGAACAACCTGGCCGATGTGCCCGCGTCATCAACACGCTGGATCACGCGCGTAAAAGTGTGTGTGTGTGTGTGTGTGTGTGTGTGTGTATTTTTTTTTGTTTTACAAGGAGGGGGAATCTTCGAAAGACTCCCGTTGTCGCACGGGTGTTGACATGGGATTCTTACCCAGTAAACCCCCTCCTTGGGCCATCTACCCTTCCCCATGGGTTCACCTTTCGGTATGCTTCTTGGGGAAGGGCTTATGCATTAGCATTTCATCCTCGCTACTGCACGATGAGCCAAAGTTCGCGAGACAGATTTGACAGTTACAGGGTTTTCGAGCATTATATAGACATGTTCAGCGAGTTGTAGATTCGTTCAGGCATATAATAGACTCTTTCAGCGAGATATAGAATTGTTCGGATGTAGGTGTAGACATGTTCAGCGATTCTGTAGAGCTGTCATTTGTTTTTTTTACACACTGTGGTTCAATTTTTCATTCTTAAAAGTCCTAACAGTAGCTAATAATCATTCCCCAAGCTGTTTATTACATAAATTAGTTGAAAAAAGCATATTTTTTCGAAAACCGTTTGTTTACCTTCTGATGAGAATGATCCAACTTGCAGTCCAAGGGGTACGAAAGTGACAGCTCTACAGTATAACCGAACATGTCTACACCTACATCCGAACAATTCTATATCTCGCTGAAAGAGTCTATTATATGCCTGAACGAATCTACAACTCGCTGAACATGTCTATATAATCCTCGAAAACCCTGTATCACGCGAACACAAGACGGTCATGACGACGACGCGAAACACTACCCGGCAGGCAATTGACGTTTCATACTAGGGCGAGGGGTGTTGAAACGCATGGAAGAGCAGGAAGAAACACGGACGAGCGCTGATGAACTGCAACTGTGTGCGTGCAACAGCACCAAACGGCATGTGACGACGAACAGTGTGTGCATGTGTGTGTGTAATTTTAGGCTGCGAAGATGGATCGAGGTTATGTTTACAAAGTGAAAGAGTTAGATGCAGAAGCGTCTTTGTGATAAACATGGATTTTAGTTGCATAATTTCAGTGTTAAAGTTTGTAATGTGAACTTAAAAGTAATGACTAATGGTGCTATTCACTTGTGTGCTGTTGGCGAATATTGAAGCGTTGAAATATTGAAGCTTCCTATGTTAGTTTGTTGTGCTTAGTGTGAAGCAAAAATGTGTGTTAAAGTGATATAAATTAGAAATATGTATACGTATCCGTCTAATGTTTGGTTGTACCTATCTAATTTTCCATAGTTTTGGGTGTCCTTATCGTTTACCAGGAGAAAACGATAGATTGAGGTTAGATACGTGCAGCTATTTGCCTCCGCAGGTAGGTATGTTAATCAAAGTTGTTGTATTTGTATTTTTTCATAATGCTGCAATTAGATAACTAATCGGATGAAATTTGCCGTTTAACATTATGAATAATCGATGTTATCACTGTTCTTCAGAAGTGTTACAAGCTGTCCGCAATCCACAATCCAAGCACACAAATCCGATTCACCTCGTATGCACCCAGCGGATTTCATGCAAAGAATATTGGAAAGCCATCAAAGAAGTGGGCATGATGGTAAGGACACTTTGATTATTTTTACTTTTAGATTTCTTATCCTTATTTTTGTTTACAACAACCTTGGATCGTCGGCGCGGGCCTTATGGGAACTGCGCGGTTAGAGCAACAACCGGATGAGCATTTTGTTCCAGGCGGAAATTGTCTCAAGTTTGGGAATTGAACAGAGTTACGGCACACTGTGAACATCGTTGTAAACAATCGATGGTAACATTTATATATAGCGTATGAATGCATGTGTTTATCTAATTATTCATTAATTCGTTTATTTATTAATTTGAGCGTTAGCGCTCCAACGACATATGTTTTTTGTTGTTCTTTTTAGAAAATTGCTCTAACGGAACAGCTTATCCCGGCCTTTCTCGGGTTTAGTTGCTGTTGCTTGACCGCGACGATTGACACCAGAGCTTGCTATGGTCGTATTGTCGTCGTGTAATCGTGTTATTGCTGTTAACGCACTTTGTTTATATCTATTAAGATGCAACAGCATTATTTATTTTCCGGAATATGGTTAGCGTTGTTTCTCCTAATAAGACGGAAGACGTTTGAAATTAGCACCTGTGTCAATCGTCAAACGGTTGGCAATAAAGTACAATAAATGATAGGAGCAAAAACGCGATGGCTGTTAGTGATTTGCGAAATGAAACCAACAGCCATTTTACATTTTTTATCTTAAACAAGTCCTATCTTAACCCCTGAAAACTACCAAAGCTACAATTTTTCATTTCATTTGTCATTCATCATTCTATTTAGAAAAGAATAGATAAAAGGTGTAATATAGTATCAATAGGACATTACAATTAGTAAAAATGGGAAAGCAATGTGTTTATCAATAAATAATATGTAATATATATACAGCAACTATGAATAGGTAGAGCAATTTAACTAAATAAATTTATTTTATTTCTTCCTTCTATGGCAGCTTGTATTAACATTTCCCTGCATGTTTACTCTTGCCGGTGCATGTGTCAGTTTTCTTTTTAAATATTATTTATCATATTCTATATCTACGTCTATTCCCACGTGGTTTGTGGCGATAGACTTAAATAAGCACTGTATTTGGGTAGTTACTAAAAGCTATTTTTTCCTGACGATCCTTCCCAGGTACACCGTGCAAGAAAAGTCCCATCAAACAACACGTCTAAAGCCTCATGCATCCTGTTGTTGGCATCCTGGCTGCTGATATCTGCATCTATTATTTAAGTATAACTGCCAAATGCAAAATCATTTCCAGCTATTTTTGCTTCAAATGCATCAAACTTTTGTTCATTTTCGATTTTTTCTATTGCTAAACTCTGCGCATTTCTTCTTATACCCTTCATAGGATTCAGTATTGTGGACTGTTCATTTAAAATCACCATTATATGTGCGCTGCGTGCATCTATTTTCATTAACAGCATCCGACAACGAAGGCAGCAGCTTAGAGAATGCTCTGTAGAAGTAATTGAAAGGACTGCTTGATTTGCTCCTGCTGCAGCCTGGTGTTCATCGTCGGTGATCATCATTATTGGTGACGAAGGCAGCACAGGTTCGTACACCGGAAACGTAGCAGAACTCGTTGACGGTTTCTGATCACTTTTCCTGGTTATATTTTTAGGCAAATTTATCACAACAGGACCAGTTGCTCGTTCAGTCGTTATGTACGATGTACCGGCGCTTGTCGATGGCACTTGGTTACCACCATCAACTATCTTGCCTGGCGGACGGATCTGGCTAGGAACACAGGTAAAAAATTGCTCAGACATAGCAGTACTCGTTGATGGTTTTTGAACATTAACGCTGATCATTTTGGCTGGTGTACGGCTCACAATACAAACAGATCCTCTAGCAGCCGCTATCACCGATGCAGAAGCACTGGTGTGTAATTGTTGTCTTACAACAGCGGACATCATACCACGCTGATTTTTCGGAGCATGAACTTCGACAAGCGATGCAATCGATGGTACTGCAGATCCCGTCAATGCCTGTTGTCTACCGATCTTCATGCCTGATTCCTGCGGTAGAGCATCAGCAACCGGTACCACTGATGGCGCAGCAGTACTAGTTGACGGTTGCTGTCCATGTTGCTGGCCTAACGGACGGAATGGTGCAGGAACACCAGGTAATGTTGACCGATGATGATTACCATCACCGGCATTCGAGACCAGCGCTGATACTTCATCCGTTACCTTCAGATGTTCAACAACACGTACTGGCATTCTTTGTTGACTCGCGCTGACCGGCCACTGAAACCATCGAAGGCACTGCACTTGTTGTCGGAAGTTGTCCAACAACACGGACCGGCAATCTGGGAGGACGGATAGCACGAGGAATGGCAACCGGAACCACCGATGGCACTGCATTTGTCGTCGGAAGTTGTTCAACAACACGGCCTGGTACATCTGACTGACGAAGCTACTTATCACATACCAGCGTTTTATGTCCCCATTCTTGGTGTTTCCGGGTTACTCGCCATCGCGCTGTAGTCGGATCATACTGCACCTGTCCTGCTTCGATTAATGCCTCCCCAAAGACAAAATTAGAGCACGCGTTCCTATTCCTCATCCTCCGGCGCCGTTTGGAGAATGTGGGAGTCACTGCTTTATAAAAACCACCGGTCTACCACAAACTGGAAACAGCGGAAAACCCCGTGGGTCACCGGCCACCATGCTAAATTGAAGCAAAGTTGAAGTAAGTCTGACAGTATCTAAAGTAATAGAAAGACAGTTTGATAAATTAACATTGTTTTATTTTTCATTTCAGCTAATCTGCCGTACGAAATAGCAAAATAAATATTTCATTTTAATGTTTTATTAAGCTAAACCGACATTATATTTTTCATCTAAAACGTTTTCGATGTGTTTTTTTCTCATCGCGTTTAGGCGACGTATATCAGATCGCAACTGCTAATAATTTCGTCGTCTGAGGCGGACTGTTATTGAGGTACCAAATCTTCAGTGATGATGAATGCGTTCACGCTTCTACGAGCCGGTAATTGGCGGTATCCAGATCATCGTCGTACTGTTAGCTTACCTAAGCTACCGAAATTAGCGACAGTGTAAAATGTAAGAGAAAGACAAATAGACGATATAATTAAAATTAATGGTTTACATGGATTGCGCTCCACTAACAATACTTTTCTCTCATATTGTCTATTTCAGCTGTGCTGTGAGAATTACAGCTGGCTCTCACAACCGTCCGGAAGTCGCAGTGATTTGGTAACATCAAGATCATCACCATCGCACGAAGCGCAGCATATTGACGCAAGCCCAAGCGGACAGCAACCACCTGCAGCAAACGTACGCCGAACGAATGGTCGTGGTAGATGCGTTAGGATTGCAAGGCGATACTTGCGCTCTGAAAATGCTAGCACAGATGTTTGGGCCACAGAGGTGACGTTCCGAGATTGTAAAAACATGCCGGGCCCACAGGTACGCAACAACCGCGCCCAAATCTATGGCATAGTATTGGGTGTTAGCTCGTCCGCTAGCACCGGTTACACTGGTGCGGGTAGGAAGCGTGCAAATGAAAAAAATCTGTAAAAATATCCCCCTTATTCCTTTGCACATACAAGAAACGATCACGAACGATCAGCATGAAATGCACTTGACTGATATTATTCTTTTTCTTTAGTTTCAGATAAACCGTTCTCATCAATGCCATACCATGTACGTTCGGCTAGTTACACTTCATCACGAAGGACAATCACATCTGGGTGACGGAATGCTGCCAAAACGATGAAGCTGGCTTAGTCCTCGATGACGACGCAACTGCTGTACGTTCGTCGTCATACTATCATTTCAACTGGAGGCATGTTTGTTTAGGCGGCTACAACAAATTGTTTGAACATGTTCAATGAAACAAACATGTTGTTTTGGCTTCTCACAATTACTGGTAATGTATTGCATTTTATACGCTTTATTTATATGAAACGCAAATAACTTTCTTTACTTATTCTATATTTTATTTTTTAATTTAATTATAGGTGAATGCTGTAAATCTCCGTTATAGCCGTTTTCGTGCGCTGAATTAGGTTTGTATGAAAAATAGTGTATTTTTAGAATATTTAATTATCAATAAAATAACGGTCGATTTGAAAATTAGCTGTGTTCATATACAACCCGAATGAAAGAAATACACGGATAAACGAATGTAAACAATACACGAAAGAACGGGAGGTCCGTTTCATCCGTACCCCCCCACGCCCAATCATGTCTTCCGTTGGGCGCCTGAGCCATGCACGGTTGGGCGCCCGTTTCTCCTCCTCCGGCGCCATCAGTTTAGCTGTCAATTGCCTGCCGGGTAGACACTAAACGACACTTTTTCCGCCGCGCACTCACGCGTTCACTAACACATACACTCACGACGAATTTAAATATCGCCGAGCTGCTGGTCTTGCTTCCATTTTTGGTGCAGCTTGGTCCGGATCAGACGCATTGTTGTTGCCGCTGCCTTCCATGAGTCGGTGTGCTGCAGCATGACTTGTACCAGGTTAGAACGGTCCACCTCTACTCTGCAACTCTCGTTCAACTGCAGGCGTTCCTCGGCGAATCGAGGGCAGTGGAACATGACGTGGTCCACCGTCTCATCTTCATCCTTGCACGCAGCGCACCGAGATGAAGAGGCGCGATTGAATCTGTGCAGATAGCTTCTAAAACAGCCATGGCCGGAAAGAACCTGGGTGACAAAGTAGTCCACATCACCATGTTTCCTGTCTAGCCATGCTGCAACGTCGGGGATCAGCAAGTAGGTCCATCTTCCGTTCAACGAGTTACTCCACCCGTTCCGCCATTGCCGCATCGATGCTTGCCTTGAGGCTTTCTTGGCAGTCTCAGTGAAAGATTCCCCCGCACGCGATTTCCGGAAGTTCTTCGAGTCCTCCTCGAGGGTGATGCAAAGAGGCATCAGGCTCGCAATAACGTATACCGCTTCGTACGAAATGGTACGGTACGCGCTAGTAACACGCATGGCCAACTTCCTGTGCACCTTATTCACGGTGTTCTGGTGCTGCTTCTCCTTTAGTATATGCGCCCAAACCGGCGCTCCGTACCTCAACACCGAGATGGCGCAGTTAGCATGAAGGCGCCTAATGCTGCTACTCGGTCCGCCAATGTTTGGAGTGAATGCCGCTAGTGCATTTATTGCTTTCATGGCTTTCTTGCAGGCTTCCTCGAGGTGGCTCTTAAATTTCAGTCGGTCATCAATGACTACCCCAAGATACTTCAGCGATCTGGTAGACTCGACTTGTACAGTTCCTGCCATTATCGATGCTTTTTGGTGCACCTTGTGACTGCTGATGACGATGAACTCAGTTCTCGCATGCGCAATCACTAGCTTTGCGTCCCGCATCCATCGGTCAATCCGACCGACTGCGTCGGTGGCGAGCATCTCTACCTCCTCAATAGACACAGCTGAGACAGTGATAGCGGTGTCGTCTGCAAAACCAGTGATTTCGACACCTGGAGGGAGGGCGAGGGTCAGTACTCCATCATACATGACGTTCCACAGGGTGGGACCAAGCACTGATCCCTGGGGTACGCCTGCGGTGATGGCATTGGTTTTCACTCCTTCCGCCGTATCATACTGCAGCACGCGACCGTCAAGATAATTCCTCAACAGCCTGTTGAAGGCATTCTTCACGTCGATGGTGATGAGCGCACAGTATCGAGCTCCACATCGCTTCCGTTGAAACGCCGCATTACCTTTTTCCAGCACCGCCAGTATCGCGTCCACTGTAGATCGTTTTTTCCGGAAGCCGAATTGGCGATCAGACAGACCGTGTGGTCCCTCAGTGTATTTTGTTAGGCGGTCCAAAATCACCATCTCTTGCACTTTGGCCAGGTTATCCACAAGTCCCAAGGGCCTCAAAGCTGACGGGTGGCCTGGCGGCTGTGTGTGTGTGTGTGTGTGTGTGTGTGTGTGTGTGTGTGTGTGTGTGTGTGTGTTTCTGTTTGTTCTGTATGTTTCTGAGTGTTTCGGTGTGTCCAAAACAAATGCTCAATTGCGCATTTGTTTGTGCCGGTGTTAACGGGCGTACTTTCCGCGGCACTCGTGCGAATAGCCCAGCACTAACCAATTTTCGCTTGACTGTTGCTTGCGTTGACCGTCAAGAACACACTGGTTAAACACTTGGACACGACTAATATCGTGCGCTGCATGCCTTCTGCTGTTTATACCCAAGCGCCACATAATAAGCTTTTAGTACTTTATTGTGAATGTTACAAAACTACTATAAAGCGCGGTGATTCTTCCGACTCGATGTACGTTCATCGCGTTGGAAGTGCGGAAGCAGAAAGAAGATCTCAGCTTGACGTCTGATCGAGTGGGCCAGTGCTGCCAGAAAAGGCGCATTTTCTTCTGCTGTTACCAATCATAAGGCGAAAGGCCATTGGAGTGACAAAATGCTGACAATTTTTTCAAAACGTGAGCTTTTGTCTCTTTTTTGAACTTTTGTCAAAATTTTGTAACCTGGAGCAGCCAGAAAATAAAGTTGACAAAAGTTGACAAAAAGTGCGGCCACAGGAAAAGCTCATTTGTGCAGTTGACAAGCAATTTTGACAAAGTTGAATTTTTTTCAACATTTTGTCACGCTCTAATACACGTCCTCCAGATATAGGTTGAATGAGAAATTTGTGATGCACACGGTGACACTAGATGACGGTTGGATGACAACTGTAGTGCGTGGATGAGTTACGCTACAAGCTTAAACGACTGGAAAATCAAATATCCATAGAACAAAATTTTATGTTCTTTCGATCGCGGAGGTGGTCGTATAAAACTCACGCGTTACTAATAAACTATATAACGTATATTCAACTTCTTGTGGTTACAATTGGTGTTGGCTCCGAGCACGCTTCCTTGCTGACCGCTAGATCTTCTGTGCGTGCTGGTATTTTGTATTTTTGCGCAACCGATGACCCCCGGATCGATCACACGCATACTGTTCGATAGCTCAAATAAAACGATGTTGTTGAGATGGCTTGTGGGCTTAGACTAAACTTTATTTTACAATTATTCCTACATTATCTTAATTCATCCTAATCCTATCACTAACACTAGTATATACATGCTTAGGCTACGCTCTAAGCGTGAACACATACATTGACGGATGACCATTTGCTGTCATCCGTGAGTTACCGCCGTGAATGAGTCCGGGCCAGGTTAGCTTACAACACAAAAAATTAATGCTACATAGCTTCACTGGTTTGCTCAATAGATGGCGTATTACAACAACTCATCGTTATATTGCTGTCCTTTTCTTGCAATGTGTTTCGCCTAGCTTCATCTCCCGCACAGCAAAATCGAGACGTTTTTGAGCTCGGTTTCTAGTTCGCTTTCCGCCGAAACCGATCGAGATAGCGAGCAGAAACGTTCTAAGAACCGATCGAATCTCTTGATTGATTGAAGCGTTCGAGATATCGCGCTGTATGTGTTTATCTCTTTCTGACAAAACCCAAATGCCACAAATCCACTAAACCACCACTAAACGGCTTCTAAACGACTCAAGCTCTCTACCTAAACGGAATATAGAAAGACTTCGTTTAGCAGACGGCAAACGACTCATGCATTCTAAAAATAGCAAAAAAGCTGGTGGCGCTATCTGTTGGTGGGATACCCCTTGAGCTTCATCGCTTGGAGGAGAGCTTTCTAATTTCTTCAACCAATCATATAGATTTTTGCTCAGAAAGTTGAAAGGCTATATAGGTCATGATTAGATGAAACTTGTCGAAACGCATTGCAAGAAAAGGACAGTAATATAATGATGGGTTGTAATACGCCATCGATTGAGCAAACAAGTGAAGCTATGGTATGGAGCATTCATTTTTTTTTTTCTATGGATATTCGATTTTCCAGTCGTTTAAGCTTAATCTGTGGCGCTTTAGAAAAGCTCTGAAGAAGAAAAGCTCCGCTACGCGACCGTAATGGCGCAAAAATGATAATGGCCGAAAAATAGTTCACAAACACGATATTTTTCTCCCCTCCTTCCCCTCTTCCCCATCCTTTCACCTCGCTTTATCATTATTGGTTCTTGATCTCTAACTACATTGAGCGAGAGGTTGAGAAATTTTTGATCGCTTTGCGCAGCGGGCTTATCATGGTATTTCCACTTTCCTAGCAAAAATTTATATGAAGAGTCGTGTGGTCAGACACACGGCTATCAATATCAACAACCATTACTCAAATCTTACTTGCTTCTGTACAAATGGTGCACATTGCAGTTTAGTATTTAAACAATAATCGCCGTTCTAGTTCTAGCGATGCAAAACTTCAATGCGAAATCATATAACAGTACAGAGGGAATAAGAACGCTCCAAGCGAGGAAGCTCCACTGATTGGGTATCCCACCAACAGATGGCGCTTTTTGATATTTTTAAGGCCGGGCTACATTTATCGTACTCGCTGGTGTAATTTCGATTTTCACTAGCGCATCTGGCGACGGCTGACCGAACCTTTTTTTGGTCGTCGGGGGAATGGTCGTGCCGGATCTCAAATTTAAGTAGTTTTTTCATCGTTTTTTATGCGAAATTGGCTAAAATACTTGTTCAACATATTTATCTATCAATTGCATAGCTCCAGTTTAAGTAAAAAACATGAAAAAATAACATATTTTCTGAAGCGGCTACAAATTGTTTGGCAAAATGCTTCGGTCAGCCGCCGCCAGATGCGCTAGTGAAAATTGAAATTACACCAGAGAGTACGATCAATGTAGCCCGGCCTTTAGAATACATCCGTCGTTCACCGTCTGCTAAACGAAGTCTTTTTATATTCCGTTTAGGTTGAGAGCTTGAGTCGTTTAGAAGCCGTTTAGTGGTCGTTTAGTGGATTTGTGGCACTTGGGGAGTCAATCGCATGACTGCGAAACGATACTTTAAAACGTTGACGATACCAGGATCTGCGGATTTGTATCGCAAGACTTTTTCGGGCACACTTTTTACACTTTTTCGGGCACAAATGTTTAAAATTTAAATTTCATGTTTTAGAGAGTGCATCAATAATTAATTCGCTTACAAACAAATAAAAATCCATTACAGATGACTTTTTCAAGCCCCAAGCAGCGGGAACTCACAATAAAAATTTTAGGTTGTCAAGTTATATGTCCCTGGGGTGCGATAGTGTGCCCAAAAAAGTGTGCCGTAGTCTTGCGATAAAATACGCAGATCTCGGTATCGTCAACGGTTTCAAGTGTCGTTCCGCAGTCTTGCGATTGACTCACGCAGATTCGTCAAAGTGTCCCGTGGTCTTGAGTTCTCTCGGAAAACCCTGTAAGTGTGGAGGAAAAGTGTAAGGGAGGTGACACATTAACACCCACTGTCAACCAAACACTCACGAGGTCATACAAAAATCAAAAAATGCCGGGGCGGGCCGTAGGCGCGTTCTCTACACGTCTAGATAACTCTTTTCAGATCAGATAGCGGAGCTCAGAGTTTTGCTGCGCTTATCGACAGATGGAGTAAGTGAGGTAGTGTCTTCAGTTTAATTACTCCGTTTCTTACCTTCTTATTGCACAATATTGGAGTCTCTCTTCGGCTTGGGCCGTGAAAGAAGGCAGGACGTGGATTTTTGTGTGTAGTGTGGTGTGTCACAATCAGTGTTGCGAACGGTGATAGTCACCGACACAAAATTTTACAAAATGATACGTTTTGAAGCATCGCATTCTAGATCCACGCATTCATTCGACAATCACGAAAAAAAAATCATTTCCCAAGTGCCACAAATCCACTAAACGACCACTAAACGGCTTCTAAACGACTCAAGTTCTCTACCTAAACGGAATATAGAAAGACTTCGTTTAGCAGACGGCAAACGACTCATGCATTCTAAAAACAGCGAAAAAGCTGGTGGCGCTATCTGTTGGTGGGATATCCCAACCAGTTGAGCTTCATCGCTTGGACGAGAGCTTTCTCATTTCCTCTGTACTGTTGTATGGCTTCGCATTGAAGTTATGCATCGCTAGAACTAGAACGGCGATACAATTGTTTAAATACTAAATTCCAAAGGAAACCACCAGCACTGAAACAAGTGAGATTTGAGTAATGGTCGTTGATGTTGATACCCACATATCTGACCACACGACCTTTCATATAGATTTTTGCTCTGAAAGTTAGAAGGCTATATAGGTCATGATAAGATGAAACTTGTCGAAACACATTGTAAGAAAAGGATAGCAATATAATGATGAGTTGTAATACGCCATCTATTGATCAAACCAATGAAGCTGTGGAGCTTTCATTTTTTTTCTATGGATATTTAATTTTCAAGTCGTTTAAGCTTAATCTGTGGCGCTTGGGTTGACACGATGATATTTTTCTACTACAATCATTTGACCTTTTGATTTTGCCGTACCTCAAGTGAACTAGATCTTCATCGAAAATGGGTCCTTTTTCGTGTTTTCGCGTGAATTTCTATACTCCTGTAAGCGAACACCATTTTCTTGGTTGACTGAGTGAAAATATCAAGTGGTCTAATGGCTAAGTATCGATAAATGCACGATTAAGCAATTCTGGCGTCTCATGAAAAATGTCAAATGACATTCATTCTACATTTTTTTGCAATCATGTCATCGCAAAAGCATTGATTGTTTTTGCACAAATGATTGTCGCTTTTGGAAAGTCGTGTCATGGTAACCATGAATATCATGATCAAAAAGTGATTTTGACACCCGCTTACTGCGAATATCATAAAAAAATGTCGACAATTAACAACACTGGTCACAATTTTGAGATGTATTGATAAGTGTTTTTTGTTTCATGCATTCTTGATTTACTTGCTCTTGAAGGCGAGAAGTTCGATACTAAGAATTGATCAATGCATTGCTGTTGCCACTTGGAGGTGTTCCGTATGATTGTGATGCATATAATTTCTATATGCCTCCACTTTTCTTGACCAGTCACCAATTATTTCACTTTCCATACAACTTTTCTGAAAAAGAGCCTCCCGCATGACAAGTGAGTCATTAATCATTAGAACTGATTAAACTCGTTATGAGGGGTTCCACTGTATATGCAACAATTCTCCGTTCCGAATCCGAATCTGTTCAACCAGCAAGCAAGTTGCAGTATACCAACCGAACCAAATACGCTATCATACTCAAGGTGAGGAACTTATAAGAGTGCCTGTGCCTATATCCATTTGTTTCATTGAACAGACCTCCGATTGTTCTCAAATATCGTGTAAAATTTAGGATCGACTTAGAAAAAGTATGAAGAACTATCATCAAAGCTCCCAGATTGTTATGGATCTAACTGTTAAATCAGTTTTTTTTTCTATTTTCGTATTTAGACATCAAATTAAACCCACCTGATATATCAACTCACATTGGTAAAATGGTTTACCAAATTACAGTCCGAACTCACTGGTTGAACTTGGATTCCCTGCCAACTATTGAATACAGTCTGTTTCCGAGTAACACGGTTCTCGACTTACGCGGATTCGAAGATACGCGGTTTTCTAAATTTGACAGATTAAATGTCAAATCAATACAATTTGCTTCAAGTTTGGTTTAAATTGCATTTTTGCAAACAAATTGAAATCGCTTAAAAGCCAGAAATATTAGAATTTTCTGCACGAATCATATCAAATAAATGAGAAAGTCTGAAATTTACTCGGCAGGCCATGAGATTTTTGTGAATTTTTCAAAACCAGGATTTTCCATACAAACACATGCCTTGAACTGTCAGTCAACTATCGAGCGTTCAACTAAAACGCATGCCAATTAAAAAGCGTTCAACTATTGAATTCTGACTGTAGATACACATCAAAATCCTTAACAGTGTGATTTTGCCTCGCTTTCCCTTTGACATTAGTGTTACCAACGTATGAGAGCTTCGAGATGCCATTGACAAGAAGTAAACAGTACGATGTAATAAACTTAACACTACCATAGCACTCTTTTTATTCATTTACAATACTCGCATTTTTGGAGTGTGCTGATATAATGATAAATTGTTGTATTTTGTTGGAATAATGGCAGTTTTACATATCCCCGATTTACTATGTTTCATTCAAAGTTTTCGAAACATATGCAATATAGTTGTTCTCGCTTTTATTATTACAATTATTTATCTGTTTACCTAATTCGGTTTGCCGAAAAAACATACATATCCTACTCTAAATTATAATTTCCTTCATATGCCAATCTCTTAACCACATTCAATGTGTTTGAAAATGATTGGTTTTTACAAATCTCTAGGTTGATATAATATAATAATAGTTGTAGACAGAGAAATTATATTAGTTCAGACATAACTTCATACTTTCAACGTAGTATTAACTTATGGAAATTACAGATCTTTTTCTTATGACTTCTGATAATATTTAGTTTAAGAAATTTGAATCTTATTATGAGTAATATTGAATATCAATCAATTTACACAAACTATAACTCCCTTATAATTTATAAGGCTAGAATGAGTTAGTTTTACAAGTAAAACTGACTTCAGACATACACTTTCTTTAAATGAAGCCCAAATCGAGAATAAAAACAGACATGATACTATCGTTACCAATCACGAATAAGCAGCAGAGCAAACCAATCATAATGCAGCAGCAACTGCTAGTTTTAGTAACACTCGACA
Source organism: Anopheles coluzzii (assembly GCF_943734685.1). Taxonomy (NCBI): domain Eukaryota; kingdom Metazoa; phylum Arthropoda; class Insecta; order Diptera; family Culicidae; genus Anopheles; species Anopheles coluzzii. Next base: position 50,687,474 of record NC_064671.1, on the reverse strand, counting down.
TTCTGTTATTATCTAAAATAATAGCCAAATGTGCAGGGCAAATGAAGTTGCTTAGCTTCTAGAATCATTACTCTCACTAAAACTTTCACTCGAATCATGCCGACTAACGGAGGGCTTTGGTTTATACTCGGTGATGACAACAGTTACTGAATTTACAGTTACTTCACGCGTTTGGCCGCTCGAACGGTCAATATTTTTTAATCGTGCTGGATGCTTTGATCGCTTGCTTTTGCTTCTTAGTGCTTTTGTGTTACCGGGAGATTTCACGTTCGATACGACTTGCGCACCCCCGGACGCCCCTGGAAAGGCTTGTGTTGCAGCCTGTTGCGCCGCAAGGGCAGAATTTAGTCGTGGTTTTCGGGTGGATGTACCTGGAACGGAGTAAACTGAAATTAATTATAATGCATCCCGTCTCTATTGAACAATTCGATCTTCACACAAATGGTTGAAGGAATGGAATGCATTTAGCTTTGTTTTTGCCTGGTTGCTTGGGCGAGGCAATTGCGCTTTGCATTACAGCAAAATCGTACAACATTGATGTTTCTTGATAGTGACGGCAAAACAACAACTAAATGACCACCGCAACAATCATTTGTGGGAAAAGCTTTCTTATTTAAGCGGAGTACCTTTTCGCACGTCGCACATTAAACACTTGAAGGCTTCGGCAGTATTGCGATATGTGCAGACGCTGCAATCCCAGAAGTTTTCTTCAACCACTTTCGATTGACGTTTAGCACGGCGTACAGGCGATTTACTTTTATCCATTGCTACGATGTTGCATGCACAATCACATCACCATTGATATTAGAGTTGTTTAGATTTCCCGTACGTAAGATGGTGCAAAAAATTTATACACCAGTATGTTGTTGCAACAAATTAACATGCATCTAATTAATTTTCACTGATATACGTAGTAAATTTTCTGCTGTTTCGTTGCCAACAGATGCGCATATTCTCTCTACAGAAAAGCGTCTTGAAATGCCTAAACATTGAAATGACCCATTGCATATAAGCAATGTATGTTAAAGTCATCCGAAAAGGGCGTTAGGTGTTTCTCAAAACCTTTTCCGATCGAAATAATTTTCCGTCCTGTAACATCCGCAGTGACAACACGAACGTCAATTTCTGTTTGTGGTGTGCACAGCAAGGTAAGGAAATAGGAGGTGGTAGAGCTACCACCAAGGTGCATTAAACAGCCAGGCCCGATTAACATTGCGAGGGTTCCCGTTAAACATTGCGAGGGTTCCCGTTAAACATTGCGAGGGTTCCCAACTGACATTTTATAGCACGAATAATCGGGAATTCGAGCAAATTCCCTTAAACTGGAGCCTTAAACTTCCCTTAAACTGCACCAGTTTAAGGGAATTCAGAAAAAGTCCTTTAAAATCAACTGTGATGCTGCTTTTTCATTACTTTCTTCTAGATTCGCTTGGAAATGATGTTTTCTATTGTTACAGTTAGTCATGTTCCCATTGTATACTTAAATAATATTAATTTTTATAGATTAGCGCCACACAAAATTAGCTTTTGTTTTTCATCAAAAACCCAGAGATATTAGTGAAAAATGAGCTCGACGGCATCGTCCATCGATAAAGGAACGTCTAATTTACAAACACACCAAATCTTGGCCCTTTCAACACACTTGATCATACACAAAACCACAATTTCAAGCGTATCGAGTACTAATCGAGCAGATATGGGAAAACAGTTTCGAGCAAATGTCACTTGGGTAGTTTAAGGGAATTTAGAAAAAGTCCTTAAAAATCAACTGTGATGCGGCTTTTTCGTTACTTTCTTCTAGATTCGCTCGGAAATGGTGTTTCCTATCGTTATAGTTGGTCATGTACCCATTTTAGATGTTAAAAATACCCATTTTTTATAGAATAACGTCACACAAAATTAGTTTTTGTTTTTCATCAAAAAACCATAGCTATGAAGAAAAATGAGCTTGACGGCATTGTCCATTGATAGAAAAACGTCTAATTTACCAACACATCAAGTCTTGGCGCTTGCAACACACTTGATCACACACAAATTCACAATTTTAAGCGTATCGAGTACTAATCGAGCAGATATGGGAAAACAATTTCGAGCAAATGTCACTTGGGTTGCGAGTAGTATCATCTGCTTGAAATCTTATGGTACAGTAGAACGTCGATTATCCGGGCAGCTCGGGATCGGGCGGATGCCGGTTAATCGATTTTCACGGATAATGGTCCAAAAATGTGAAATTCATGTAAAAATTATAAACTTTACTGGTTTTACTAAGAATTCACCTTAAACCAATCGATTAATCACTAATAAAATATTTTTTGAATAAATAACAATCGATTTAACTATTGTTCTTTATCAAAAATGAAGTTAAAATTCTCACTAGACTCTACCCAAATAGCCAGAATTGCTTAAGCAGCTCATTTTGGTACGCTAAAGATCGCTGCTCTAATTCGCCTTTTGCAGTAGATAAACAGCATCAAAGTTCTATGTGGGTCTTTCAAACAGCGCCTAAGCAGCTTCCTTATGCCACGATGCCAGGGATTATTTTTCTTTGTGTTTTATTTTCAAGCAAGCGTTATCGATGAAATAAACAACAAGATTTGTTTCGTTTAAACACATATGTATTTTTTATAATCTTTTGTATTGATGAATTACATAAAATTTTACACAATTTACTGATAATTCACAATCACTTCCCTCAATATTCATTCTTCAATTAACGAATCTAACTTGTGCAGCAGCAATGAGATTATTGCCGGCGTCCGTCTTTGACACTTTGACTAGAGCCACCTTGAACCGATGTCATGCATTAAAAAGCTATAAAGTTCCACCAAGTTCAGAACCGTTTCTTAACAAACCTTCAAGTTCCATCGTGAACCCTACACATAGTGCTAATCAGCCGCAAAGTTCCAAAGAGTACCATGTGCCTGTTAAAAAGCTCCATAGTTCCGCAAAGTAGTCTATCTCTTAATCAGCCACAAAGTACGACATCGGAACGATTTTTCGTTAAACAGCCCTAAATCAGCTATAAAGTACGAGCTGGCTATTTGGGTAGATAGCTGCACAATAAATATTTTTGCTTAGCTGATAATCGCAGAAAATGTTCGCCACGATTGGCCAACTGTCAAATTCAAGCGCACGGTTAAGCCGCCCACCGGTTAATCCGTCCCCGGATAATCGACGTTCTACTGTATTTTAATGACCTGTTTAGCGAACAGCTAGAAGCGTCACTAGCAGATAGTGTCATGCTACTGCCACCTAGCATAGAAGAAACACGAGGCACCTGGAACCGACGGAATTGCAGCCGAACTGGTCAAGAATGGAGGTGCATGACTAGAAAACGAGATTCATCAAATTGTTACTGAGGTGCGGGATAGCGCATCGATGCCTTGTGATTGGAATCTCGGCATCATCTACCCCATATACAAGAAGGGAGATAGGTTGGACTGCAACAACTACAGGGGTATTACGGTGTTGAATACCGCCTATAAAATATTCTCCCTGATCCTTCAGGATCGTTTTGTCCCGCACGTCGAAGAGATAGTTGGAAACCATCAAAGAGGATTCCGAAACGGAAAATCAACCACTGATCAGATCTTCACCTTGCGGCAGATCTTGGAGAAGATGGCTGAATACAGAAACAACACATATCATCTCTTCATAGACTTTAAAGCCGCATATGATAGCATAGCCAGGGTAAAACTGTACGACGCTATGAGCTCATTTGGAATCCCGGCCAAACTGATAAGGCTAGTTAGAATGACTATGACCAACGTCACATGCCAGGTGAAGGTGGATGGAAAACTCTCAGGACCTTTTGCTACCACCAAAGGTCTGCGCCAGGGAGACGGGCTTGCCTGTCTCCTATTCAACCTGGCACTAGAGAGGGCCATCCGCGACTCGAGGGTGGAGACTACGGGAACCATCTTCTATAAGTCAACCCAGATCCTGGCATACGCTGATGATATAGACATCATTGGTCTGCGGCTCTCCTATGTAGCAGAAGCCTACCAAGGGATCGAGCTGGCGGCAGAGAACCTCGGACTGCAGATAAACGAGGCAAAGACCAAACTGATGGTGGCAACATCAGCGGGCCTACCAATAAATAATCAGAATTTACGTATGCGTGATGTACAGATAGGTGAACGCACTTTTGAAGTCGTCCCACAATTCACCTATCTTGAGTCAAAGGTCAGCAACGACAATAGCATGGAAGCTGAGTTGCGCGCAACGATGCTGGCTGCCAACCGGTCATTCTACAGCCTCAAAAAGCAGTTCACCTCAAAGAACCTGTCGCGACGGACGAAGCGGGGACTATTTAGTACCTATATAGTACCAGTACTCACATACGCCTCTGAGACATGGACACTGTCCAAATCTGACGAAACAATGGAGGAGCCGCTTCTCAGTGAGGACTTTCATCATCCTTCATTGGATATGATGATTTATTATCCCGTACAACTATCCCACACCACCAACAGTCACACTCGCAGTACAGTCAATAGAAATTTCTTCAAAACGAATGTGGAGCGTATGAATGCCCTTATTGTGTCGTTTGACCGCAATTTTGACTGCTCCAACTTTTCCACTATCGACGAAGCCACCGATTGCTTTAGCGTTTTTATGCGCTCAGCGATTAATTCCTGCGTTCCTGTTGCTCAACGAAAGTCTGGCCCCGATTGGTCTAATGCATCTTTAAGACGGTTGAAAAAAATAAAATCAAAAGCCTACGCGGATTACAGTAGTACGAGATCATCGCTGCATAGGAGAATTTTTTCGATGCACTGAACAATTATCGTCGACAAAATCGTGTGCTCTACCGCTCCTTCATTCGCCGTACTGAAAGGCAGCTGTTTTCTAAGCCGACACGGTTCTGGAGCTTCTGGAACAAACGGCGCAATATAAGAAGTATCCCTCCGGCAATGAGCTACAATGGCCAAACTAGTATTGATACATCCGATATTTGCAACACTTTCGCCAATCGTTTCGCTGATGCATTCACCCTTCCTGTTCACAATCCTAACACACTAGCAGAGGCCACTTGCAATACTCCATCGGATGCTATCGATTTTATTATACCCACAATTGACGAAGCATTAATCGCGCGCACACTCAACGATATAAAACCATCTACATCATCTGGACCTGACAATATTCCCGCATACATATTGAAGCACTGCCGTCAGTCACTCGCACCCATTCTTGCCAAAATATTTAATGATTCCCTTATGCGTGGCACGTATCCTGAGTCCTGGAAACACGCGCGAATGATTCCTATCCATAAAAAAGGCAGTCGACTTCATGCTAGTAATTATCGTGGCATTGTTTCCCTATGCGCTTGTGCAAAGGTGTTTGAGCTCATTCTATACAATCCGCTACTCACAGCAGTTCAAAACTATATGAGCCCTAGTCAGCACGGATTTCTCCCAAGGAGATCTTCCACCACAAATCTTGCTGAATTTGTTAGTTACTGCTTCGACAACATGGATCGTGGTACTCAAGTTGATGCAGTATATATCGACTTCAGGGCTGCGTTCGATAGTATCTCTCATGATATTCTACTCTCGAAGCTAAAAAAACTCGGTTTCCTCGACTGGCACATCACCTGGCTGCGTTCTTATTTAACTGGTCGTTCGTACTACATAAGCATAGGATCTCATCGTTCTCACTCCTTCACCAGCTCCTCCGGTGTGCCTCAAGGGAGTAATTTGGGACCGCTACTCTTCCTCATCTATATAAATGATCTATCTTTCGTTTTACCGCCAGGCCAACACCTAATGTACGCCGACGATGTAAAAATATTCGCTCCAGTTAGAAACGACAGTGACTGTGTACGCCTTCAAACGATCCTTGAGAATCTGGATAGCTGGTGCAGCAGAAACGCCCTCCAAGTGTGTGCTGATAAATGCCAGTGTATATCATTCAGCAGAGCCCGTCACCCCATCACGTTTACATACACTATGCTCAACACGGCTTTAGCTCGCACGACATGTATCCGTGATCTGGGGGTGCTACTCGATCAGAAGATGTCATTTCGCCCTCACATTGATAGCGTTGTTGCGAAGGGAAATCAGCTACTTGGTTTAATTACGCGGACCTGTAGCGAGTTTACCGATCCCATGTGCGTCAAGTCTATCTTCTGTGCCATCGTAAGGTCGTGCCTGGAGTACTGCTGTCCGATCTGGTGCCCGCTTGGTGTTGGTGACATCAATCGCCTCGAAGCCATTCAACGGAGACTCACCAGGTACGCGGTTCGACTCCTTCCATGGCAATCCCACCACGCTCGGCCCACCTACCATCAGCGGTGTCTGCTTCTCGGACTTGAACCACTCTGCTCTCGACGTAAAAACGCCCAATGCCTTTTCATATTCCGGCTCCTTAACGGAGAGATCGATTCCCCGGCATTACTAGCCAGCATCAATTTGTTCGCTCCCTGTCGGATTCTTAGATCCAATTTCCATCTCCGTGTACCGCGTACCCGCAACAACCATAGCCAGGGACACCCCATTATACGTATGTCCCTCGAGTTCAATGAAGTGTTAGATTTGTTCGATTTTAGTATGTCTACTTCTACGTTCAAGGAGAAATTGCGTCTACGTCACATTTAATGTTAGCTAGAGGTCTATTTATATGTTACAAATGTTCATTGTCATATATATCTTAATTTAATTATAAGGTTGCCGATTAGACACGATGGTCCGTCGGTTGTGTATGAAATTAAATAAATAAATAAATAAATAAATAATGACGAGCTATACGAGATGTACGGCGACCTCACTGTCGTACAGCGTATCAAGCTCGCCAGGCTCCGGTGGGCTGGCCATGTTGTACGCATGGAAACGGACGCCCCAGCCCGTAAAGTCTTTTTAAGCCGTCTACAAAGACAGAGGAGGCGTGGTAGGCCTAAATTGAGGTGGCAAGATGGCGTGGAGGCGTCCGCCATTAAGGCCGGGATAACGGACTAGCAGACGAAGGCGCGAGACTGTGAGCGGTTTCGGACACTCCTGAGGCAGGCCAAGATCGCAAAGCGGTAATGGCGCAGGATAATTGAATTGTTAAGGCCGGGCTACATTGATCGTACCCTCTGGTGTAATTTTGATTTTCACATCTGACATCTGGCGCATCTGGCGGCGGCTGGTAGAAGCTTTATTGGTCGTCGGGGGAATGGTCATGTTGAATCTCGAAATTAATTAGTTTTTTCACCGTTTTTTGATGCGAAAACTGCTGAAATACTTGCACAACATATTTATCTATTACCCAAGCGCCACAGATTAAGCTTAAACGACTGGAAAATTGAATATCCATAGAAAAAAATGAAAGCTCACACAGCTTCATTGGTTTGATCAATAGATGGCGTATTACAACTCATCATTATATTGCTATCCTTTTCTTGCAATGTGTTTCGACAAGTTTCATCTTATCATGACCTGTATAGCCTTCTAACTTTCAGAGCAAAAATCTATATGAATGGTCGTGTGGTCAGATTCGTGGGTATCAACACCAACGACCATTACTCAAATCTCACTTGCTTCAGTGCTGAAGGTTTCCGTTGGACTTTGGTATTTAAACAATCGTATCGCCGTTCTAGTTCTAGCGATGCATAACTTCAATGCGAAACCATACAACAGTACAAAGGAAATGATAAAGCTCTCCTCCAAGCGATGAAGCTCAACTGGTTGGGGTATCCCACCAACAGAGAGCGCCACCAGTTTTTTCGCTATTTTTAGAATGCATGAGTCGTTTGCCGTCTGCTAAACGAAGCCTTTCTATATTCCGTTTAGGTAGAGAACTTGAGTCGTTTAGAAGCCGTTTAGTGGTCGTTTAGTGGATTTGTGGCACTTGGGTAATTACAAAGCTTTTCTGGTCCAGTTAAAGTCAAAAACATGGAAAAATAACGTATTTTCTGAAGCGACTGCAAATTGTTTGGCAAAATGCTTCGGTCAGCCGCCGCCAGATGCGCTAGTGAAAATCGAAATTACACTAACAAGTACCATCAATGTAGCCCGGCCTTTAAGTTTTAACCACTAAATTGGCTTGAACTGAAGATTACAATTTTATACTTTTTAAAATGGTTTTTTAAAATTCGACCAATTTTCGTTGCATTTCATATTCGATGTGTTAAATTAGTGTGACACTGCTTCCCCAAGCGCCACAGATTAAGCTTAAACGACTGGAAAATTGAATATCCATAGAAAAAAAATGAAAGCTCCACAGCTTCATTGGTTTGATCAATAGATGGCGTATTACAACTCATCATTATATTGCTATCCTTTTCTTGCAATGTGTTTCGACAAGTTTCATCTTATCATGACCTATATAGCCTTCTAACTTTCAGAGCAAAAATCTATATGAATGGTCGTGTGGTCAGATTCGTGGGTATCAACACCAACGACCATTACTCAAATCTCACTTGCTTCAGTGCTGAAGGTTTCCGTTGGACTTTGGTATTTAAACAATCGTATCGCCGTTCTAGTTCTAGCGATGCATAACTTCAATGCGAAACCATACAACAGTACAAAGGAAATGAGAAAGCTCTCCTCCAAGCGATGAAGCTCAACTGGTTGGGGTATCCCACCAACAGAGAGCACCACCAGCTTTTTCGCTATTTTTAGAATGCATGAGTAGTTTGCCGTCTGCTAAACGAAGTCTTTCTATATTCCGTTTAGGTAGAGAACTTGAGTCGTTTAGAAGCCGTTTAGTGGTCGTTTAGTGGATTTGTGGCACTTGGGTCTAGACGACCCAAAAAATCTTTCGCGCAAGGACCATAAAGATATCAATTCAAGTTATAACCCAGTCAGACAAATCGGACTTAATTTACCCCTATCTTACCGCTAAATTACCGGTAATTTAAGAGCAACTTAATAGTAAATTAGCAGTCGTTAATTTACCCATTCGAGTAGTTTTGACAGATCCTATTCCTTCCTCTATTTTATTTTTATTTTTGTCGGCCAGATTGTTAATAAATAACACGAAATGTATTATATTACAGTAGAATGCTTTTATTCAATCATTGTCCTTAACTTATACAAACGATTACAATGTATTTTTTTAAGCAGACTCGACTTGAACAGCCGCTTCACCCGGAGAAGGTGGTGCACAAATAGCACTAATAAATGCAATTTGTCGGCTGTTTTTTACATTTTATAGTTTTAAACACACCGCCGATGTCTTCTTCCACTAAAAGATCATTAAAACAATACACTTTTTGTTCTAATTTATATCTTTTCACTGACAACAAACGACATCACTTCGTACCGCTAAATTGCTCTTAAATTACTGTTATGACAGACACAAAACTGCTCGAATGGGTAAATTAACACAAGGCTGTCTGACTGGGAAGCCCGTTTTGACAGCTAAGTGGAAGAAGAATCGACGAAGAAAACTGATAGAACTTTTCCGCGTTTGCCCAAGTAGCCTTAAGAAACTTTATTTTATTAAGGCCCGTGTCTGTGCTCCATCGCATGCGATTTTATCGCACGTGCTGTCAAACGCTTTTTCGTATAATATTGCGATTATTTGGATGATTTTAATAATAAAACGATTATGAAAAATTAAGTTGAGATAGTTCCTACAAAACACCACACATTTCGTTTGACAGATAAAATCGGATGCGGCGTCCGACGAAATCAAAATTTTTTGATTCTGTCGTACGACGAAATCGCACGTCCGACGTTATCTGTCAAATTCCATATAAAATTTTGACAGGCCTTCCGATAAAATCGCATCCGATGGAGCACAGACACGGGCCTAACAGTGTTAAGTAGTTAACAGTATTAACAGTGTTTTAAAGCCTTTAAAAATCAAATAGAGTTTCTTAAGAGAATGTGACATTTGTCAGCGTTACAGCATAACGACGTATTCCGTTACCCTGTTTTTTTCGATTCGGGCCAATACAACACACAGTGTTTTTAAAATTATATCTACATCGGTTTCATTGTTTCAATATTCGGATTTTTTTTTAATTCTTATTTATTTTTTCATTCATTTATTTGCAGAACAAAATATTTGTTTGTTTAACGGTACGTAAAATATGTTTTTCTTTTTTTCCTTCACTTCACGGTGCTAATAAAAAAAAAATTATAATAAAAAAATTATATTTCATATTTTTAAATATTAGATGCAATGAGTTTGATGAAGGATATGCTAATGAGATAAATCTTCACAAAAAATATTTTTTGTACAAAATAATATACTCTTGATGATGATAATTTTTGAGACATACTGTTCATGATCACGTACATGGCGCCTCCATTTCTTATGTCAAAAAGTTCGTCAAGCTTCGTGTGTATTGTGTGTAGATGACAACAAAACCAAGCGTCTGCGACAATTTCTATCAGCTATCGTTTAATTTGTGTATCATCATGCTTTTACAACAGGTCAGTGTATCGATATTACTAATCTCTTCACATGAGCTACATAAGTTCTATATTTCACAGCATTTTCGATTCGGATGGCGTTTGGACATCATGTTTTCCGTCCACGGCTGCAGCTAACCTCCATGCTAAATTGATGGAAAAAACCCATAGAATGAATGAAACTTATGTGATACAGTGACAATCTGCAGTGGCAAAATGATTAAATGTCGAATAAAAGCATTTGTGTTGGATTTATGCATTTATTCTATGAAATAATAACACCCATTGTTGTAACTTAACGAAGATCTAGAAAATTCGCATAGAAGAGCGTTTCTACATACACCGAGACTGCAGCTGACAGATGGCTGTGAGAGAATTGACAACCGGTTTCTCACGCCGGTGTGTGTAGAAGCTCCGGAAAGCGCCGAGATGAGACTTTTTAAAATTATGTTGTAAAAATCCATTTGAATCGCTAAAATGAAGTAAAAAAAAATCGTTTACTTTTTAGTAACATTTCTACGATTATTAGACTGCAAAAATACAAACAATAATTGATCGTTCGACATAAACTGCCAATTTAATTTTTTTCAGCTCCATCGTTCTTTGCATGCTGAGGACAATTCTCTCACCGAAAATGCTGTCAGTCGCTGTCAAAGCATGCTGTCAGCTTGTTTTCTCAGGAGCGTTTCTACATACACCGAGAATGCAGCTGAGAAAATAACTGACAGCATGCTTTGACAGCGACTGACAGCATTTTCGGTGAGAGAATTCTCCTCAGCATGCAAAGAACGATGGAGCTGAGAAAAAAATAAATTGGCAGATTATAGCGATCGATCAATTATAGTTTGCATTTTTGCCGTCTAATAATCGTAGAAATATTATTAAAAAGTAAAAGAAACTTTTTTGATTTCATTTTAGCGATTAAAATGGATTTTTTCAACATCATTTTAAAAGTCTCATCTCGGCGCTTTTCAGAGCTTCTACACACACCAGCGTGAGAAACCGGTTGTCAATTCTCTCACAGCCATCTCTCAGCTGCAGTCTCGGTGTATGTAGAAACGCTCCAGCTGCATTCTCGGTGTATGTAAAAACGCTCGAAAGAGAAACACCAATACAGCCATCCCTGTCGATATTTTCGTTAATTTTGATCTTTTTCGTTGAAAATACCGGCTAAATTTCAAATTTTAACGAAACATTGACGAAGCCAGGAAAGCGTTACGCAGTGTTTTATGCCCTGGAATTACTGCTGTATGGAAAGCTAAAAGTAATACTTTTAGGCATACTTTTAACGGTTTCTTAACAGGATTGTGCTACTTGGGTGGCGAACGCTTCAAGTTCTCGAAGGAAAATTTCCATTTCAAATCACGGGCAGTGTTCTAATAAACTAAAATATTCACCCAAATTGATCTCCACCAAATATTGACCATGCAAAACGTAAACAATCCATCAATACATACAAGGTTATTAGACTCTATACAGGTTGTGACAAAAGCCTGTTTTGGCCGATTTCCAATAAAAAAAATGAATGAAAAAAATTTGACAGACAAATTGGAATGGTTTGTTTACAATTGGACTGGTTTGTTTACAATTCGACTGGTTGCAACTGGATTGCAATCGTGCAATAGATGTTTTAGGTTGAATTGTTAAATTATTGTAAATCTAATTTTAATTATGTACTTTCTATTGGACTTGTGTCGAAAGTGGAAATTTGATTCATATTTTAGTGAAATGAAAAGAAATAATTTTATTTTTTTTTATTTCTCATAGAGTTTCATCCCACGAGTTTTCTTTCCGTCCAAGAACAGTCGTGTGATCTAGTGATGGGCGTTTCGTAGCGCACCACCCCGTTAGTCTGGAGCCGGCTCTGACTTTTGGCTCCAAAATTATCTGGAGCCGGTCAGAGCCGGTCCCGACTTCGGAGCAAATTACCGTTCCTTCTTAAAAGCAACTGCTATTCGTGATGGTTGAGGAGCCGTTTTTTCTGACTGTTACTCTGTATACTGCTCTGTTACTCTGTGGCTGTTACGCCACCACGCGGAAAAGCATACTAGCGTCATATACCACATATACTAGTATCTCTTCCCTCCTAACAGCAAAGCATGATGTACCCAGAACATAAATAACCAGCAACAGCGACTCCAGGGTCCAACAGGTCTGACACGCAGACTGGATGCAAGTGACCACTTCATATTTCATCTCAGCCCACTACAGTATAAACTGTTACAACGAGTTTTTCGTATAACGAGCATATTCAAATGCTCTACAAGTACCCTTCTTCACGAGGAAAATCTCGTATTACGATCCGAGGTGTGTCGTATGATAATATTTTTCATTTTTGATGGAGGCAGATAAACCATATCCACATTTTTTCATTTTTCCTACAAATTATATGATAAAGAGTAGGAGAAAGAGATGAATATGAGGGTCACCGAGTAAAGCACTTGTGAAGGGAAAGTAGTGGTTGAGCCGGGAAGTAAATGTTGAACGGTCCTGTTGTAACAATTATAATTAGGAAATAAACCATAAGTATATTTGTGCTTATGCATAGTGGTTATTTAAGTTATTGTCCGCGGTTCCATGTCGGTTCGTTGCAGTCGTCGTGTTCGAGACGATCGTCTATGCTGCCACTGTTGCCGTTCCAGTTCAAAGAAAACAAATGTTCATTCCGTTCTGGCTGCAGCCTTATTCCTGTGGGGGTCGATGATTCATGTCACCTTGGGTGTAGCTTAAGCAGTGTTTTAGTAAGAACGAGACCATGCCACACAAGCTTCTACTTTATCATCATCTCAGCACCGCAATTTCGAAGGAGGGATTCGCATCATCCCCGCTGCCGCAAGTTCGTCAGCGCCGTCGCGGTCCTAGCTCGGGTCAAGTGCAATAGCGGAACGAAAGTGATGCCGGTAGCATTTTTTTGCACCACATCATCACAAGTTCCCTGACCAACATCGTCAAAAGGGTGTCATCACATCGATACTCTTTCACTGAATTATTCCGTGTCCGTTCCACTCCGAATAAAGGACGAGCTGTTATGCGCGAAGCAACATGGGATCTGGCCACTTCCCACACGAGGGGCAGCATCTGGAATAACCCAGTTTGGACACTGCTGCTGCTGGGCGGCATGAACCCTCGTCCACTGAAGCTGGGACTGCAATACCAAACCTGTAGAACAATTGAAACTGATGAGACAATCCGACGATATCCAGGGCATGTAAAACTGACTCAGCATTAACCAATCCAACATAGAAGTCATATTCTATAAATGATATAACGAGTTAGCATTAAGAAAAAATGTAGCAGTAATTTCGTCTTCTGTAAACTTATTTATGTTGTTCATGCCAAGCAACAGCTGGCCGGCATCTATTTTGACAAACAAATTGTAAACAAGGTATCCATAATGGTGACCCTCTAAAACGCTCTGTCGTAACCTGTATAGAGTCTAATAACCTTGACATTATCCTTGGTTGGTGCGTCAGACGCAGAGTGGCCAGATTATTTTTGCGGTTTTCGGTAGTTTTCGGTAGTTCGGTTCGGTAGTTTTCGGTAGGAGTTTAAGATTATTTCGGTAGTTTTCGGTAGGCTTTGAAGTGTTGAGCGGGGGGGGGGGGGGGGGGGGTTGTCGTAGATGGAAGCTAATCTGTCCCATGAGGAACAGCACGAGAAAATAACATCTTTCATTTATTTAAAGGAGATAGTTAAGATTTGGTTCATAGCGCCCGCTGCGCAAAGCGACGGAAGAAATCAAGGCGTTCAGAGAATTTTATCATGCTTCCCGCTGCGCGGGAGAGGGCCCGCGGCACCTCCATCATTCCGCACATCTGCATGCCCGTCGTGGGTTCTAATCGTGTATGAACCATCCGCCGTAGCAAGGGGTTAGTCACCGGCTCCGGCTACGTGGTACTCAAGTCCTGAAAAGGCCGGCATGATCGCGTTGGCTATTACGCCAATAATAATAAAAAGAACTTAGTATAGCAGTCCACACCCGGGTAAGAGTTTGTCTTGACTTTGTAGCTGCCGGGCTACCGCTGTGACGCGACAAATGCACGGAATGCACTCGACCAAAACATGAACCTACCGATCCGAACCCATTCCAAGGCAGTGCCGGTCGCACGGCGTCATGATACCGACTCAAAACCAACAAGCCACCATTCTGGATTCTGGACGGACAGGTGCAGTATCATACGCGCACCGTAATAAACCAAACCAGAATACTTTTGTATGAATTCAATTCAAGTTTTGTTTCCACTTGCGTCCGCTAGCGGAATTGGAAAGAAATGTGTAACATATCACATGCACGTTTGCTTCGATCGTTTGTCTTTTTAATACCCCCAACAGCAGAACCGGTCGCAAAGATGGTGGTGCCAATTATATGGTTGTATTGTCTCCTAGGTAGCGGTAATCGACCGGGCGGCGTACAGTGCGTTTTCTGAGAATGCATGGAGTGTGTAGACGCAGCCGGTGACAATGCACGCATCAGAATCAAACAGTTTTGGGGTTCCCGCACGCACACACACACACGCGCACGCACGCATGCACGCGCGTACGCGAGAGCGCACCCCCAAACGCGCGTACACGCACGATCGATTTCCGCTACCTTATCGGTAGAATTGCTGGCTTAACTTGTAGCGCATCCTCATCCAAAGCACCGGGAGGGGAGGGGGATCGCGGCATGATAGAGTGGACGATCACTTTCCCCGCGCTGTGTGTGTGTCCGTGTGTGTGTGTCGTGGCCAGAAAACTCGAGACAAATTCCGGCACATTGAAAAAAAATATGTTTTTTTATTGCCACTATACACCGTGCTACATGATGTTTAGAAGGTCGTTGAAGCATCAAACATGTTCAGATTAAAAAAAAAAATTAGATCAGTGTTGGACGTTCTCGTACGCTTGTTTGAAATTGGCTTCTTCACCCTCGATTGGCACGGGCATTAAATGGCCTCATCAGCAGCGGCACGAAATAAAATAAACCATCAATACACCGATAACACTTTAAATCCCAAAATGAACCAGCTTCTCCCGCATCGTCAAGGTCACACACGAATAAATAAATGCTAACACCCACCAATTACAATACACAACCGCAATGTACATATACACCAACGCATACACACAATCAGCTGACGGCGAAAGGCACGGGCTGAAGCGCAAGTATAAGGCAAGGCAGGGAGGGGAAGGGAGTTAGAGGAAGAGGAGGAGGAAGGAATGGGCACCAATATTTTTGAATTTTTCGGCCGTTTTTTTTTTGCTCCACCGTCTGAAATAGTTCATCCATTCCTTCAACAGATGGCGCTCGTTCCGCACCTAAAAACTGCAATAAATACGCTGGCTATCGTAGTTTTGGCTGAAGTCTAGCGTATTTTTTTGCGTATTTTTTGACACAAAACGACGCAAAAAACTACGCAAAAAACTGCTCAAATTTGCGCAGCGGGCGGTCACATGAGGCCTTTCTGAAGTGTTGGTCGGAAAATTGTACTAGGGAATTTAACCCAACAAATGATTGGGACGCTCTAGCAGCAATCAAACGCGATATCGAACATGAAAAATATATGGGGTTTTACATGTTCGATGTGATAACCCACAAATCGAACATGTGAACCCAAGTGCCACAAATCTACTAAACGACCACTAAACGCCTTCTAAACGACTCAAGCTCTCTACCTAAACGGAATATAGAAAGACTTCGTTTAGCAGACGGCAAACGACTCATGCATTCTAAAAATAGCAAAAAAGCTGATGGCGCTATCTGTTGGTGGGGTACCCCAACCAGTTGAGCCTTCATCGCTTGGAGGAGAGCTTTCTCATTTCCTCTGTACTGTTGTATGGTTTCGCATTGAAGTTATGCATCGCTAGAACTAGAACGGCGATACGATTGTTTAAATACCAAACTCCAACGGAAACCACCAGCACTGAAGCAAGTGAGATTTGAGTAATGGTCGTTGGTGTTGATACCCACGTATCTGACCACACGACTATCCATATAGATTTTTGCTCAGATAGTTAGAAGGCTATATAGGTCATGATAAGATGAAACTTGTCGAAACACATTGCAAGAAAAGGATAGCAATATAATGATGAGTTGTAATACACCATCTATTGATCAAACCAATGAAGCTGTGGAGCTTTCATTTTTTTTCTATGGATATTCAATTTTCCAGTCGTTTAAGCTTAATCTGTGGCGCTTGGGATCCTTTCACGATGAAAGTTCTGGACTAGTGATGTGCTGTATGGAGCGCACCCACGACTCCGACTCCGACTCCGATCCGACTCCAACTATTGTTAGTTCGATTCCGACTCCGGCAAAATGGAACCACTAGATCCGCCCGGAGTCGGAGTCGTTCGGAGTCGTCCGGAGTCGACCGGAGTCGTCCGGAGTCGACGACTCCGAACGACTCCGAACGACTCCGAACGACTCCGAACGACTCCGACTCCGAATGACTCCGGACGACTCCGAACGACTCCGAACGACTCCGAACGACTCCGACTCCGGGCGACTCCGGACGACTCCGACTACTCCGAACGACTCCGAACGACTCCGAACGACTCTGAGCGACTCCGGATGACTCCGACTCCGGGCGACTCCGGACGACTCCGAACGACTCCGATGACTCCGAACGACTCCGAACGACTCCGAACGACTCCGGATGACTCCGACTCTGGGCGACTCCGGGCGACTCCGGGCGACTCCGTACGGCTCCGGACGATTTCGAACGACTGCGGATATTGCAGCGCGGACCTACCTTCCGGAGTCGATTCCGAATTTATCGGAGTCGGATCGGAGTCGACTCCGGATTTTTGCCAACTTTACCCATCACTATTCTGGACAGACTGAGGATGTCTAACACCCGGATGAGCGCGATAGTACAAAAATCATAGGAGATCGAGAGAGATGGGTAGTCTCGGTTCAGCGGAATCTGCATGCAGATGCATGTGTGTGTGTCACTCGAAGGATTTCGGTTTCCCCTTCTCCCGTTTTTCGTTCATAGGCACACGATCGGCGTTGTGCGGTCCAAAATCTAGAGAAAGAAGACATGCTCTCTCGCTTTGGCACACAGGAAAGTTTTCCAATAGCTTCGGTTTTGCTGGTTGGGTTCTGGATCGGGTTGCCCAAGTACAGAGCCGAAGTTGTTCAGAGATTTTTCTGTGTGCCAAAGCGAGATGCCCTGTCTTTTCTCTCTAGATTTTGGACAGCAAACCGCCTCGCGTGTAGAGGTGTGTACGTGTGACGAAAAACGATGGATGAAAAACGCGAGGAGCGGGATCTGAAGTCTTTCGTTGGTCACACATACATGCATCTACCAGCGGATTGCGCTTCACCGTGTCTATCCATCTTTCTCGATCTAGCATGATTTTTTCTGCTATCGCACTCATCCGGGTGTTAGGCATCCTCAGTCCGTCCAGAACGTTCGTTGTGGAAGGATGTGCGGGAGTGATGTGCGATTTCTTGTGTCCCCTACTTTCCTTGTTTACGTTTTGCGCAGTGTTGCTTCTTATTCCATTGTGGAATGATTTATCCTAGCTAACTTGTTGCGGTAAGTTTCTTGATCTCATATGTGCTTCAATGTACTAATTCAACTAATGCTTATCGTCTTCAAAGTTACAGATGCATGCGCCATTCATCAACGCCTACCTGTTGGCATCATCAACAATCTTCAAAGTGGGTGACGGAAAGAAATTGTTTTCCAGTTTTAAAATATTAAGGTAAGTGTTGCTCTCATCATATACGCAAAACTATCCAAAGTAATACGTACTACATACATTAATTGTTAGTTCATTTTTATTGACAGCGTTCAGCACAACTCAGCCACAAAACAACGCACTAGATTACGCTAAGAACCTGTCGAAACGCGCGCTGCCCCCGGGGGCGGTAGGAGAAAAGAAGAACGAGAGGAGCAAAAACTAAAGCCAGCGCGCAGCTCTGATGGTACCCCGGACGCGGTAAGAAGAAAAAAGATCAAGAGGAGGAAGAACGGTAAATTTGGAAGGGGGAGAACGTTCTGCCGTCTACACAAGGTGTCTATGTGTGCGTAAAACCACATTTCCACTTTTACTGCAAGTGGGTACGTAAGTGGGTACATATGAGTACAGGACGATCCCATACAAAACTTCGGCTTTTTGCGGACTGGGGATATCCATGGGCGTTGAAGCGGGGCATATACTAGATTTTTTAGTGGTTTTGTTTGCTGCAGAAGTGAATTCGTCTTTGCTCCTAACTCAAATAATTTTGTTCTGTCCATAAATTCATAAACTTTTACACTACCAGTTGAATGCGGAATTCCTTGGGAAAAGGGTCAGAAAATGGCGGTTCCACTACTATCGGGTGTGAAAAAATATCTAACTTAGTCTCCTTATTACCCTTGTAAGTCAGTGTTAGGTTGTTTGCCACTATTGAGGAATTAGGGAATATTTTGATATTGCCTGCGCCTTCTAGAATCTGTGTGGAATGTTTTCCCTTAATAACTAGTTGTACCTTTTCGGCAACTGGAGCAAAGTACCACCATTTGTTGGGGTCTGGTAGGGCTATCCAAACAGTATGGTTGACTTTTAAAAGGGCCAAATCACAATTTTTAGTTATTTTCCTATACAGTAGGATACAAAGGCATTCTGACGAGTTTATTAGGTTTACTATGTTTTTTTAACCCGACAAAGGTACGCACTGTTCATCCTATTGCATTGTCTGAGCTCCTTTTCGGTGAATGAAAACCCATCATTGGTACACCGGTGGACAAAAAGATAGGAAAAAAATTTGTTGTGTGTTTTTTTGCGTGCAATAGGTGTGTCATCGCCAACAGTTGTTGTTGTTGTTAGTATGGTTTAGAGAGGCTTTGGCTCCTGCGGAGTTCGTTGGCCTCTTATCGCCAACAGATCGAGGCGTATGTTGTTGTTAGTATGGTTTAGAGAGGCTTTGGCTCCTGCGGAGTTCTTTCGCCTAACGTTCGAGGCGTACTGAATTTGCAATCGCTGTTTGTTTGCCTTTTATACTCGCATTTGTGGTGCGCTACTTATCTGAGTTTTTAGTAACGGCAGCGTTTTTCGGTAGTATAAAAAGAGATCCAAACCGTGTTGCGCTTCATTCTTCATTCAGTGGTAAAGGTGAAAATTTGCGATTTGAAAATTCCACAAGTTCATCATGGGTCGCGGAAAGCACTGCAATCCAGAGGAGCGGAAATATATTCAGGGTTTGTATCGTGAGAATGTGCCTATCAAAACCATCTGCAAGGCGTTCGGCCGTTCGCGGACGTTTGTGGACAACGCCATTCGTAGCGAGGCTACGGGTAAATCCACAGGTCGTCCGCGAAAAACAACGGCTGACGTTGACGCGCAGATGGTTGAGATAATCAGGGCGGACCCTTTCAAAACTTGCAATCGTATTAAGCAGGAGCTTAGATTGCAAGTTTCGGCGAAAACGGTGTCGCGCCGTTTACACGCCGCTGGGTTCTGTGCCCGGAAACCACGAAAGGTTCGTAAGCTAATGCCGCACCACGTAGAAGCACGCATTCGGTTTGCCGAAGAGCATTTAGCTGCATCCATCTTTTGGTGGAGCAAAATAATTTTTTCGGATGAGTCCAGAATCAATCTGGATGGTTCGGACTGGCACTAAATACGTCTGGCGCCTTCCTAAACAGGCGTATCATCCAAAAAATACTATAAAAACCCTAAAGCACGGAGGCGGCCACGTAATGGTGTGGGGTTGCTTCTCCTGGCACGGCCCGGGTCCTTTGTTCCGTATCAAAGGGACACTGAACTCGGAAGGGTATAGAAACATACTACGTCGTAAGATGTTGCCACACGCCCGACAAAAATTCGGAGACGAAGAGCATTACATCTTTCAGCACGATAACGACTCAAAGCATACATCGCGATTAGTTAAATGTTTTTTGGCAAACGAGGATGTGCAAGTTCTACCGTGGCCTGCGTTGAGTCCAGACCTCAACCCGATTGAGAATCTGTGGTCAACTCTCAAGCGTCAGCTTAAGAACAAGCATACACGTTCTGCCGATTCGCTATGGAGACGCTGCAAGGCTATGTGGAAACGCATAGACAGAAGCGAATGCCGTAACCTCATCGGCGATATGGCCCTACGCTGTGAGGGAGTGATAGCGAATAACGGTCAACACATTGACCGTTAGAATATGTTTCCGCTCTGTGGAACACCGCAACACCACCTCCCAACAACCACTTAAACAGTCCTTTTCAGGGCTACCAAATATTTCCGACAAGAACTATGTTTTTCGGTCACAGAAAAAAGTTCCTATTTTATGTCCACCAGTGTACCTTGTTTCGTATCTAATATAGGTCGAGGAATATGTACCATCCAAAGGGTATAATTTTCTATTTTGGGGGTGGCACTTCCTATCTGGAAGAGCCATATACCTATCTGATTTTATTGTGGGAAGGCTCATGTGTATCTGGATACAAAAGTGGTTAGTTAGCTCCGTATAAACGTTAACTATTCCTAAAAGGCCAACGTGTCTTTTACCAGACTTAGCGCCTGGGAATTCTGTCCCTGCCGTGTTTTTTCGTAACTCATAAAGCTCTACTCTAACATTTCGGGTTCAAATAGGAACCACCATTCTGTCACTCGTAACTTCGTGCCTATCACCTACTCTAATATTATATTTAACCTCTTTTCTACTCTTTTTGAGATGAACATAATCCTTTGACCTAGGTTCACGAGTTCTCGTTCATGTCTGGTAACCTCCGTTATGTTGTTGATTGATTCTATTCCAGATTTAAACTTTTCCTGTTCTACCTTAAGGTCACTTGAGAGCGTGGCTAACTGTTTATTTATAGTAAGTGAGGCATTTTTCACGTCCTCAAAAATAGACTTCACTAATCCTGATTGAATCTGTAACCTTTGTTTCTGTGCCTCTTCGTTGGCCCGTACGGCATCTAGGTTCTCATCGATCCGTGTTCAATCATCTGAATCCATTACTCCTAAATAAGACATGATTCCTCTCTTTCGTCTGTTAGAAAACTGCTGTGTTATTTCATTGAGTTGGTCTTTCGTGTCTTGTTGCAAAATGTCCAGTTGTCGGCTGACAGAGGGACAATGGTGTGTTTTTACCTGTGTGCATAAGATACGGCATGTTTCGTGATACTTTTCAAAAGTTTTACAATACAATTGAGTTTGATTTAGGAGCTTCGTGAAGTTGATTTCAAGTTGTAGCTTTACGGTGCTTTGCTGAAGCATCACTCTTCCCATCGTTTCCATATACAGCTCCGATTCTCATTGATTGGTCGATGGTACAAAAGCGACCAGGAGGCTAAAACGGTATAAACAATGATGATAGCTTTAGCCCCGATCATAATACCGTTTAAGCCGGTTTACATGGATCTTTTCGAGCTTTCTTCCATTTCTAATTAAAACAGTCTGTTCGCTTGGCACCTCCTGCACCGTGTATGGACCCCTCCAGGTACTTTGCAATTTCTGTCCTACCCCTGTCGGAATGACCTGTACCAGTACTTTTTCGCCCCACATAGGTTGCCATTCGACTGTTCCACGGTAGTACATAATTTTCCGCTTTTCTTTGGAAAGTCGGAGATTTTCCGATGCAGTATTGTGCAATTTCTTGAAGTTAGCCCTCATTTCTAGTACGTATTCCGGATAGCTCGAACCCTCAGGGGAAGGCTTATACAAAGAGCAAGGTACACGTGCTTCTCTACCGAACATAAGGTGGTAAGGGGTGAATTTAGTCGATCCATTAACGGTAGTGTTATATTGGAAGCAGAAATATGGTAGGAGCTTATCCCATTCCCTAGTGTTGCCCCCTACAAACTGACGTAGATACATTTTTAGTTCTCGGTTGGCCCTCTCCACAAGATTTGCCTGCGGGTGGTAAGCGCTACGCAAGCGAGTCAACACGCTCGAAAGTAGCAAGGAAAGTAGAAATGAAGTAGCCTTCTATTTCCCTTCTACTTTTGTTGCTTAAAATCAGAAGAATGTAGAAACATGTGGGTTCCAGGAAAAAGCAAAAAATGAGTTCTTGAGTGTGTTGTCGATTTGGTCAGAAAAACTTTTTCTTCACACCAAATCTCTGACATAGAGCGACGGCGTACCGATTGAACCATCGCGACTTTGATCAGTGCGTGCGGTTAAAACGACCTTTTGTATTGTGTTGTACGTAGCGTGCGCGCCAAAATTTTAAGAGTGCGCGGAGAGTGAATGTGGTTTTTGGGGGTGGGGGAATGAGATACAGAGACAAATTTCGCTGCACATTAACACATACATTCTCACTGCACGGGTTGAACTGCGAATGCTCAGTTCTGAGAGAATATACTCGAGCGCTCGCGCATGAGTGCAAGCAAGCGCGGTATAGAGGATAGAGGGAGACAAACGATTATTTTGCTCCAAGCTTTCTACTTTTGTCCCGTTGGGTAGTATTATTTTTTTTATCTTCAGTATCTTGCAGGTATCTCTCATTACTTGGCTCATGAAGTTAGTGCCCTGATCAGTCACTAACTCTAGGGGTGTTCCAAACCAACAAATGAGCCCTTCAACAAAGGCCTTGGCAACAGTTGATGCTTCTTGGTTCTCTAATGGCACAACCATAAGGAACCTAGTGAGGTCATCTTGGGCCACAAGAGCGTATCGATTGCCCCTTTCTGTTTCGGGTAAAACAACTATATCCATGAATAGTTTCTCTCCTGGTTCGGAGGCGGTGGTAGTTATTTTCATAGGGATCCGATTAACTTTACAAATTTGTTCTTGTGGCACGAATTTTTTTTTAAACATATATATATATATATATATATATATATATATATATATATATATATATATATATATATATATATATATATATATATATATATATATATATATTTGCGAGTAAAGTCTAATGCTTATGAACTAATTTATATACAAAAACAGAACGACGCAGGGAAAAAAACATAACATATTTTATAACGTTAGACAACAATTGAGTACGCCTAGATCAATGATACCATCGTTGTTACCAACGATGTGGATGATATAGGAAACGCAAAACACCTATTCTCTGTTCAGTACTAACTCCGGCTAGTACTGGGAATTGCAAACAGTTAAAAGAACGAGCACAACCTGGAGCTAACGCAGTAATTTTCTGTTGCAATAGCTCCCAAGGCGCAGAAACTCTTCTGCAACATGAAAATTTATGCTCCAGGGTTTCCACGAACGGACAAAACAAACACGAGTTATATTATTATTATATTATTATTTATTTATTATTATTTATTTATTTAAATTTGTTGGCCTCTAGGGTTTTACAAATGTGTTCTTATAATCTAGGGAAACATAAGGGATGAGGATTCACGAAGACGGGAGCGGAATTGGGAAACTGGGACGTTGAAGTCGAATAGGAGATATGAATCGTTGAAGGCAGAAAGAGCGCGCAAGAAAGGGTCATTCTGGCCATGACGAGTTTGGCGGGAAGGAATAAGGAGCGGGGGTCGGTCACGAAGACGACGTGAGGGGGCATAGATAGGAATCGAGGATAGGAGGGCGGGAACATCCAAGTCATTGGAAAGGAGGCAGGCAATGAAATATGACTGGATGTGATAAATGCGCGTTCTTAATGTCTCTAGCCCGAGCAAACGGCATCGGATAGGATACGAAGGAATTCGATCCGATCGTCCAAGAAAACGACGGATAGCGACACGAGTGAATTTCCGCTGGATTCGTTCGATCCTATCGACCAGTGTTAGGCCGGCAGGCCACCAAACTACCGACGCATTTTCAAGTATCGGGCGGACCCAACAGCAGTACAGGGACTTTAAACACATAGGATCAGTGATCTCAGAGGACATACGAATAATGAGACCGAGCATTTGGTAACAATTCGCCCCATTTGGAAAAGGAGATCGCATGTTGGAATTTTTCCGCCGACCAACAGGAAAAGTGTCGAACGTTGAAGGGATGATAAGGCTGGACAATTGACGTTTCTCCAGATCCTTCTCCAGCTGTGTTGTCGTGTCTCACGCACTATCTTAGCGTCTGGTAATCTGCTCGTAAGCATACGCCGCAACAGCCAAGACGATGGCCTTTGACCGTACTCTGGTGGCACGTACGCAAGTTGTTTGATCACGTTTCTCAGGCAAGGATATGTAGTCGGAATGCTTGAGAGATCCGGTGGATTACCGGCCCTGATGATGTGTGGCTCACCGATTGCTAGGCACTCTCGTTCTGCAACATACCTGTTCGTCAAGAGAACATTAACTGTAACTGCTGGTATGTGCAGATTCAGACCACCTCGCTTCCGTGGTAGTGCCAACTGATGAAAGGAACCAATAACTCTAGTGACCTTCGCAATGTCCAATGCTCTGGCGCCACAAACTGACGCCACGTACCACAGCTTCGGTAGCAGGAAGGTGTTGAGAAGCTATACCTTCTGCACAAGATTTAAATCTCTCATGCGATGCAACCACACTAGAGATCTAAAGTGTTGGATTATGACGTCCCAATTCTGTCCCATGTCATCTCGGATGTTATTCGAAAATAGAATTCCGAGCAGTCGAAGCCGTTGAATAGTGTGTAGCCATGGGACAGATAC
The DNA here is from genome assembly GCF_943734685.1 of Anopheles coluzzii. Classification (NCBI taxonomy): domain Eukaryota; kingdom Metazoa; phylum Arthropoda; class Insecta; order Diptera; family Culicidae; genus Anopheles; species Anopheles coluzzii. The sequence continues at coordinate 50,662,600 of NC_064671.1, read as the reverse complement.
TATTGTGGAAGCACTAACGATTCCTACGTCGAGTGCGTTGGTTTTGTCCACGTTGAGACGAGCACCAGAGACACTTCCAAATGCTTCAAATAGTTCTCGCACACGCTCGATTTTATCAGGAGAGGTGGTCACCACAGATATATCGTCAGCATATGCGTTGACCAGGTCATCCAGATCGCAACAAATACCTTCTAATCTTGTGATGAGGGGTTGAAGGTAGAGGATAAAAAGGTGCATGGAAAGGGGATCTCCCTGACGGTCGGAACAAAGGATCGTCAAGGAAGGAGAGAGGATTCCATTGATAAAGATACGGGAGGTAGACCGTTCACCAATAGTTCTCAAAAGCCCCACTAGCCCCGAATTAAAACTCCAAGAGAGCATATTGTTGAAGAGAAAGTCTCTATTGACGCGATCAAAAGCATGTGAAAGATCGAAGGAGACAAGCTTACCACACTTTCGTTTCCTCTGCAAATTTACCACCCTCTCCTTAACGGAAAGAACAGCCTGAAAAATGTTGCATGGTTTATTACAACACTTTTGCGCTGTCGAGACTATCTCCCACCTACCGATGATGCCATCGATTCTGTGTTTGACAATCCGCGACAGAAGCTTGTAATCTACGTTAAGGAGTGATATAGGTCGAAATGCAGACATGGTAGTCCCACCTCCCCTTTTCTTAACCAGCACTATGACCCCGTCAACGAAACTTGGAGGAATCTCTCCTAAGATAGCCTCATTGAGCATGAGCAGAAGCTCGCGCTGAATGGTGCTGAAGCCGCGGAGATAAAACTCTCTTGGTATTCCATCCGGGCCAGGGGACTTCCGCGAAGCTGATCTTTTAATTGCATCGAGAAGCTCACAAGAAGTGATCTCGTTCATGCAATGATTGTTGGTTTCACAGTCCTCGGGAATAACGCGTGTGCTTGTGAATGTGTTGTCTGCAATTGTGTTGGGTGTATCGTGCGTCAGGTAAAGATTTCTAAAGACGCTCTCAATATGAACATTTATTTCATGAGGCTCAGTTAAGTGCGAACCGTCATCTAATGTAAGCTTGTCGATCACCGTTCGCCTTTTCCTCTGCTCCTTTAACTGGAAAGTTGAAATACTTTCGCTACATAGACGTGTTTCGTTTATGCGGGCGAAGTCCTCAGAAAAACGCCTCTGGAGCAATAGCATTTTCCCTTTCATACGATTGATATTTACTAACTCACATGATGTCGCCGACAGAAATGAACTAGGTGGATTCTAAAAATAGAAATGAACTAATTAGGATTAAGACTAGAACTAGGATGAATTCGGAAGTAGGATGAACTATAGCATAGGATTAGATAGGAAGGCCAAAGGCTAGTGCGATTAGTAGTTTAAGTAGAAGTCACATTAAAATAAGGGTGGGGGTATTCATCATAAGGACATAGGGCATAAGGAAACTAGGATTAGGAAAATTAGGATTAGGCATCGCTAGAGTAAGATAGCGGCGTAGAACGGCTACGCCGAATTGAATGAATAAAGTCAGTTCCGTTCTTCCCTAAGAACAGTGTAGCGTTTACTTACTCCGCTTGCATACGGGGATGCGATTCCGTCACTGCAGACCTTTTATTGGGATTATTGCCCGGTTAAGGATACATGGGTCAGAAAGATATCGCTCGTATGCGGACTTCAACCCTCTGTAAAGGAGTTCATGATGCAAGCGGAAACTTTGGTAGCGTTCGTTTGTTTTCCACCGGAAAAACGATTTTATTTTAGGCTTCGCGAGCTCAACCCACCACTGCATCCACGAGCCGTAATTTCTTCGCTGTCGGGTCCAATAGTTCTACTTGCATTTGAACTCCCTCCGACATTTGAACATTGCGACAAAATTATAATCATGGTTGTGTAGTGGTAAGCCGCTTGGGAGGCCGACCAGGCTTGCGCTTGGTCACGCTCGTAAAGCTAAGTGTTGATGAACTTGAGGCGTCACTCTCGTTATCCGTCTCCGGAAATTGTTTGCGTTTTACCGCAAACTGTTCATCTAAGGAGCAGATGGGAAAGGCGGAGGAACATAAGGAATTATGAGCGGTGCTTTGAACATTACCGCCGTGCAGTCCACTCTCATGTGTTCGTTTGCCGTGGCGGCTAGAACGGTGGCATCAGTAGCGGCAGCGGCAGCAGAAGCAGCAGGTGCAGCGGCAGGAGCAGCGGCAGGAGCAACAGCAGCAGCAGCGGCAGGAGCGGCGGCTAGAGCAGCGGCAGGAACAGCGGCAGCAGCGGCGGCAGGAGCAACAGCAGCAGCAGCGGCAGGAGCGGTGGCAGGAGCGTCGGCAGGAACAGCGGCAGGAGCAGCGGCAGAGGCTGTGGCAGACGTAACTGCAGCATGCATAGCAACCACCGTAGTGCTTGAAGCAGAATCATTAAAATTCGCTTTTCCTTGGGGTTGCTCTTCCCTGTTTTTTTTGTTCGGTTTCGGGCTTGACGGCCGAACGTTAGAAACCGGCACGATCGGGATGACCTGTCGGTTAGCTATTTTTGATGCGCCTGCTGGACGTTGCGGTGCTGTGTTTTGAGCAGCACTTGACGAGGGCGGTGTTGTATTAGTAAACGTAATGATTCTTACCTTTCCTCTACGTCCGCGTCCTTTAGTGTTAGTGCCTGCCACTGATGGTGAAGTTGTAACTTCTGTTGGTGTTGCAGTCTGCCGTACGGCTCCAGCGTATGATTTTTCGTTGTTCCGAAAGTGACACACGCGGTTTTGGATGTAACTGAGACCGTGGTGTACGGCTTCATTGCAGTGACGACACGTTTGTTGTTGTCCTCGGTAGATCACCCCTGTCACCTCTCCGCACACAGTGATGAAAGTTGGTATGGGCTTAGCCAGTTTAATGCGGACAATGCGCACACCCGACGGGATCCCAGCTAGCCGCGTTTCTGCGCCCCAAACGCCGGGAACAATCGTGAGTACTTCACCAAAACAGCCCAGTTCAGCAACAACATCCGCGTCGGGAATCCCTGGTGGCAGATCGCGCACTTTCACCTCTGTCGCATCATCCACCATCTCGATTGCGATCTTGTGCTGCTTCCCCTCGTGCGTGACTAAGTGTTTCCCGTTGTGCTCGTTTACTATGGCCGATGCACGTTCGAGTGTTGGCATGGTAACATATACTGCACTTTGTGCAGTGTTCCGTTGCACCATCGAGACATCCGCGCCAGTTTTAAGCATGGTAAACAGAAAATCTGCCGTTTCGTCTAGCGTTGGTCTTCTGAATAATCGATACGGAAGGTGTTACTTCCGTACCGCTGAAACTTGCTCATGATGGCTTGCAAATTGGTCAAAACACGTCCTCTCACTTTGACGTTTACATGCGTACTGGTCGCACCTACGGACAAAATCTTCTATATCTCTTCTCATATGTTTCCAATAATAGGCAGCTGCTATTCGTTTACGCATCCTCCGGGAGCCTACATGGCCACCCAGCGGTGTATCATGAAATTCTTTCAGAATGGTTTCTACTTCTTCCTGAGGCACTTCTAGCTTGTCTGCTGCTTTTTTTTTTCTTTTTGTTTTCTTTTAATTGCTTTTTCCTCCGTTTCTTCATTCGGAATCTCTATTTTTAATAAATCGTCCCAATGATTTTCATCTTGTGAACCCCTACTATCATCCGGCTTCCCTCCCTCCAGGATGTCTTGTTTCTTTTTTGCCTGTCTGGTAATCATTCCGATGTTCGTTGATTCATTTTCTGGTTTCCCTTCGTAGTCAGGTAGCCTTGATAAGAAATCGGCTACCACGTTTTCTTTCCCTTTTTTATACCTAATTTCGCAGTCGATTCCCTGTAATCGTAACCTTAAGCGCGTTAAGGTTGGCGAAGGCTCCTTCAATTTCCAAATCGAAATAAGTGGGCGGTGATCAGTATATACTATGAATCTTTTTCCAAAAATATTTGGTCGATAATGCTGAGTTGCCCAAACAATGGCTAAACGCTCTTTTTCAATTGCATGATACATGCTTTCTGCACCCTTCAAGGTCCTACTCGCATATGCTAGTGGTCGGTCGGTTTTCTCGTTAGACAGCACCGCTCCTATGGCATATCCGCTAGCATCTGTGGTGATTACGAAAGTATCCTCATGGTCGGGTCTTGCCAGCACTGGTTCGTGCGTCAGAATGGTTTGCAATATACTAAACGCTTCTGCACGTCGGGGTGTCCATTCAAAAGGTGATTCTTTCTTGGTGAGCTCATCCAAAGGCTTTCTTATAGTTGCCAGATTTGGAATAAATTTTCCATAAAAATTTATCATCCCGAGGAATGAGCGAACTTGCTTCACCGTTTTTGGGGGCTTAGCATTGGCGATCTTATCTTCCTTGTCCTCCGCGGGTCTAATGCCCTGGTGATCTATTATATGCCCCAAATATTTAACCTCCTGCCGCAGAAGTTGACATTTTGAGGGTTCAAGTTTGAGATTATGTTGACGTAGGGCAGATACTACTTTTCTCAAATTGTCATTATGCTCATCTTTCGTACTGCCATGGACCACTATGTCATTTAAATATACTACCGCCTTAACACCTGGGATTGTGTACAACACCGTGTTCATCAATCTTTGGAAGGTCGAAGGACTATTTCGTAACCCCATGGGCATTCGTGTAAATTCGAAATGTCCGGCCGGTGTGGAGAATGCAGTTTTTTCCCCATCTCTAGGATGGATAGGATTTTGAAAAAACCCTGATTTCAAGTCTAATGTAGAGAAATAGCGACTTTTCCCGAGAGTGTCCATAATCTCATCTATCCGTGGAAACGGATAAATAAAAGGTTTTGTGATGGAATTCAACTCCTTGAAATCCACCGCAATTCGATACCGCGGGATGCCTGCCGCATTCGGGGATTTTGGTATACAAAATACCGGAGCGTTCCAGGGGCTAACGCTGGGTTTTATAATTCCCAGAGCAAGCATCTCGGCTATCTGATCCGCCAGATGAGGTTTGGTCACTTCGGGTAAACGGGACTGCCGTTTATAAATCGGAAAATTTGAAAAATTTGGTCTCAATTTCATGTTGCGCAAAAATTGTGTGAGTAAAATCATCCCCTTTCACATAGAACACGTCACTAAACTGTGCTATCATTCTTTTTAACGATGAATTGACCAGTTCTTTTTGTAAGTTTAGAGCATGACACAAAGCTTGTTATTGTGGTCCAACCTGACTGCGCAGTTTATCCACCGGGACGCGCCACTCACCGACAGCAGTCGAAGGCTGTCGTATGATGTGTGCGTGAAAGGATGTGCGTGAGTTCCCGGGTCGCTGACCAGAGAAGCAGAAGGGGGGATAAGGGAGCGAAGAGAGAGAGTAGAGACATTCGCGCGGTAGAGCTAGGTTAGGATAAACGGGCCCGTTATAGCATTAGTATAGGAATAGGGAATAAAGATTTTGTAATAACTTGTGTGTCGATGCCTTTAAGTCTTGTTTGTTTCGAATTGTTTTAATCCCCGTGCATCCGACACAAAACTTGTACTCTTTTCTCTCCCACTAAAAGGGTTCCTTTTAGATCTCGGGGGTCGCAATCCAATTGTTCCTCCGATTGGCTAAATTTATTAAGGCTATTTTCTGTCCACCCGTTTTCTTGAGGTACAGATGCAGATGAAACAAGTTTTGATGAACTAACAAACATGGGAGACTGTGTGCCAATATATTTTCCTCTTGAGGCGCTTGCGCTATCCATCTGTGGTTCCGTTGACAATGGAAATCTAATGCAATCGTTTGCCAGAAAGATCTGGACCTGGTGTTTTCGTACCAAGTTCTTTCCAAATAATCCAGGAACAAATAGATCGTTAACGACATGAAATTTTGAACAAAATTTTTCTCCCCCTACTAATAGATCAATCTGGCATGACCCAATGGTTTGGACGGTCGAGTTCCCGATGCCGATTAAAGTTGGACAACCTGCTAAATCGAAATCATTAATGCCGATATTGTGGGCCTCTGATCGGCGAAGCAGACTCACCGCTGCTCCGGTATCAATGAGGAATTTAGATACATAAGAGGGATTCATAGTGGTTGATAGCTCTACACAGTCCAGAACTCCCAGGGCCTGCACCACCTGACAGGTGGTCATTCGGCCTCAGGTACACAAGAGGGCTGAGCACCGTCAGGTGGAGATTTCAAAGGGTTCTTATCTATTGTGGGGGTTCCGATTTGCTGCGGACCCCCCGGTATTAGTTTTTTGGCTCTGCTGCGGACATGACTCTACGATTGTGGTTTCGAAGCCGTTGGCTATACCCTTGTTGGTTAGCCGTCTCTAAAACTTCGGGTTCCATAGTATGGTTACTTGAAGGAAAAACTTGGGGCGGCATTTGGGGAGCGTGATTACTATAAAAGGCTGGATTGCCGTTAGCTGCATATGGGGCCCACGTCGAATGGTAATTGTTGGGGCCAGGGACATCCTGCGCCGACCACGGAGATTGGTGTGTCCTGTAAAACATCCCCCACAGAGCGTACGATGAAACAGGTGGGAGTGCCCATGCATTACCGTAATTCATGTGCGCAGAGGGTGCTGGAGGTACCCACGAATTATGATAAGCCGGCAGGCTAGGGGGGCTGTCGGTCCCCACATTATCCGTCAATGTCAATGACCGCATTTCCACTTGTATGATGAGGGAAATGGGAGGGAGGATAAGCTTCGGGAGCATTATCCCATGGTGGAGGCGCTTTACCCTTTGAATTCCTATCACCATAATCTTTTTTATCCGATATATCCCCTGAAAATGTGTTTATTCGCCGATGGCGCGAGCCCTGTTCTAATGCATCCAACCGTCTCTCCAATTCTTCTTCATTTTCTATATCGAGATATTCTTCCATCAAATGATTTAATAACTCTCCAAAGTAAAGCGACTTCTGAAGGCGGGCAAGGCTGCGAAGTGAACGATTCCTTAGCCCGGTAATAAAATGCGATCGTAACATTCTTTTAGAGTACGAAAGATTTTCCTTAGTTTTCGGCTCGAAAGCATTAAGGTAACCTTCCAGTAACTCAGCTCGCTCTTTATAGCGTGGAAAGGATTCGTTTACTCCTTGCCGCAATGTTTCGATTTGCTGTCATATCGTTTATAATTTCAAACTATCCCCAAACTAATGCAAAAGGCGAGTTTTTAACTCTTTCCAGGTATCCGCTTTTATCCGCTTAAAATAGGCAGCCGCGTTGCCCTTGAATTTGGTAAGCACTATACGGATGAGGGGTTCATCGGAACCTCCCTCCGGTATCTCACTTTTAAACTGATCTGCGGCATAAAGGCCCAAGCGAGTCAACACGCTCGAAAGTAGCAAGGAAAGTAGAAATGAAGTAGCCTTCTACTTCCCTTCTACTTTTGTTGCTTAAAATCAGAAGAATGTAGAAACATGTGGGTTCCAGGAAAGAGCAAAAAATGAATTCTTGAGTGTACACACACGCACACGCGACGACTCACGCTTACGTTCTTGTTCTACGCCCCTCCCCCTTCTCACTCGCCCCACAGATCTATTTTTAGATCATCACTCACTTCCATCGACGGCGGTCGACGTGACCGATGTGTGTCGTTGCGTGTGTGTTGTCGATTTGGTCAGAAAAACTTTTTCTTCACACCAAATCTCTGACATAGAGCGTCGGCGTACCGATTGAACCATCGCGACTTTGATCAGTGCGCGCGGTTAAAACGACCTTTTGTATTGTGTTGTACGTAGCGTGCGCGCCAAAATTTTAAGAGTGCGCGGAGAGTGAATGTGTTTTTTTGGGGGTGGAGGATTGAGATACAGAGACAAATTTCGCTGCACATTAACACATACATTCTCACTGCACGGGTTGAACTGCGAATGCTCAGTTCTGAGAGAATATACTCGAGCGCTCGCGCATGAGTGCAAGCAAGCGCGGTATAGAGGATAGAGGGAGACAAACGATTATTTTGCTCCAAGCTTTCTACTTTTGTCCCGTTGGGGGAAGGCATCAAGTTCCGCAGCATTCCCTCTAAACTCCGGGATCAAATTCATAGCTGTTTCCGATGGAAAGGTGCTCATGACGATGCTTGAGCAGCCTAAACTAGCGTCCACAAAAAAATGAGGAGATTTGTTTTCCACTGGAGGCTGACTTTTCACTGCTAGAGGGCTATTGGTTAAATTGGGTTGGTGCAGGTTCGACGCTCGGGCAGATCATTCGGAGGGGAAGGCAGGAGTGACCGATCGTTGGCAGGTTCTGCTTCTGGTTGCGCCATGAGGTGTCGTCAGCAAATTGGGTTGGTGGAGTTTCGAAGCACGGGCGGATCATTCGGAGGGGAAGGCATCGCGTAACCGATCGTTTCACTGTCGGTGCCGTTCTGTCAGTTCGGTCATCGGTGGTCGGCCTGGTTTCAGGTGCGCGATGAACCCCCACGCTATGAGGTAACTATGCTGACAGTGTATAGTTGCCATTCTGCCAGTTCAACGTCGGTCATTGGTGGTCGGCCGGGTTTGAGGTGTGCGTTGAACCTCATGCTATGAGGTAACTGTCGAGGCACGTGTTGTCGGTCATTGGAAGCGACCAGAAACAAAAAAGGGTCGCTTCAATAGTATAAACACTTTGATTTTAATTAAAAGACCAAGCATTTAAAGAGAATATATTATTTATTTCCAATTTTGGCATTTCTGGATTATGGCAGATGTTAGGGAAATAAGTTAGGGATTATATGTTGAATACATAATAAATAAATTAAATTATTAATAAATAAATAAACGTAGGAGCCCAGCAGTCGAGGGAATCGAATTTAACCCCCCTCCCCGTCAGCAAACCACTACGGTGAGTTTGAATCAAAACCAAATGCAATATCCCCCCCCCCCCTCCCCTCGCTCGAAACCAACAGGGGGCCTCAACTCCTTTTACCGCTTAGGGCCCCCGACACCCTAAATCCGCCACTGTTGCAATCCCGATTCACTGTTGATCCGAGATCGTTTTTAGTACATGTTCGTAAGAAGTCTAATAGAATTCCCTCTCCAATTTCATTAGGCGAATCTGCTGATGGCTGCTGTGAGCTATTCGCAAAGCACTTCTCTAAAGTATTCGTAGACCCTTTATCTCGTCCAGTATCAACATCATGCGTTCCTGAAAGCATATTGCCATTGAATATCGTCGTTTTCACCGAAGCCATGGTACAATCTGCCGTTGATGGACTAAAGTCATCTTGTGCGCCAGGGCCTGACCGAATACCCTCATATGTTATCAAAAATACAATGTTAGCTTGGTTACATTTCTCGGTTTGTAGACGGTTTTTTCTCAGGGCTGGATTTATAGCATATATCCGTTTGCAGATATGCGACCTGCAGGACTACTAACCAATGCGAAGATTAAACTCAAGGTTACCACTGTTCCATCGATAAGGAGCCATGATGTAACTCTAATGTAACAGTGTAATAAACAATCGCTAGAAGCGCATGCCTGTGTTTAGGCCATAGCATGCGCTGAAATAAATGCAAATGAGATTCGAAAAAAAGCAAAATGTTCGTAGTCGAAATTTATTTCACATCCTCAACTCGACAAAGTCCAAGAATCCTTCTGTAGCCCTTGGCGGGTAGCTACAGCTGGACACTATTGGGCGCTCTCTGACGCAGTTGGCCAATTTGTTCGCCCTTTCCTCACCCTCTCACTCTGACTCTATCAGTTCAGTATAGTCCAACGATTAGTCGCTTCCTCTCCTTTTCCCTCCCTCGACCTGATCAGTTCGGAACTGTCCGGATATTGGATTCAATAAATGAAATGAAATAAATAAATAAATCAGTCGATTCCTCGCCCTCCCTCGACCTGGTTGGTTCGGCACTTCAACAACCAGTCAGGTTCTATCCCTTCCTCTTCCTGTGGCAATTATGGTCGAATTTATTCACAGGTTTGTGCCTCCTTCTCTTCCCTCCTTCCTTGGCCAAGCCAAGTCACGGTGTCAGTTGCATCTCCTGCCGCCTTCTCCTCCACCACCCAGGGATCAGGAAAAAACGCTTGAAGCTGTCCGATATTAAATAAGGGAATCACTCGATCGCTATCAACTACCGAGGTGTTTCAATACTATTTGGCATGTCTAAAATATTTGAATCTCTCGTACTATCCTCCATTCTTCCTTGTGTCTCTTCGCATATTACACAAAATCAGCATGGTTTTATTCCAAAACGTTCGACCACGACGAATCTGATGAGTATTGTATCGTTTATAATGTCTAATCTATCTAATAGAGGACAAGTGGATACCATATGCACTGACTTCAAAGCTGCTTCTGATAGCCTACCCCATAATCTACTGTTCTCGAAGCTAGAGAAACTTGGTATTGGAACTTGGAAACTTTGTTTATTGCCGGCTAACTTACCGCTAATATTGATGCTTTACTGTCCAATATTCTGCTGTATACTCCTTCCCGTTGGCTTCGTGACTTCGTTGTCTTCGAGACCTACATTTTAATCCCTCGTATGCGTTATACTTTTTCTCAGAATGACCCGTGGCTTAGAGCGTGTGAGTCCTGCAACAAGTACTTAATTTGTTTCACTTTAACCTTCCTTTTTCCCGCTTTCGTGCTCTCTTACTGGATTCGTCCTAATCTATTCTCACCACACATCTTTCCAATTCCATAATCCTCGTTCATCAACAATAATACTAATGATTGTTTCAAAAATAGTATGTATAATTTTTTTAGGGCTAAAAAAAAGTTATCTTATCTAAGTATCTTTTTGTTCCAACCGTGAATTAAAATAAGTGTTTTTAACAAAAAGTCAAAAATATTGCTACCTAATCATGAGAATTAACTAAATTTCTTTGATTTCAATCAAAATATACAGTTTAGCTGGTTCACAGAACGAAATAAACCTTATTTTGTGCATGCAATTCTTAGTGGTTTGGCTAAAAAATTAATGCGTTTTGATCGAAAGCAGCCGAAATATTTTCATTTGTGTTAAAAGAATCGATAAAGTGCTCATTAAAATAAAGTGGAATATGCGGCAGAAATGCTCAATATTAAAGGATAAATGCTAACTTTCAGAAATATTTTATGAATATTTGATAAAAACATAATTTATGCGCAATGTGCAATAATTGGGTGGGGTGCAACAATTGGCAAATTACCTTACATAGGCGTAATTATCGACGACCGTTTGAAGTTCCAGGAACATATCAGATAAGCCTGCAGTAAGGCACAAAAAAAGTGACCAAAATGTCGATATTCAAGCCTAACATAGGGGGTTCTAGCAGCAGCACGAGAAGACTCCAATTCAATATCGCTACATTGCAACTGAGATATGGAGTCCCGTATTACCTGTAATGGCAAAAAAACAATGGTGACTCAAACGCACAGATTATTGTTAATACGGGTGATTAGTGCCTACCGAATCATCTCCTATGATGTAGTCTGTGTGATAGTGGGAATGATGCCTATTTGCATCACACTCGAAGAGGATCGACTGTGCTATGAATCAACTGTGAACCAGGAAAATTTCCTGAATGCTGAAGGATGCTGAATCGTGAAGGGTAGTTGAGAACATAGGTGCGAAAGTAAACTTGATCGTTGGTGGTGGGAGGCGCAGCGGATGGGACTAGCTGAGTAGTGAATGACTGTGCTGTAATAAACTTACGCGTGAACATTCATGGAACTTTAAAAAACTTGAGCTGAAAGAGCCTGTGTGAGTGCCGCTGCACTGCCCCTCTTGTGATGTTATACCGAAAAGTGATTCCGTGGGAGGGTGCGAAAGAACCAAGGAGCGTTGTTTACTGGGTTAGGATTCCATATCCTCAGATAAGGGTTAGTTGTTTTCCCCCTGGATGTCTTAGGCGTTACAGGGTTTACCAAGTCACTTTGCGATGTGAGCTGCACAATTCATCTCACTTGAGACGTATTTCTATTCTGACGTGCTACTTCATTTGGCCCGAAATAATTTTCTATTCCGCCGCATTCATTTTCATCCATTATATGAAGTCTTTTCACAGGGGATGTTAGCTGGAGCCGTCCGCGATGTTTACATTTTTTTCAAAAATAAATTTTTGGGCTTTTAGTGCTGATTTGTGATACAACTATGTTGTTTAACAAAGAATAGAAGTTTATCTTTGCTCCGCTGTAGCATTCTAGCCGAAACATGGGTTATTCATTGAGTTATTAGCAGTTGAACCTGCTCAGTCAAATCTGCTAATAACACAATGAATAACCCATGTTTCGGCTAGAATGCTACAGCGGAGCAAAGATAAACTTCTATTCTTTGTTAAACAACATAGTTGTATCACAAATCAGCACTAAAAGCCCAAAAATTTATTTTTGAAAAAAATGTAAACATCGCGGACGGCTCCAGCTAACATCCCCTGTGAAAAGACTTCATATAATGGATGAAAATGAATGCGGCGGAATCAAGGATAATGTATTTAGAAGGTTGATTTTTATCGCTTTTGCTGGGCGACATTGTGGGGGACATCTGTCACTCTCTGCATACAAATTTCATTACCCCGCACCAGCCCTCCCCGATTTTTATACCGGAGCCCCCGGAAGAGAAATGTCAAGTCGAGAAATGTCATTTTGCTCTAAACAACTTAACCTTGTCATTTATTACACCTTGGGCGGAATAGAAAATTATTTCGGGCCAAATGAAGTAGCACGTCAGAATAGAAATACGTCTCAAGTGAGATGAATTGTGCAGCTCACATCGCAAAGTGACTTGGTAAACCCTGTATCCATCAGTTTCGCAAACATTACAAATTTTCGACCTCCCCCCCCCTCCCTAGTGTAACATACTGTAACGTTGGAAGAAACCCCCTCCTCCAAATTATGTAACAGATGGACCCCACCCCCTCAAATAGCTTAGTTTCTTGAACAAAATAAGATTTTTTGTGTGTTTCACTTGTTTTTTTATTTTATAAGGGTATATTCATGATTTCATAAATTAACCGAAAAATTACATTATATTTTATGTAAAGAAAAGTTGTCCCATGCAGCAATGATTTTCAAAAAGATTATGATAATAGGATCCTAAGCACAGTTTGCAATGTTGTTGCATCACCATCATCAGAACCATTTTTCTGACTAGTCCTCCAAAAATATGTTTATTTTTCCAGAAATGATTCTTTGGCTTTAGATGTTGTATCGAAAACTTAACATGTAGATACAATTGCGTAACATGTCCATGTTGCACAGTTTTCCCAACAACAAGTGATACACGTTCCAGGAAAAATCAAAACAAACCGTGCAGCATCTGACGTGTGTTTTCGAAGACGACAGTTGTGAAATTGAAATGGACAGTGTACCAAAACCGACTTGACTTGTTTGTAAGTGATAGACAATCGTGTTTTTCAAATCGAGGGTTGCTAGTAGACTGTGGACAGCTGTTAAGGGGCCGTCCATAAATTACGTAACGCTGAAATTGGGATTTTTCGACCCCCTCCCCCCCTATCGTAACAAAACGTAACGTTGGAGAAGACCCCCCTTCCAAAATTACGTAACGCATGATCGAACACCCCCCCCTTAATTTGGTTTTGCATCAACAAATACAAAAAAATATGGGTTTATATTTTTTTATTTGATTGCTTTTATAAAGTATGCAGAGTTGTTTTAATTAATGTTTAATTAAAATTAATGTTTAATTAATATTAAATTTTCTGTCAAACCTCTGTTTTGGTATTTTATAAATGTCAAGTTCGTATTCCCTATCAAAAGATATAAAGATATAAAAGTGCAAAACTTACCCAGGTGGGCGATCATTTGTCAGTGACCAGTGATAGGATTGTATTACGTTACGTAACAGAATGTGAACCCCCCCTCTCCCCTATGTAACAAATCGTAACGCTACAGGGAACCCCCTCCCCCCCCCTTTGAGCGTTACGTAATTTATGGACGCCCCCTAATTGGAATGGAAAATCCTGTTTTTTATATGATATGATTTTTTTTTATTTAAATTATATAAATATAATTGTGGATGGCGTACCTGTTGTAATACATAAATTATCTATCGAAATTCACACTGTTTGCGATAAGTTTACTTTGCCTTTCGGATCAGATGTTTCAGGCAATATCAAGTCCCGTGGTAACTTGGTAAAGACCTTATCGAAACCCGGAAATGTCGTATGCCGTATGACGTATGACCAGTGCTGCAAAATGTCATGAGTATCACGAGATTTTCACCAACGAAAACAATGACCTTGACCAATGATAACTTGTTAGCTTGATGCTGCTGATAGTAAATAAAAGAGCGTCATGACATTTTCAGCACCATGTGAATTCTTGAGTCCAACGCGATACTCTGACTGACAAGCTTAGCTTAATGCCGGCGCAAGCATTATCATGATTTTTTTCTGTGAACAGTGCTGCCAAATGCCACTGTTTCAGTCATCCACACTCATGACTGAAACGAAGCTCAAATCAGATCATGTACACAACTGAGATGATCAGTGACGATACTCAAACAGTTGGAGTATCAATCACATGCTTGGTGACATTAAGTTTAGCAGGCAACTTTTGGTCACTCACTTGGTCACGACATTTTTGTCGGCGATAATCACGACATTCTTGGAATATACTTGGCGTGTGGGCTCTAGCAACAAAATGAGCATGTTTCTCCCTCTATCTGTTTTGATTCTGTTTTGAGATCTGTCGGGTCAAACAGAGCAAGAAAACATGCTCATTTTGTTTATTGGAACCACTCGCACGCATCGCATATCTCCCATGACCATCGCGATGATCACCGACTGAAAATGTCGCGACCAAGTGACTGACCAAGAGTTTGTTGCACACGATGTCACCAAGCATGTGATGGTCGAACCAACTGTTTGAGGCTCGCCTCTGATCATTACAGTAGAGCTCGATCATTACAGTGACGCTGAGATGATTTTTTTTCAGTCGGAATTTGTCATGACTATGTCAGTGACATTTTGCAAAACTGATTACAGCAAAAAAAAAAATTGTGAAATAGTGACTGACCAAGTGATGGTCGCAAACATGTCATGAAATGCTCATTCACACCAACCGTTCTGAGTATCACCTCTGATTATCACAAGTGACGCTTATATGAATTTTATTTCAGTCAGATTTTTTTATGAAATGGACAATGACATTTTGCAGCACTGCGTATAACTTTCGCCGATGCGGAGCAGAAATTCTACGAACTCTCTCCGCTCTTCAGCATCGTGTATAGTCTGGGCTGTCTGCACACGCATCTTTTACCGCAAACGGTATGCCCTAAATTTGCCCCACAACATGCTCCGCCGGATGCACTGTTGCAGAACCTGGAGGAAGGTCCCACGAGGAACGATTAACAGTATCTGTCGGAAGTCCCCAGATATCACCACCACCTTATCACCGAACGTTCGGTGATTTCCCATAACAATCTGCAGGGCGTGATCGAGGGCGCGAACTTCTAGAGCATAGCGGCTGAGCAGTCTCTTCCCATACGATGAGTGATGCCTGTCGCAACGATTTAGCTTGTGCTGACTGTACACAAATGTTACAGGAACTTTTAGCATCCAGGTTGAGCGAGAGCTTAATTGTAGAGTGTAGCATACATGCGCCGGTCAGTAGCAGCGCAGCAATTCCACTCGAAACCACTGCGATTGCAATTTTCGATTGGCGTCGCGTGTACCCAAGAACAGTTTCGAGTAGAAAAGACTTTCGGGTGCCACCAGGTCCATCAAGTAAAAAGAACTTTCTTTTGTTTTTATCCTTTCCGCTGGATTGTTCTGTCAAACCGTAGCTGTCCACTGCTGCGGTAGCTACATCGTACATCGTTCGTTGCTCGTTGTTCAATTGGTTCACGTTTTTTAATATGTTGTCCAAAACATCAATAGCATAAGAGTGCTCCGCGTCCACCAGGGAAAATATTTCGGCTGCGGATAAGGCGCATTGTAGCAGGTCTAGCAGTATCTGTACAAAGTCGGCTTAATACGATATGTAGTATATATACATATGCGTAATTATAGCATGTAACTAGGTGTTAGTGAGATCGGTGTTATGGTTCAGGTTAGTGTAAGATTATATGGTCAGTTCAATAAAAGCACTCATGGTTGAATCACGTAATACGGTATACTCGAAAACATTGTCAATGCCTTCCGCAGCATCATTTTGCTCAGGTACGGATCAATAAGTCGCAGCGCTTTGAGGTTCTCGATAGCTCGATTTATTTAAATTTAACTAAATTTAATTAAATTAAATTTAAATTAATTATTTTTTTAAGGCCGATCTGGTGGTACAGTCGTCAACTCGTACGACTTAACAACATGCCCGCTATGGGTTCAAGCCCCGAATAGACCGTGCCCCCTTACGTAGGACTGACTATCCTGCTATGGTAACAATAAGTCACTGAAAGCCAAGCTCACTTAACTAGTGGGTACAGGCAGACCTTGACCGATTATTATGAGGTAAAGTGGAATGCCGTTTATCCGGGTACCTTTTATCCGATTGTCCATTTATCCGTGCTGTTGAGAAGTGGCAGATCAATACAAAGGAGACATTGCGTTCTGAGGATAATATTTATAAAAAAGTCATAATAGTTATAACAAAAGAAAAATCATGGAAAATTTCAAATATTTTCATTACAAAAATTAATAAAAACTTTGTGCTTTGTATCAAAACATAATGTAAATTTAAAAAAAATCAATCGATAAAAAATACTATTTGACTCATTACATAATCCTCGAAAACCCTGTATCCATGTTATTCGCATATCCGGGTGAAGTCGAGTCCCGATGAGCCCGGATAAACGGCGCTCCACTGTATTATTGTTTCTCAATACATGGTTTTTCATTTTATAGAACAAAAGTATCAACTAATATGACAAAGGCATCAGATAATAGCACAACCGCTTCAGATGAAAAGACAAAATTTTCATGTATATGACAACCGTCGCAGATGATAGCACGATTGTATCACTAGATATTACAATTGTTTCGACGCTACCAGCAAAATACGGGCAGCGGTATGACTCGTGTGCGCGGTCCTAGTCGATTTATTATTTTTAAAGAATTCCTATTTTATTAAATAATTTATTTGTTTGTAATTATTATTTATTATGTTGTTTATTTTGATAAATGTTTATATATTCAAAACATAAACATAGTGTTCCATTTTTTCATCCCAAACGTAGTAACGAGTCAGCGAGTTTGTTTTGTTGACATTACGGTTTCAACAGTTTTTATTTCTTTTTAACTATGTTTGCACACATAATGTTTAGGTTCGAGATGGATGTTGTTTATCTTGTTCTGATAATTTAATACAATAACATTTAACAAAGTGTGGATATTGAACCGATTTGTACGCAATCGTTACGAGTTTTCTGTGTGTTTAAATTACTTTGTTTATAGTTTCATTCCGACCGTTTATGTAGTAAAGTGCTAATAAATTATTACAGCAGGTTCCTAGTTTGTTTTCAAAGGGTATGGACAGTCATCTTTCTTTGAACTATAAGCTTTTGTTTAATGTTATTTCGTTTTGGAAAAATGCACCATCTCAACAGATCGAGATTATGAACCATTTTGTTACTTGTTTCGAATTTGTTATTTTGTACTAAGCTATACATTATTTAGATGGTTTACATATTAACGTGATTATGTATGTTTATTAGGTAGATACTTAACGGCGGCAATATTTGTCATTATCCTACACATCTTGTTAGATAAGTTATGACTAGTTTTATTAATCAGCGTAATCATAAGGATAATCATGATTATTACATAACTTTTGCCTGACTAATCTATCGCGATATTATACTATTTTTCGCTCTATATTTTCGCATCATTACCGATATAAGAGCTATTGTATCCATTTTTATTTCACTTGTTTTGTGTATAATTTGAAAAAAAAAGGACTATTTTTGTTCGTTTTTGCCGTGCGGCACTGAGTTTAAGTTGATAATGGGTTCTTGTTTTGCTAAGATTTAACTGTGCTCAATAATTTCAAAGATATGTAAATGAGAAAAGCGCTCGCGTAAACGTTTCGTTTACCTAGGTTTATTTTTATGCATCTGTGCTGTGGTAGTTGTTACGGTTTGTAATAGTCGGATGCAACAAAGTGCAATACTATCTGAACTGCTATACATTGCCAGCCGGATACGATCGTCTACAGTCATATGCATAATATTGGGTAGTATTATGAATTGTAGTGCCATTTATTTTGGGTAAACTATATTTACGTTATAGGAGGATGTATTTAATTATAAGTAACAAAAAACCGGTGGTAGTGCAACATTATGCACCATGACCCAGTCAAAGAATAGAATTGTGAGAAAGTTAATAAAATATAGTTAATACATAGCTAAATAAATATGGATGACCAGGACTGGGTTTTTGCAGAATATAACAATATAACTCCTATTTACAATAAACCGAACTATCTACCTGCAATGAGTTACTTTTGGGTTACATATGAGTATCACCAACTACGAAAACTTCATTAGTGATGCCACAGAAAAGGAATATTTAGTATTCAATATAGCTCAAACGTTTATTACTCTAGGTATTATTTATAATCCCGTATCTTTCTTGATAACCCAGCTTTTCATTCATTTTTAGGATGTGTTATTTTCACAATTAACACTTATAGTGCAAACCATTTTTGTTTATGTTTCCCTGGGAGCCAAGCACTTTTTGTTTACATGTTTGATGGCTATCATATGTGATTGTGTAATTGAATATAAACAAACTAAAAAATGATGAAAATAATGATTTCTAATACAATTTTGGTTGATTTATTATTGTGTTTTCATTGTTTTTCTTTATTTTGATCATTGAATCGACAAAACAACAGTTTAATGTTATGTATAGATTCGTTCTCAACAAGATGCTTCATTGAATAGCGACCATGTAAACAACGTATGTTGACATTTAGATAATCTTTTAAATATTATCAATATAATAATAATATAAATAATTAAATCATATACTACTACTTATTAAACATTTTGAAAACTGATATTATAATTAAAATATAAGTGAGTACACTATATTGATGAAAGAAATTGTTATTTTTAGTATCAATGAATTATTCTATATAAATGAAAGTAACAAACAAAAATACAAAAACCGTATACATTACAAAGTTATTTATCATTTTCTTGATCTTTTTGCAAAATCCCATGATCATACGCCTGATCTATTCAAATATCTTAAGATTTGAAGTCAGTTATTCCTGACTGTCATATATGATAAGATGGCACCCTAGAAAACATTACTGGCTATCATATACAATAGTCATGGTTAGTGCCAATCACTCAAAGTGTTAATCTGATCCGTATGCGATTGCGCAGTAGAGGTCGAGAATGCTATACATCTGTAGTATCGCTCCTGATAATCGATCATTTCGCTAATATTGAGATTTGTGTTTGTGGGGCCAGTCTCGTAGTACCGTCATCAATTCGTACAACTTAACAACACGCCCGTCATAAGTTCAAGCCCCGAATGGACCGTGTCCCCATACATAAGACTTGATTATCTTGCTATGGTAATCAATGAGTCACTAAAAGCCAAAGCCCATTAGTGGTACATGCAGGCCTTGACCGACAACGGTTGTTGTGCCAAAGAAGGAGAAGTTTTCATATCCGCCACTACAATCTTTACATCAATTGAACTGAGGAAAAACAAAAAAAAAGTGCTCCCACGACGAAGATCGCTTAGGTGACGAACGACGGAGGAATGGCAAGTCAGATGAAAGAGCAACAACTGCAGCCGCAATCACGCATTCACGCAATACGCAAAAACAGTTGCTTTTCCACTCACGATTCCCCACTTATGGGGCCTGCTACGAAAAACGAAGACACTTAGTACAGCCTATGGCTCAGAGTACGGGTTTTGAGGAAAAAACAGCAATACTGATGGGTTGACACAGCAGCAACAATAGCAACAGGGGGTTGACAGCCTAAATGGGGACGACTCCGACTCCGAGTAGTTTGGATTTTGCCGGAGGTGGATCGGAGTCATGGTTGTGCTCCAAAGAGCACATCACTACTACACATTCAACGCAGCGGTATGCGCCGGGCAGGGGGATTCTAAATTCTGCATCGTTAGATACATCCCTTTAGAAGGTTCTCTACTCGTTAACCGAAAATGTTTTATTTCCAGAGTCAGTCAGTCATCTTTTACTACATCTTTATCTTTATTAGGATGTACTACATCTACATCTAGTACATATTTGTCACAGTTTGTCATCTGGCTACTTTTGTATGTCTCCTTGGAGACTTATAGTAATTGCATTTCATTGTATATAGCAATATTACCAACAATAGGTGTAGAGCATTGCTCGCGTAAATTGCAAAATGGAAAAGTTCATCCGGATTTTCAGAAACATAATTTTCGACGTAAGATCATCCTCATAATGTTAATTTAACTCATTGTTGGCAAATCGTTCAGTTTATCCACTGATACACGTTGTTGTGAGCTAGGATTAAATCTAATACAACAATAGTAGTTGTACATGTGGCTACCTTTGTGTTCATTGCAGTACAATACCTCAGTTCTACGAGCGGCAGTTGCTACGTCGCAGTTAGTCATGGGGTGTTAGTGTGTGCACAATATTAATAGTATCAGTGACAGTATTATTAAATTACATTAAAAGCAGTATTTTTAACAGTTAGGAATAGTAGAAGTAATAGCGAGTGCTTTCGTAGTGATAGAAATACACGAGAGATGAATAACTTTCGAGTGCACTACTCGGATTTAAGTGCTCGAGCCATAGATTTGTGACAAAAAGATTTGACGCTCACCTTTTCTCAAAATGGTCCTTTCCACTAGATTTGCAACAAGATGTGGCGTAATGGATTAACTATCAACAGAAATATATTCTAACAATATTAAGTCAAATTCTTATATTGTGATTTAGGAATTGGGATATAAAATATAAATTTTCCTATGTTTCTAGATTACCAGTTATCGAGTTTGATTCCGTGATATTTCGAATCACTGCATGATCGACCAAAGCAAAATTGATGAATGCATTTCAAAAACAACATATGTTTCTACTTGTGAGTTGTAGTCTTAGAACATTAGGAGGCCAGCTCCTAGCAGTAGTAATCTAGTAAACTGTTAAGGATTGCTTGATGAACGAAACTTAGGTTATATAAATATATATATATATATATATATATATATATATATATATATATATATATATATATATATATATATATATATATATATATATATATATATATATATATATATATATATATATATATATATACTTGACTTCTATCAAGGAAGTCAAGTATATATCTATCAAGTTAAGGAGTATGATAATAAGTTGATACAGAATAAAAAGGTTTTATTTCTGTGGCAGCAACATCACAGTATGACTTCGAAATAATAATGATAATAATTCGAATAATAACAAGAAGAAAATTATTGCAAAATGAATTAGCAACTGATATGATTGTCGTTGCACGTACTATTGGATACAGATAATACGAACAGTATGTAGTTAAAAACGAATATCTACGTACTATGTTTATAATGCAATGAATGATTGAGGATTTTTTACGAGACATGCACTTCTCCGTTTTTAGCTGTGTTTATATTGAAAAGAATATCGAATCGAAAAAATCTAATTAATGGCTTGCTAGGGCAATTGGCATGTTTATTTTTGTACAAATTTGTTGTTTTCTTAATATTTAGCAGATTTTAGAGAAAAAGATTTATTAAGAATAAACATTTAGAATTTTATGTTTGAAATTTAAGAATCACTTTAATTCAAAACCAAGCAGTGATAAATTTAATACAAAATGAAACAATAAATCAACAAAGTCAACGTGAATAAGGCACTTGAAGAAAACTTGAATTGAATATAGGAATCAATCGAACTGAGCATAGAAGAATATGAACTTATGCTATTGCACAAAAAAGCTTGTTAAGGAATTGTGTTCAACAATACCAAAATGTTAAAAAAACAACAATCTGGCCTTTTCTATTTTTCAGCCAAGGAGCTGAAATTTCAGCTTGTCAGTGGATAGTATTCATTATTCATATCCTTGTGACAATTGCTTTTTGCCATTTTGAATTTCAACAATTGTGTACAAACAAAGATGCAATTAAATTTTTTTTATATATTTTTCTGTTTGAAATGAGTTATAGTACTTTTATTTCACTTAAACTAATCGATCCAAACAAGTTTTAAACTTTCTTGATCCACTATTTATCCTCCAGCAAAAAAATTTAATAATTCATGAGGTCGAAGCGGCGTTTGTTACATATTTTTCAGTCTGACACAATTCAGACCGAAATACTGAGGCTAGTTTTGCGTGTGGTTTTGTATGGTGTGTTGACATAATTTCAGCCACCAAGTGCCAAACTCCATATAAAACTGCTGGATGATATCGTAAACGCCCCCAATGTCAGTCTGAATATAATAATATAAATTAGATTTACCATTGTTGATAAAAATAATGATTAATTTTTGTTTACATCCAACACAATTATCAATTGCGGAAATATACAATGAGAAAAAAATGGGTTCAGTCTTCGGCCAGTACCTAGGCTATAAGAGAACAGATGGTGGAATAGCCGTTCTGACTGCTGGCCATTTCCAAACACGCGTGTGGGTTTTCTCAGGTTTGAATAAGCAGTCATTAAACTTACACTTCTTAATAACATTTGAATAATATTGATCTAACAGATCTAACGACTAAATCAGTCGTTTTGTTTCATTTGTCAAAAACTTAATATTGTTTTCGACGGATTTTAAAAATGTTTGAGGTTTGAAGTAGCCACTCTCGCTGGTTCAAGAACTCGCACGTCAAGAGGGAGTTTTTCAAAATGCCTTGTATTCAACCAGCTGGTCTTCTATAATAGCCTTGATTCATACTGCAAACATGTTTTAGGTAACTTCACATTTGGGATTTTGTTTGTGTTTTAATACTTCCATGCGCATGAATTGGTTCAATTATGCAGACGTTTTACAGTCTAAGATGACAATTTGGAGCAAATCCCTACTCGTTTAATTTACATGTGTGAAAAGTCATGTACTTTTTTTTTAGAGCATTGAATTAGTATTTGAAGATTTTTGTAATAATATATGTAAATATGTCTGCAATACTGCCTTTTCGGACCGTTCCTCCTGAATAAAACAAATTTAACTCGGCTATGAAGACAGTTCGTTCAATACAATATTTACATGGGACTATCGGATAAAATGATACAGATAGAAAATTGCGTACAAAAAGATTGATGACGTGATTATAGAATATGCAAAAAAATGATCTTCCGATTATTTGACATGTAAAATAAAAAAAAAATTGTTTTGTTGCTTTCGTTCAAAGAACATCGCAATTTTTATCCAACATGTTTATATTTTTATCTATTTGAATATCTGTGTTGGTTAAAAAATCCTCTACTATTTCGGTTCTTTTTTTGTAAACTTTTAACATATAATAAAACTGCATACTAAATAATAAATAAAGTGTTTAAATAATTTTATTCACTACTACCTTTAACTTTTACGATAAGTTTTACCATAACGATCGAACACAAACTCTGCATTTTAGAACCGTTTCGATTATTGAAATGCCCAGAAAGAAAAACTTGAAACTAGTTCTACGCACAATATTTATAATTAAAATACAATATAAAAAAACAGCAGACTATTGTATACTAACCATCGATTTTGTTACAGATAGTGGTAGCGTATAATATCAGTTATAGATTTAATATCGTGCATATGTTTGTTTTTTAGCAGTGTACAAGACCTACTAACGATTTGGTCCTGATTTTCTAGAAAGCGTTAGATAGTTTTACTTCGTCTGAAGCTGAAGGTTATTATTAATTGGACACAGTAAAACAATAGGTATAGTGCACGATTTTGTTGGACCGACAATGTCGAGCGAATGCGATGCGGTACAAATAGCGATTACACACTTGCCTTTGAATTCTATTATTGTCTATTGTGTGTGATTTTGTGTGTAGTTTTTGTTTACATGCTTTGTTTCTTATTTAATGTATCGTACAATACATAGGTGCGTAGAATATTACATAACTAATTGATTTGTATTTTACTGCCATGTAATTTGATAATACATATTAAACATTTACGGTGGCTCAGAACTGGTCGCTCATGATTTTGCTTACAAGAGTGTAGTTTCTCTCTATGCTAGGATCATTAAACTAAGTACTGCTTCATTCAAATGTGATTCTCTGTAACGATAGTTAGGAAGTGTAAACTCCTTTTTAGCTGGTTCGCAACTCAACAGCGCTGTGTCGTATCGTAATTTGAAATTGCTCTTCATTTCTCATCCATGGTCTATTGATGAAGAGTAATAATATTGCACATGATATTTTTTGGTTGTCAAAAATCACTCTTGCAAAGGGTTCTTGTTTTATTTTATATAATAATAAATGGCAGCAAGTGTTCATCTGGTTTGCTAAATATATTTTAGTGATCGCTACTTGCGTTTTATTGTTTAATCTCCTAGTTCAATCAACCTTTAATTTGGCTGTCTGGATACTTTACAGAATTATTGCTTATGATAAAGTGGGAGAAGTGGCTTAGATACTAGCCAAGATTTAACAGAACTACTAAGATTTAACAAAAATGTCTATTTTGGTTGTTGTCATTGATGTTTAACGTATGGATGGGATTTGTATTCCAAATTATTTGTTACATGGCTTTAAATTTTACCAAAACGCGTAACGATAACAGAACCAGCGTTACATATGTTTCTATGTTGGTTGTTCTCCGACCATTCTTACTGTACAGTTTGTTTACGAAATCACATTTAGTGAATTCAACATAACAAATAATTTACCAACCATAAGGTTGTAAAACTACTTACCATTCTCAATTGAAGCTAGCAGCAACCCATTCAGGTTCTCTTAAAGAAATTACTACTAATAGTTGTACTCTCATTACGATATTGTAGTTGTTTTTTGTTTCTAGTCGCATTTAAGTAAGACCCAGTTATTGGTGTAATAAAAATTAAAGTACACCAATCACTAATCCAAAAAAGCAAACCCATTTTAGAAGAAGCTCTTGAGGAAACCTGCTGGTCCCGCATCTTGTGGCTGTGCTTGTGCTGTTTTCAATTTTGCTTGAGCATTTTTTAAGGCCCTGTGAACAAATTGACATTTCAGTGACCGGTTCGATATTAAATCTGTTTGGTAACAAATATACTCACTGCTGCAAATCCATTATTGTTTTTTCTTTCTGATTCTGTTCTTCTTGTGTCATTTGCACCAACTGGAGGAGTCGTTCCGTTTCAGCAGCAGATCGCTTGGCTTCTTCTTTTGCATCCTCTAGTTCCTTTGATGCTCTACAAAAAATACCATATGGTAGTGATTGTATTAGGGTTTTATCTATCAATGATTTGATACAGATATGCCAAGGTACAATTCCCAAGGTACAAACAAATCAAGATAGAATATGACTTTCGCATATACTAATATACAAAGCAATTGCTTGTGTACATACTTATCTAGCATCTGCTGGGTTTCTGTTAACTGTTTATTCAATTCTCCAGCAGCAGCAGCAGTTCCGCCGGCCTAAAACAACACAACATAGGTAAACAAAATAGCAAGTGTAGGTTGGCAAATGTAAATGTAGAATAAAGCATCATGGATCTTACCTTTTGTAATGATTTTTCTAGTTGGTCCATTTGTTCTTTGCGTTTCTTAAGTTGTTTGTCAAACTCAATAAGATTTTTTTCTTTGTCTTCCAGCTCTTTGCGCTTGTTTTCGATAGCTTTGCGCTGATCTTCAAACGTTTTTCTTTCGCTCTCCAACAGTCGAGTTGCGTCTTCGATTTGTTTCATTTGTGCTTCTAGTTGCTTACGCTCCGCCTCACTTACGCCTGCATTTTGAGCTACCTTCTGATTAGCTGCCTGCGTTGCTTGTTGCAATTGTTGTTGCATCTGCTGTATTTGTTGCTGTAGCTGACCAACCTGCTGTTGTTGCTGTTGAGTCTTTTTGGTCGCTTCCAAAGCCTCTGTCTATAAGGAAGAAAACAAGCAATTACTAACCCAAAATCAATGCACGGAAACTTTAATTTAATATTACTTGGCTCTTTTCTAATTCCTGCACCAGTAACTCCAACTGATTTTGGAATTGATCGCGTTGTGCAGCAGCTGTTTTAAGATCTTCTTGTAATTTTTCTAGCTCCTTTTTATTTGACGGCGATTGCTGTGGTGGTTGTTGTTGTGTTGATTGTTGTTGCAATTGTTTCTGCATATTGGTCATTTGTAAGAGTTGTTGCTTCAACTGTTGCTCCATTACCTAGAACAAAAATAGAAATACATTATTTTGCATCGAAAATATGTTGTAACATGTATGTATGAACAGCTACAATCTTCAGGATAATAAACAAGAAATTGTCATTCATACCTGCATTCGCTTCTGTAATTCAATGGCCGCCTTTTCTGCTTGATCTGCTCGATTTTTCTCCTGCTCCACAACTTTACGCCACTGTTCGAGCTCATTATCTCCACGAGCCCCCGTTTCCTGAAGCATTTGTTTCAGCTTTGTAATTTCCTTCTTGTAGTTCTGTATTTCCTGGGCCGCAGCTTGGCCTTGTTGAGGTGCAGCAGGAGCGCTTCCTGGCTGTTGAGGAGAGCTCTTAAGCCGGCGATTTTCTTCACATTGACGCTGCAGTTCCACTTCAGCTGCGTTAAGCTCCTGCTGGAAACTCATTAACATATCCTGGCTCTTTTCCAGCTGCATCACTAGTTGATCGCGTTCGGCCATCAGCTGTTTGTTATCAGCCTCGAGTTTCATGAGACTTTGCTCTATATGGTGGTTACTGGCATGTTGCTGGTGATGTTTTTCATAGATCTTAGTAGATTGGCGAAGGGTTTCCTTTTCGGCTTCAGATTTTTCCAGCCGCTCGAGCACACGTGTCAGTTCAGCAGACATACGCTCAAACTCAATACGTGTCGCTTCATAGACTTCTTGTTGTTTCGTCAGATGTAGCTGTGCCTTTTCTAGTTCCTTTGCCAAACGTCCTGCCTCCATCTCGGTGGCGTCTCGGCTTTGCAGCGCCTTTTCAAGCCGATCGCGCAAACGGTCTAGTTCGTTTTTGTCTGCTAAGCTTACTGTACTGGTAGCGGCCAACGCTCCGGGGCTGATAGCAGATTGCGGATTCTGCCGCAATCGCTCGACTTCCTTGATGAGTTTCTCATGCTTGTCTCGTATTTTTTCATATTCAATGTGAGCACGTTCTGCATCGGCTCGCTGTTTATCTTGATTTGAGATAAGCTTAGTTACTTCTGCTCTAGCCAGATCGAGTTGTAGGCTGGTTTCGTGTAACTTTAGCTCCATGGTTTGGAATTCATTTTCTCGTGTCTCAAACTTCTCTTTCATTTTATCGAACGTCTCCTGTTCATATTGCGATTTGCCTCTGAAGTTTTCTAGCTCCACGATAACCTTGTCGTACTTTTCCCGCAATCGGTCATTTTCATCTTTCATACGCCGGGCTTCACGTGAGAAGGATTCATTCTCTTGTAAGCGTCGCAGTTCTGCTGCCGTCTTTTCATAGCGCTCACGCATCTTTTCGATCTCCAGTCCATAGCGTGCTATTTCTTCCTGAGCCGAGTCAAGCGAAGCCGTTTGTTTAGTGTACAGATTGTGCGAACGATCTAGTTCATAGGTTAGCCGCTCAATTTCTGCCTGTTGATTGTCCTTTTCTGATTGTGCTCGACGCAAATCAGTTTGACATTTATCAAGCCTCTCGCGAATCATATCTACATCCTCCTTTGCCTTATCTTCGAGTTCTTTCGAGCGACCCAGCTGCATTGCTGCACGGTCGCATGCTTCCTGGAGCCGCGTAGTTTCCTCTTGGATTTTACGTAAGTCTTCCCGTGCTTTAGCTGCTGCCAGTGCAGAACGTTCAGCTTCTACCTCTAAACGATTGCGGTCAGCTTCGGCCGTGTCGACTCGTGACTGTAGTCGATAGATTTCATTTTGGGCACGATCATACTTCTCAAGCATCTTCTCAAACTCTTTAGTGGAAGTGTCTTTCTCATCAATCAACTTTTGACTAGCATACAGTGCTTTATCAAGCTTCTCTTTTAATATATCGATCTCGGTAGTTGCATCATCTCGTTCCATCTGAAGCTTTTGGTGTACCTGATGTGCTTTTTCCCAGCGTTCTTTTACTACCTCAAGTTCTGTCTGTATAGCATCGCGTTCTCGTTGGTATTTGAGTGCTGTACTCTGAGTAGATTCGGATTTTTCCTTCAATTTTTCTAATTCATCACTAAGCACATCGCGTTCCTTTTGCAAACGAGCAAGGGATGACTGTAATTTATCCGCCTTGTCTCGATAGCGATCGAGGTCCATTTGTGCGGCTTCTTTCTCTTTTTGAATACGTGAAGCTTGGCCCAAAGATTTGTCTAACTGCGACTGAATATTTTCAAATTCATAATTGATTTTCTCTTTTTCGAGTTGCAACTATATTGAAAAAGAAGAAAAAATAAATAAATTCCAAATAAATATAATATAAGTTCTCATTGTGTCTTTTTTATGTTATTCTCACCCTGCGGGTTTCTCCACCGCTCTTATCTAATTTCTCCTGCAAATGATCAATTTCATTTTGTGCTTTGTCGAGAGAATTCTGTAGTTTCTCTTGGGTAAGCTGCGATTTGCCGAGAGTAGCCTGTGTACGTTCTAGTTCTTCGCGTATTTTTTCGAGCTCTGCGTACGCCTAGTTTATGAAACAGTTTACAGTGACACAAATGTAGTATATATTTAAGTTGTTTTTAAAGGTTGCAGAATAAGAGACTTTTCATGAATAATGTATACTTAAAAGAAGAAAAATATCCCATAAGTGTACGTTAGTGTATCAAGTTGGAGAATATTAGCTCAAAAAATGTTTTTTTTTACTTTCATTATATCATAAATGCATACAATCTTTTATTTATTGTTATGTAAAGACTCTCAGGTCATATAGCTATAATAACATAATTGCATTTGAATTTGTATCTGTTTTAAATATAATTGCCCTTACCGGCAATTTGAACATTCATATGTATGTATCGATGCTTTCAATTGTATGAGTGAAATAATACAGGTCATAGAGAGTACACTACAAAGCGTAGAGTGGTAACGTACTGCAGGAGCGATAGATTTGAACTACCAATCATTCAATATTTACATACAGCCATGTAATTTTTAATTTTCTAGATAGATACTTATAATTAAACATTAGTTACATTTTATATTTATGCAGGTATATGCAGGTGGTTAACACTTACAGCATGGAATGATAAGTAGTTAGCTGCATGCACAATGGCTAGTATATTAGCCTTAATTGCTTGCCTTTAAGTTGCAATGTATGGTTATTGTTCATGTTTTCTTTTAAGTTGAACCTAATTGGAGATATCGTTGTCATATTATAAATTATGTTTTTTAGCGATTATTCGAGTACACTGGATTTTGCGCACGCTGGTTTCAAGTGACATGTATTGAATTAAATTATTAAACTTTGACCATACTAAAAATAATTGAAATATTTTGATGCTAAGGCAGATCTATTTCGACATGTATACAACACAGATAAATACTTATCTTATCCATAATCACAAACATTACGCGTTGACAACATGTTGAATAATTTTTGCTATGGTTTGCTATACGACACTCATACGATTTATATTGTAGGGCATGATGATAATACAAAGTGAGCAAAAAACTAATTGATAGTGTTGATAATGATGTGAGGTTAGTAAGATTGCTGTGATCTACAATGCAGCTTCCTTAACCACATAAGGTATCTATGGAGATCGTATCAACTCAGAGTTGTACATGGTTGCGTTTGTAAGAACCCTTGAGGCATAACAATGGCACAGAGTTTTTGCGACATGTATTTCATGTGCTTTTATCAGAATATGAACGTGTATGTAAAACTAACAAAAAATAAATGTATTGTTGTAATAGTGTCTACTTAGCGTGCAAATCGATGTTAATGATAAGCCAATATCACTTACTAATAAGCGATAGTGAACACGAAATGTGTAGTTTGAATAGGAACATATTTTTAAAATCACTTAATCTTATTCAGCACCCCAGTCTCCAAAAACAAAAATTTGCATGAATGTTCAATGATTAAATACTTATGCTAAAGGCATCGTTGAATTAAATGCCAATAGAAAAAAAAGTTTATGTCAGTCGTATGTAATTATGCCAGTCATGTCATGAGGGTATATGTGGAAATTTAAAACAACGGAACTGGAAATTACCTTATCTCTTTCACTAACAATTCGTTGTATACCAGCCTGGCCTCTTTCCATTTCCTGTTTCAAGCTTTCCTGTTCACCTTGTGCGTTTTCAAGCTTAGCCTTGAGTCTATAGACTTCGCCTTGACTCTTCTCTAATTTCTCTTGTAAGGCGGCAGCTTCCGCTCTTGATCGTTCAGCGTCAGTCTAGACGAGAAAATTGCCGTTCGATTGGGTAACGTGTGATGCGGAGTTGAACCGCATCAATTTCGCAATTGACACAGGTTAAGAAATGGGACAGAAACGAGAAGAAAGAAATGTGAAGAGAAAAAAGAAAAGAAAGAAAGGAAATCAAATCAAAATCAAATTCGGTCAAATTCTAAACGTAAACAAATTCTATAGAATTGCTATTGCTATGTGTTTTGATAGCATAAAAGAGATTCTTACATTATCATACACTTGTAAATATTGTATAATAAAAGGATAGAGCTTTTATTAAAAAACTTTAAATTGACAATCAACCTATAGCAATAGTTATTAAAAATATACACGTGACCATAGAAGTGCTAAGCCCATTAAATGAAATACATACTAATATTAAAGAGTAGGTTTAAGTAACAAAAGCAACAAATACTGCTAACAATCTATCATCAAGTGTGAATGTGTGTACTATACAAAGAGGAGAAGAAATAAAAAAAGCAATATGCTGTTTGTGTGAATTTATTCCAATCCTGGCTTTAAGACTGTGTAGTTTGATCCGTCAACAGCATTTTGAGTGCATGAGTAGCAAACATTAACATCACTGAGTAATTTACGTTGGCGTCAGCGTGATATTTGAGTAAACTTAGTGTTGTGTGATAAATTGATTCAATTTGATTAAACTTTTTCCAATGTATCAAATGCTGTGGCATTAAATAAAATGATTATTATTAGGAATAATTGGAGAAATCTAGTAACGATAAATTGAGCATAAATAACGAACAATGGCATAAAAAGTAACAATAAGTCCAAATTAAATGTTGTTGGCATTTGGTTTCAATCTTAGATCAAATCAATGAATTACTGAGAAAAGATCAAGATTGTGTAAAAAATTGCTACTCACAAAATCGTGTACCGTATGTTCCTATAAAACGTTGGTGAACGGTTTATCAGTGATTGTGTTATTTGTTGTGTCATGAATCAAATAAAAGAAACATTGAATTAAATGCAATAAAAATGCGCTCAGAAAGATTCTAATAATGCAATAAATATCCGTATTGAAATAATGTTTTGTATACTCAGAATCGTCATCGAAATTATATAATACCCATACTTTATAAGGCTATCAATGACAATTAGTAAACGTTTTATGTTTTGAAATTGTAGAACAATAAACATGTGGTGAAGTAGTAGATAATTTTATTCATACACATTTAGCCAAATACAACTAAAACACTTATATTATTTGTAACAGTTGTGCAAAATAACAGTAACAACATATTGTAAAAGGAACCTGTCCATCAATTAAATGATTTGTGTATTGTATTGTTCCACAAAAAACAACATGAAAATACAGACATATAATGAAACTTACGGAATGTTTTCAGAAAAAAATCAAATAAAACTAAATATAGCATTATCTTCACATCGAAAGCGCATGATATTCTGAGCATGCATAAATAACATTAAAATCAAAGCGTGTTAACGCAATTTAATCATGTAGCTATTGTATAATTAGATACGAGCAGTAAGAGTATTTATTATGGCTCAAATTAATAAAAAAACCAAGCAACACATAATTTTATACTTATTAATTCTTTAAATTTTCATGAAGGAAGATCTTTGAGGGAAAATATAGATATTGTGAATAAGAAACAAAAATTATTGAAAGAATTTAAATCTTCTGTGTAATGTATGATTACTAAACTGAGAGAATATTTAGATTTATGTTTAGCTTCGTGAAATGATCAAATTATGTAGTTTTCTCTTCAGTTATATATATTGATTGGAGCTAAGTGTATTGATTTGACACTTGTTAAAGTCATATTTTTGTTTTTATTTGTATTTTCTATTTGGATTACAGTGTCGAAAGTGAACGTGAAAACATTTTGTAAACATAGAATATTATTGACCGACTTGGGTCCAAACATTTAGATGATAAAGAAGTATTGTCAATTCTATCATCTATACTACAACATAAATTTTACAACCAATATCAATTTATTAGGCAATACTTATGCAAAAAGCTAAATAAAAACATCACGACATGACTTATTTTGCTTACTTGTGTCACTCGTAGCTCAGCTTGCGTGCGCCGCAGTTCGTTTGTGGTTTTGTCCGCCCGTTCCTGGGCTCGATCAAGTTCTTGTGATGTGGTCAGCGTTGATCTGCCAAAAGTAGTCTAAAAATAAAACAAAGAGATTATTAACGTATTTGTGATTAAACAGGCCATAGTCCGTGTCTGTGAAATGTTTCATTAGCGTTTTGAGTTTGCGTTCAACTGGATCATGAGAACTGACAGTTTTGTAATATGTGTAAATGTATTGGTAGGGAAAAAGCAGTGCGAACATTATATTTTGAATTCTGTATCGACACGAAGGCTCCTTTATGATAGAAGGTCGGATAATGAGGACATGACAGCAAATATCTTCTTCTTGTGTGCCCAAGGACTGTGTAGGAACGCGGTCAAGTAATGTAGAACGATTTGACAAGTAGACAAACGTTCGTTACAGGCAGTTTGACAGTTCGATTCAAATTCTATTTATAATTAAAATGATAAATCGGTCAGGCCATTTCCAGAAAAATGTTAATTAATTCATACAGTGGTTTACAGGCAGAGTATGTATGCCTGTAGCAACAGTAAATGTTTGAGGCAATGATGAATTTTTAAGGGCTTTTTTCTGTCAAAAGGCATCCAAGATGGCCAATCCGATTTCGGCTAATATGCGTAGGAATTATATTTCATAAAGTAACAATGTGTTTTAACCCAGAAAAATGTACAAAAGCGAAAGAATAAAAAAATATTATCGCAACAAAAATTCGTTATAATTTGAAGGGTACATGTACATTGTTTGGGGTTGCTTCCCAGCTGTCAGTCGCCCCCTTAGGATGCCAACGCCCCCTTCCTTCTATTTCTTCTTGAATGTGAAATCTCTCTACTCTACATTACTCGACCTGCTATCTTCAAGGGACCTTAATCGACACCATCATGAACCACGAAATTCAGCAGCGCACCGGAGGATTTTGGTATCAGCGATATTGTTTAAAAAGTTATAGATATTGTTTAACTCTCTCCTTCAAACCTACTATTGCCTATACTGAAGTACTGTATGATAAAACTCCGAAAAATGAAACAAGTTTATATCGAAATGCATTTAGATCTTGATAACAACAACTATATTTCTACTGTCTTTTTTTAGTCTTTTACGGTTACTCTCTGGTCGTCCCAATTAAGATTACTTATACTTTAATCAAAAGATCGCTTTAACCTCGTTAGAATCTGCCACAATTATTTTGTTACCATGTCATTTTGTCAAAAAATATCGCATGTAACTGTTAAAATTTGATAATAAAAATATACAACTCTAGAAACGCGAATTATTAAAATCTATTGTCTTAGATACTAAAACACCCTAAATAACGTACCAATTTGTCTAATCGGTCTAATTTACCTAAATAACTTATATTGCCCAGAGAATGATAATAACAACATTAATAATGATAATAATAATAAT
Organism: Anopheles coluzzii; assembly: GCF_943734685.1. NCBI lineage: Eukaryota > Metazoa > Arthropoda > Insecta > Diptera > Culicidae > Anopheles > Anopheles coluzzii. The sequence continues at coordinate 50,628,808 of NC_064671.1, read as the reverse complement.
AAACCCATAAATGTAGCTGCAAAAACATCATTCATGCATAAATAAACCTTAACTAGGATACAACAAATCGTCGTTTGAATACATTTTTCAGGCTAAAACAATCTAGCCTAAAATCCTAAGGCTAGTTGAAGGCATGGTTTTATATAAAGTGTTGATATAATTTAATCCTCCAAATGTCAAACTACATTTTTTCAATAAAATCGTACATATCGATGGACATGCTAATATCCCTAATATTTTTTCAATATATAGAGCGTCAGTGAGATGGTAATGGTATTAATATTACCTGTGATCGTTCTAATTCGGCACGTAAACGTTCATTCTCCAATTCTAAACGAGATAACCGTTGTTTTGCGTGATCCCAATCTGCTCCACTGCGACCCACATCGCTTGCCGTTTTATGTTCTAGCTCTGCCTTCGACTTGCCGAGTTCGCTTTGCGAGCTCTCTAATTTAGCTTCCAAACGATCTTTCTCTGCAAGAGCTCTATGGAGGCGAGTTGTTAACTTTTCTACCTCGCTATCAAGAGAATGAAGCTTCATCTTAAATTCGGCCAGCTCTCGTTCATGCAACTCTCGTTCTTCTTTTTTTTCCGCTTCAGCTCGATCACGCTGATCGCGCAGTTGTTGCATCTGTTTTTCCTTATCGCCGATAGCCTCCTCCAAACTCGTCAGAGCTCCTTCGGAACTGCAATGATGGGCTTGCATTGCACTAAGCCTTGCTCGTGCCATGTCGACTTGGTTATCTTTCTCTTTAAGCAAATCTTCTAAATTATCAATCTGTATAAATTAAACGAAAAATATAGTTTTACAGACTTTTACCAGAATGATATGGGAATATCATCGTTAATAAATACTTTTCGTTGAAGAACGTTTATCTTCCTGTCTTTAATATCCATGTGTTCTTTCAGCTCGGTGAGTTCGGTCTGTAGACGATTCTTTTCCTGAACAGTATGCATTGTGCCTTGAGTTTTTTTTTCAATCATGCGATTTTTTTCCTCTAACCTATTACGGAGTTCCTCGACCTGTAAGAATATAGTAAAAATGTGAATATAGTAAGAATATAATAAAAAACGCAGTAAATTTTTAAATTGATCTCGATTTTAACTTTGGTGTACGTGGTAATAGATTATACAACACTTACATCTGATTGCAACATATTGTAATGTTCTTCTTTGGCGCATAGTGATTCTTTCAGAACGGCAATATGACGTTGGTAATCCTAGAAGGATACAAATGTATTAGTATGCTTTCGATATATTGGCTTGAAAAGGGAAAAACAAATATTCATGTGTGTACCTGATGTTGTTCTTCGAGAGTCTTCATTTTGGCAGCCATTGCCATAATCTCTTGATCACGACGTGAGATTTCCAAACGAAAATCATCCAGCTTTAAATATAGACACAAGATAGAATTGTTAATACACATTGTTCTAATATCCTAATCAAACCTGATTACGGATGCATCTTTTATTGATAATTATGCTAACTGAATGTTAGATGCAGTTGTAATCGGTCATTTTTTTAGCACAGCAAAATTAAGTTTCATGGTGGCGTTTGTGAAGTGTAAGGATTGCGATATGTATACTTTTTCGAAGGCAAAGCAATTCGAGATAGCATTGCTGAATATTGACAATTACAGTGGAGCGCAATAATTTTGAACGATTTTTTAAACAATAGACTTTAATTCTAGTTTATTTATCATATGATAATACTTAGCAATAATAAACGATGCTAATGAAGTTACCCTCAGCATAAGTCAAACTATGTTACTAGTATTTCAACGATACATAGAAACATAACTCTATTTGATGCAAATTTCGTAGTAATTATCATCTACCTTTCATTTAAAGATATTTGAAGAAATATTAAACAAAAAGATATCTTTAGTAATTCTTCCTTTATACTTTGTCATTTTACATACATATCCTAAGTTGAAAGTTTCCAATCGAACATATTTGATCTCTTTGTTCATTTTAATCACTGCACCAGGGTTTTTATTCTGGTTATATTTTTTTCCGAATGAACTACAATAAGTATAAGATAACCAAATATTTTAACAAAAAACTTAATTTGTTACTGCACCGATGTCTAAAACATCAAATTTAGGTTTATGTTAGTGTTACATCATTCAAGAAGATATTTTCATATGTAGAGCATTGAAAGACATTCTTGTTTAATTGTTTCAATAAGCTAGTATGCTAACACGTCATAATGATTTAACGTCTATGCAGGTTAGACATGTTTTATGTTTGTTCTCTTCGTCGCTTTTGTTGTAATTCGTTGTATAGTGGCTATATAAGGTATAATTTAAAACATAGTTATCTAGTTTAAAATTAGTCTTATATCTATCGAGGATGAAATGATTAATTTTTTTTACTAATACTAGTTTTGAGAGCACTAGTTTTAATTGACTCTTAATGTTTGACATTTTAAAACTCTATAATTAGTTGTAATACATTTCACACTCTTCACAAGGTTATAACCGACTGGACAAGGATATAAAATAAGAAGTAAAATAATCTCCCCACATTTTCCCACAGCACAACCTATTATAAAGTGATAATGTAGTCTTCATCTTTGGCGTAACGACCTACACAGTCGTGGCCTATACAGGCTTCCCGGTCTTAAGTGTACTGTGTGATCGGATCTTGAATGGGAATGTATCCCATCCGGTTTTACATAAGCTAACACGTCTATTTAATAGACCATGGCCCGTTGTATATTTTCGCCTGTTGCTAAAACTGAGCATCAGTTGATCTCTTCTGTTGGAATAAAGGCTCATGTGTTTTTGGTTAGTTCCTATTGTTTTTTGAACTAATGCAACGATTTATTGAGCGTTTCCTAAATTCGCTTGAATCATTCCCACGATTTTTTGCCATCGTTTCTTCATATTGAAATATATGATTCATAAATGTTGGAAAGCCCTCGAAAAGTGTGTACAGAACAAAAACAAAACCGAAAGTATTATAGTATTATAATACTGAAGTATAATAAAATCCTGTAAACCAACAACAAGAAACTTGGGAAATTCGGTACTGAGATGAGACGTTAACGCAATGCAACTTTTTCTTTAAAAATGCAACAAGCAAACAAAATCATAAAAGAGGTAAGAATGTGTCGGATGGTATAATTGTTATCGTTTGCCCCAATTCTGTTCAAGAGGGCATTAAAGCAAACGGATATGTAACAAGGATTCAAAGACATTTAAAAAAAATATGATTATTTTGCAGTTTTTGGTACAGATGAACTTAAAAAATTTTTTACACAAAAATATTTCAAAATCTCAAGAGAAAAACTGGACAGTGCATGTTATGCGAATCCATTTCATATTGAATCGTGAATTCTCGAGGGGCTGAATAAAAATATAACCCAATAATAACAAAATATAACCCAATAATATTCCCAATACTTGTGATTCTTAAAAACGAAATCATCTGCTTTCAGTTATTTTATTATTTTTGATCTGTTCTTGATGCAATTATCTATTGTGTTATGTTGTAACCTTATACATAACTGTAAATAGCTATGAAAGTGAGCATTCCGTAATTCTTCACTACCCTACTTAATTTACATTTTTCTTAAATTGTTAATATGACATTATTGCTTGTGAATTTACGATACCAAAAATTGGCAACCTACGAGAGAGAGAGAGAGAGAGAGAGAGAGAGGGGCAGTGAGAGAGGGGGGGGGGGGGGGAGGAGGCTCTTTTTCAAACGTCCTTGCGTGTTTATTGAATTTCTATATGTTGACGTTCATTAATTGGCTTTAGATGTTGAAGAACTTGTACTACACATTAACATTTCTTTGTTTTCATTTCATTTTTTTTAGTTTTCATTTTTATTTTTGAATATCTTTTTTAAGACTTAGTCTACTTCGACTTTATGTAATAAGACCTTTTATAACGATCGTTAAAATAACATGGCGTTTTTTATACATTTTACATGAAAAAGGAAAATACGAAAAGGAACCGTGGGAAAAAGAAAATAAAGCTATTGGATGTAACAATAATTTATTCGTATTCCGCACTATGGCAAGTTTAGCTAAAAGCATGGCAGTCTTGAATCATATTAGTTGTTCCGTGCTTTGTCGACGATCCATACCACAGATCTAAGAATCTATAGATAAAGTATCAACATCGAATTTAAAACTTACTTGACGCTTCATATCACTGGCTCTGCTATAGTCTAAATCTACTTTGGAATACGGAGCGTGGTATGAGGTAGGGTATCTCAACATAGCATTGCAGTCGATATTGTCGTGCATTGTATGCAATAAGTTTGTATTATCGAATGACGATGGATAACGTAACGCTGTTACCGAGGATATAGGACGTTCGTAGGGATAAGATGAAGTGGTCGAAGAAGGCAAATTAGTTAACGAGCGAGTGATGGCGGGATTGGAAAGAAACTGATGCTGCGATAATAAATTTTTTGTATGAGATAACACACTGTGGGGATGTGATAAAAAGGAGGTGGCATTCGAGGCGGCATTTATCGTATTATTGCTATAGATTGGTTTTGAGAGAAGGTAGTCTGTTGACGGCCTGCAACCGGTGTTACAAAAGGAGCTATGCTGTGAAAATTGTAGTTGCTGCGGTACTGGTATACTGTTTTGCTGATTAACATGAGGCAGATGATGTTGCAGATGATGGTTATAATACGACAGATTAGAATTACTGGCTACCGCGTTAGGCAAGTGTGAAATACTGGAGGTGTTTGGATATGAACAGTGTAAACCTGTGGTAGTCCCAGCTGAAGTAGCCGTAGAAGCACCCATTCGCTCGAAAGGGAGCGATGGAGATGGATCAAGTACACCGCAAATGGTGGTAGAGGAAGATGTTGGTGCTGAAGCTAATAATGATTGTGTGAAGTGTGTTGTTGCATGACACATTGGCAAATTACTACCGCTATCGCCTGAGGCCGTTGTGCCTAGCGAACGCATATTCAATATGTTAGAAGAGCGGGATAACGATTTTGTGGTTTCATTTAGCAAGTTGGTCAGATTGGCTGATTGTGTATAAAGATTAGCCGCATTCTCGGACAAATTGCAGTAATCAACCATGGAGGACAACGGCACACTGCCACTAATGCTGTAGCGGCGAGCCGGCAATCGTCCGGAGCGCACGTCCAACAGTTTAGATGCTGGAGCGATGTTGTGGTAGTTTGAATTGTATACCGACGTTGGCTGGGCTGGATAAAAACTGGTACGCATTAAATCAGCTGTAGTAGTGGTGCAGTTGGTGATATCAAACATCTGAAAATATGGTCATATGAAAAAGAAAGGAGAGAGAAGACAACACTGGATGTTGGTTTGTTTTCGTTTAACGGGTGCTGGTATTTTGTTAACATTGATTTGTTAATAAGTTAGAGGATTTGTTTAGTCCGCATTAACTTAACATCGCGTTAACATATCTAGAACCGGACTATAACTACGTTTCCTGTTTTGGTAAAATGATGCAAAACTCAGAACCACAAGTTTTACAGTATACAGATACTGCGATGGAATTTGGATCTATTTGGTGTCATGAAATGGACAGTAAAAAATTCATTTATGTAATGCAACAGAAATGATAAACATCTAATAATCGTTTGTATTGTCATCTTGCTGTAGAGAGAGTTGTAATCTTTTTCCTTATCGTTTGCTATTGATGTATGGTTCACTAGAACGAATTAAGAGCGTACTACAAAGGTTGAATAAAAGAAAGAGCTGCTCGGTGAATTATAATTTTATATTTCACATTGATACACATTCAATGTAGTTTTAATGCTTGCATGATTTCTATCTTGCTCTAATATATATGAACCAATCAGTTCTTTTTATCAAGCTAGTGGAGATTTGATTATATTTTTCAATTCCCGCTTTACTTACAGTAAATGCAAGTATTTTATTTGTTGCATATAAAATTTATCAATGATGCCATGCTCTATGCTATCGTACTTTGAGTAAGCTCTACTTATAATTATCGCGTATGTACAGTTTACTGTTTTTATATTAACATATAACATTAAGGACGTATGTTTGCCTTTACGCTTCGTCAACAAATGCAGTGGTTTTGACGAAAGAATTATTTTTTATGATCATCGTCATCATCCGCTAACAAATTTGCTTACATTTCATTGTATTGTTATATCCTTACATTAGATGGCTTCTCAATGTTCAATTATTAATACGTATTAGTTTAGTTTTTGCATATGTTTTACAGTTTTAGCTACTACCAAATATTTATGCAGTTGCTAGTTTTGTAACATGATTCGGTATTGTTTTGTATTGTATATTTATTGCTAGTAGTGCTATTTTGTCTTCTTTTTGTATCGTGCACTCTTGTATGCTTGCTTTTTTATAATGTTCGCTATTGTCTTTGAACAAGATGCCTTCTCGAAACAGCAGAGCCAGCGAACGACAGCATACGATCATAGTAGAAAACAACCCTCACACTTACGCATACATACACCCACACATAAATTGGCTGGCATACACATGAACGATTGAGTACTACTGTTTGAGATAAGTACTCTTTCTCTGATGTTTTATTTTATTTTAAGTGTGTTAAAAACAACAGAAAAACAAAGACAACGTAATTATGGTTCAATGAAGAAATGAGTGAAAATTTCATAGAATATTTCCAAAGGATGTGAGTACAGTTTTGATGATAGTAGAAATTCCTGTCGCATTTATCACCCCTCAAAAGCAAACAAACCAAATATATATTTTCCTCTCCATTTTCTACTTGAGTTTTTTTTGTATACCGATTGAATTAACAGAAAATATTAAAAAAACATAAATTTTACTCACTCTTAAAACATATAGCTTCTTTAAAAAAAATCGTATTTCGAAAAAACAACTTCGATAGCGCAAAAAGATCCAGATCAGAATAAAGGCAAATTAATTTAGAATTAATTAAAAGAAAACATATTATTGTTTACTTTTATTTATTAATTTAAAAAAGTATTAAATCAAGATGTTAGATTAGAAGGTAAATTGATAGAAGAGAAAGAGAAAAAACAAAAACGAGAGGGAGATAGATAGAAAGAGACAATGCGATTGATCGGAAACGAGCGAAAGAATAATAAACAGAAATAAGAAAATAACACAGACACAAAATATTTAAAGTTAAAAATGAGGTATAATTAGTTGAAGAAAAAGAGAGAGAGAGAGAGAGAGAGAAAGAGAGAGAGAGAGAGAGATAGAGAGAGAGAGATCGAAACAAATAGCTTATCCCACGTGTGTGGGTGTATGATCGCTAGCGTAGTTGCTAATGCGCACGGTTGTTTTAACAAATAAGTTTTTTTTATAATTCTTTCGCCAAACAACAAGTACGTAAGCATGAAAAGCGAAATGTAGGAAAGAAATAATAAATAATATGTGAATGGTAGTAAAAAAACTTAAACTGTTGTTGATTCAAATATGGAGACAATGTACTCTTAAAAAGTATAGTGACAAAAATGTGACATTAAATATAATATGTAGAGAAGAAATTGCGTATTGTTTCATGCATGATTAATGATTTATGCATAAAACCACATTTGCAGCGAGCACACTTTGTAGCAAATAATCTTATGTGTCGCACAAGAGTTTTGATATTCGGGGTGACTATGGGTTTCGAACGACGAGATCCGTTCGCCGCGGTTGTCAGAAGGCGCTCAGTTGGCGCTCAGTTTTAAAATAACGTACCATTGAGAGACCGTAAGAAGCGCGTGAAAGAATGAGTTCTACCTGCCGGGGTCAAACGTTCCCTTTTGTATGGGGAGAAATCCGCGAAGTTTTGCGCTGCGGATTTGGAACGAATGTTGTTTTCAATGTAACGTTTTGCTTTAAATTTTGCTTTAAATGATTGAAGTAAATTGAACTTGGAGGTATGTAACATTTTGAAAATGTTTTGTGATCTATTTCCAATAAAAAAACATTTTCATTTCATTAAAAAAAAACATATATATATAGGTATATATATATACCTACAAATATAAACACATAAAGTATTATGCAATAACATAATAATATATATAAAGATATTTGAATATTTATGTAAAGATCAAATTTAATGTTTTTCACATAAATTTGTTACACTGCTGAAAACTTTATAGAAAAATATCGCAAAACATTTTCACCATGTAAATAACGTTTATAACTCTTTAAAATAAAATCAATCAGTATTTTTATGCACTTTTATAAAGTAAATCCAATCCTGTCGTCCCTCCTAAATTTTAACTAAGTTTAATTCAAATTTCAAGAAAGTGAGTAAAGCTGCCTTATAATTGATAACAAATCGTCCAATATAGATGTAACGAATGAAATCCAATACCAACGGCAAAAAAGATCAAAATTCAAAACTTTACCATCCTTGAATCGTAGATATAAACGTCTTTAAATGCTTGACAGTTGTATCTCATGATTCTCATTCTCTCATGAGCGTCGAACGGATTTCGTCGTTCGAAGCCGGTACTCGCCCCGATTGTTTAGTTCTAACATTAAATGAAATAAAGCAAACACTCACCTGTTTCTGAGCAAGAGCTTGCATTTGTTGAAACATTTGTCGCTCTTCTTCTTTACCTGAAAGTGATATAAATCCTCATCAGTAAGCTCTATCTGACGTATAACCCGGCGCTTGGCACCATTCGAACACGACATCGAACATGACAAATTTATGGGATTGGACATGTTTGATATGTTGGTTGTCAAATTGAACATGTCGATTTCCATACATTTTTCATGTCCGAATGGTGCTAGCGCGCCGTCTAATTCGACATCTATGTACAGCTTTCTTTGCGCACGAGCTAATGATTTCATTAGCTATCATACGCACCCATTCCTTTACTTTGAAGCATTTCCAATAACTTTTTTATACTTTCATCCCTTGCTTGAAGCGTTTGTTTTTGGGTTTCTATTCGCAGTTCCAGTTCCTGAAGATTAAGAAAAATAATAGATATAATTTTAATTAACAAAATCGAAATTATGTAGTTTTAAGTCGTGTGTAGTAGAATTTTATATTGTTTTCTTTTTGTTCTAGTTCTTCTTATTATTATTTGGCACAACAATCGTAGTCAGGCTAGGCCTACATGTACCACTAGTGGTCTTGGCTATCAGAGACTTATTGATCACCTATAGCAGGATAGACAGTACGTAAAGGGACCCGGTCCTGTCAGAACTTGAATCCATGATGAGCATGTTGTTAAGTCGTACGAGTTAACGATTCTATCACGAGACCCGCCAGAATTGATTAAACAGCGCCTACCATAACTATATGGACAGTCGTTTTTCGGGTTTGCGGAAAATCCGGAGAAGATAAAAAAAAACAGTTAATCTATGAATTGTGCAAAATCCTATTTCACATCTTTGTAAATATTTTATTTAATTTAAGACTATGACTTATTACAAAATACAAACGAACTTAGGGTCACACAATAACTATATGGACACTTCGAATAATAGGTTTTTATACTAACGAATGCATTTGAAAATCGTCCAAAAATACAAACACCAATTTTTAAGAATGTTTTACAGAAAATAGTTAATTTGGCCAGCTAACGCGTAACGGGGTAGCGCAAATAAATTTCAAAGATCCCCTTTCCTCTTAAGAGTACGCTGAAAACAATGGCCTCGAAATCCAATTATAATGAGATAATTATGATGACCCCTTAAGAGATCTAAAACCAAAACCAAACCCGTATTGGCCCTGACACCAATACATTACATATTCTGATTCAACTACTACACATAACCTAATGCCGGTCCCCATGAGCCCATACCTGTCCTGTAACCAACCAACGGCCAGAGCATGGACTCCGTTCGACGAAATCCGTTCGTCACTCACTTCAAATTGAGCGTTCAACACAAGAATCCCCAACGCAAAACCTCGCGGATTTCTTTTCGCGGATTTTCCATACAAACGTAAACAAACAGATTGAATGAATCTTTGAATGAAATTCATCAGATGAAAAGTGAGCGCTGTCACACTCTCCCATAAGTGCAAATGAGTGCAGATTGGGTGTCGCGGTGAACGGAGTCTATGCTCTCGTCGATAAACTCATACCTGCCCTGGAACCTATCATGAATCCATACCGATCCTGTATCTAATCATGAACCCATACCGGTCCTGGAACCGATAATGAACCCATGCCGATCCAAAAACAGCTCTCGATTTCATTTATTTCTCTAAACAGTACCTGTAACTGTTCTGGATTTGGATTCGGAACGATTCTTGAACCTACAACGATACAATTACAGTTCCAGTCAACAGACCATGCCCGATAGAAAAATGTACTCCAGGTGGTCTTATAACATGTTTTTTATAACCAAATTTGAATATCACTTTTTGACAGGATGGGTATAAACTTTTGTTCAAACAAGCTTTCTCGAGACTTGCCGAAGATACAAAACATTCTTAAAATCTTCATTCCGAAACAGAAGCAATAAATATAAGCCTTCTAAATTCATACACCTTGTGATAAGCCCAGCTGTGTATTGTACCACTTAGAAAGCTGCTCGAAAACTGCTATACAATGCAAATAGTTGACAGGCTGAAATTTCAATCTACGAACTTAAAACGGAAAGGGTCCCAGTGTAAGAAAACGTTTGCTTCCCGTGGAAAAAGTGAGAGAGTTGAAAATTTTTAGGGTACTTCTGCACAGAGCCAACAAAAATTGTGATTTTTTATTTTCTCTTATTCGCTTGTACATTTTTTCACTTTTTTGTCGTTAAGAGCGATTCCACGATTTTTCTCTTTATATGTTTTGAACCAGATCAAAACATCGCCTAGTCTGACAGATGCTGGAACCTTAGAATTTTCATCAATCACCAACAATCACGTTTCCTGGTTTTAGAACTGCATATGATCAAATGCTGGTCCTGAAGCTGGTTAATGAACCTGACCGATACTGCTCATATCGGTCATTATTCACCTATACCGATCATGGAACTGATCATGAACCCATACTGGTCCTGCACTGATCATGAACCCACACCTGGAATCGATCATGATTCACCTGCCCTGGAACCTATTATTAACCCATACCAGTACTGGAACCAATCATGAACCAATACCGGTGCTGGAACGAATATTGAATCCATACTGGTCCTGAGACCTGTCATAAAATGGTTGATATTCCAATTAATTCAATAATTCATCGAGTACTACATACACCGTCGTCGTCGGCAGATAAGTGTCGTACAGAATATCCTTTAAAATGGGTTGCTATACGCAGGACACCAAACACTCCCTAAAATCTACTAGTCCGCAATATTTGCTGATTCGGGACAAGGAAAACGCATGACAATAAGAGGCATATGTAGTCGAGAGATCCTAAGCGGCCATAAGCTAAAAAGCCTTGCTGAAATTCCGAGCAAAAAAGCGGCGGATGTTGATGGCTTGCAAGTTAAAATTGAATTTGTAACGATTTGCTCGCGGGCGGGAAGAACTACTTATTTCAGGGTGTCCTTCCGGAACAAAGCACTTAAGGGAGAGATGGTTCATTGCGCGACATGGCTGCAACATACTGCGCGTTAGGTGAGATAACCGTGCGCACTGCATTCAGCCGGATCAGCATCAACTGCAGAATGATCCAAAATGAAACTATGCTTACTGCAGCATGCCCAAGAGGGCTGAAAAAAATCTGGCTGTATCTATCAAGAGTGATGATGATATCTACCATGTGAAGCTATCACCGTACTATGGTGTTGGTTAAGAACAACCACGTTAAGGACACGTCAAATTAAAAGTAAAATCTGAAAGATGTGGGGCGGCAAAAGCTGATAAAGTAGTTTGCAAGTAAACACGAATTTAGTTAATTGATCTGGGAAGGCTATAACAGTGCTGAACCATTATTTTCTATAACAGTATAGATCGTAATATTAGAACTACACAGTTGGAATAGTTATATGATGGAATATGTTCACTGTTGAAATTTGATATTTGACGTAACTACTTGTCTCATACACAAATACCAATTCCATTTAATACTTCAAAACCAGCTTCAGGACAATAAAATAAAATTTTGATGGCGATTTTTGAAATGACCCTCATGAAATTAAATACCGGGGAAATTTACATTGAAATTGTTCTAAGCATCTATTACTTATTACCTAACGTATGAAACATAAGTCGATTAAAGAGAAGGAATGGAATTTGAACTACGTGCGATATCATATTTTTGAAGTTAAATTTTCCATTTATGGGCACAAAAAACAGAAGATGGATTGAAGCAGAAGTGAGCACTTCAAAATTGTATGTTTTTAAGTACGCAATTGGGATTTCGGGATCTAAACATGTTGTATATGTACTAGCGGCACCCTAATTTTTTAATCCACTGCACATCAATACGTTATTCAATAAACACGTTGAGGTTACTACTTAGCTATGCTTTCCAAAATAATCACACCGATAACTAAAAAGGATAATCAAAAAATTTTACATTTGTGTCAACAAAGGCATGGAACATATCAGTTTGATTGAAAATAGGTAGCGTAGGTTCAGCTACTGAACCTTCTATTTTATCGAAATGGCCACAAAACTCGCCAATTATGATTATCATTGTAATTACTTATAAGTTTTAGTAAATAAGATTCATTGGTACTTTATGTGCGTAACAAATAACCTTATTTTTGAACACCACTTCAAAAAAGTTACAAAATTGCGTAACTTGGTTTTTATGGTTATTTAAGATATTATCCTATTTTTTACATCACTATGGCTCAAAAGTAGCCTCATTGATATTTAACGATTCTGCAATGTACAGTAAGGCACTGGTCTAATCTTGTTGCGCGCAACATTGTTGCTGGCAAAATGTATGGATTTTGACAGCTAGCGCAACTTTGTTGCCTGCCAAATTTAAACCAATTTGATTTTTGTCTGGAAACATTTTGTATTTACCTTGGTCATGGTAATCGGGTGTATGAAATGACACAGCAGCAGTGTGTGTTTTGTTCCGCTCAATTTGGAATTTTTGCATTTATAATACATTTTTTGGTGTATATTTTATTTTTTCAACACTTTATTCAACAAGTGAATGATAAAAAAATAAACTCTGAGCTGTTAATTGGTTAATTTTTGACGCTAAACAATGTCAAAGTGAAATGTTGCCAGCAACATTCATAGACCACCTCAGCGATATGTTTCCGAGCAACAATGTTGCGCGCAACAACATTAGACCGCTGCCTAAGAACTGTCCAGGAAGTTACAAGGTTAACACATTTGTGGTGTAACGCAAAGTGGATGAAGATCAGGTGGTCTCATAGCCTGTTTTTATAGCAAAAGTTGAACGTCACTTTTTGACAGCATGGGTGAAAACATTTCCCCAAACAAGCTTTTTGATGACTTGCCTAATACACAAACAATCTTAGAATCTTCGTTATTTGCACTGAAATACTTTAGCACTCAAAATATTTCTTATTGTATGCTAAACCAAATCTGAACTGATTAAAATCCATTTTTGGATCAAAATAATGCCGTCGATGAGGACACCAATGTGTACTACGTATGTGTTGCTAAGAACAAAGCGAACCGTTCCTATGGAAACTCATTTCACCTATCTCTATTATAAAATTCTAGTAAAGGCTGATCAGCATTACTTTCCAGCGGTAGTTTTGATGTTTTTTACTTAGTTTACATCCATACAATGGCAACCACATCGACTATAGAAAACGCAACGCCTACCAAGGTGTTATAAATGACAAGGTGAAGTTGTTCAGAGCAAAATGACATTTCTTGACATCGACATCGGTATAAAAATCGGGGAGGGGTGGTGCGGGGTAATGAAATTTGTATGCAGAGAGTGACAGATATCCCCCACAATGTCGCCCAGCAAAAGCGATAAAAATCAACCTTCTAAATACATTATCCTTGACGCCGACTTGGTTTTTAGTGTTTTGAAAGGTATGGAGAAGAATGATACAAATTACCAAGATATATTAAGGAGAACAGGTCGATGCAAAACCTCGCGCTTCAGCTCGCTTTTGACAGTTTCATGAAAAAGTGTTTACAGACAAACGACTAATAGTTGGAAAAGTGGACGAATTTACTATTAGGAAGATTATATTGGTTAAATTTCTTGCTGTCAATCACTTCTGGAGAATAAAGGAGAAGTAATTGCAGTTTACTCTTGTAGTAGGCTTTGACTACCAAACAGCGAATTTTACCCCAGCAGAATTTCGCTTCCTAAGCATAGTAGCCTATGCCTTCTTTTGTAATAAATCAGTTCATAGTTAACCACCAAACGAGCAAGTTGGGTTTTATTTGCTCTCCGTTTGTACTGCAACATTTGACGACGAGGAAAAGTTCAGAAGCATCTCGAAGGTCTTTTTAGCGAAATCATCAAATAACGATAATGTCCCAAGAAGATCTGCGAAACGCCATCGTTCAGCTCACGAATCTCGTCGTGAAGCAGCAGCAGCAGCAGATCGAAAATTTAGCAAATCGAACTTTTCCGACGGCTGCTAGCGGAAGCGAGAAGACAATCGAGTCGTTGGCAAATGGAATCCAAGATTTCCTGTACGATCCGGACGCGGGAGTTTTCTTTGAAGCATGGTACGCTAGATACGAAGGCGCCTTCATTCAGGACGGCCATTCTCTAGACGACCGCCCGTGTAAGATTGCTTCTACGCAAATTAAGCACCCCTCTGCACGATAAGTACGTGAACACTATTCTGCCAAAGCATCCTCGCGATTTCTCTCTGGATGACACCGTTACAAATTGAAGAAGTTGTTTGGACGCCAGAAGTCGATTTTTCACTCCCGTTACCAGCGCCTGCAGTACGCCAAGAGTGACGCGGATGATTTTACTTCGTATGCTGCCATGGTCAACAAACACTGCGAAGCGTTTCAACTTTCCAAGCTCACGTCGGATCAATTCAAAGCTCTCCGATTTGTGGACTCCAATCGCTTTGGGATGCGGACATCCGAGCTAGATTGATTTCGAAACTGGAAGCTGATGAAACTGCAGTTGTTGAACAAGGAGAAGCTGCAAGTAAGGTAACTTTGGAAAACCTGGTGGAAGAATGTAATCGTGTGGCCAACCTCAAGCATGACTCACAGATGGTGGAACACAAGGAGGCTTGCTCCGTCAACGCCATTTCGCGCAACCAGAATCATTCCTCTTCGAAGAAGAACAACAAAGTGCCCAAGATACCCAGGTGGAAATGTGGGGAACTGCACCGTTTGCATCACACGCTTGCACTAGATGCAGGCAGCAAGGACATAAAGAAGGCTACTGTTCAAGCAATAATCCCGCTGGATCAAAACCTTTCAAGCAATGGAAGCCCAAAGAGAACATGAAGACGAATGGCATTTACACTTTTCGCAACGTCGGAAGGAAACGCAAATTCGTATCGGTCGAGCTCAACGGGGTAGCAGTCAAGCTTCAGCACGATTCGGCGTCCGACATCACCATCATTTCGAACGGAACATGGTTTAACATCGGACGACCACCCACTCAACCGTAACCAGACTGTTACAGCGTCTGGTAGTGATTTGAATCTCCTCACAGAGTTTCAAGTCGAAATCACTATCAATAACGTGACCAAGACAGGGTGCATTTTCATCTCTGATAGCGCCGATCTCAACGTTTTAGGAATGGATACTATGGATCTGTTTGATCTGTGGTCCGTACCGATTAACAGCTTGGTCAACGTCGTACATCAAAACTCTGACCAATACGTTGATCGCCTCAAGCACCAGTTTCCGGAGGTATTTCGTAGCACGCTGGGTAGAAGTACAAAAGCCCAAGTGAAGTTATACTTGAAGTCTGATGTCCGTCCATGCTACTGCCCGAAGCGACCACTGCAGTGGCGTACGCGGCTCTTCCCAAAGTAGATGCGGAACTCGAAAGGCTCGCAACAAAAGGTATAATTTCTACAGTTCAATTCTCGGACTGGGCAGCACAAATAGTCGTTGTGCGGAAATTGGACAATGTTTCGGTCCGTATTTGCGGTGATTATTGTACGGGGCTAAACAACGCGCTGGAATGTGACCGGCATCCTCTACCTCATCCTGACGATCTTTCCACGGAGCTGGCTTGGGCACGCTATTTCACACATCTTGACTTATCAGACGCTTATCAAGTTGAGGTTGAGGTAGAATTGCGCAAGCTGCTTACTGTGAACACACATCGCGGCCTTTTCCTGTACAACCGGCTTCCTCCCGGAGTCAAGTCGGCACCTGGCACTTTCCGAAGCTTTATTGACAGCATGGTGGCTGGGCTTCTATGCTGTTCTCGAACGCGTCCGTGAGTATGGTTTCCATTTACGTCTTGAAAAATGTCGTTTCGCGCTTCCCCAGATCGGTTTCCTTGGATAGACAAGGACGGTGTTCGGCCTGACGCGTCCAAAACAGAAGCCATTGCCAAGATGCCACCCCCGAAGGACGTGAAGCAACTTCGCTCCTATCTCGGAGCTATCAACTATTATGGTTGATTCGTTCCGCAGATGAAGCACCTCAGGGCTCCCCTGGATGACCTTCTGAAAAAGGATGGAACTGGAACTGGAGGAACTGGACTAAAGAGTGTCAGAAATCTTTTGAGCAGTTCAAGACCATTTTACTCTCCGACCTGCTGCTTACACACTATGACCCATCTAAGGAGATCATCGTCGCGGCAGACGCATCAAAGTATGGTCTTGGCGCTGTCATCATACATCGTTTCCCGACCGGTGAGGTGAAGGCAATCGCACATGCTTCTCGCTCACTGACGCCAGCGGAAATGAATTACGGCCAAGTGGAAAAGGAGGCATTGATATTCGCTGTCACCCGTTTCCATAAGATGCTGTACGGACGGCATTTCACTCTCCAAACCGATAATCTACTGCTGCTCAAAGTTTTCGGCTCGAAAAAAGGTATACCAGTTTACACAGTCAATCGTCTGCAACGATGAGCTTTGACACTTCTCGAGATTTCGTATGATTTCGAGATAAAGCACATCTCGACGATGAATTTCGGCTACTCAGACTTTCTGTCCCGGCTGATGTCATTACAGCGCAGACCAGATGAGGATTAGGTCATAGCTGCTGTCTATGTCGAAACCGAAGCAAAGGCGATTCTCGAAGACTCCATCAATAATCTGCCAGTCACACATCAGATGATTGTGGCTGAAACT
This sequence comes from Anopheles coluzzii, assembly GCF_943734685.1. NCBI lineage: Eukaryota > Metazoa > Arthropoda > Insecta > Diptera > Culicidae > Anopheles > Anopheles coluzzii. Next base: position 50,611,733 of record NC_064671.1, on the reverse strand, counting down.
CGTAAGGACGCTGTTCTGCAGCAAGTGATTAGTTACCTCAATGAAGGATGGCCAGCATGCGTGAAGCTAATCACTGATCCTGAAGTGAAAAAGTTCTTCGTCAGACGTGAGGGACTTCCAGTCGTCGATAACTGCGTCATGTTCGGCGATCGAATCGTCGTTCCATGAAAAATCAGGAAGCGAATCGTACATCGTGGACACACAGGAATGGAGCGTATGAAGTCTCTGGCTTGCAGCTACATTTACTGGCCGAATGTCGACGACGATGTAGTGCGATTCGTCCGTCAGTGCAATGCATGTGCTGAAGCAGCGAAGGCTCCGGCGAAAGCAACCCTGGAATCATGGCCTCTCCAGGACCGGCCGTGGCAACGAGTACACGTCGATTTCGCTGGCCCAATCGACGGACATCACTAGGCATGGGCAAAACGATTCTTTTCACCGAACGCGAACGAACTAGTTCGCTCACCAAAAAGAACCGAACGTGAACGACGATTCTTTCGTTCTTTTTTTCATGGGGTTTTTATTCACAAAGAACATTCGTTATTTTTTTCATTTACCCACCATAGACGCATACTGTAGCCAAAGAAGTACTCATTCTGCGGTTGAAACCAATCATTTAAAAACATTAAATAAATCAGCCCATCTGCTGTCTGGTCAACACAATCTATCGCAAAACCGACCAAAAACTAGCATGTAAAAAACTAATACGAGCAAAAATGTCTCCAGCATATATTGTACCCTATGTCTTATACACACTCAAGGATTCTATAAAAAAAAACTACTTAAACATGGATAAACATGATGAGCGCAATCAATTCAGTTCAGTTCATTCGCGAACAATGACTAATGCGTTTAAACGGGCTCGATCTATTGAATTGTATAGGTATAATTTACACACCAACAGAACACAGATCGAACACCAGTTCGAACGCGTTCGATGAATTCAGTTGTGTAGGTACGATTTCCACACCAACAGAACACAGATCGAACACCAGTTCGAACGCGTTCGATGAATTCAGTTGTGTAGGTACGATTTACATACCAACAGAACACAGATCGAACACTAACCGATCAGATCGAACGCGTTCGATGAATTCAGTTGTGTAGGTACGATTTCCACACCAACAGAACACAGATCGAACACCAGTTCGAACGCGTTCGATGAATTCAGTTGTGTAGGTACGATTTACATACCAACAGAACACAGATCGAACACTAACCGATCAGATCGAACGCGTTCGATGAATTCAGTTGTGTAGGTACGATTTCCACACCAACAGAACACAGATCGAACACCAGTTCGAACGCGTTCGATGAATTCAGTTGTGTAGGTACGATTTACATACCAACAGAACACAGATCGAACACTAACCGATCAGATCGAACGCGTTCGATGAATTCAGTTGTGTAGGTACGATTTACATACCAACAGAACACAGATCGAACACTAACCGATCAGATCGAACGCGTTCGATGAATTCAGTTGTGTAGGTACGATTTCCACACCAACAGAACACAGATCGAACACCAGTTCGAACGCGTTCGATGAATTCAGTTGTGTAGGTACGATTTACATACCAACAGAACACAGATCGAACACTAACCGATCAGATCGAACGCGTTCGATGAATTCAGTTGTGTAGGTACGATTTCCACACCAACAGAACACAGATCGAACACCAGTTCGAACGCGTTCGATGAATTCAGTTGTGTAGGTACGATTTACATACCAACAGAACACAGATCGAACACTAACCGATCAGATCGAACGCGTTCGATGAATTCAGTTGTGTAGGTACGATTTCCACACCAACAGAACACAGATCGAACACCAGTTCGAACGCGTTCGATGAATTCAGTTGTGTAGGTACGATTTACATACCAACAGAACACAGATCGAACACTAACCGATCAGATCGAACGCGTTCGATGAATTCAGTTGTGTAGGTACGATTTCCACACCAACAGAACACAGATCGAACACCAGTTCGAACGCGTTCGATGAATTCAGTTGTGTAGGTACGATTTACATACCAACAGAACACAGATCGAACACTAACCGATCAGATCGAACGCGTTCGATGAATTCAGTTGTGTAGGTACGATTTACACACCAACAGAACACAGATCGAACACCAGTTCGAACGCGTTCGATAAATTCAGTCGTATTGATACGATTTCCACACCAACAGCACACGTATCGAACACTGCTGGACAAATTCGACGGCGTTCGAGGAATTGAGTTGTATGGGTACGATTTCAACACCAACAGGGTACATTTTGATCTCTGACGACCCGTTCGCACGGTGCGAGAAAGAGCGAGAAAGCAATATGATTTTGCACGTTTCATTACCACATTTATGTGTGCCGTCAAACACTGACGGAACGTTCGAACGCGTTCGGTGTAGTCAGTTTCTTCCAAAAGTCCTGGTCGTTCTTTTTGTTAAGAATCTCGTTCGTTCGTTCACTTTACCGAACTGTTCGAACGGTGCGATTCTCGTTCATTTTACACATGCCTAAACATCACTATTTCGTGATTGTAGATGCCTACTCTAAGTGGCCCGAATTTTTTCGCACTAGATCCATCACCACGACAACAACTTTTGACCAGCTCCGTGAAACATTTTCCCGTTACGGCAATCCACACACGCTAGTCTCAGATAACGGAACGCAGTTTACGAGCGGACAGTTTCAACAGTTTTGCAGTGAGAATGGCATCAATCATATTCGTACTGCTCCATACCATCCGCAGTCGAATGGCCAAGCTGAACATTTCATGGACTCCCTCAAACGCGGCCTTAAGAAGTTAGGTAAGGGGGAATCACCGACATTACATCATCTACAGACGTTTCATTCAGTGTACCGATCAACACCCAACCGGAATACACCTTAGGGAACGTCTCTAGCCGAAGCGTTTTTAAAAAGAACGATGCGCACTACGTTGGATCTGTTCAGGAAACCATTTCCTCCAACTGCAGCCGTTAAACACAAACAAAACGAACAATTCAACAAACGGCATGGAGCGGTCAAGCGATCATTTGTAGAGAATGATTTGGTGCATGTTGAACAACACGTACACAACAAAAAGTCGTGGATCCGTTAACTATGTCGTGTCGCTTGACTTGCATGGAAGACAGAAGCTGGTTAGATCGCATGTCAACCAAATGCGTTCTCGCTACGGTTCCGAAACCCCTGGGCTGTTCCGAAACAACTTCCATGGAAAGTTTTATTAGAAGAAGTTGGTACTACTGCTGCAGTGAAACCAGCCGGCAATCATGTTGCTATTAGTTTGAACTCTACGGTGCCAGCTGATGTTCCTGTTTTTGAAAATCCGCCACCCGATTTTAACCCGCCAACAACCAATGAACAACTATCTGCATTAGCATCGGAATCCATTGCTTCCGAATCCGTCACAGCCGAATCCATCGCATCTGAATCCGTCGCATCCGAATCCATCGGAAGCTCACTATGTCGTTCCGTACGAACACCGAGAAGCCCTCGATGGCTCTCATCATACGACCTTTATTAAACAGAGGGAGATGTAGTAGGCTATGACTACCAAACAGTGGATTTTGCCTCAGCAGAATTTCGCTTCCTAGGCATACATTAATGCTTTATTTTGTAATAAATCAGTTCATAGTTAACCACCAAACGAGCAAGTTGGCTTTTATTTGCTGTCCGTTTGAACTGTAACAATTTTGATAGAAACGAGCATTTTATTCCAGATAATTTTATAGTAATATGGATGAAAAAAAAATCAAATTCTGTTATACCAGAGATGTCAAACTGATAGCCCGCGTGCCAAAGGGCAACATCTTTTGGTCTTTTGGTTTTGGTTAGAGCCAGGTCATTTGGTTTGGCCCGCGACCGCTTGAGCCAAAATTTATTTGAAAAAGCATTTCTGTTTCTATAGTACATGTCAATCAATTCCGGACTCCTGAAATATGAAGAGATTTGCAACTTCGCAGGTTTTTATGTGAATTGTCATCGTCATAAAACCATGCATCGTCATAAAACCTTGTCGGTTTTTTCTACCTTCTCTCTATGCATAAATACATAAAAAAGATTAGAATTGCAAAAACTGCTGTAGTTGTAGAAGGAAAATTAAACATGGTTATTTTGATAAAACTGTGCTTTCAATTCAGCACAATTTTAACAAAATGGTTAAACCATCAATAAAAATTATGTTATACCCCTTCCGGTGATTAAATTTTTTAGCAAACGAATATTTGATGAACAGCTCTTAAAATAAGCAACTCACGATTTAGTTTCTACCTCATACAAAATTGTTAATGTCTTACTCATATGTATGTAATTTAGCAACATTACTTTTTTAATGTTAAGCCATCAATTGAGACACTTGGTGACCAATTAAGCGTATCTATAAGAAAAAAGCAAAATCACTCAGCCGACAGGAATTAAAAACGCAAGCTCTCACACTTTTTGGCATATTGTTTTGGAAAATGTTGAACCCATCTTTCGATAAACTACTAAAGTATGGGTACTAAAGATAGAACATTATATTTCTGCAAAACGTTTAGAAATCAGATGAAATCAGATGTCAGCACAAACACGAGTTACTTTTGATAGAATGTTACAAACGATCTCAAGCTTTCCATCAGGCATCCTTCCAAGACTAATGTAATTAGATAAACTACAGGTGGGCTTATAACTCTGATTTTGGTCGCCACAATGAATGAAGATTTCTATGGAGATTGACAGGAAGGGTATAACGGGTACTAAGGACTTGTATGACACCTTGCACTCCTCTGTAAAATGACGATCTGAACTGGACTGCACAACCTGTTGTAATTTATGAACTTTAGACAGCATCAAAAGTAAGAATTTGCTACTTTAACTGCAGTTTAAAAACATTGATAATCAAAGTGACACCAATATCAACTTAACAGCAAATTTTACTGCTACGTATTGAAACTAACGTGTCAGTCATGGCAAGTTTTTGCAAATTATTTTTGCGTACTGAATCTTGTTCGTTGCCATAAAACTATGCAAATATATCAGAAGTTCACACCTAATCAAATTTTATCAGGACTATAACTGTCTGTTGAATAAAGATTTAATAATAATAATAATCTCTGGACATTGCCACATAAAGTGTAGATATGGTATTTTCAAGGATTGAAAGGAAAACAAAGGATAAATAAGAGGAGGGTTTATTTAGGTAGAACAATGGTTTTAAACAATCACCATTGTTCAATTCCTCTTATCCGGAATGGATTAAATTTTTCTCAGTGTATCATCATCAGTATATCAGTATTCACATCATTATATCTTGTTGAAAGAAAAGGGAAAGCGAAGAGGAAGAAGAGGGTGTAGGTGTTAAAGGAGCACCAAAAATCATACCCTGAACTAGAAACTACCTATGTGGCAAATTTGGCTCAAATCAACGTTGTTGTTATTGCGTGATGCAAAACTGTACATACAGACAAAAACGATACCAAAAAGCCGATCATTTTTATTTATAGGAAATATTTATTTTATTCCGACAATTTTCGGCATCGGCGATTCATACTTAATGCGCACTCTTAAAAAATTGTCTGATTTTTGTCATGTTTTATAACTACTTGTTGCTAATTGCGCCAAACTCGACCTTCTTTGACCCTTCCGCTAAGGTTCGCGGCAACTCATAAAAATAACAACATGGATTCAAGCCCCGAATGGACCGTCCTCCATAGGTTGGACTGACTATCCTGCTATGAATAGTCAATACAGGGTTTCTCTAGCCAGCTCAACATCGGACGCAAACACATCGATCCCGTAAAATAAATTTCAACAATGGAAACTCAAACAATCTGTCGTTGGTTACTTGGTATACGCTCAACATTCATTTGATAATGTTGAATAGTATATAAAGTTATAACTCAATAGTTGAACGCTTTTTAGTTGGCATGCGTTTTAGATGAACGCTCGATAGTTGGCTGACAGTTTAATTAAAAAGCATGGGTTTGTATGGGAAATCAGGTTTTTGTGAAATTTACAAAAAATCGCATGGCCTGCCGAAAAAAAAAATCAGATTTCTTTTGTATGGAAAAACGTGCCAACTAAAAAGCACATATTTAATAATTGGCAGGGAATCGAAGTTCAACCAATGAGTGCGGACTGTAGTATGGATAGTGAAGTTTTTTTTATAAAATGTTTTATTGAAAACGTGCTTAGGTTCTATTTAACATTAATATTTACAAGGAACAACGCAGAACTTCTATGTCAATCACAGCGTTATTGTTTCCAATGATGTGGATGACGTAGTTCGCAAACAAACTTAGGATATGGTTACGTTTACCTGCACTAATGCCATTTAGTACAGGCAAACGCAACAAACCGAACAATAATGTTGACGAAGACGAAGACACCCTGAAATTACAACGCTAATTCGCTGGTGCAGAATCTGCCAAGCATCAGCAACTCTTTTGCAGCCAGCGAATTTGTGTTCCAGGGTGTCTATTGCAGGACAAAACGAACATGACGGAGATGGGACGTGGTTCATTCGATGCAGCAGCTCTCCATGGCTGATCTTGCCGTTTACCAGCAAGAAGAGCGTACTGCGTTGAAGGGCGCGCCAGAGTAGCCGCCAATTCACTGACGGATTTTCCAAGACTACCTTCGGCTCAAGTAGCACTTCCGTCAGTGTTTGGCGAATCCAGCGTGTCGTGATGGCGTCTGATGTTGGTTGATAACCAAGTTGCTGTATGACGATACGCAGACACGGGTACGTTGACGAAACAGCGGCGATGTTCGGAGGATTCCCAGCACAAGAAATGTGCTGACCTCCGACTCGTAGACACCACTGTTCCGCAACATACCGGTTCGTCAACAGCGCCTTGCCCATGATGGCAGGAAGGTGAAGGTTAAGCCCACCACGGTTGTGAGGCAGCGCCAGTTGCTGCAGTGGGACTCGGAAGCATCCGGATCCATCCCAGAGGAACGAGTTCACGGTGCAGGTCACCTTCGCTATCTCCATTGCACGGGCGCCACAAACCGATGCAACAAACCACAGCTTGGGGAGTAGGAAGGTGTTCAGCAGAACCACCTTCTGCACCACGTTCAAATCCCTCACGCGATGAAGCCACACCAGCTGCCGGAAATGGTGGATCAACAGGTCCCAGTTTTGGCTCATAGCTTCTCGTACATTGTTGGTAAACAACATACCGAGGAGCCTAAGCCTCTCCACGGTACGAAGCCAAGGGATCTGAATGGCATTTGATGTGATGTATCCCACGTCGAGCGTGATGGTTTTGTCGACGTTGAGGCGGGCTCCGGAGACTCTGCCAAACGCTTCAAAAGCCTCACGCACCAACTCGATTTTTTTGGGATGAGGTAGTCACCACCGAGATGTGGTCAGCGTACGCATTGACCAGGTCATCCTGGTCGCAGCATATGCCTTCTAGTCTAGCGATGAGGGGGTGAAGGTATAGGATGAAAAGGTGCATGGAAAGTGGATCCCCCTGACGAACGGATCGTCCGATGGAACTATTTCCTCTATAGTATCCTCTATACTATTTAACTCTATAGGGAGATAGGAATCCGTTGATTAGGATACGGGAGGAGGACTGATCACCAAGCCTTCTCAAAAGCCCCACCAGCCCAGGATTGAAACCCATAGAGGTCATGTTATTAAAGTGGAAGCCTCTATCGACGCGATCGAACGCCTGCGAAAGATCAAAGGAGATGACTTTACCACACTTGCGTTTCATCTTCAAATCAACCACCCTCTCCTTAACAGAGAGTACAGCTTGAAAAATGTTACAAGGTTTGTTGCAACACTTCTGCGCTGTCGAGATTATTCCCCATTTCTCGATTATACAATCGAGACGGGGTTTAAGAACCTTCGACAAAAGCTTGTAGTCTGTGTTAAGGAGCGATATACCCCCCTTTTTCCTCACCAGCACTATGACCCCGTTGACGAAGCCTCGAGGAATTTCTCCGCGGAGTGCCTCTTGAGCACGAGCCCAAGCTCGCGCTCGATGACGTCGAATGCGCGGAGATAAAACTTTTTGAGAATTCCATCCGGGCCAGGGGACTTTCGAGACTGGAAGTTTTTGATCGCATAGAGGATCTCACCAGAAGTCATTTCCTCCATGCAACCATTATTGATATCACAATCCTCATGAATGACACGTGTGCATGTAAATGTGTCGTCTGTTTGTGTGTTGTCTGTGTTGTCTGCGGTGTATAGCTCTGAAAAGAAGCTCCTAATGTGAACATTTATCGCGTCTTTATCAGTAAAGGATGTCCCGTCTTCAATGTTTAGTATTTCGATCACAGTTCGCCTCCTCCTCCTTTCCTCAAGCTGGAAGGTCGAAGTGTTCTCGCCACATACGCGGGTTTCATTGATACGTTTGAAATCCTCGGAAAAAATGTCTCTGAAGGAGAAGCATTTTACCTTTTATACGATTGATATTCGTCAACTCGTTAGGGTCAGACAGATATCGCTCGTATGAGGACTTCAACCCTCTGTAGAGGAGTTCGTGGTGCAAGTGGAAACTTCGGAATCTCTCATTTGTTTTCCAGCGGAAAATGATTTTATTTTAGGCGTCGCGAACTCCACCCACCACGAGATCCATGTGCCGTAGTTTCGACGCTGTTTAGTCCAGTTATTCCACTTGCATCTGAACTCCTCCAGGTTTCTTTCATTTAAAACGTGTGGCCTCAGCTGCCAATAACCGTTGTAGGTCAAACGATTAGGCGGGGTTGGGAGGCAGAGGCGCACTGCGAGTGCCTTGTGATCCGAAAAGAAGAGCACATGCATATTGGTAGTCCTTAACTGTGTAACCAGCGAAGAGGAGACATAACAACGATCGATGCGTGACCCCGAACCACTAGTGATGTAGGAAAAGTCCACAGAGTTGCCTCTGAGAGCCTCCCAGCTATCACTCATACCCATGCTGTTTACAGCGTTTCGCAGAGCAAGGCTGAAATTCCCCCCACCCGTGACATCCTTCGATTTCAACACACAGGTGAAATCGCCCGCAAGAATGACATGAGGACATGCATTCCGCAGGTAGAACGCTACGGTACGGTTGAAAAATTCCTCCCACTCCGCCCTACGCTGGCTTCCTGAAGGAGCATAAACATTACACAGGGTGGCTATATTCTCCAACCGAACGCAGATCAGACGTGAGTCTAAGCTGCGTTCGACGTGAGAAAATTTTAAATGGTCCCGTAAAGCGATCGCCGTACCCCTCCTCGACGCGTCAACATTAGACAAAACATTGTATCCTGGAAGCGCTAGATCTGTATGATATACTTCCTGCAGAAATATAACATCCAGATCCATTGTCCTGATAAATGTCTTAAGAGCTTCTAATTTCGTTGCGCTGGATATGGTGTTGATGTTAATAGTATCTATATTATAGCCACTATTAACAACTGTTCCTATATTATTGGTCACCGTATCCATCGCAACGAAATTCAGAGTTTGTTAGTGGTAGTGGCCTTTTTGGATGGTCGACCAGTCTTACGCTTGGCGACCATCGTAAAGCTGTTCATGGATGAACTTGAGGCGTCACTCTCGACATCTGACTCAGTGGTTCGCTTACGTGTTACCGTTCGCGGTTCATCCGTGGAAGGGCCAGGAAAGGGGGCAGGAAGGACATCGAGCGGTACCTTAAAGGTCAGTTGAGGCAAGTTTGTGCCTGACCACGATAGGACACACCTGTAACTTCCCCACATAGTGTTACGTAGAAGAGGATGGGCTTTGACAGCTTCATCCTCAACACACGCACACCGTTGAGCGCACCAGCCAATGGTGAATCGGGGGCCCATACGCCCTTGGTGATCGATAGAACTTCACCGTATTGTGCCACCTCGGCAATAATGTTCTCGTCCGGGATTAGATGAGGCAGATCGCACACGGACACGTCTACCGCCCCATCTACCATCTCAATATTGGGGCCCTTCACGATTCTAGTCAGTTTTTTGTATGGAGTTTGACAGTTGGAGGCTGAAATCATGTAAACACTCCATACAAAACCACACAAAAAACTAGCCTGCAATTTTCAGTCTATATTTTTCTAACCTCAAAGCTAGAATTAGATTCGAGTACCTACTCGAAAACACGGTGTTGTTTACATTTACCCCAAGGTGCATTAAAGAGATCTCGTAGTCGAATCTAGAATCAAAGTGTATGTAGTCCAGGTGGTCTCATAGCATGTGTTTTATAACCAAATTTGAATATCTCTTTTTGACAGAATGAGTGAAAACCTTTGCTCAAACAAGCTTTCTGGAGGCTTGAAGAATACACAAAACACTCTTAAAATCTTCATTCAGAAAAAGAGGCGATAAAAATAAGTCTTCTAAATTCATACACCTTGGGATAAGCCCACCTGTATATTATACCTACTTAGAAAGCTGCTCCAAAACTGCTATACAATGCAAACAGCTGACAGGCTGAAATTTCAGCCTAATAACTTACAACGGAAAGGGCCCCATTAATGGAAAAGTGCTTTCCCTCGTGCGTGATGGAGTGCTTTCCTCTGTGTTCTTTGACGATGGCCTCCGCATCCTCCACTCTTTCCATCGTCACAAACACACAGCTCTTCGCACTATTCAGCTGGTCGACTTGCACTTTTTTCCGCCGATTCCCAGCCGCTCGCACATGAAATCGACGGTCTCCGAAGGAGACGGTCGCTTTGGCATCAGCGAGAAATCGATGCGGAACGTTCCGTCCGCATATTGCGGTCGCTTATTCGCCATGGCGGGGGCTTGCAAAAATAGATCAAAACACGACTGCACTCGTTGACGTTTGCAGGCGAACTCATCGAAGTTCAACCAATGAGTGCGGACCAAGGTGGATTAATTATATCAGGTGGTGGTTAAGGGCCTTTGGGGGGTCGCCATAGTTGAGGGACTTTACGTCATTTTAAAACCGTTAACCAATGGTTTCTGCACACAAAGCATGGCAAATAGAAAAGATTTCTTTATTACTACGTGCATGTTTGTGTGTCTATTGATTTTATCGAAAAAGTGAGATATATTAACAAAAGATTTTATGACTCGTAGATAACGAGGAATTCATGCGAAAATTGAAAAAAATAATGATTTCTTAGTTTTTATCATCAAAAATGTCGAAAACACAATGAATTATAGAATAAACTCACGGAATAACACAAAATAACACACTTTAATCTATGTTCTAATGTTAAATAAGAACTCGGAAAGTCCAAAATATATTTTTAAATAAAATTTAATCGAAAACATGGGGTAGATAAATTATATGAACAAATTTAATAAATGTAGACAAAGTTTGAATCCTGGGGACCTTACGTCAAGTGACGAATTGTCAAAATGCACTAGAGTCCACCACCTGATATTTTTAAATCCACCTTGGTACGGACTGTAGTATGGATAGTGTAGTTAAACTGATCTGTTAGAAAACTGACTATTTTTAAGTTAAATTTCAAGTAAAAATGGTTGAAACACCTTTTTTTTATTCAAGCCCGTATAATGCAAATCGGTTTTATATTTTTCAAAAAATATAATATGTTTGGTGATTAGCTTAGGATAACATTTTAAAATAATACATACTAAGTTAAACAACATGTATTTTTAACAAGCTGATGATAATAATAAGCCGGTCTCGTAGTACAGTCTTCAACTCGAACGACTTAACAACACGCCCGTCAGGGTTCAAGCCCCGAATAGACCGTGTCCCCATACGTAGGACTGACTATCCTGCTATGGTAACAATAAGTCACTGATAGCCAAGCCCACTTTACTAGTGGGTACTGGCAGGCCTTGACCGGCAGCGGTTGTTGTGCCAAAAGAAGAAAAAGAAGAAGTTATTTATGTTAGTGTGAAATGTACTCTGATCATTTACAAAGAGTTTGGCCATTCAGTTACTTTGTGACCGAAAAATCCATTATTTTGTAAATTGTGTCAAAATTTTTTCAAAACCCCTAGGATTTCATAACGAATTTCAAATTACTCAACGCTCTATATGACCACATAACAATGAAATTATTAGTTTTTTAACATAACTGTTATGAAATGTTATTGAATTACTAAAATTCATTGCCTTTTGACCATATGTTTGCATTTTTCAGTGTTTTTACCATAGTGCCATTCTACACAAAACAGGACCGTACCTGTGGTACTGTGGTAATAGTCATATAATCAATAAAACCAGAAGAGTGCAGATTTTTTTTCAGGTTATTTTTGATTTTTCGTAATGTTTTCACTAAAATAAGCAGCAGAAATGTGTTTTCTGTAAGTAATTTACCAAACAAAGGCCAAATTTGGCATATCTAGCTAAGTGAAATGGGCCGGTCTGGTGGTACAGTCGTCAACTAGAACGACTTAACAACATGCCCGTCATGGGTTCAAGCCCCGAATAGGCCGTGCCCCCATACGTAGAACTGCTATGGTAACAATAAGTCACTGAAAGCCAAGCTCACTTCACTAGTGGGTATAGGCAGGCCTTGACCGGCAGCGGTTGTTGTGCCAAAAGAAGAAGAAGAAGCTGAGTGAAAAATCGACTTCGAATCCAGCACACTCTTCCGGGTGTGGGTTGGCCACGGGTGCAGTGCTGCAAAATGTCAACTATCAATGTCATAAAAAAATCTGACTGAAACAAAATCCATATCAGCGTCACGTACTCAATTGTGATAATCAGAGGTGATACTCAGAACGATTGGTGTGACTAATACATGCTCATGACATGTTTGCGATTATCGCTTGGTCAGTCACTATATCACGACTTTTTTGCTGTGATTAATTTTGCAAAATGTCACTGACATAGTCATGACAAATTCTGGTTGAAACAAAAGCATCTCAGCGTCACGAGCTCTACTGCGAAGATCAGAGGCGAGCCTCAAACTGTTGGTGCGACCATCGCATGCTTGGTGACATTGTGTGCAACCAACTCGTGTTCAATCACTTGGTCGCGACATTTTCAGTCGGTGATCATCGCGATGGTCACGGGAGATATGCATTGCGTGCGAGTGGTTCCAATAAACAAAATGAGCATGTTTTCTCGCTCCGTTTGACCCGACCGATAATCAAAACAGATAGAGGGAGAAACATGCTCATTTTGTTGCTAGAGCCCACGCGCCAAGTATATTCCGAGAATGTCGCGATTATCGCCGACAAAAATGTCGTGACCAAGTGAGTGACCAAAAGTTGCCTGCTAAACTTAATGTCACCAAGCATGTGATTGATTCTCCAACTGTTTCAGTATAGTCACTGATTATCTCAGTTGTGTACGTGATCTGATTTGAGCTTCGTTTCAGTCATAAGTGTTGATGATTGAAACAGTGGCATTTGGCAGCACTGTTCACAGCCAGAAAAAAATCATGATAATGCTTGCGCCGGCAAATGTCATGGCGCACTTTTATTGACTATCAGCAATGAGCATCAAGCTACCACGGATATGTTCATTGTTTTCGTTGGTGAAAATTTCGTGATACTCATGACATTTTGCAGCACTGCACGGGTGTTATGCAGTACTTCAGTCAATATTTTCATCAATCAAATTTATACATTTTTTACAATCAAATTACGCAAGAAATCAATATTATGGCAGAAATCTTTGCTATTTATACGAAAAAGCTTCAAAACTAAGTTCCATAAGTTCCTAATGGATGAAAATGAAAGCGGTGGAATAGAAAATTATTTCGGAACAAATGAAGTAGAACGTCAGAATAAAAATATGTAAATATGACAAGTGGGATGAATTGTGCAGCTCACATCGCAAAGTGACTTGATAAACCCTGTATTGAAAGTTAATAATACTTCATTTACCCAATTGTAACATATACTGAGCTGTTTTATGACCGTTGAGCTTCAAATGGAGTGATGCAAACGATAGTGATTCGTGGTCAGGAAATGGTAATCAATCAAAAAGGTTATCAATGTTTCTGAATACAGAATAGACTGCAATTACGTACCTATTTTCGCCATGAGTGATTGGCGGAAAGAAATTTAACAAATAGAATCTTCCTAATAGTGAATTAGTCCACTTTTTCAAGTTAGCTATTACCCGTTTGTTTGTACACATTTTTTAATGAAACTGTCAAAAGCGAGCTGAAAATAGCAATCTATCAACGGGCTTTGCATAGACCTGTTCTCTTTCAAAGACCTTCGCATGGGATATTCAAATCTGCGTATACGGCTGAACTGTCTAATCTTGTAATTTTATCAATTGTAATGCACAAAAAATATTTCAATTTCACAACCAGACACAAATATAACATTTTTCAATTTAAAGTAATCTGTCTCAAGAGATCGTTTGATCTACAATTGCATACAGCGTATTGTGAAAACATACCGTGTAATTTCCAACTGGTTTTTTAATCAATACGATTAATAATATGATTATAAAACCATATAGTTTGTTAATGTTGTTAAAAAAAGGGTAAAATAATCATTTTTACTGATATTTTGTTACCTTAATAGTATCGCGCAATATTGATATTTCTCGTTGGAGGTGTTCATTTTCTGCATATAAAGCCTCCATTTGTTGTTGCATTTCTATATTCGGTGCCCTCATTCGTAATCTAAGCTCTTCTTCTAGTTGCCTTACCAGCATTGCTTGTTTCTAAATAAAAAAGAAAATAAACTAGTTAATGTCACATTCGTTCGACAGCAAATTATGAATAGTCTAGTTCATACCTGATTTTCACTGTTAAGCAATTTTAACTGATCATTGATCAGGCTGTATTTAGCACTTTCCTCTTTTCGAAGAGCACGCTCTTTCTTTAGTTCGGGCGACCAGAATGTTTTGATGCTGTGCATTGAGCTTCCGAGCTTTTGATTCGTGAGTTCGAGCTCTTTTTTTAGATTTCCCAGTTCGCGTTGCAACTCTCCATTTTGAACCTGTAAATCGCCTAGATACCCTCGTTCCGGCATTGCTGAAAAAAAACAGAACATTGAGAGTTAAATTAGTTTGTATTGATTTTGGTGCCTTATGTGCACATATTGGAGCGTTTCCAACCTTGCCTGGGTGGTCGGCCATAGAGTTCCTCTTCTAGATACAGTCCCCTTTCCAATGACCGATCACGAGAACGATCCCGTGGTTCTCGTATCGGTATGAATTCACGATCGTGTGGATCAACGAGACCCCTATCCAATGACTGATAACGAGTTCCTAGAATAAAGATATGTTACAGATAAATTAGACAGAGATTGATCATTTCACTCAATTGAAGCCATACTCAATTGCTCGCGAGGATACTCCAACGAGTGCGTGGGAGCTCGAGTTGCACTTCTGCTGCGATGGTGGCCACCAGCAGGGCTGATGGGCTCGTCCATATCCCGATAATATGGACTACCCATGGCTGTAAATGAATTATGGTGTGGATAAGACTTCCAGCTGTAGTTTAGCGGAGAATTAGTTCCTGAGCGTGATTGGTGTATATTGGGCCCTATAAGAATGGGGAAAGGTGACGTTTATGAGCTAAAGATGATTCTACCGTGAATTGAAAGCGAAACATAAAAATTAAAGTAGGAAAACATAACCATGATTTACATGCTACGAGCAAAACCAATTAAAATACAGTACAACTCTATCTCTCGTCCACGTTCCTTTTTAGTAGTTTTTCTTACTTTATCATAAATCTATATGCTAGGAACATGTTTAAAATATAACATTCTTACTATAACAAAAAACATAAAACTAAATTAAACATACCTTAGAGCAAAAATCAGTAACTATAGAATTAAATAGTTTTCACAGTATTGACTGAATTCATGTTTTTACTTGTTATCGTATCAGGATACAGAAGACCCTCAAGATATGACTGTATCTGGGACCGAAAAAAAAAATTCGTGTATTTAAACGATTTTTTAAAAGAATTACTAAATTTCATTGTAAGGTTCATTTACATTATTGAAATTACAGTCCGAGTAGTCAAGGATTCTTCATAAATGTGTATGTATCGGTTATAGGGAGAATGATTAAAAATCCATCAATTCCAGCTAAACGACAGCTGTGAACTGTCAAAATCAAAATTATCCTATATGCGAATCGTTGTAATACGAGTGGATCATATCTCGAGAGTCTCCTGTATATATCGAGTCAGCGTTCGGCATTGTTAATGTATGTTATATTAGTTCAAAGTTGTGTAAGTATTTAATATATAGCTAAAACAACTTTAAAAACATGAAACACATTGCACATTAACATAAAATCAATAAATACTACTACATATAAAACATAAACAAACAAACAATTATAAAAACAAAAAACATAAATACTTTGAATGTCTGTTGTTGTACTGCATTTATAAAATTCGCAAAAAATGTCCATTTAACCTGTTAAAAAATATACTATGCATAAGGTTGTTGTGATCACAATCCTAAATAGGGTAACACTATTATTACCGTGTCAGCACAGCACCATTACAAACCGAGCAGTAAGAGACAAGTAAAATATAATTATCGAACTATAGCCCCTAACAAACTGCTCGTTGCTTTTTAAATGAAAGTATCAATTTTAAACTTTTAAGGGCACGTTTGTTGATTCCTGTGTGTAGTTATTGAAATGTGAATGGCTCTAAATCATGTCGAGAAAATAGTAATATAACAACAAAGGAAACAAATCCGTAAATGGAAGACTCGAGTGAAAATATTCAATCATTCGAATTTTTAACTAAGATATTGTGAGAAGCACGATAATGTAATATTATACATTTTTACATTTCATACTTTAAAACTTTATTGGCATAATTGTGTTCTAGTCAAACGAAAACCTTTTCAAAAAATAAAATTTAGCGTAAAGTGTGAATCCTTTTCATTTTAATTTTTCCAATTATATATTCATCAACGATTATTACCAATATTTTTTCAGATATTAGCAAACGAGCAGCTGATACAGAATTATGAAATATGAAGCAAACAGTATTTCAATTTAAATTCTATCAAAATTGATTTGTACGTTCCAGACATATAGATTTAAAGATGAGGAGAAAAAGAGGCATACAATACAAAATCACGATCAGTGTAAAAACGATGGTTATTTCACCTAAAGGTCTTCCTCGGATTCCGCCGTAGTCTCGTGAAGGCGACTTGTCAACGGTCGGCAGTTCAGTTAATCGTCTCGTTGATCGACCAGGGCTTCTAGTACCGGTAGTGTTTGAGTTTGTTTGACCTGTGCTGTAGACTTCGCGAGACATAATATGCCGCGAATAAATCGCGGTCTATATTATATTCCGCGGCTCTAGAATTGGCTACTGTTTTTTAGGTTTGGTTTGTGGATATTTTGATTTGTTTTCTTTACAGTGTTTTTGTAGTGGTGTTGGTGGTGGCGGAATATCACATCATGTGTTTTCGGTGCATATAAAGAAAAGCAACATAGATAGATGAGTAACAACAATATGGCGCAGATATGGGTGTAGTACTGTGAGTGCACGGCTATTAAATAATGTGGAATAATTCTAAACAGTGAATATAGATAGATATTTACTATTAAAACTGGATTTTGTTGACTTTCGTGAAATGATTTGTTGTATCCAATATCAAAATATAGCATGTATATAGGAATTACCAACTTTTTAAGTAACAACTAAACTGCCACTAGATTATTATTACTATTATTAAGACTTATTATTAAAAATTAATGGTTTATATGTAGTCCACAATCCAATCATAGGTTCATAAAAAAAATCAAGAATTCATATTTAGAACGGATTAATTTGAACAGAATTACAATACGATGTTGGTACAAATGATTGTGTCAAATTTACATTTTTTGTGGAAAATACATTATGGCTGTTTTCTAAATATATATTATAAGGAGCGACAAGTATTCAAATAACGATAAAAGCAGGTATAAAAAGGATAGTGTTATGAGAGGGATTGTCATATTCTAGGTATGCCGAAGGAGGAGGTTTTGCTTAAAAAACTTCCATTTGCAAAATGGACATCATCAATGTACACTCACCGTATGGGTGTTGATTCAGGTTGAAGCGAATCACGGTGAATTACCTTTACAAACACTTTTGCCGATGCTGCATACCGAGCGATAAAACAAACAACAAATTAGTATATAATTGCTTCATTGCAGTGTTAAGTGTAAAAACAATTAAAAGCTATGTGTGACGGAATATGCTCAGCTGTTTATGAAGTGATATGATGAATCACATGGCTCATAATTAGTTTCATTAGTTTTATAACAAAAATAAACGGGAAAATGTCGTTGCAGTATTACCTCGGCTTGACATATATTTTTATCGTGAAAAATGGAAAACATGTATGGATAAATGAAATGTATGACTTTGAAAAATGGCATTATATGCTAAAATTTTATATTTTTTATTATCAAACTGGAATGTTAGTTACACATAGTGATAATAAAAAAACACAATGAAGGCAAAAATATTATGCTAGCTTTTGTATATGTAATAACAGAGGAGAGATTGAGATAGAATTTTTTAATTGCGAGTTTGAAAAAAACATATTAATAAAAACAGAAAAAAATATTGTTTTTTTCCATCATTCTGAGCAAAAAAAAAGAAAACAGAAACAAACAAACCAATTGAAAACAAACCATCATGTTCTTATGTGACTAGTTGATCGATTCAATGGTGTTCCCCAAGCAAATTGATTAGTACTCATGTTTCTAATTGAGTTGTCTGATTGTTCAATTACATTTGTGTCAATTTAAATGAGAATCTAAACGATTGTTTATTAGCATTCAGAAGAAAATTGCAAGCATGGGCTCAGAAAGAATAAACTCCTATAAAATATATTGCCTAAATGAAGTTCAAAGCAAGTCACCGATCTACTTAATATGGAATTAACGAAGAAATAATATGAAAATCATATATTTGGGCAGAACAAATACTTATACAAAAAGGGATCTTAAAGATATAAAAGGGATCTTATAAGATATGTGATCTTAAAACAATCACAATGTTGAATAAGTCGACAATTATATCGGGTAGCAAAAATTAATTGTTTGAGTATTGTCAATTTTATTGACTGCAACAATCAGTTGACATTCAATGCCGAAAGCCCGGACACTAATTCAAGGACAACAAAAATGGTGAAGCATTTTTGATGAAAACCACGCTCTGTCTAGGAAATTCTATGAAACACAGTGTCATACATAAGCACGCAGGCGCCTACACAATATAGCTCACAGCAGCGAGCCTGAATGGAGAACATAAGATTATGTTGTACTCTATCCTTGTCAGTAGTGTAGTAGGTAAAAGTCCAGCAATGAATGAGGCTAGACTCGTAAGGAACTGCATACATATCTACACCAAACTGTTCGTTTATGTCGTATATTATACGGATGTTTTTGGCTCCAGAAGTCCGTCACGTTCCTTCTAACAATCATGCAGTATTGATCTTCTGGTATAAAATTCCTTAGATATGTATGGCATGTTCTACTGTGCTCATGAAAGGACACAATGAGAGATAGTCATGAAAAGAGGGAGCATAATAAAATATAGGAGAATTTAAGAGAATCCTGAGCAGAGTAAAAAATGCAAGATTTAGAAAAGTGTGAGAAGTCATAAGAGCTTAGAGAAGAGAAAGACGGAGTTAGAGTGGAAAATTGAACTGAGAAAAAGAGAGAACTATGAGTAACATATAGAGAGCAATTGATGGTCCAGATAGAGAACGGAGTTTGTGGAGAATTTATGTTTTTTTTTATCTAAGTGGACAGAAATAATATCATTGAGCTCGTATTCTAAAAATAACATACACACCATTTGATAAAAATGCTATTTACATAAAATGAAAGAAAAAATAGCAATGCCATGCTGACAACAAAAGAGAAGGGACAAACTTCACAGTTTCGAGCTTCAAAACAATTTTTATGTGTTGCGCTGATTCCTAACGCGTGTGATAGAAATGTTATTTCAAACAATAATCTTATTTTCAAATTGGTAACCTTGTTCTGAATTATGAGGACTACAAAGATGATGGCGACGATGATTATATTGATGATATTGATGAGGAAGATTAATAAGGTAGGAAATTTCAAACGATGAGGGGTGAAAATGGATTTAACGCACCTCAAATTTACGTAGGAACAAACAACTTGGTTCAGGATTAGATAAACTGTAGCACAGCAGAATGTAGTATGCGAATATAACTGAATAGATCCAACAATATGCTGTTGGAAAATTAACTTAGTATGTATTGTGACACTTTATCCCATTGAGTAACGGCACACGAATACGAATGCTATTCACTTTCTGTACGACCCGATTTATATTCCTTCAGCTCTCTTGCATACACATGCTCCAAAGATTGCTTGTCAATTGGATTGAAAAACGAAATGGCGGCAAGAGCCAGGGTGGTGCACTACGGTTCGCGGTGAGGAAAAAATAACTGGAGCAGCAAGCGGCATGCTTATCTTGCTAACATTTTTGACCTGTTATCATGCTCTTCAGCACCATTACCGAGTGGTGCATTCGGTAAGCAGAGACCACCACTGATTTTGTACTCGTTACTAAACACACTGCTTTTCACATTACCATGAACATTATTAGCACAAAGATTGCACGCAATGCTTTCTTTAAGCTGTAACTTTTCTCGCTTACAGTTAACCTAATGGGCATGCCATTGGACACGGACACACGTACGACAAATATGGAGTTGTGCCTCACGCATAACGCAACATTTAATTTTTCATATTTTTATACGCAACATTTACAACCTGTTAAGGTACATTACAGAGCCGTGAAACCTAAACGTCTGCAAATGTGCCTACACTCAAGCAACACCACTTTGATATGCCGTTTTCCAGGTCCTATATTTCGACCACTCTAAATCTTTGACTTCGCGCTACAAAACTGGTAGGAAAAGAATCAATGAAAAAGTGCTGCTCATTGCAATCTAGTCTGCGCATGCCCTTCTGCTATAATAGTACTTTGCACATATATTGGTGTGATGGTCGTGTGACATAAGTCTGCAATCTTTCAAACGCTCGACAAGCTCATGACATAAAACATTCTGTCTAAAGCTTCACAAGGTTTCTTGCCGAAAGGTTCAGCTTTTGGGTAGTGCTGGTGTATAGATATGACCCCATTGCTTTTACCCGTCATTTTTAAACGGTTTTTTTTTTGCTTATATTCGCTCATTTCAATTATTTCAAAAATGTTATTTATGTTTCCTATGGTCATTATAAATAAGAGTATAGTATAAGAGCTTTTTAGTTAGCATGCTTTTTAGTTGAACGCTCGATAGTTGGCTGACAGTTTAATTGAAAGGCATGCGTTTGTATAGAAAACCGGTTTTTAAAAAATTCGCAAAAATCTCTGCCGAGAATAATTTCGGTTTTTTTTTTTGTATGGAAAATGTGGCAACTAAAAAGCACATATTCAATAGTTGGCAGGGAATCGACTGGGATACACAGAACCGTACACATAATCGACTAATCTGATGATTGGAACATCAATGGAAGTTTTGCAATCTATTTGATACATAACACATTGTTTTATGCAGAGATGACGACAGCTAACATTTGAATAGAAAGGAGATTATAATGATTTGATTATTTATCTTTTATTTATTATTATTTATTATATTTATTATTTATCTCGTAGGCTAAATATTTTGATTTGAATTTGATTTTTGTTTCCACATCATACACAACTAATCGTCCAGCAATGGATAAAAAAATAATTCTTTCATATTCTGCATCTTTTACGCCTCTATGCTAACCGCGGCCAATATCGGCTGAAACGCAAAAAAAGTAAGGGAAGTCAGGGTTGGTTCTACACTGTGGTTAAGATCGATACCTTGCCGTTTTAGTATTTATAAAACTTTTTGAAGAAAAAAACTTGGTATACCTTATTTATATTAACTGTTTCGAATATTGGATCATTTTTTACTGATCAGAAACCTGTCAATTGTCAAAAAATAAAATAAACACATGGTGGTTCTGATTGACAGCCGATGTAAATTTTTACTTCTGGGACTTGTGGCGTTATTTCAACAAAATTATAATGTTCGTATTAATAGTATTCTTTTATAAAGACTTTTGATTAGTTATGTATCAAAGTGTATAATTTTTATATTAAACTATGTAGTATAAAGTGTCACCAAAATTTGTGCGGCTATTGGGGGTAAAATTGACACTTGGCAGTAATGTAAATCACTTTGTAATGATTATTTATAGTAAGCAAATTTTATTTTTTATCGTAATTTTTCTACAGATGACCCGTAACTATGTACGGCAAACGTAATGATCAAGCTAAGCATACACTCAATAAAAAATATCTTAAAAGCTTTAAAACTCGCGATGTCAACAAACCAAGGAGCATATAATGATGAATTAAGGCTACAGTCAGTCCAAAAAATATTCGTCTAGCTTAATATTTTGTAGAAAAATATGAATTATGGCCGCGATAGACATGGGGCGGTAAAAGTAATGATGTTTGATAAAGGGACCATCAATACACACGTATTGCTAAAAAATAAGCATTAAAATAGTGCAAACGCAACCAAAATACATAAACAGGCCTCATTCCTTGATTTGATCAGCGTTTGGCCATTTTTTGACACTAATTGTGTCTCAAACCATCATGTAAGCAGTCATCATTTACCGTTTATCTAACGAAAGAAGCGGTTGAATGTCCAAAAAATCAAATATAACCCAAAAATCAGTGCATTTTATGATGGCCAATAAGATCAGGCAAACATATGGATCACATTTGGTTGATGGGTCATGTTTCATTTTATTGTAGCTGATCATGTTATGCCTTGCATGAGTGAGTTGTTACAAAACTGTTTTGTTTGAATAATCCCACACTCAGAAAGTGGCAAAATCTGGTAAACAGCATCAAGTAATTCAAAAATCATTTCAAATTAAGCTCTACTAAATATTAAAACAAGTATAACTCGTCAAGGTCATACAGCCGCCGTCTAGTATAGCGAAAACAGTCTACTAACATGTAGCATCATAATCTCGTGTAACGGTAGCACCATGGAGTCCTACTACTAGGGCTCAATGAGGAAAGGTGAGCTAGAAAAATGATTCAAATTGATAGGAGACTAGATGGGGAAATATATTCTTGCAGTTTTTAAGTTCTTTGGGTTCCAGTTCTGAGAAAATGTACTTAAAAAGTACCACAAGTTTCAAGGTCAGTCGAGCGGGAGAACATACTGAGCATTGTCTTTTGCCCAAAACACCAAACCTGCTGAAACTATACTGATGAAACGATGTTTTTAGCAATACGTGTGCATTGATGGTCCCTTTATCAAACCTCATCATTACTTTTAGTAACCCATGCCTATTGCGGCCATAATTCGCCTTTTTCTACAAAATATTCAGCTAGACTAATACTTTTTCGACTGACTGTATCATTATCTCATAGAACGATTGCCAAACTCGGACTCAAAACATGTATTTTATATATGGTTTAGGCTTATTAAAATTAATATTGTTATGGCTTTGATCGTATTTTAGGATTACTTTACATTGACCGATGTTCGACTTTTGATATTTGAGTTAGCAGAGAAAAATAAAATTGAGCACACTTCGAATTTATGAAAAAAGAAGACGATTGCATGAAGATACTGAAGAATGTTAACCATTCCAGATACTATTTTCCAGTTTCTACTATATGGAGTCTGGTCCCAAGCTGTTCGTAACGAAATATTTGTTCTTGCTTATAACTTCATTTCTTTCGCATATGTTAAAAATGTTTTGAGTTATTTTTTCTTAAAATTGAAACGAAATACTTTGTTGAACTTCAATGAAAGACAACCGTCTACAGTCAGAATTCAATAATTGAACGAAGTTGGCTTGCTTTTTAGTTGACCGCTCGATAGTTGGCTGACAGTTCAATTAAAAAGCATGCGTTTGTATCAAAGTGAGTTGATCACTATCAGGAGGGCTTATCCGGTGCAATTTGACGTCTAAAAACGAAAATAGGAAGAAAACCTGGTTTGACAGTTAGATCCATAACAAACTGGATGCTTTGATAATTTTTCTATGGGCTCACTCCTAACTCTATCCAAAAATTTCACAATTTTACTCAATATTTGAGATGTATCGGTGGTCTATTGAACAGGACCAAAGGATATATGCTCAGGCACTCTGATAAATTCCTCATTTTTAGTATAAAATTATATTTGGTTCGGTTGGTACACTGTTTCTTGCTTGCTGGTAGAAAGGATTCAATAATTGTTGCCTATGTATCAGATTTGACGATGGAAATGTTCTTTTTTGGAATCTATAGCCTTCAAATCTTCGTTTTAATCCAAGAGCTGGCTGCCACGTAAGTTTTTTTGGCTTCTTTCTTCGTGCTACGCCTGAGTAAAACCACATACCATTACTGCGAGATACCGTTTAAACTTCAAAGCATAGTAGATTTTTTTATGGAACAAACCAAGATCTATTAAGGAGAACGATCGATGCAAAACCCGTTGCTAGGTTGCCATTTTCAGGTCGCTTTTGACAGTTTCATGAAAAAGTGTTTACAAACAAACGGCTAATAGTTAACGCGGAAAAGTGGACGAATTTACTATTAGGAAGATTATATTGGCTAAATTTCTTGTGGTCAATCACTTCTGGAGAATTAAGGAGGCGTAATTGCAGTCTACTCTGTGTTCAGAAACGTTGATAATCTTTTTGATTGTTTGCCATTCCGTGACCACAAACCACTACCGTTTTCAACGGTCCTGCTGGGAAAACGAAAAGTTTAACATGTTCCAACTGGGTAAAAGAAGTCCTATTTACTTTCAATGAAACACTGAGAGTAAAATGAAACTTCCAATCGACACACACTGATACAATATGCATACCGTCCTTTACTTATAACCCGGCGACGAATGATAAATGAGATCCATGGATTCAATCAGCCATGTAATATTCTAATTAGATTCTATTTCTTATAATATTCTAAAAGGAAATGAGTGCAAAATGCTGAACAAAACTTCCATTCGCTCCATAGCAACGTCCATCGCTAAACATGAACAATGTTCACTTTAACTGTCAAAATTTTCCCATGGCTTTCTGTCATTTTACTCTAAACGCTTCGACCTGTTCTCTTTCAAGGACCTTGGAACAAACTGTCGAATTGTGTCTCGATGTATTAGTGAGGAAGAACACCATAAGCCCACCTGATATATACACTCACTTTGGTTTGTATAGAAAACCCGGTTTTTGAAAAATTCACAAAAATCTCATGGCTTGCTGAGAAAAACTTCAGATTTTTTTGTATGGAAAAACGTGCCAGCTAAAAAGTACATATTCAATAGTTGGCAGGGAATCGAAGTTCAGACTGTATCAGAATTTGTTATTTTAAGAGTTATAATCAATGTGTCGAAATCACCCCACAAGCACCCCACCCCGCAGTGCAGTCTTGACCCGCAGTGCAGTCAACACACACTTTTTTTTATTTTTATCAAAATGTTATCAAAAAATCCAGGATCCGTAGTTTCTTGTAAGATGATACATACTGAATCAAAAAACCTTTTTCGGTGTCTACTAGTAAGTTTACATTGGAAAAAGTATTGCAATCATGGGTAAACCGGTGTCGAAACTACCCCCAGTACCCCTAATCTAGGTTTTATACACAATAACAAACAAAGGATTCGTCTATCGATAGACAGTGAATTTATTTAGTGAACATTATGATCATATTTTATTTACAAGTGTATGCTTCCTTTCGCTCTGAACATACATCGCATGTAACCGTGCAGCACCATTTAAACTTACAATTACACTGCCAGGTTCGTTCGATCTGATGGGTGTTGTAGCCTCGTCCACAGCACAGTAGATCACAATGATCTATGGATTGCGAAGTGCGGTTGCAATTTCGATCGGCTGTACCGAGTACTCCAATACTGATATTACGCTCGCAATAGTTAGGCGAAGGCTCCAGATAAACCAATTCAGTTCTCTTTGGAATTTGACTGTCACCCAGTGTCTTCCCATTTTTGAGCAACGGTTTGTTCACTTTTCTATAAATGAAATATATGGATTAGTATCATAACTTAACACTAACGAAAATGTTATAATCATATCACAAACATACCGTTTCAACACGAGTTGCGGTTGATTATTTCTAATGTTAATACCGTGAACAAGTTTGGCTTTGCGATATTTCTTCATCATGGCATCGCCAATAACATGAAACGAAGGCAAACTTTTCCAGCAAGTTTTCATCGCGCAGGAACCACTTACGCCGTGGCACTTACATTCTGTTCGTAGCAGTAACTTTACTAGCTATAAGTGGATTAAAAAATGACAAATCTTTAGTAAAGTATAATCGACATACCAAAATTGCTCTATATTGTTAAACATATAACATCATTACTAAATTTAAATTAAAAAATGTAGTAAAATTAGCCGAACATAAAGTACAACGATACAACTCATAGTATATGTTGCATTTTAATTTAACTTATGCTTATATATATATATATATATATAACTATATATATATATATATATATATATATATATATATATATATATATATATATATATATATATATATATATATATATATATATATATATATTTAAATAACCTTAAATAACACGTCTAGTGTTTACAATGGATGATAAATATGTACTGGTTATTTTTATTACAATTTATGTAGTTTTTGTTTTCATTTTAAATTATCGCTCTAAATTACCTTTCTTCCTACGCGGTTATTGTGCATGTTCATTAGACTCCGGTTATCGTTTTCGATTTCACGGGCATCGAGAAACTTTTTAGCAAACCGCATGCCGTAGCCAATGTCCACAGAACAGCCTCCCCATTTCCAGTTCTACTAAAAGAATATGCGAAAGGGAAAGGGGGATAATCGTCATCACCAATAGAAAAGAAACCAAACAAAACATTTAATTTCATGTCAAGTTGTGTGCAAAATCGAACATGGGATAAACAAATTAAGAGCAAATGTACAATTGGAATAGGAAAATGGAATAGGAATGTAAGTAAGTAAGTGTTCGCTAACTGGGATGTTTTTATTTTCCAGCTTGCGGACGATATTCGTTAACTGAAATGAAATTACCGTTATGCTTCAAATTACGGACACTTGGTATGTTTTTATTGAATATCTTCATATCTAGGCACTGGTCGTACCGCTTTTTGTTTTTTTTTTATAATTGCGATGATGTACTAGAATCAATTAAAAATAGTAGTCTCCTAATAGTCCCGATAAATATTTTCTGTCGGTTAGTTCACCGCAGAAGGCATTCTCATCAGTTTTACTTCAAACCGACGCCAGTGTTGTTTCTTCGATAATTCCTATAAATCGCGTCCACGTGCATTGAAACATATCGGCATCCATTGTGGAAATAGTTATGAACGTGAACAGAACAATGTTTTATCAAATTGTGCTCTAAATTTCATTAAAACACATGTTTAATCCTGTACAGAATTCGAAGCAAGACTTTTTTAGACAGTGATAACAACAAGAAAATAACGATATGTGAAGATATATGTGACAAAGGCCTCGATGGCCGAACGAAAAACACCGTCAATGCGTATATAATTTCTTCGGTTTTATGCACCTACGAGTACAAGAGAAAAGCAGCACCCAAACCCCGTTGTTTTTAACACCGTCGTTTCAAAAGTCGTTTTGACAGTCTATGGACTCCTTCACGCAGAATTCGGGTTCAAGGTGTTCAGAACTTAAAATAAGTTAAAAGCTAAAATAGTGTAGTATGAGTGTGAATTTGAAGCGAATAGACGAAATTTTGAGGCTGTCTGGTATTTGAATCAAAACGTCCGTAATTTGAAACATGAGCTCGAAACTGTCCGGAATATGAATAAAAATATCGTTGTAAATTTCACGAATTTCTGCAATGTTTTGAGTAAAAAAATTTATTTATATTTATATTTATATTTTATTTTTTTCCTCAAATGTAGAAGGTTTGCTTTGGTAAAGTGAGCTATACGGATGAAAATTGAAATAGTAAGGCCGCAAAAACACTACGCGCATTTTCGCGTGTTCAAACGCGTATAACAGTTCCGCAGAGATATCCAGCAAGAACATCTCTGCGTTTCCGTGGTAGCGCGTCCGAATGACATTTCATTTATATGGCTGGATTGTTATGGTCGTGTATTTGCGGGCCAAGAAAATATTAAATGCTAAAAATGTCATAAGTGTACATAGAAAAAACATCAAAGTATCCAGTTTGTTATGGATCTAACCAAGGTCTTTGAAAGAGAACCGGTCGATGCAAAGCCCGTTGCTAGGTTGCCATTTTCAGCTCGCTTTTTACAATTTCATGAAAAAGTGTTTACCAACAAACGAGTGATATCTAAAGAAGAATTGACGACGAATTTTATATGAAAAATATTCTTTTGCTTCTATTACTTGCGGACAATCACTCATACAGACATAAGAAGAAGTCATTTGAGTCCACTCTGTATTCAGAAATATTGATAGACTTTTTCATTCTTTGCCATTTTGTAACCATGAATCACTACCTTTGCAACGGTCTTGCCGTCGGAAGAAAAATTAAAAGCTTAGTAGTCAAAAAACTACACAGTACATGCGCCGACAAACCGACATGACACTTTCGTTACAAAAGTGTCCCACACAAAAGTACTGTCATTTGCAAGTGAGGCGATCACTTCTGTCAAAGTAAACTCTGTTCACTGCTGCTTCGATGTAAACAATTTTTCTGTGAGGCTAGATTTTGTGAGAATTATTGAACAAAATATCCAGGAAAATCATTTGTGAGAAGTAAATAAAACTATGCGCATTTGAATTTACGGAGAAAAACAAAAAGGAGGTTCAGCAGTCATGGATTCAAACCTAGAATGGACTATCTCCCAGTAACAAGGATTGACTATCCCGGCTGTATGGCAATGAATTAAGTTTCGAAAGCCTGTACAGACCGGGATGTCCGCGTAGGACATTACGATAAATATATGAATAAGAAGAAGAAAAAGAAGAAGAAGAAGAAGAAGAAGGCAACATCCATTGCTAAACATATAAGCAATGTTCAATTTAGTTTCAAAAGTTTACCATGGCTTTCTGTCTCAACTTTGCTTGGATGTTTGCTAACTGGGATGGATCCCAGTCAATGTGAGTTTATAGATCAGGTGGGCTTATCCAGTACAATTTACTCTCAACACATTGACCTGTTCTCTTTCAAAGACCTTGGATCTAACTATAAAATCAAGTTGTCTTCCTCTTTTCGTCTTTAGACGTCAAATTTTACTGGATAAGCCCATCTGATCTATAAACTCACATTGAGTGGGATCCATCCCAGTTAGCAAACATCCAGTTTGAAAGCATTTCACTTAAAAATCATCTAGTTTATGAACACACTTTGACCGTGATCCATCCCATTTAACGAACGTCCAGTTTCACAACATTTCTGTTAAAAAGCATCTAGTTAGCGAACACTTACTGTATTTAGGTATGTTACAATTCGAACTCACTTCAGACTCACTAGAAGAGAAAATTTTCTGGTTCATATCACAACCACATGTTGTAATGTTTCCTTTAGCGCAGGCAGTCGTAATTGAATATACAGCACCGGCGCTAGTTATAGCATAAGTATATGCAGCCTCTCTAGAACCTAAAAAATACAATTTTTATTCAAAACTCGAAATTACGCATGTTGTTGCTACTGCCATACTTTTCTTCGGCTTTAGCAATCAATAATAATGGTCCTGTATGTTAAATATTTTCAAATACATAATTTTCTAAGTACCTATCACTACTATCTGCCCGAACATATCAGTATTCCATACGTGAGTACAATTCCAACGATGACCTTTCATAAAATATTAATGAATATATAATGTGAGTACAGAGCATACAATATACTGGTCTATAATTTCCAACCATCTTACCATGGAACTGTTTTTGGCATTCATTTGCTCCTATCCACTGACCGGATGCTAGAGATACAACCGCATCTGATGATTCAGTGCATATCTGACGCTGGGTTTGAGTCAGACCTGGCATACGCGAGCAAAGCACCGTCGATACAAAACATTTAGCAGCCCTGTATGAACAAGCCAAAATTCACGGTATAATACGTTTTGGAATACATGTTTGGAAAGCAAAAAAAACATTTAAATGGAGCATGAATAAAAGCTATTTGAGTACCAAAACTTATTGTTATCACTAAAATGTGTAATTTGAAATAGAAATAGTATGTGGAAATAATTGTAGGGAAAAGTTTCAGAGTAATGATGTTAGTGTCGATTATCTGATTCAAACGGAACAATGTCAAACAAAACCACTATGCACGAAATCAA
This sequence comes from Anopheles coluzzii, assembly GCF_943734685.1. Classification (NCBI taxonomy): domain Eukaryota; kingdom Metazoa; phylum Arthropoda; class Insecta; order Diptera; family Culicidae; genus Anopheles; species Anopheles coluzzii. The sequence continues at coordinate 50,581,576 of NC_064671.1, read as the reverse complement.
AACGAAACGAAACCGGTATTATGCAAGCTTGTTAGAGATTTATTTCATTGATTTGTGACATTGCTGCCAAATTGATCAGCCTTTTTTGTAAACAATAATAATAATAAAAATAAAAAAAATAAAAACTGTTACGTGAAACGCAGTATTTATCGTATAGTTTTATGATTACTCCTACGTATGGCGTTGTAATTTTTTAAATGTGTAATGTGTAATGTGTAATGTTTCTCTACTTTCTCTGCATTTTATTATTCACACACTTTTTAATTTTTTCGCACAATCATTACTTAAACTCTATTTATGAATGCAATAACATGCAATTCGTAAGGTTTAAAATTATTCAATTAATAGAAACATTGTAAATCAAAACGCTTTCCGTAGCTTTAGCCTGACGAAATGCTGTTGGACAAAAAACGGTTTCCCATTGAGTCAGATAATGCAAATTTCCTTCGTTCAGTTAGATATGTCAAACCAGAGAGAAATCTAGTTGTTTAACACGGATCATAGCAGAAAATCAGCATTTTTGACACTGTTTCACTGATACTCGAGTCACATAATTGGCTTTATTATGTTGTGCATAGAATTGCAACGCTAATAAACTATATGCTAGAATTTGCGTAAATTTTTCATGAACTTGGCATTTGCATAAGTAATGAACATTTGTATGTCATAAACAACCAAAGGTCAAAACGATTTGGCTATTTGTCAGACATCTAATGTGCGTTAATTCACAGTTGAATAGGTTTTTACTACTTAGCGTAACGTCATACGTGGACTTGGCGGCCTACACACAAGCTTTCGAGACTTTATTCAGTAGGGTAAGTGTACCAATAGTGGTGCAATTTGTAGTGGTACAGATGTGTTTTAATGAATTTAAAGTGTCAGGAAGGACAATTTCTGAATATTTTAACACATTGCAATTGGAATATGTTTTATCTTCGCAATCACAACCACTTTTACCACGAAACACATCAAATTTACGAAAAAATACATATTTTTGTGAATGATTCGTTGTACCTATAATGGTGGTATGGTTTCTATAGTCGTCGTATTGTGTTCCTATAGTGGTGGTAAACAAAGATACCTCCAAAAAATGTATAATAATAATGAAACTTTCGAAGTTGCTTTCGTATGGATATCAAGGATTACTGCTATAATATTCGTTTCTTGCGTAATTTGATTGTAAAAAAATATATAAATTAGATTGATGAAACTATTGACTAAAGTACTATATAACACCTGTCGTATAACCCACACCCGGAACAGAAAGCTTGTTTTGAGGTCGATTTTTCATTCAGCAAAATAAGCAAATTTTCGCCTTTTTTTGGTAAATTACCTACATAAAACTCATTTCTTTTGTTTCTTTTAGTGAAAACAGTACGACATGTCAAAAATATCCTCGAAAAATCTAAAACGACCTGTTTTTATTGATTTTATAACTATAACCACTAAAGGAACATGCCTGTTTTGTGTACCTATAATGGCACTATGGTAAAAAACACTTAAAAATGCATAAATATGGTCAAAAGGCAAATAATTTTAGTAAAACAATAACATTTCATAACAGTTATTTTGAAAAATTAGTAATTGCACAAGTAAGTGGTCATTTAGAACGTTAACAGAAATATGAGTTTCGTTATGAAATTCTAAGGAATTTGGAAAAATGTTGACACATTTCATATTCATATTCATATTCATATTCATATATATTTGTCTACCTTTTGGTTACACAAATGCTTAAATAATACTTATTACCTATGTTCCTAACCTAACAAAAATTAACACGAATTATCAAAATTTGAGAAAAATTTTTTTTTTTTAGAAAATTAGAGTCTAAAATTTAAAAATTAAAAATTAAAAATTAAGGCAGCACGGGATTATGGAGGGTTCTGATGCGGGATCGGAAAGAGGATAAGGGAAGGTTTAAATCAAACATAGAATATACACAGTTAAATCGACGAATTGCACGAAGAAGGGGGTCATTACGGCCCACTGCAGTTCGGCGGGAAGGGATCACTAGGGGAGGGCGGTTTCGAAGAACACGGTTAGGGGCGTAGAAAGGGATAGAAGAAAGAAGGGAAGGAGAATCAATATTACCAAGGAGTAATGCGGCAATAAAGGAGGATTGGGCATGGGAACGGCGGTTTTCCAATAGTTCCAGGCCAAGCTGCCGACACCTGTCCTCGTAAGGAGGTATGGGGGAGGACAATCCACCCAGGATTTTACATATAGCAAACCTGGTGAACGATCGCTGCACCCGCTCGATACGTTCCACGTGGGTTCGAGCTGTAGGGGACCAGACTACTGAGCAGTACTCCAAAATCGATCTGACCAGAGAGCAGAACAGAGTCTTCAGGCACATTGGGTCGGAGAAATCGCACGCAATTTTCTTTAGGAGACCCAATGTTTTCCGCGCCTGATTGACAACTGAGTCAATGTGGTGGCTGAAGGTCAAGCAAGACACCGAGGTCTTTTACGACACAAACACGATTGACTTGTACAGAATTTAGGACGTACGAGTAAGTGATTGGAGACTGCGAACGACTAAACGAAATGACGTTACACTTATCAGGACATAATGTGAGGGAATTACTAGAACACCAAGACGAAAAACGATCAAGAATATTTTGTAGGGAAATGCAATCTCTAGGAGACGAAACTGGGAGAAAGATTTTGAGGTCGTCTGCGTAGCAGAGGAAACACTCAGGAGGGAGGGTGGTACGGACATCATTAATAAAAATTATGAACAGCAAAGGACTTAGAACACTACCTTGCGGTACGCCTGCACTACATGAAAAGGGAGTCGAAAACATATCGTTAAATTTAACACTATAGGAACGATCACATAGAAAAGAACGTAACCAAGATACAAAAAGATTATTGACGTCAAGTTGTGAAATTTTATTTAGAAGTAAGGAATGAGGAATACGATCAAATGCAGATAACAAAATAATGGATTTTTCGGTCACAAAGTAATGGAATGGTCCCATTTATCTTTTAAACCCTTTGTAAAAGGCTAAAGAACATTTCACACTAACGTAAATAACTTAATTACTTTTAATTTGCCGTATGGACCGCATTTTAGTGCAATACCACCACTATTGGTACTATCACCACTATAGGTACATTTACCCTACAACGCAGCCGGATAGTCAGTCCTTGCTACTACGGTAAGACGGTTCAAATGAGGCTTGGACCATGGACTCAAAGCGCATAGGGAATAGGTTTATTAAAGTTATTATAACCGTGAGTTTAGATATACCGCCAAATAGTGCCAAAATGCAATGATATTCGATAAGAAACCCATGCAAAAATAATCTGTTTCGTGTCTTATATTTTCATACAATGTGTTAGACATTGTGAAAATTTTGACATTTAATCGAATGTCATTACACAGTTGAGGCTGACAATTCGACCAAAGTGAGTGTATTTATCAGGTGGGCTTACCATGTTCTTTCTCACTCATACATTGACACACGATTTGAAAATTCGTTCCCTAACAAAATTTAGTGTGCCTTGAAGATAAAACGGTGTCTCAAATGGCAAACATGGTAGCTAGCGTTACTCTGGAGTCAGGTTCTATTAAGGAGCACAGGCCGATGCAAAGCCCATTGCTAGGTTGCCATTTTCAGCTCGCTTTTGACAGTTTCATGGAAAAGGGTTTACAAACAAACAGCTAATAGTTATCGCGGAAAAGTGGACAAATTTACTATTAGGAAGATTATATTGGATAAATTTCTTGCGGCCAACCACTTCTGAAGAATAAAGGAGAAGTAATTGCAAACATTGAACAGTAATTGCAAACAGAAACATTGATAACCTTTTTCATTGTTTACCATTCCGCGACCACGAATTACTACCGTTTGCAACGGTCCTGCTGAAAGAACGAAAAGTTTAACAGGCATAAAACAGCACAGTACATTTTCCAACTGGGTAAAAGAAGTCTTATTAACCTTCGATTAAACACTGAGAGTAAAATGAAACATCCAATCGGCAGACACTGGTACAATATGCATACCGTCTTTTGCTGATAACCCGGCGACGAATGATAAATGAGATACTTGGATTGTATCAGCCATGATTGAATTCTAAATGTATAGGGTAAATGTACCTATAGTGGTGGTAGTACCAATAGTGGTGCTATTGCTCTAAAATGCGGTTCATAGGGCAAATTAAAAGTAATTACGTTATTTAAGTTAGTGTGAAATGTTCTTTAGCCTTTTACAAAGGGTTTAAAAGTTAAATGGGGCCATTCCGTTACTTAGTGACCGAAAAATCCATTATTTTGTGAAATGTGTCAACATTTTTCCAAAATCCTTAGGATTTCATAACGAAACTCATTTTTCTGTTAACGTTCTAAACGACCACATAACCACGCAATTACTAGTTTTTCAACATAACTGTTATGTAATGTTATTGTTTTACTAAAATTATTTGCCTTTTGACCATATTTATGCATTTTTAAGTGTTTTTTACCATAGTGCCATTATAGGTACACAAAACAGGCATGTTCCTATAGTGGTTATAGTTATAAAATCAATAAAAACAGGTCGTTTTAGATTTTTTCGAGGAAATTTTTGACATGTCGTACTTTTTTCACTAAAATAAGCAACAGAAATGAGTTTTATGTAGGTAATTTACCAAAAACAGGCCAAAATTCGCTTATCTCGCTGAATGAAAAATTGACTTCAAATCAAGCACACTCTTCCGGGTGTCGGTTGACGACAGGTGTGATGCGGTACTTTAGTCAATAGTTTCATGGATCAAATTTATACATTTTTTTACTATCAAATTACGCAAGAAACCTATATTATGACAGTAATCCTTGCTATTCATACGAAAACAGCTTCGAAACTAAGTTTCATTGATATTATACACCGTTTTTGATGCATCTTTGTTTACCACCACTACAGGAACACAATACGACGACTATAGGAACCATACCACCATTATAGGTGCAACGAAGCAGTCACAAAAATATGTATTTTTTCGTAAATTTGATGTATTTTAGGGTTAAAATGGGTGTGATTGCAAAGATAAAACATATTCCAAAACATATGTGTTAAAATATTCAGAAATTGTCCTTCCTGTCACTTTAAATCCATTAAAACACATCGGTACCACTACAAATTGCACCACTATTGGTACATTTACCCTATAGGTTTAACAGCAGGCAGAATTCCGCGGTCGCAAAATTCCGGTCCGTGTATTTTTGGCCTTATAATATTCTAAAAGGTAATGAGTGCAAAATGATGAACAAAACTCTCATTCACTCCATAGCAACGTCCATCGCTAAACATAAACAATCTTCACTTTAACTGTTAAAATTTTCCCATGGCTTTCTGTTAATTTACTTTAAACGCATCGACCTGTTCTCTTTCAAAGACCTTGCTCTGGAGTAGTTAAAAGAAAGCAGCCAAAAAGCCACGAGACGGTCAGTTTTTAGATTGACATCAAGATATGAAGCTCACCTGATCCTAACAAAACCGTTACTTCGCAATAAATTTTTAAACAAAAGAGGTGATTTTTGAATGTATATAACCAGGAAGCAAGGAATAGTGTACCAATCGAACAAAAAACCGCAGAACGCTTATGGTGAGTTTTAACCAATAACCGATCAGTGTTCCAGTTTACACACTATCAAGTTCCGTTCATTTTATCACGAATTATTCTCAAAACTATAGAAAATAGTGAAAAAATTGGACAATCTTAGGAGTGAGTACAGTGAACCCTCTCTTATTTGACACCTCTCCAATTTGAAAAACCTCTCTTATTTGAACATTTTGCACAGTCCCTTGATTTCCAGTACATTTTTGTTCCTCCAATTTGGAAAACCTCTGAAATCTGTGTCCCTCTTATTTGTGTATGGTGTTGCCATGGTTATTGAAAGATGTATGCTCGAATTGGCAATCCTGTTCGCAGTTTCCTATAGAAACAGTTAAGGCTGCATACTAAATGTTCTGTCTCTTTCTTGTTTGGATGGACCTTTCATTAACTTTCCACCTCTGTAATTTCCACCTCTGAAAACCCCTCTTATTCGACAGTCCCATCGCCTCTCAAATAAGAGAGGGTTCACTGTATTCGGAAAAATCAAACTGTCAAACCGGGTTTTTTTCCTCTTTTCGTTTTTAAACGTCAAATTGCACTGGATAAGCCTATCTGATATATCAGCTCACTTTGAATTCGACACAAACGTGCAAATAATTGTCAGCGTGATAAGATTGAACCATGCTGATTCTAGCTTCACGCTTCACCGCTTGAAATTGTTACGGTATGTTTAAACTCATGGTTCATTATCATTATCAATCATTATTTTCTTTGTAATAGTGAAATAAATGTACCGTGCCTAGGATGCACTATATATTTATAGAAACCTAACCATTCTTGACGATACTGGTTGAAGCTTCTCTAAAACTAGGTTTATAAAAAACACTATATTATAATTTTTTCTAATCTGGTTAACCATGTTATGTTACCATATTTACGTATAGGTGCAATTTACTGTATTAAAAAATACACCCGTTGCACACATACTTACAGCATACCTTATTTTGAAGACAGTGAGAATAACAAACAGCGTTGCTGCAACGTTTCTCATTTTATCCCGTTGTTTGCAAAAACATTGTATGGCCTTCCTGAAAGATTGGTAAACTTATTATTACTTTTGTTTGTGCAGAAACTAATTCGATCCCTCATTAACAAAAAAAAAAACAAAACAAATTAATTCGATGGTGCTAGCTACAGTCTTGAAAGCCTGTATAGGCCGGCATGTCCGCATAGGACGTTACGCCAAATATAAAAAGAAGAAGAACTGAAGTCGGAATACAATGATTGAACACTTTTTACTTGGCACGCCCTTTAATTGAACGCACTATATTTGGTTGAAAGTTCAATTGAAAAGCATGCATCTTCTTCTACTTTTATTAGGCGTAAATGTCCTACGCGAACATCCCGGTCTATACAGACTTTCGAAGCTTTATTCAGTACCACGCAGCCAAATAGTCAGTCCTGCTAGCTTCAGGGGAGACGGTCCATCCTGGGTTTTAATCCACGACGGGCATGTTGTTAAATCGTACGAGTTGACGACTGTACTACGGGACCGCTAATAAAAACATGTAGAAAACCGGTTTTTGATCATTTCACAAAAATGTCAAGGCCTATTAAGACTGTTTTTATAGAAAAACGTGCCAAATGAAATAATTCACACAAACTCAAATTCAACAGTTGGCATGTAATCGAAGTTTAGCTAGTGAGTTCTAGCTGCAATAAACTATAATAAATATAAACAACTTGTAGTAGTCTTATATGATTTTGTACTTATTTTACATAGATGTTTTTTTTATAAAATTCAATACACAACATAGATATTAATATTCTGCTTAAGAAACTAATGGACGGTAATGATTGTGTATTCATAGCACATATTTATAACAAACAGATAGCGCGTGTTAGAGCAACTGTTTTACCAAACACTTTGTTGATAATTGTCAAATAGCGAACGCAGAAAATAACTTGATTTAATCACACACACAATGAAAGACTGCATCATCAGTAGCAGTGACAGCCGTCAAAGCGACGAACCCTTTTTCGGGATCAGGAAGCAAGCTATTACGAAGAAGACGATTCATTTGCAACACTCGATGGCCTCCACATGACATTGAAAGTGTTTGATATTCTATCTCCGTAAGCCGAGCACATCTATTTAGCATTATCAAATGATCACACCCCTTTAAAATTGTTGATTTTACAACGCATTCGCTAATTTACAACGCATTTAAATTTCCTTTACCTTAAACATAGAATAACGATACTTTTTTCATATTCACTGAATTAATCTGTTCAACATAATACGAAACGCCGCTAAGATTTGATCGAAGCAAAGAACGAACTAGATCACGGAATCGTAGCACGTCTGAGAAGCTAATATAAAGGGCAGCATACACGATTGGCCAACTACGCTGCACTAACACATGGTTCATCACTACTGAACAACACTATTGTAAAGCAGGCTGGAACAGATTTTTATACAACACACTGCGTCCCTTGCAGCATCTAACAACCCCTCCGAAGCAAATGTAGCGACACACATGTATACCGAAAACCATTGATTAACTGTTAGCTTGATACAATTGTAAAGAAATGTTAAAAGGAAAGATTTATTCTTTACTCATTTCTTTACATTTTCTGCGTTGGTTACCTTTCCAATCCCTTGCTGTAGTACGAGTTATTATGTTTTCTTTTCTTTTACTCCCGTGTTCGTCACTCGTTGGTTATCTTACACTACACCTTTCGAACAAGTTGCTCTGAACAGCTTCGCGGACGACGAACGACTGAAAGCGTCGAAGACTTCGTTGATGATCACTGCAATAACGATAGCGACGAAAGTCAACCATCGCGTGCCTGCTTAAACTTGAAGCTGAATGTTGCTCACTGGTAGGATGGCGGAGAAGGTGGAGAAAAAACTCGTTTTGCGTCTGCTTCAAACCGCTACACATATTCAACATTAGCAAGGAAGGCTTCGAATCGGACATAGCAAACCATTGAGAAAACGTAGAATAGGATCTCATGATGCCGTCATTGCGCTACATCGTGTGATGTTAGCCTGATATGTGGTAAGATATTCAAATCCACCTAACAGCCATTATAAATTACTGCTTGATGCATTTTCATGCATTTATGTTTTGTTTTTGTTTTTTTTTTTCATTTATAATACCCACAAATACCTTAAGTATTAGATCGTATTAATCTATGAAAACTTGTTTTTATTTCTGAATAATGAACTAAATTGTATCCTTGGAACTGATAATCAAAAACTTCGTTCATGAAATTCGCAGTTTGTATCTTTATTCTTGTTTTAACAATATCGATTTAAATATTATGCTGAAAACATCTTACATTCTGAAATAACTGATTCCTTTCTTCTCTTCTTCTTCTTTGGCACAACAACCGCTGTCGGTCAAGGCCTGTCTGTGCCTGTAGTGAAGTGAGTTTGGCTTTCAGTGACTTATTGTTACCATAGCAGGATAGTCAGGCCTACGTATGGGGGCACAGTCTATTCGAGACTTGAACCCATGACGGGCATGTTGTTACATCGCACGAGTTGACGACTGTACCACCAGACCAGCCCACTGATTCCTTTACAATTACTTTTTATTCACGAGGGACGTACTGTAATTTACGCTTACAGGATTTCGAATCATAATAATGGACTACTTAATCCACGCGGTAGAATGTTGTAAATGGTTAGGGGATGTTGGCAACGTTGCTATGGAGGTTTTTAAGCTTATAGGGCAGCGATGCCAAACTCATTTGACCCCGCGGACCAAAATTATACTGAAATTAATAGCACGAGCCGCAGCCTAGTTTTTTATGACATTATAGTATACAAAAATCAGATCTTTTGCAGTTCTTTTTATTTCATTTTGGGATAACAATTACATTGCATTTGTTAAAACTTTGATATAAAATAAAGTAAAAAATAAATTATCAGATTACTTTCAATTAGCCATGCAACCGTATCGGGGAACTCGTTCGTTCCCGGGAACGTTCGCCGCGACGTTCAATTTCACTCATTTCATTCTCATTTCTCATCACCCTCTAGATAAAAAATCAGAAAACCGTCTCAGATATATCAGATATGTTTGTACTGCTCAACCTAGTGGTACAACCATGTCCACTCATGAGCGACGAAAACAATATGCCACAAAATTCAGGGTTTTATACATGTGTATGAGATTGAAGCTAAAATGCGAGTTGTATCTTTAACACATTTATTCATCCGAAAGGTTATAACAGAATTTGCTTTATATTTTTCATCCATTACTATAAAATTGTCTGGAATTGAGGGGTTATTTTTGTCAAAATAAATAGATTTTTGAATTTATTATTTTTTTGTGCATACATGCTTAGAAGGTACAATAAAACATCGACAAGGTAAGTATACGATTCTATCTTCACGATTAACATGAGAGGGACAGGGCTTATACCCTGAACGTACCCGAAAGGTATGCATGCTTTACTCATCAGGATCTAAAGGCAAGGACAAGGCAAAAGAGACACAGAAAAGTTTCCTCACGGCTACACATGTCCTTTTGATGCGCACACATGTTTAACGAACACAACTATTCGGGATGGCTCGGTAAAGGTCGGGTGGGCGCCAGAACGCAAAGCCACAGACTTTTCCATGATTTTGTATGATTTTGGCTGTTTTGGACCATACATGTAGGCGCTCGCAAGCGGTCGCGAGCGAAAGACCGAAAGATCTCGTGGGCTACATTTGGCCCCCGGACCACTACTTTGACATCTCTGATATAGGGGAATAGTTTTAACGCTCAGAACATATTTTCAAAACAGCTATAAAGTTTTGCATCCAGGTATGGAGAGCTCGGTTGTAATGCTGTAGAAATAAAACTTAGATTTTTTTTAAAGAACCACGTGATGATTAATCAGTTTGAGGGAATTAAATACAGGTGTCCCCCGAGTTACGACCCCCTCGATTTACGACGATTTGCAGATACGACGATTTAGATTTTGGCAGTTTAAAGATGTCATTGAAAAGAACATGATGTTCTTTTTTTAAATTTGCTGATAACCGTTACACACACATTTTCAAAGATTCCCCAACTACCCGATCTTGAGTATCTATATCGTGTAAACGGGTTTTGGAGTTAAATTTATACATTATCCAACATTTTATTAATTAAAATTCTCGATATCAGAGATATCGGATCTTCAACGTAGGTTATAAACTTTATATTCAAAGATATTCGACATATGACTATATCTATTTACGCCTTGCTTTGGGACATTTTTTCAGTCCCAAATTCAGTCGTATCTCGCGGGTCACCTGTACATGTTTTTGTATCATCGTGAAAAATAATAATTAATTCATAATTTCTATTTGATGTATCAACATTCTCGTTTGTTACATTATCTTATCGACTGGTCCTTATCTGCAGCTACATTTCTCCTCATATTAAAATAGTGCCCTCGTTACATCTGATTCTAAGAACCAGCCTGGAACCACTGAAGGCAGTCCTTTGTCAAACGATTTCTTCCAAAACTATAATATCACCCTTAAGAATCTTTATGTTTTCAGTTAATTAGTGAATAGCTTGTCCGACTCAATGTTATTATAGATTAAGTACTATCTCCTTATCTCCTTATCTCCTAGTACAGTAGTACAGTCTTCAACTCGTACCACTTAACAACATGCCCGTCATGGGTTCAAATCCCAAATGGACCGTGCCGCCATACGTAGGACTGACTATCCTGCTATGGGGTGATCAATAAGTCACTGAAAGCCAAGCCCACAAGTAGTGGTACAGGCGCAGGCCTTGATTGAGCCAAAAGAAGATGAAGAAGACTATCTCCTTATAATGATCCTAAAACGTCCCAAGTGCCACACCTCCAATAAACGGGTATGCGAAACTATACAACAGGAGAAAGCTCAGAAAGAAAAATGAGAAAGCTCTCCAAGCGAGGAAGCTCCACTGGTTAGGTATCATACCAACAGATGGTACCACCAGCTTTTTGCTATTTTTAGAATGCATGAGTCATTTGCCATCTGCTAAACGAAGTATTTCTACATTCCGTTTAGGTAAGGAGCTTGAGTCGTTTAGAACCCGTTTAGTGATCGTTTAGTGGTTTGTGGCAGTTGGGACCCATATATCTGACCACACGACCATTCATATTGATTTTTGCTAGGAAAGTTAGAAGGCTATATAGGTCACGATTAGATGAAGCTTGTCGAAACACATTGCAAGTGCAAAAAAGGACAGCTATATAATGATGAGTTAATTATAATAACTCATCATTATATTGGTCTTATACGCCGTCTATTAAGCAAACAGGTGAAGCTATGGAGCTTTCTTTTTTGTCATTTATGCTTAATCTGTGGCGCTTGGGTTGTTAGTTGGCACAAAATTATGCAATTTTTTTTGCTACGTGCCGAACCCAACTGATTATAAATTGATTCAGTACTTTTCTTTATTTTGCAACAAAATTTTAACTATTACAACATAACTGTTATCCCAAAATGACATGAAAAGAAGTGATCAAGATCTGATTTTTGTATCACATTCTTCTTTCTTCTTTGGCTCAACAACCGATGTCGGTCAAGGCCTGTCTGTACCCACTTGTGGGCTTTGGCTTTCAGTGACTAAAGTCAAAGTAACGTAACATTTTCTTTAACTCTGGCAAAGTCATCGTGGGCCGTATTACAAGCTCTTGAGGGCCGCATGCGGCCCGCGGGCCTTAGTTTGGAGATCCCTGGTATAAAAAATAGCGGCCCGTGCATGAGTTTGACACTACTAATTTAAAGGCTTTCATACGTAAACACTTATCAAAATCATTTCTATTTGGGAGAGGCATCGCAATCGCAATAAGAAACAAACATCATTCATTTCAAATATCCAACAAATTCAATTCAAATTTATTACATCACAAACAACTATTGTCTTGTTGGAGAATACGATGGAATGATACATACGGAAACCCTTTCTTAATTAACCAAAAATAACAATCTTTCCAATGCATCAGGAGTCAAAGCAAAATTATCACTGTCACAATCAAAATTATCGATCTCAGAGAAACACTTTTGCAGCACCGCCAAACAATCAGTATCATGCTTTTCTTTAATGACTCCTCGATGATCTTCACATTCATTGTAGAACTTTTGAGCTAGCTGAAAGTAAACAAATGGAGTAATTGCAGATTTTGTTTCGATTTACATCATTCTTACACGTTCTTACCTTTATGACACCTGGCGGAAAATTAGCCAGCTTAGCGACTTGTATGCCAAAACTTTTCTCCATTACTCCCGGTTTTACCTGATACAATAAAGTCAAACATTCGCCATCAACTATGGCTTGCATGTGACAGTTTTTCACGTTTTCTACGTAGCTGGCAAGGTCGGTTATTTCCTGAAAATGGGTGGCAAATAAGGTAAAACATTTGCTCTCTTTTGCTAGCCATTCAGCGATGGACCACGCAATGCCGCATCCCTCATATGTTGATGTGCCGCGCCCAAGCTCGTCGATTATTACAAGCGATCTATCTGTTGCTCTGCGAATTATTCCTGCAGTTTCGATCATCTCCACCATGAATGTACTGAGTCCTTTGGTAAAATTATCATCGGCGCCAACTCGCCCCAAGATGCAATCGAAAATTGACATTTCTGCACTCTCGCATGGTACGAATGAGCCGATATGAGCCATTAAGACAGTGACTCCCACAGATCTTATATAGGTACTTTTGCCACCCATATTTGGGCCGGTGATAATGTAAGTGGAAGTTTCCTTGGCGTCAAACATTGCATCGTTGGCGATATAGTTGACATCTTCTTGCAACTCCAAACAGGGATGACGCACTTGAATCAGTTTTAACACACTTGGACCTTCGCGATACATTTTGGGCCGTACGTATGGGATCGGTGCAGTTGAAGCACTCACTGCAAAGCTTACCAGACAGTCTAAGTACGCTATCTGACTATTGAGCATTGTCCATGGTTCTACATATCCTACAGCTACACGTATCACTTCTGCGACAATAGTTTGCTGTTGTTCCTCATACGCAATTTTTAACGTAGCAAAAGACTCGCTGTAATCTTGTAGTTTAGTTGTGATAAACCGAACGCCACCCTTTACGGCATCTAAGATGCGATAGGAATTGTTCTTCCGTATTAAAGTTTCATCTTTAAGCGTGATTCTAAAATGGTAACCATGTTGGCTAACAAATTCAAGCTTAATAGACGATCCCGCATCCAATCCGATGTCTTTGGCTACTGTGGATAGATGATGCTTCATTTTAGAATAAACTTCGTCCATTTCTTCTTTTCGCTTCTTTAGCTGGCTGTCGAAATCAGCTTTTACAAGATATTCGCCATGTTCGACCGCTTGCAAGTCAATGATTTGTTCAACCATGGATTTAAATAGCTTCAAATCATTCAAGCTATCCTTGATAGGATTGTATATATTGTTCAGCACAGCAATACTTTCTAGATCGTTCGTTTCCAGAAGAGTTAACATTCTTGGCACACGTAAAATAACTTGGTACAAACGAAAAATGTCCTGCAGCGAAGCTTTTCTGCGTAAAAGACGCTTGAGCACGAACATTATATCTGGAAGCTTTTTAAGATGATTATCATAAAGCTCAGAGCGTACTATGGTATTGTTGACAAAATACTCCACAATATCGTGCCGATCTTTGATAATCTCATAATCTTGTAGCGGCTGTTTCATCCATTGTGCCATCAATCGGTGGCCTTGTGGTGTGCGACACCTATCAAGTACGCCCAGAACACTTTGCCATCGATAGGCGTTCGATTTAACTGACGTGCCTGGGTTTGGAAAAAGATTCAAAGCCGATACTGCAGCTGCATCAAGATGAACAAAGCTTGAATAGAAAAATAAATAAATAAACACATTAAAATTAACAGGAAAACAATACATCATTACACGTTTGATATTTTACCGGTTTGCATCGAGCGATTCCAGACGAAACTGACCATGGTTGCCTGGTTCTTGAGTAAGCTCGAGATAGTTTAAGATTACACCCAGTGCACTTAGAGCCAGCGATTTAGATACTTCTGGAATGGTGTTTGCGTTTGGATGCTGTCCCTCGCGGAACCGCAGCAGTTTGTTCAAACTGTCGATGACATCGACTTTATCCTTCATAAATTCTTTCACCTTGCGTGTTGTAACGATCACATTATTACGCTTCATAATTTGCTCGACACGTTCGTACTAAAGAATTAACGAGAATGTTGAAAACAAAATAGACGTATGAGCGATACACATCAAACATGTTGGGATATGCAAAGAGTACAAAAGAGGCAAACTTTAAGCGTAACACTTTCAATAGTAATAAAGTTATGGCACCTGTCTGAAATTGTATAGCGGATATTGCGGATTACTGAAGATAATATTTTTATTTGTGGCCTTTCTCATGTGAGTCGATTCTATTGAAAAACCAGGAATAATTATAGTCACGGAGCTCGAAATCTCTTATCTCTTTAAGCTATACCTACTACTACTACTTTATATTTAAAAAAAGCTAAAAAAAACTACATGAACAAAGAACGAAGTAACATATTAATCTGTTTTATGGACAAGGAAACTTAACGTTTCATGGCGTATTGATAATAGAAATCTCAAGGGAAGCTTACGTGCAGGCCAAAAAGACAGAAAAAGATGAAAATGGCACACATTACGGAAAATCAAAACAATACGGCGTTCTTAGTAGTGATGCGCTGTATGGAGCACACCCACGACTCCGATACGATTCCGATCCGACTCCGACTATTGTTAGTCCGATTCCGACTCCGGCAATATGGAACCACTAGATCTACCCGGAGCCGGAGTCGTTCGGAGTCGTCCAGAGTCGTCCAGAGTGGTCTGGAGTCGCCGGAGTCGTTCGCAGTCGGAGATTCTGAACGACTCCGAATGATTCCGGGCGACTCCAGACGACTCCGGCTCCGGACGACTCCGGACGATTCCGAACGACTCCGAATGATTCCGGATGACTCCAACACCGGGCATCTCCGGGCTACTCCGGGCCATTTCGCACGATTCCCAACGACTCCGGATATTGCAGCACGGACCTACCTTCCGGAGTTGATTCCGAACTTATCGGAGTCGAATCTGAGTCAACTTCGGATTTTTGCCAACTTTACCCACGACTAGTTCTTAGTTGGTGATGTGAATTGAACCAAATGTTGCCTATATAAACATGTTCTGATGCTCAAAGATCCTAGCATATGTTACTTAAGACTAAGCGTGACAAATGAATGACCGAAATGTGACTATGTTATAATGAATGAATGTAAATGAATTCGCTTCAAGTGGGCCACTTGCGGTCCGTTGAATTTTAATTAATAAATAACAAATAACAAATAAATATGGTAAACAACAAAAAGTATCTGAAGTCAAGGCTAGAAAGCTTACTGACAAGTGATGTGATTAACCATATGAAGAAAATTGCGAAGTTGTATTGGAAATTCAAAACCAGCAGTTGCCATGAACGATATGTTGTATATACCAACACTTATTGCGAATTTATGCTAC
Organism: Anopheles coluzzii; assembly: GCF_943734685.1. Classification (NCBI taxonomy): domain Eukaryota; kingdom Metazoa; phylum Arthropoda; class Insecta; order Diptera; family Culicidae; genus Anopheles; species Anopheles coluzzii. The sequence continues at coordinate 50,565,515 of NC_064671.1, read as the reverse complement.
GTGAAGGGAATTGAACGACAAATTGAAGGGAAGTTACATTCAGCAAAAACACAAATATATTATATTCGAAAAGATCGATTATACGAAATAGATGTCCTAGCACCAAATATCGAATTTGTTATTATTGCTGATACTGATATATGGCATTGTTGGTACAGTGCCAAATAATAAAACCGATTTAAGTATTCTTTTAATATACACAATATGTGCAACTTACCTCTGCTGCGACACTGGGAAGTAGACACTCTTTAGGTCCCGTAACTACAATTAAAGCCTCCAGCTCAGTGTAGAAATCATCGTCGACAAATTCAATCACGGCCATACGTCTCTCATTTACTTCGATAAATCCTAAACCAATCATTCGTTGCTTGGATTCATGACGAATGTGCAGAGCAATCAGAGCCGAACCGATAACCATTTCGTTATTGTTGTTAAACAAAACATCTTCGAAGTGTGCCAAATTCCCTGGTGATCCTTTATACTGGATCGACCAATCATTCTCATGTTTCCTTTTCGATTCCTTCGAATACACTTCTATTCGATAGTTACGCACGAGCAGTAGGTCTCGAATAAGTCCCTCGAAATTGTTTTTACTCAAGGAAACATACGGCAACTGCTGATTATCTACTTCCATAATTTTGATCGCGTTCGAAGACTTAAAAAGTGTTTTGGCAACAAATGCGGCATCAACGCCATGGCAGCTGTAATAATCCGTTCGATCGAAAATTCGCACAGTAGTAGCCGGTTTCTATAGATGATAGACACAAGGAAGTTAAAATAAAAAAAGCTAACTTTTGAACTGCTTTTCATACCTCGCCTAATGACTTATAAAACTCGATGAATGTTCGCTGCTGTGCTTTGTCTGCAACGAATAAAATACGAATAAACTGTGGAAGTACAAACACATGGGTTTTTATTAATTTACGTACCTAGATTTAGACAATGTAGTGGTTTCAAGGTCGACATTTCGAAATGCTGTTCGATACAAACAGAACGGCTGTATTGAAGATATAATTCACAACAAATCCGGCGCAGAGCGTATTCAGAAAGACAAACATATGGAATACGCGCGAAATTTGTTTCATTCGATTTTATATGACAGCCAATAATGGGAACGCGAATAACAAGGTGCTTAAAAAGCCAAGGACTGTGTAGGAACGAGGTCAAATGACCGTTCAAATAGACATAGAGCGAAAACACCTCGCGCAACAAAATGTAGCTCAAAAAAAGACCCAGTCAACCTACATGTTAGTTGAAAAACATACAAATTAAGTTAAGATGAGTTAAATTTTATTTTAAGGAGTTTTGAATCAGTCTGGGTCGTAACAAAATGGATAATTCGTTTGTTTCCGATGAAGCAGAAATGTCGCGCGAGATCAGTAGCTCTGTAGGCAATTTTGAGCTACTTTTTGTCGCACGCGCAACGTTGTCGCTATTTCGCCTCCGAGATACGACAGTACAGTCTGTTCCCGAGTTACGCGGTTTCTTCGTTCCCGACAGAATCTATGAAACCGTGTATTTTTTTCATAATAATGTAATAATGTGGATTCTGTGGAAATGTGTTTGTAACGATGATCAGCACAGAAATTCAAAAAAATACATCAATCTCGTCTCAATGACCACTTTTGATTGTCGATATCATAATCTGCAAATCGTCGTAGCTCGAGGGGGTCTTAATTCGGGGAACGCCTGTCCCAAGCTCCCGACCACGCTGGATTTCGCTGGTCTTTTCGGGGATAATTCGTTAACGAATTTTCCCCGAAAAGACCAGCGAAATACAGATCATTTTCGGGGATAGTGAACACACGTGAAGGATGAACCCATGCAAAAAAGAGCTAAAAATAGAAATGAACATTCGGATTCATTCCCTTCCCTCATCGCTAATTCTACACCACATCGCTAATTCTACTTCGAATCACTTTGCCAGTTGCGCCACAATATCATTATTCATGATCGTGCTATTTGCTTGTTTTGTTGTATGAAGGGGTACTGATACTAAATGAATTAAAAGAAATAATTAAAACAATAAAAACAATAGATTGACTATTAAACACGCATTTCTAACAATGAGTAAAGGAGTCTGAAGTTACTGGAGCTGCATATTTTAAAAAGAAATCAAAACTTTAAATCATCGATGAAAATAATAAAAATGGAATTGAACTCATGTCGTCCATGGTGCAAACATTACACCATTACCATTTGACCACTACTAGTTCATGAACATGAATCGTCATCTATCAGTTTTAAGCCCTTCAAATATAGCACAATGAACAAAGAGATGTGTAAAAGTTCATCGATGCGTGTGAGAGAGTAGAGCTGATGAATAGAAAGAGATGGCATGAGTTTATGTTCATTATCCCCGAAAAATTTCGCTTGGGGTATGTCTATTTCAACGGTAACAGTTCAAAAAGATATAGAGCGCCAACGTCGCGCACGATAAAAAAGTAGCTCAAAATTTCACTCCGTGTAGATCAAAGTAGCTTATTTGGTCCAATCAACCTAAGACATTATAAAAATTAAAAATATAAAAAAAAAATAAATTAAAATGTGTTCAAATTTATTTATTTCAGTTTTTAATATGTCTGCCTCATAAACAAACTGGATAATTCGATTGTTTCAGATGAAGCAGAAATGTCGTGCGAGACGAGTAGCAATGTTTGCAAAATTGAGCTACTTTTTGTCACGAGAGACGTCGTCACGCGGGACGTTTTCGCTCTACAGTCTATTCCCAGGTTACGCGGTTCTCGACTTACCGTAGCAATAGACGATGCGCAATCTCAGATTGCGCATATATTTATCTGTCAAACGGGTCGGTTTGATATATTTATCTGTCAAAAAAAATTATATATCTCGGACATATAATCTTGAAAATTTATGCGCAATCTTGGCGCAATCTGAAATTGTATGGAAATGACGTTTATAGCTAAGGGTTGGCTACGCGAAATGACTTATGTTTTGATAAAACGAATATATGCGCAATCTGAGACTGCGCATCGTGTATTAATACGGTTACGCTGATTTGGAGATACGCGGTTTTCTAATTTTGACAGATCAAACATCAAATCAGTACAATTTGCTTCAAGAATTGTCCAACGCATTATAAGCACCGACAAACCGACGTGACACTGGCGTTACAAAAGTGTCCCACATGAAAGTACAGTCATTATCCGATATACGCTATCGTACGGGACTGAGCGCAACAGCGTATCTCGAGTTTTCGCGTATAGCGGATTCCTATGGAAAAATAGTTTACACTACCGGTTCGAGGGTTGAAATATATCGCCATAGAGTTTTGCATTAAAGTTTTTTGTCATAAAACAAGCATCTTTTGCACAAATTTAATGCAAAATGCATTAAGAACAGTAAGGAAATTCTAAAAGAACATAAAATATTTCAAAGAATCAAAATATTTGCAAAAAACACATGGAGCTGTCAAATTTAGAGAAATCGCGTACTGCGGATTCGCGTATATCGAGTATCGCGTACTGCGGATAATTGCTGTACTGTCATTTACCAGTGAGGCGCAAGGTGTATGGATATTAGGAGGTGAAGTGCTTCAGAGCAAATTGACATTTCACGACTTGACATAACAATACTGGGGGCTCCGGTATTAAAATCAGGGAGGGTTGGAGGGGGGTATAGAAAATTGTATGCGATTTGACATAACAATACTCAATGATGGCGCCCGGAAAACGCGCTAACAATTCACCTCCTTAATAAAGACACCTTGGTGAGGCGATCACTTCTGTCAAAGTAAGCTCTGTTCACTGCTGCTTCGATGTAAACAACTTTTCTAAATACAGTAGAACGTCGATTATCCGGGGACGGATTAACCGGCGGGCGGCTTAACCGTGCGCATAAATCTGACAGCTGTTCATACGTACGGCGAAAGTTTGCAGCGATAATCAATTGGGAAACCAGTTTCTTGTGCAGCTCTGTAGTGTCTAAGGGTATTTTCGAAATTCATTTTTGCTCATGAACAGTTGTTAAACCTACAGTTATTGATTAAAATAATATTCTACTAACGATTAATCGATTGATTCTAGGTGAATTAATAATAAAACTAGTGAATTTCATATGTTTTATATGCGTTTGACATTTCTTGGACCATTATCCGTGCAAATCGATTAACCGGCAACCGTCCGGTCCCGAGCTGCCCGGATAATCGACGCTCTACTGTACAAATTGCGAAGGAACTTTGAGGCACGATTTTGTGAGAATTATTGGACAAAGGACACACAGGAAAATCATTTTAAAAGTTTTCAAATCAATGCAAAAGATGTGAGAAGTACATAACACAATACACATTGGAATTTGCGAAGAAAAACAAAAAGGGGATTTAGCAGATTATTCTCTGTGTCAGTGTAGTAAGCGAATCATTATAGAGATGGCGCTAGTGTTTAACGTATTTTCATTTGAAATAAGGAGACAACTTTTGCAGCTCATTTTGTTCGAAGTGTCACGTCGGTTTGTCGGTGTTATAAGTTGCATTTTTACCAATGAATTTAAATACTTTAAAAGTCAAAAATATCAAAATGTTCGGCAAGAATCATATCAAATAAATGACAAAGTGTACAAAAGTACTAAATTGAACCAAAAATGCCGAACAATAAATTGTATTTTGGCCGAAAACCGCCAAATTCGACTTACGCTGATATTCGAGTTACGCGGATTCCTTGGGAACGCGCCAACCGCGTAACACGGGTACAGACTGTATATCAATTTGAACGGTAAAAGCGAAAGGCCACGGGAGTGACAAAATGCTGACAAATTTTTCAAAATGTGAGCTTTTGTCACTTTTTTGAGCTTTTGTCAAAATTTTGTGACCTGGAGCAGCCAGGAAAAAAAGTTGACAAAAGTTGACAAAATTTGACATTCGTGGAAAAGCGTAAACAAACAGCTATTTGGCGCAGTTGTGACCCATTGTTATGATAATAATGCTAAAATGCATGATTCTAATTGATTTATGTACCTATTAAGTACTTCTTAAACAAAATATCGATGATATTCAGATGTTGGAGCTTTTTATCGCTCTTGTGTATGTTTTTGGTGCGGCCACGAGAAAAGCTCTTTTTTGCAGTTGACTAGCAATTTTGACAAAGTTGAAAATTTTTTCAATATTTTTTCAGCTCCGTGGCCACGCGCTATAATATGCAAAGTACAGGCGGTCTCCGAGAAACACGGTTAATGGGGACCGAAAACGGGCTCCAAATGCCGTATATCCCGAAATTCCACGTATGTCAAATCTCGTAATTTCCAGCCAAAATATCACTAATATTCGTAAAATTTTGCAAATAGGGGGTGGTTTTAGCTACTTTATTAATTATTTGATATGATACTGATACTCTTTTAATGAGTGAGAAGTGGTTGGCTACCAGGTTATTTGCTAACACTGTGCTAGCACTTCCGTACTGTGCTAGCACTTCCGCACTGTGCTAGCACAATGCGCACTTCAAGCACTGTGCTGAGCTGTGCGCACATCATAGTGTGCTGCGCACACAGTGCGCACAGTAGCACTTTACCTAATACTAAGGGCGGTGGCAACGCTCATCGGATGCAAGGTGTTATAAATGACAAGGTGAAGTTGTTCAGAGCAAAATGACATTTCTCGACTTGACATTTCTCTTCCAGGGGCTCCGGTATAAAAATCGGGGAGGGCTGGTGCGGGGTAATGAAATTTGTATGCAGAGAGTGACAGATGTCCCCCACAATGTCGCCCAGCAAAAGCGATAAAAATCAACCTTCTAAATACATTATCCTTGATCGGATGCGATTTTATCGGACGAGATTTATATGGGATTTGACAGATAACGTCGGACTTGCGATTTCGTCGCGCGAAAAAGCCTTGTCACCGCCCTAACAGCAACGTATAGTGGTGTCACTGCAGTAGCAGGTAAGAATTCCTCTGTCTCTTTCCCTTACCATTCAAATAGACATAGAGCGACAACGTCAACGAAAAATAGCTCAAAATTTCACTCTGTGTAGATCAAAGTAGCTCATTTGATCAGTCATCCAACTTGTTTAACCGTCCCAAGTGCCACAAATCCACTAAACGACCACTAAACGGCTTCTAAATGACTCAAGCACTCTACCTAAACGGAATATAGAAAGACTTCGTTTAGCAGACGGCAAACGACTCATGCATTCTAAAAATAGCAAAAAAGCTGGTGGCGCTATTTGTTGGTGGGATACCCCAACCAGTTGAGAGCTTCATCGTTTGGAGGAGAGCTTTCTCATTTCCTCTGTACTGTTGTATGGTTTCGCATTGAAGTTATGCATCGCTAGAACTAGAACGGCGATACGATTGTTTAAATACTAAACTCCAACGAAAACCACCAGCACTGAAGCAAGTGAGATTTGAGTAATAGTCGTTGGTGTTGATACCCACTTATCTGACCACACGACCATTCATATAGATTTTTGCTCGAAAAGTTAGAAGGCTATATAGGTCATGATATGATTAAACTTGTCGAAACACATTGCAAGTAAAAGATAGCAATATAATAATCAGTTTTAATACGCCATCTATTGATCAAACCAATGAAGCTGTGGAGCTTTCATTTTGTTTTCTATGGATATTCAATTTTTCCGTCGTTTAAGCTTAATCTGTGGCGCTTGGGGTATCAAAAAACGATGAGCAATCTCAGATCCCAAGTGCCACAAATCCACTAAACGACCACTAAACGGCTTCTAAACGACTCAAGCACTCTACCTAAACGGAATATAGAAAGACTTCGTTTAGCAGACGGCAAACGACTCATGCATTCTAAAAATAGCAAAAAAGCTGGTGGCGCTATTTGTTGGTGGGATACCCCAACCAGTTGAGAGCTTCATCGTTTGGAGGAGAGCTTTCTCATTTCCTCTGTACTGTTGTATGGTTTCGCATTGAAGTTATGCATCGCTAGAACTAGAACGGCGATACGATTGTTTAAATACTAAACTCCAACGAAAACCACCAGCACTGAAGCAAGTGAGATTTGAGTAATAGTCGTTGGTGTTGATACCCACTTATCTGACCACACGACCATTCATATAGATTTTTGCTCGAAAAGTTAGAAGGCTATATAGGTCATGATATGATTAAACTTGTCGAAACACATTGCAAGAAAAGGATAGCAATATAATGATGAGTTGTAATACGCTATCTATTGATCAAACCAATGAAGCTGTGGAGCTTTAATTTTTTGTCTATGGATATTCAATTTTCCAGTCGTTTAAGCTTAATCTGTGGCGCTTGGGAACAAATCATCCAATAATGATGTAACGAATGAAATCCAATACCAATGACAAAGAAGATCAAAATTCAAAACTTTACCATCCTTGAATCTTAGATTCAATCTTTTAATGCTTGACAGTTGTATCTCATGATTCTCATTCTCTCATGAGCGTCGAACGGATTTCGTCGTTCGAAGCCGGTACTCGCCCCGATAATCTTGAAAATTTATGCGCAATCTTGGCGCAATCTGAAAGTTTATGGAAATGACGTTTATAGCTCAGGACTGGCTACGCGAAATGAAATATTTTTTGATAAAACGAATATATGCGTAATCTAAGATTGCGCATCGTGTATTAATACGGTTATAGGGTAACTGTACCAGTTTTCGGCAGTGTACCTATTTTCGGCAGGGTAGCTAAAAACGTGAAATTCTGCACAAATGCGGTAAAAAATTTCACAAAATACAATTTTGCAGTGAAACTGTACTTATTTGATATTCACATACGAAGTTTCACACCATTTCATTACATATTTTCTAAAATATCAAATAAATTGTAATTTTTTTCGGCAGCTTTGCTGTCAGCCAATCGTTCGGCAGGTTTTGTGATTAAGAGAATCAGAACAGTAAAACAATGAAAAAGTGGTGTATATTAAAGATTTTATGCTTAATTAATTTATTCTAACTTGTTCGGAATTTTAAAATCACGATAAACAAGTTATTTTTTACTTTATATGCTGCCGAAAATAGGTACACAATAAATGTTCATTTTTGACAGCTCAATGTTGTGGGTCAGAACACACTTCAATGATCAGAAACACTTCAATGCGTATGTCGAAACATAATATGACCTTTCTTGTACCAAATATCACCAATTTTACGACAAACAATGCACTAACTTAAGAGAAAAATAAATATTTGTAAGCCAGTTCGCACCGTACGCTATGACCATCAAACTGTCAATGGCTGCTTTGTTTAAACGACGCATCAAAATGGCTGTCAAAACGGGCCAAAATAAGCAACATAAAATTAATAATTAAAGTGCTTTTTAACACCAATCTTAGGAAAGTAAGAGTGTTAAATTGAATTAAACATTTTTTTGTACATATTCACATTGATACAAACATTTTCTGACCCGTATTCGCGCTGCCGAAAATAGGAACACAGCCTGCCGAAAATAGGAACAAACTGCCGAAAATAGGAGCAAAATCAATGTTTGCATTTTCACGAATATTTATGAAAAAGGGCTTTGAACCGGCAAATAAAAAATATTGTAACATACTATGATAGTTTATCAACCAGAATAACAACACATTCAAGAAAAATAATGAAAAATATTTATGTGTGAGCAATTTTTGTGAAACTGTTGCACTAGCCTGCCGAAAACTGGTACAGTTACCCTATTTGAAAACACACAAAAATAGGATAAAATATATTCAAATTAATTTTTTTGTGTTCGGCATTAATATTGCTTATAAACAAACTAGATACAGTGAAGCGCCGTTTATCCGGGCTTCTCGGGACTTGAACTCGCCCGGATAAGCGAATAACACGGGTAATGAGTCAAATGATTATTTTATTACCCATTCCTGATTAGGTTTTTTAAAATTTTCTTATTTTCTGATAAAAATAACCCAGTTTTCATTAACTTCATGTTTTTCCAACGAGAATATTTGAAATTTGCCATGAATTATAGTGTTTTTTGTTATGACAATGTGCTCTTATAATCGCTTTTTCGAATACCCTCCTCATAACGCAATGTCACCTTTGTATTGAGCTGTCATTTCTCAACAGCACGGATAAACGGAAAGCCGAATAAAAGGTACCCGAATAAACGGCGCTCCACTGTAATTCGATTATTTCGGATGAAGAAAAAATCACACGAGACGAGTAGCTTTGTTTGCAAAATTGAGCTACTTTTTGTGGCGCGCGACGTTGACGCTGTATGTCTATTTGAACGGTTAAACTAGGTCTCTGGCGAATAGGTATGTGGAAATGTAAGAAGAAGAGTTCAGAAGATTTGCTACGGCAAAAAAAGAAAAGCCAGGCAGGGTTTCCAGAACAATTTGATAAAGAAGGTATGGGTTCATGTTCGAAAAACTCAGAGGAGTCAAACCATCGTCCGGGTGCTATTATACAAAATAAGAATGACTGCGAAAGACCGTACGCAAGCTAACGCAATCGCTTCGGACACGGAATATACAAGGCAATATCGTGTGTATATCCCCGGTAGTGCAGTGGAAATTACAGGGATAATCGAGGACCTCGACTATCCGCTGGATTAAATTAAAAAAGGTAGGGGTGCTTTCTACTCGCTATTCCGATTCCGTATGTGAAGGTGGTACACGCAAAAAAGTTGTACGCAGCAGCGACAACAGAGGATGGGACAAAATTGTGTCGCGAAACGGCTGCAGTAAGAGTGACTTTTGAGGTTAACATCCTACCCAAATATTTAATGATTGAGTGGGTTGGAGTACCAATTACGAGACCGTTCATCCCACGGGTTCCAACTTGTGAGAGATGTAACCAAATCGGACACTCGGAACCCAACTGCTCTAACAAAAATTCTTGCGGCAAATGTAAAGGGGGACACCTTACAAAAGATTGCAATGCACCTGAGCAAAGATGTCCTCATTGCAAAGACACTTGGCACGAAACTGTAATATGTCCGGTGTACAAGAAAAACAGTAGGGAATAGAAAAAACCATACAAGAAAGATCTCGCGGTAGCTTTGCCGAAGCTCTAAAACATGCGGAAAATAATCGCTTTGAAATCCTGTGTGAAACGGATGAAGTTGACGTATCACGGGTAGTGCAAGCTCAGGTAACCCGAGGACCAACATATGCGTTAAAAAAGGGCATATAAAAAAAATCGTAAATAAAAGGGACAGAACGAACCTTGCGTTCCCGAATTCACCGAGCACGGTATCTCAACACTCTGCCACCACAATACCCACACTAGCAGAAATGATGGAGTCATTAATTGAGGCTATGAATCTTCCAATGCCCTTAAAAGGATTAGTGACATGTGCAATTCCTTTTCTGAAAGGATTGATTAAACAATGGTTGTCTCAATGGCCAAGCTTGAGTATGATGGTTAGAATGGAATAATAAATAAAATGACCAGCATTCTCCAATGGAATTGTAGAAGTTTTGTTGGTAAACTAGACCTTTTTAATATACTAGTCGGTGAAAACAATTACGATGTTTTCACCCTCTTTTAAACTTGTCTATTTTCGGATATAAGCATAACTATCCTGGGATATAATATAATACGTCAAGACCGACAATCAAGGGGTGGAGGAGTGTTAATCGGAATTAAAAGGAGTCACACCTTTTCCCGAATAACAATCCCCCAACAGGGCATTCTAGAATCTGTCGCTATCAAGGCAAAAATAGGCGGCCTTCAGGCGGTTAAGGCTGTACCACTGGAAGAAACTCCTTTGGAAATATACTTCGACATAAGTCGGCAATACGGCCTTGCCGTAAAAATAAAGCAAATAAATAAATAAATAATGTTAAACATTCGGTTTTCTTCTTTCCGCTTCTAGCATTCAGCATAACGTCGTAATCTTTTTGCGAATATCTCCGTTATGTTGGCATCAGTGAAGTCTCTTAGTTCTTTAGGTTTAACAATTTCAGTTATCTGGCAGACCACCCTCACAGTTCGATTTCCCCGTTGATAATCCTTCAATCGACCAATCTTTGTCCGTGTTTCGTTGATCCGGTTTTCCAGACGTCGCATCCAGGGGGGGTTTTCAGCCTTGGAGCATGGTCGACCTTTGCTGTCTCCTTGCGGATAGGTCCGCAATCCGAGCGTTTGTACAACAGCCACCGTAGCCGAATACACAATTAACTGCAGATCCTCAATGTTCCCCACACTATAATACTGCGGTAGGACATCTTGGTTTATGATGCTTACTGCAGTTTTCAGGCGGTAAGAATTATGCAGTTTTGGTAGCCGGTGACGATACAAGGGGTCTGTCACACGGAACTGCGTAACAGCTGTCGCCATCTGGAGGGTTAGTTCGTCTCATAACTGTCGGTGTTGGGTAACCACTGAAAATCCTGAAGCGGTCGGTTCATCCAAATCACGATCCTCACTCGCCCTTGATGTATTTTGGTCAATTGTATTAAGCCCAACAGAAATCCTACTCGACTCGCGCGAGCTCTCCGTTCTACCGAACATGTCCATCTCCATCCTCGTGCAAACATAGTAGCAACGGATCACGTAATGGTTTATCTCTCTCCTCCACACAATCCGCTGACTTTGGCCTCCTGCCAAAGTGAATGACTGTTGTCTATAAGCCACAGTAACATTAGCAGGTGCAGCATTGCCTTGGTGATTTATAGTGCTGCTGTTTCTGTTTTGCGTTCGTCGTACGGGCTGAGCCCGTTGATTGGAAGGTCCTTCTTGCACCATTTTGTCCATCTGTTTAAGATTTCTCTGCACAGTTCTACATATCCTACTATGTGGAAATCTTCGTGGATGACACCCGTTCATAAAAAAAGGTCCGGGACATGTTATATCTAATTATCGTGGCGTAACTTCCCTATGTGCATCAGCAAAAATACTCGAAATTCTTGTCCAGGAAGCGTTAGTCAGGGGTGGCTTGAATTATATCTGTCCAAGCCAGCACGGGTTTGTTCCCAAACGATCGGTGTCGACCAATCTCTTTCAATTCGTGTCTGAATGCCTTACGGCAATGGTCGGCAAGTCACAGATCGATGCAATTTATACTGATTTCATGTCAGCATTTGATCGGATTAACCATGACATACTCCTTGCGAAACTGAGCCGGCTTGGCTTTCATAATAATCTAGTCATATGGTTAAAATCATATTTAAACCAAAGATTATACTGTGTTAAAATCAATAAGTGCTTGTCCAACGTGTTCGTTAGTTCGTCTGGTATACCACAGGGAAGTAACATTGGCCCAGTATTGTTTATCCTATTTATTAATGATGTGGTATTTGCGCTTCCAAATCAATGTTTGCTTATGTATGCGCACGATATCAAGATTTATGCGACCATTAGAAATAATTCGAACAGCTCGACACTCCAGCACAGCCTAGACGAATTTAGCAATTGGTGCTCTGCGAACTCGCTATCCTTGTGTTCAGTAAGTGTTGCGTGATTAGTTTTACTCGTAAAAAGACCAAAAGCAATACGGCAAAGCCGTCCCTACTGAATAAAAAAAAAGACCCTATCAAGCGAGACTATAATCTTGACTCGTGTATAATCCCATGTAACATAGAAACTAAGGACCTCGGTACTATTCTTGACTCATCACTCTCCTTCCGTCAACAATATTCGTACGTCATCGACAAAGCATATCAGCAGCTTGGTTTCATTCATCGTCTGACATCTGATTTTAATGACAGTTTCTGTTTAAAACACCTGTTCGTCGCCTTACTTGAATTCAATGTTGTAACATGGTCTCCGCACATTAACAAAAAATCACAAAAATAGCTATAAGAACTTTACGGTGGAACATAGACCAGCCTCTAACATATCAAACTAGACGGCTTCTTCTAGGATTGCAGTCCTTAGAGAGACGTAGGGAGGTAGCACAAGCAGTTTTTGTAGCAAAATTAATAAAAGGCGAAATTGATGCTCCTGAGCTTCTTCTTAAGATCAATTTATACGCCCCTGACCACGCACTACGTCCTCGGAATTTTCTGATCAAAATAGACCGGGCCCGTACTTACAGAGGAGCTCATGATCCAATTATTTCAATGTGTAAAGCTTTCAATAAGTTCTACTGCTTTTTTGACTTCAATATTACCTTTGCCACGTTTCAATGTTCATGTCTGTTGTCAAATATATAGCAATAAAGGTTATTTTAAGTATTTTTTTATTTTTAATATTGCAAAGGCCCCTGCGCGCGCCACGCAATCATCTTCAATTAATAAATATATAAATAAATAAATAAATTGTACCCTAAACTCCCACTCCTCCATGGTGGTTTTTCATGGACGCCCAGGAGTTTTGTAGCCTGTGCTCCCACCTATTGTTATTATTATTATAATTTTTATTTTTATTTTTATTATTATTATTATTATAAGTATTATTATTATTATTATTATTATTATTATTATTATTATTATTATTATTGTTATTATTATTATTATTACTATTATTATTATTATTATTATAATTTTCATTCTTATTATTATTATTACTATTATTATTTCTATTATTATTATTATTATAACTAGAACTATAATTATAATTATAATTATACCCAAACAGCCAGCTCGTACTTTATAGCTGATTGGGGGCTGTTTAACGAAAAATCGTTCCGATGTCGTACTTTATGGCTCATTATGAGATAGACGGTATTTTGCGGAACTATGGAGCTTTTTAACAAGCACATGGTACTCTCAGGAACCTTGTAGCTGATTAGCCTGATGTGTATGGTTCATACTGGAACTTTAAGGCTTGTTAAGAAAGCGTACCGAACTTGGTGGAACTTTACAGCTTTTTAATGCATGACATCGGTACGAGGTGGGTCTTGTCAAAGTGTCAAACACAGACATGATTGCGTCTCAGGCGACACGAGACACGAGGCGTCTCATTGCTGCTGCAAAAGTTAGAGTTAGACAAAAAGAAGGGATTTTGAGGGAAGTGATTGTGATTGTACAGTAAATTGTGTGAAATTTTGTGTAATTCATGAATGTTAAGGATTTAAAAATAAACACATTTACTTAAACAAAACAAATCTTGTTGTCAATCGACAATTATTTCATCGGTGACGTTTGCTTGAAAATAAAACACAAAGAAAAATAATCCCAGGCACCTTGGCTTAAGGAAGCTTCTTAGACGCTATTTAGAAGGACCACCTGGAACTTTGATGCTGTTTATGTATTGCAAAAGGCGAATTCAAGCAGCTATCTTTGGCTTGCCAAAATTGGCTGCTTAAGCAATTATGGCTTTTTGGGTATTATAATTATAAGGAAAGTCTTCGGCCGTATTGCTATAATTATAATTTTTATTATATTATAAATTATAATTATAATTATAATTATTAGTACTATTACTAGTAGTAGTATTACTATATCTTCATTACCTTAAAACGAAGATAGCTAGATTGCTCGTGTCCTGATTGTGTACTTTTAAACCATTACAGTTGAACGTCGATTATCCGGGCATCTCGAGACCGGACGGTTGCCGGTTAATCAAATCCACGGATAATTGTTCAAAAAACGTCAAATTCATAGAAAAATTATAACATTTACTGATTTTACTAACAATTCACTTTGAAACAATCGGTTAATCATTAGTAGAATACGCTTTTAATAAATTACTACAGGTTTGACAACTTTTTATGAACAAAAATGAAACACTAAAATATCACTAAACACTAGATAGCTGCATACAAAAATTGTTTACCAACTTGACTATCGATGCAAATGTTCGTCACGATTGAACAGCTGTCAATTTTATGCGCACGGTTAAGCCGCCCGCCGGTTAATCCGTCCCCGGATAATCGACGTTCTACTGTACTTGTAACTGAAATGTCACGGTAATATGTAATTTATAATTATGTTATATTTTGCCGGTTAAAAACACCTTTGGTTGAAAATAGTTCTTTCGTTTTATACAAAAAAATATTAGTTGTCACTTTTGAGAAAAGGGCAATAAAACCAAGCTATGCGTCATCATCTACATTAAGGCCGGAGGACACTGTTCGTACTCGCTAGTGTAACTTCAATTTTCACTAGCACACCTGGCGGCGGCTAACCGAAGCATATTTCCAAACAATTTGAAGCCGCTTCAGAAAATATGTTATTTTTCCATTTTTTTTTAATTTAAATCGGACAAGAAAAGTTTTGTTCAAGGTAGATACACATGTTTTCTACACATTGCATCCATGTTCGCATTGGAAAACGATGAAAATAATACTTTATTTTGAGATTTAGCACGACCATTCCCTTGATGACCAAAAAATCTTCCACCAGCCGCCGCCAGATGCGCTAGTGAAAATATAAATTACACTAGCGAGTACGGACAATGTCCCCCGGCCTTTAGATTTAGTATTCGTAACATCAGCGCCACTGTGCTACAGCCGTTTATTTATCACTTTGCAACACTTATATCACTTAGATGTAACGATTTTTCTAATTAACTCGCTAAGTTTGATTAGCAATTTCAGGTAATATCATATGTTTAATTCTCTTATGTCTTAATTTCAGGGTAACATTGTCTATTCTATTACCAAAAGAATCAGAAATATGCTTTAAATGGTTGTTTCAAACGAAAAAAAGAACAACAAATTTTGTTGAAATGTTTGTTTCAAATAATTTGAAGTTTTAACGTCATATTGAAGTGTAAACGTCATAAAAAGATAAAAGCCCAAACATATACTTTACTAACACATTTACAATATCGGCAGCATGCGTTAGATATTTTACCATACAGGCTCTACACTCACACAGACAAATTGTGATGATAGCGCATGCGCAACAATTACATTACAAAAAATGAAACAAGGCAGAAACATTGGAATAGAATGTACTGCTTGTTAAATGGATTAATGATATTAGTAAAGCTTTCACAGAAGGTACGTTTTAGTTCTAAATAATTTATGTACATCTTGTAACTGTGACCAAACACGTTAACGGTGAATATCGATAGCATTTATCGTTTATCCACAGTTTTATTTGGGAAATGTTGTGTGTATACATCATCTCGATAATGTGTTACTCAACACGCTGGTGTAATAAAATGAATGATATGGTAATTACTTTCGACGCTTACTAGATATCCTGCATTTTAATGTGTATATACATAATTTTTTTTGAGATGTGTAACTTAACTAAACAGTGTAAGTGTCCCAGTAAAACCATCTTTTCTAGAAGATAATATGAAAATATTTGACCAGGATGTAGGTCCAGGATGTAGGTTCTTTAAGATTTCAACAGAAAGTCTTCTGTTTTGCAGCGATTCAACAGTTTGTTCAGTACTGTTTAGCCACTTTGGTATACACCCCGTCTACTACAGGTGAATTTATAATTTATTTACTTTTTTTCATTATCTTGTACATGGAATAATGAGAGTATGTAAGCTCTCTACAGTAATCGGGTAAAGCAAATCGATTGATAATGCAGATTGTATAATTACATCACTGCTTAGTATGATATGATGTATATGGTCGCACACTATAGCTTAATTCAATACACAGGGTACAGTTAAAGTATTCGATACAGATAAAATATTTTGACAGTCTCACATAAATGGTATGAAAATATAAGTATTCATAATGTTTTCACTGTGTTTATAATAATACCATGCAGTTTGTTCTTTAAAATCATTATTTAAACCCTACGGAATATGATTGGTGGTGTATTTAAGATATGTGATATAATTTAGAATGATATAAAGAATATAATATAATGTAAATGTTATGCTTTTACAGATATAAAACGACGTTAAATTAAATACTCTGCGTTTAGCAAAATTGTGCAATAATCAATATCACCATCACGATGAAATATAAAACATCAAGCCCTTATAAGGGATGTTTTAACACAACAGATAATAGTGTGAGTATATCATCATGCGACAATTATATTACTTATACGCTCTATTCTACAAGTTTGTTTTATTCTTATTTATAGGTTGAATATTTCTGGAAAAATTCATCAGTGTTTTATCTAATAATTTTGATACTTTTTATCAGTAGCGTGAATGGAGCTAATCAGTTGCATATTGGTGGCATCTTTCCTATAGCAGGAAAGGGTGGTTGGCAAGGAGGACAAGCCTGCATGCCAGCCGCCAAGCTTGCTTTACAGGACGTGAATGAAAATCCGGATCTCTTGCCAGGATTTAACTTAACACTACACAGCAACGACAGTGAGGCGAGTGATAGGCAAAACCCCAGTAGTATTACTATTGATAATCGAAAACAAATCTGCTATTTTACAGTGTGAACCAGGCTTGGGAGCAAGCGTCATGTATAATTTACTGTACAACTCCCCTCAAAAACTCATGCTATTGGCAGGGTGTAGCACTGTCTGCACTACTGTGGCAGAGGCAGCCAAAATGTGGAATTTGGTAGTGGTAAATATAATCTATGTCCGTCTATCTGTTATTGTTATTATTATCTATTATTTATATATACTTATTATATTAACCGGGTATAGGGATATACAGGTGTCCCCCGAGATACGACTGTATTTGGGACCGAAAATGTCCCAAAGCAAGGCGTAAGTTGAAATAGTCGTATGTCGAATATCTGTGAATATAAAGTTTATAACCGAAATTGAAGAGTTGGAATCTATGAAATCGTATATTTTATGTAAAACAATATACGATAATGTATTATTTTTTCCTCCAAAAGCCGTTTACACAATATAGATATTCAAGATGGAGGAGTTGTGGAATCTGAGAAAATATGTTTGTATCGGTTATCTGCACAGAAATTCAAAAATACGTATCAATTTCGTCTCAATAACAACTTTTAACTGTCAAAATCAAAATCGTCGTATCTGCGAATCGTCGTAACTCGAGAGGGTCGTAACTCCGGGTACGCCTGTACATCAAAAATTTTCGGGGACTTGCGCAATGTCAGTAAAGTTCACGGCTATGCCATATTGTGCTAAGTTTGAGGGAAAGCAAAATTGTTTTGAAAATTAACACAATCTTTTGAACACTTTTCGAAGGATTTATTTGCTTATCGCACTAAATGGATCCTATTGCCTATGGCTATCGAGTATTGCCAACGTACGTATTTTCCCAGTTTATTTCATAAGTTTCACATCGCCGTGTTTTGCGAGCATTATTCTCACTAACTCTCTCAAATGCACCTCACGCTCCAGGTGGCGCTCTCTCCTGTTTCTATTCGTTCCTAAAATGAATTTTGCCTTCTAATAGGATGAATCTAATTAACGAAACGTGTATTGATTATTTTAAATTTTTTTTATGGTTTAAGATTGTGCCTTATAGATAACCCTCTCCTTATCCACCTTTATCGGACATACAGTCAATGACCATTTATGTCCGAGATTATTCTTGTTCTTCTTCTTTGGAGCAATAGCGCCACCAATTTTGATGATTTATGTCTGCCTTAGCCGCTAATAGTCTTGGCCATTTGGTACCAAATCGAAGTGCCCATAGCAGGATGGTCAGTCCTAAGTTTGAGATGGCCGATCCATACGGGGCATGAACCTATGACCATCATGTTGTAAAATTGTACCACTGGACCGATGGAAATTCATGTGTTGAAATGATTGCTTTATTCCATAGCCAGTTGGATACAAATAATTCAATATAATTAGTTTTAATGAAGGAATACAGACTCGAATGTATTGATAAGTAGAAATATATTATTTCCTTAAGGCTGGGGAACATTGCCCGTACTCGCTAGTGTAATTTCGATTTTGACTAGCGCATTCGGCGGCGGCTGGTGGAAGCTTTTCTTGGTCATGGAGGTAATGGTCGTGCTGAATCTCAAAATAAAGTATTATTTTCATTGTTTTACATTCCGTAAATGGATGCAATGCGTAGAAAACATGTGAAAACATATCTACCTTGAACAAAACTTTTCTTGCCCGATTTAAGTAAAAAACATGGAAAAATAACATATTTTCTGAAGCGGCTCAAAATTGTTTGAAAAAATACTTCGGTCTGGCGCCACCAGATGCGCTAGTGAAAATTGAAGTTACACTAGCGAGTACGGACAGTGTCCCCCGGCATTTACACTAAATTGTGAAGAATCTTTGTAATAAACTTTTAGTACAGACAAATCAGCGTTCCATGGGACGTTGGATGTTTTTAGTTTCCATCCATATAATACAACCGCTTTGGTTATGGAAAACGCAACGCCGGCTTAGTTATGAGTGTTCTGAAAGGTTAGGAGAAGAATGATACAATTTTAGTTGGATAGTTTAGATATTTTTTTTAACTGAGAAAGAGTCTGTCATCTTACATCAGATACCTAATGTTTCTTATGCATTACATTAGATGCGTGGTAACTTTGAAACTTGCTGGATACTTTTGTTTAAGTTGTGTATTGGACTACCGTCCTCTTTCTTTTTTCTTTCCTTTTTGTATTCTACTGTGCACTTATTAACCTTCGAAGCATTTTACTACTATTTTCGGATCGCACGGAAATAACAATTTACTCAGTCGATAGCGTTAGCGTAAGAAAGATATATAAAGAATGTTCGAATCATGTTGTGCGTATGTTTATGGTGTATGTGTGTGGATGTTTATGTGTGTATACTGGTTGATTCAGTACTGAACAATCGAGCAGTACTCCACAAGTCCTTAAAAAATCTTGGGTTTTAGAAGTGACCTAAATGTTCCTGCTATAAATAAAAAAACAGGAAAAACAAGGCCTAATGGATCCTTAACTGAGATGGATACTTTTCAATTTTTTATGTCAAATTAAACATCCGTCCTACTAGAAAAGCGGTCGGCAAACTTTACGACCGAAAGAGCCAAATTCTACAATAATTTTCGTAAAGTTTCACGTGAAGAGTCAAATTGTTAAACCACCAGCAAAAATGTGTGAAAGTTCTATAAAATATATGAACTGTTCAGAGCCGCATGCGGCTCGCGAGCCGCACTTTGCCGATCGCTGTACTAGAACATGCTGGTCTACACAGACTTTCTAGGCTTTATTCAATAGCAAGCAGCAGGATAGTCAGTCTTATGCAAACGGAATCAATGCCAGAATTAGTAAAGGCAAATGATCTGTTCCATTCAACATTCAATTTATTTCCATTGTTTGCCTTGTATATTTCCATGACTGGTATGGGTTCAGTTGAAGTACTTACAGTAAACTCTCTCTTATTTGAGAGGCGATGGGACTGTTGAATAAGAGGGGGTTTCAAATTACAGAGGTTGAAAGTGAATGAAAAGTCCATGCAAACAAGAAACAGACAGAACATTTAGTATGCAGGCTTAACTGTTGCTATAGGAATCTGCGAACACGATTGCCAATTTGAACATACATCGTTCAATAACCATACACATATAAGAGGGATACATATTTCAGAGGTTTTCCAAATTAGAGGGTCAAAAATGTACTGAAAATGAAGGGACTGTAGAAAATGTTCAAATAAGAGAGGTTTTTCAAATTAAGGTGTCAAATAAGAGAGGGTTCACTGTATATGGGTTCCAGGACCGGTATAGAAGTTTCAGTATAGGTATGGTGTCAAGATCAGTTCCAAAACCGAAATGAAACCAGGATCAGCTGCAGGACCGGTCTGATGTCACAATCAGTTCCAAGCCCTGTGTAGATTTAAAACCAACTCTAAGTCCTGGATGCAGATTCAGTTCCAGTACGGATTATGTAAAAGTTCATGGAACTACTTAGTCTTAATGTGTATTTTGGATTTAAGAGGCTACCTGCGAATTGCGTTGTCCTTAAAAAACCTTTGCGCGCATCCTGATTCCACAAATATATGGGGGTATGTACCCATAAAGGTCCCAATTAACTACAGTAAAATCTCTCTAAGGTGAATCTTCAAGGGATCGTCAGTTTAGAGAGATATTCATGTTGAGGAAATGAATGAATGAAGGTATTACAGTTCACGCTCGGTAATTCGCACTTCATTCGCACTTCGGTGGAATATCAAATGTCGTTTTGGTGTGTTTTTTTTTTTGTCTCGTTCCATGAGTTATTTATAATTTATGATAAATTTTTGTGTTTTACAAAGAAAGCTTATATTAAAACAAAATAGAACGGTATTTATCTTTTTGATCAAATACCACTACTTTTGTTGATTGAATGATTTATTTATTTTCTCTTACTTTGGCTTGCTCGTGGGATTAACAAACATAATTTAACTTAAAAAACTAAGGGCGGGGTAAGGGTAAAGGCGCAACCATAACAAAGGAGAAAAGGATTATGGAGGCGAGGAAGACGTGTAGATACGAAGACACGAATCGAATAGACCGCAGCAGTATTAGCATTTGCTAATACAATGTCAAGTTGGCGTTTACGATTTTTAATCCCCGATAACTGCAGCAGTCCGTTAAAGGACAGGCCTTCGATGAAGGATTTAAGTCCCGTTATGTGGGAGTCCGGTTAGAGAATTTCGGTTGCCAAAAAGCATATGAAGCTTGAAGGATATTCGTCTTAGGGAAACATTCATCTTGAAGAGAAATAAAATGTATGGAATGATACGGGACCGTTAAAATGTTCATCTTATGGAAATATTTTTTTTTTTTATGAGACTACACCTTAATGAGATTTCACTGTATTCTCTATAATAAAAATCTAGTAAATGTTGATCAGCATTACTTTCTTGCAGTTCTATGGATGTCAGAACTTTTGCTCAGCTAACATCCATACCAAGATCTTTGAAAGAGACCAGGTCGATGCATTTAGAATAAATTGACTAAAAGCCATGGGAAAAATTTGACATTTGAAGTGAAGATTGTTTATGTTTAGCGATGGACGTTGCTATGAAGTGAAAGAGCGTTTTGTTCAGCATTTTGCACTCATTTTCTTTTCCTCATTTGAGTAATTAGAATATTATATGGCTGATACAATCCAAGGATCTCATTTATCATTCGTCGCCGGGTTATAAGCAAAGGAAGGTATGTGTATAGTTCCTGTGTGTGCCGATTGGATGTTTCATTTTACTCCCAGTGGTTAATTGAACGTTAATAGGACTTCTCATATCAAGTGGGGACATGTACTGTGCCGTTTTAAGACTAATAAGCTTTTGGTTCCTCCGGAAAGACCGCTGCAAACGGTGGTGATTCGTGATTACAGAATGGCAAACAATGAAAAAGTCTATCAATGTTCAATGTTCAATACAAAATGGATTCAAATTACTTCTTCATATGTCTCCATGAGTGTTTGGCCACAGCACACTATTACCCGTTATTTGCAAACACTTTTTCATGAAACTATTAAAAGCGAACTGAAAATGACATCCTAGCAACGGGCTTTGCATCGACCTGTTCTCTTCCAAAGATCCATACTATGGCAATATCTTTTGACTATAGAAAATGCAACGTCGAATATGTTTTGGAAACGATGAAAAGGGAGGAGGATGTTAACTTTGAAGATGTAGTCTCTCTCTCTAATCTGAGACCTCCACAAATTGGAAAACCACTCTTAGTTGAACATTTATGTTGAACAACAACTCTTAGTTGAACAACAGTCCCCTCATCTTCAGTACATTTTTGCCCCTTTAATTTGGAAAACCTCTGAAATCCCTCTTATCAGAGTATAGTGTTGCCATGGTTATTGAATGATGTATGCTTTAATCTGTAATCGTGTTGAACTGAATAAAATTTTTAATCACTTTCAACCTCTCTAATTGGAAAACCCTTCTTTTATTACTTCCGTCTCATCGGCAGTTGACTATATATATTATTTTATATTATACATGTATACACGTACAGGCGTCCCCGGAGTTACGACCCCCTCGAGTTACGACGATTCGCAGATACGATGATTTTGATTTTGACAGTTAAAAGTTGTCATTGACAAGAAATTGATGTATTTTTTTTTTGAATATCTGGGCTGATAACCGTTATACACACATTTCCAAAGATTCCACAACTACCCTATCTTGAATATCTATATTGTGTACGGTTTTTAAAATATAATTATTACATTATCAAACATTATTTTAAATAAAATACACGATATCATAGATTCCAACTCTTCAATTTCGGTTATAAACTTAATATTCATAGATATTCGACATACGACTTTTTCGACTTACGCCTTGCTTTGGGACATTTTTTCGGTCCCAAATACAGTCGTATCTCGAGGGACACCTGTATACAGATATATACATACAATTCTGTTCCCTTATTACTTCCACATGATTTAGCTATGCTACGGTGCTTCCAGTCCAGCTCTATCCGATCGAAGTCGATTTCCAACGCTCTTCAGAACACATCCATCTGCTACTGTACATAATCCCACTAGAATTAAGCTGATGCAGAAGTTTGGTTGGTCTAGAGTTGCCATCTTACAACAGGCAGAGGAAGTGTTTATATCGGTAGGATACAGCATTTAAGTCATCGATATGCGATCATCTGATTTCCTTAACCAATTCTACTTAAAGACAGTGGAAGATTTAGAAACAAGATGTAAAGATGCTGGCATCGAAATAGTAACAAGACAATCATTCCTTTCTGATCCTACGGATGCAGTACGGAACTTACGGCGACAGGATGCTCGTATTATAGTGGGATTGTTTTATGTGGTTGCTGCACGTCGTGTACTATGTGAGATGTATAAACAACAGCTATACGGGAGAGCATACGTATGGTTTTTTATTGGTTAGTAATTTGTCTTTTTAATAAGTAGCTTTGTATGTCACCTTCTTTTTATATGACTATCCTAACGATCCTTTAAGGGTGGTACGAGGATAACTGGTACGAGGTGAACCTGAAAAATGAAAACATTTCATGCACTAAAGAACAAATGAAAATAGCTGCCGAAGGCCATTTGACCACTGAAGCACTAATGTGGAACCAGAACAATCAAAAAACAATCTCAGGAATGTCATCGGAAGATTTTCGGTATGTTGACAATCTACCCAAAACATTTATCAATAGTAAGATGCACACACTAACTTTGATATAATTAAGGAAACGTTTGAATGCTGCATTGATTGAAGAGGGATATGACATCAACCATAACCGGTACCCAGAGGGATATCAAGAAGCTCCACTCGCCTACGATGCAGTATGGAGTGTGGCCCTTGCATTCAACAAGACAATGCAACGGCTTACCGAGCAAAACTCGGGAAAAAATCTTAAAGATTTTACATATACCGATAAGGAAATAGCGAACGCTATTTATGCCGCCATGAATTCCACACAATTTCTAGGCGTTTCAGTAAGTAGAACATTACACACAGCATATAACTACCGATTAGATATACTTTTATCCAATATCTTATTTTCTTCAACAGGGTGTGGTTGCCTTCAGCTCTCAAGGCGATCGAATTGCATTAACTCAGATTGAACAAATGATTGATGGCCAATATTACAAGTTGGGTTACTACGATACACAGGCTGATAATCTCACCTGGTTTGACAAGGAAAAGTGGGATGGAGAAAAGGTTAGCTGTTAATATTTGTCGTCTTTAGTATTTTGAATGCGCGAATGAAAAATAATTCGTACCATTCTTGCAACTTGTAGGTTCCACAGGATCGAACGATTGTACGAAGGGTTTTAAGAACAGTTTCATTGCCACTGTTTATCTGTATGAGTACAATATCGAGTTTTGGCATATTAGTGGCGGTAACTCTGATTGTGTTCAACATTTGGCACAGACATCGAAGGTAACTGTTATAGCCTTAACATTCTTTTATTAACACAGAACATTGTTCCGTTTTGATTCGCATTTTATTTATTGAGGAGGAACGGTCCAAACGGCCGTATTGCTTGATTTACATTTTAAACAACTTCAAATTCGAGAAATTACTCGTGCTTTAACTTAATTAATTGACTTATTGGTTTTAAACTATTATCGTGCTAATAGTAGAGGCTATCTTATATATCTGTCAGCTTACCATCGGCATTGTTTGCAGTTTTTCGTAGTTAATTGCCATTAATTTAAGCCTGATCCATTTTTTACATCGGAATCTATTGTTGAGGTAGTTCCGATCAACGTATTTTATGATACTACAATACCGTCAGAATTCAATAGATGAACGTTTTTTGGTTGGAATGTTTTTACATGATGTTTATAGTTGGCAGGTGCTAGTTCAATTATAAAGCATAAGCCTTGTTTCCACGGAACGATTGCTGCTTGAAAACTTCAGTCAAAATCACCGTTATCCATGGCAACTGATATGATCGTCCATGTCCAGACCTATAAGGAAATAATGTAAAATTTTTGTATGGAAAATTGGCCAACTATAAACACACACAATCTACCAATACGCAAAACTCGTCCCTCCTGACATTCTATAGTTGGCAGGCAATTGAAGATTTTAAATAATGTACTTTATTTTTGATGATAGCTATTTTTGGCATGACCAAACTTCATTTATTGCACAAAATATTTGCTAAACTACACCAATTCAACTTGCAGGGTTATTCAGTCGTCACATCCAGTTTGCAATACTATCATGCTGTTTGGTGTTATTATATGCCTCGTTTCTGTCATTTTGCTTGGTATTGATGGACAATTTATAACCGCTGAAAACTACCCTAAGGTAGAGTCGTACTTTCAGGATGCTTTAAAAAGAGAGCAATTTAAATTATTTCTTTTTTTCTTTTTTTGCAACAGGTATGCCAAGCACGAGCATGGATTCTCTCTACCGGTTTCACCTTAGCGTATGGAGCAATGTTTAGCAAAGTTTGGCGTGTGCATCGCTTTACAACGAAAACTAAAACAGACCCTAAGGTTCGGTGATTGAGTGATTGAGAATGAAACTAAAGAGGAATAATGTGATTTCTTACTCAATCTTGTAGAAAAAAGTAGAGCCGTGGAAACTTTATACTATGGTATCGGGACTTTTGGCAGTGGACTTGGTGATACTACTCACCTGGCAAATGCAGGATCCTCTTCAAAGACGACTGGAAACATTTCCACTGGAAGATCCGATTTCATCTAATGATGACGTTAAAATACGACCGGAGCTGGAACACTGCGAGAGTCATAATAATTCAGTCTGGTTAGGTAAGAACATACAATTCATCTTAATAGAAACATAAACATGGAAATCCTCATATTATGTATTTAATTAAATAAGTGAAGTTTCTATAAGCTCGGGGGGACTTACACCTTAGAGCAGCATTAATCATACACTGCTTCTAACCCAAAAGCCCAAGATAATTTTGATAACATTTTTGTTTCTGTCAATACATCCTTGTATTTCCAATTTATAGCCGAGATGAAATGTCTTTGTCTTTTGCGCTTTAAAAATTAATCAGCCATAGTTTTTGTAACTTTCCACGGAACGATTGTTTCATGGCGAATTGTATCCCTTACATATTTTCACTGTTTTGAAATCATTGAAAACAATTTGATACATGTTCTTTTATGTGCTGGGATCCTAAAATTAAATTTAAGTACCAAAATACACAGTTTTTCTTTGCACCCGTCAAAAGATTGCATGCAAGGAATGATAAAAAGTTAAGTTTTATTTCCCTCAATTTAGATGAGAATAATTGGAAAATTTTAGATTAATTTGTGTCAAATTGTTGGATTGCAATGCAGACGCAAACTAACAACAATTTCCTAACCGCGAGGCCACATGAGGTGAAATATACAGCGAAATGAACTATTTGACAGGCGAAATATCTGACGGATAAAGCATCACAGCAACCAGCTGATGTGCAATTTAAACCAATAACGTGCACAAAATCGTAATTAAATCAATTAAATAACTTCAATATCGAGTACTTCGGTAATTTTGAGTCAACAATTCATAATTTCTTCCATTTAGGGAATGTTCTGCTTAAGAAGATATTATTTTTATTTCTGTATATTTCACCTCATGTAGCCGCGCGGTAACGCTTTCGCTCGCCGAAAGGGTGGACCGAAATCAGTCGACCGAAAAAAGAGCGTTACAATGGATTATACTTCAGCTGACAATTTTTTCGTTACGTTTCGTGTTTTTTTCGGTTTGTCGTGCAGCGGACAGGAGTTTTCAAGCAGATATCGTTCCATGGATACAACGATATTAAATACAGTTGTGGTATGTTTGATGACTGTTACGGTCGCCATGTGGTATGTTTTGAGATAGTCATGGTATGTTCGATTTTGGGTCCATCGCAATGTAGTAACTTTGAACTCGCGTTGGCCAGGGTGGCCTTCAAACATCGTGTAAGGAAGGTCATCGTTTGCCTTACCTTGGGTAGGGGGACATAACTAAACTCTTTAAATGAGAAGTCGATAGATGTAGGATGGGCATAGTCCTATCCTGACAGTCCGAACGAATCTGACCTGTCATGATCGGAGTTGGTTTTATTTATGCTCAAAAGAAGTTAAGGGTTTCTCATATTTGGTTCCGGGTTGTATGTCGAAAAGTTATTGTTTTCACTCAGCTAGTTACGTTTGTCTTTTGTTGACAAGAACGATGGTTGTTATCACTAAGTTCCTGTTTTGGGTTTAATGCTTATACTGTTCCTGCTTTGGGTTATAATTCATAAACTGTTCCTGCTTATGTTATACGTTTCGGTTGGTTCTGTTAAGTGTGTCACAATTGTTTTTATATGAACGGTGTGGCCTGAGCTCTTCTGGTTGCGTGGCTATGGTATGATCTGATTTACTGAATGTGTAATGAATGTGTTACAATAGTGTGGTTTGGCTTCCAAAGTTTGTGTTACAATATGTCTATAGCTGATAGTGTGTATTATAATATTTTATGTATAGCAGATATGCTACACAGTCAAATCTCTCTAAGGTGAATCTTCAAGGGACCGTCAGTTTAGAGGGATATTCACGTTTTGAAAAAAAACTGATGAAGGTGTTGCTGTGTTGCTATGTATCCAATAAACTACTGAAAAACATGGTCTCCTTTGATCAATATTTTTATAAACAATCATCAATACAATCATCCAAAAATTCATCTTAACGAATTTTGGCTGCCAAATCGCAAATGCATGAAAGGCATTATGGCATTAAATGTCTCTTCTGGGAATATGGGAAATATTCATCTTGCAGAGACATATAATGTATGGAATATGAAAGGATCGTCAAAATGTTCATCTTAAAGAAACAATTCATCTTGAAGAGACTACATGTTGGAGAGATTTCACAGTATTTTATTTGAGATTTAACCAACGCTTCAAGAGTTTTCCACGTTGGTGAAAAGAGCTAAGTATTGAAATAGAAGTTAAAGGCCGCTGCCAAACACACCAAAACAATCACCGTAACGAAAAAAGTACAACCGAAAAATAACGCTTGTTATTGTAAGCAAAATACAACCGAGTTTTTCTTTGCTCAATTTTGATGAGAATAATTGCAAAACTTTAGTGATATTTGTGTCAAATTGTTAGTTTGCACAACAGAAACAAACTGACAGCAATTTCATTTGGATTTGAATGCGCCGACGGGTGGATCGAAATCAGTCGATCGAAAAAAGAAGGTGGTTTTTCGGTGTGTTTGGCAGTTGCCTAAGGTTCGTGCCAATTACTGCACTCAAAATATTAACTTAGAAAAAATACATTCTGTAATTAGAACCACATACGGGGTAATTAAGCGAGACTTAAGCAATCAAGCAATTCAAACATGACCATTTTCGACTGCTATATGAGAAGTAAGACCGAAAGAAGATTGAGGCTTTAAGATTAGATTTTTTTTTTTTATAAATGTTTTATTAAAAACGTGCTTAGGTTCTATTTAACATTAATTTTTACAATGAACAACGCAGAACTTCTATGTCAATCACAACATCATTGTTTCCAATGATGTGGATGACATAGTTCGCAAACAAACTTAGGATATGGCTGCGTTTACCTGCACTAATGCCGTTTAGTACAGGCAAACGCAACAAACCGAACAATAACGTTGACGAAGACGGACACCCTGAAATTACAACGCTAATTCGCTGGTGCAGAATCTGCCAAGCATCAGCAACTCTTCTGCAGCCAGCGAATTTGTGTTCCAGGGTGTCTATTGCAGAACAAAACGAACATGACGGAGATGGGACGCGGTTCATTCGATGCAGCAGCTCTCCATGGCTGATCTTGCCGTTTACCAGCAAGAAGAGCGTGCTGCGTTGAAGGGACGATAGACAGGAACGATGAATATTGCGCCAAAGTAGCCGCCAATTCACTGACGGATTTTCCAAGGCTACCTTCGGCTCAAGAAGCACTTCCGTCATTGTTTGGCGAATCCAGCGTGTCGTGATGGTGGCTGATGGGGGTTGGTAGCCAAGTTGCTGTATGACGATACGCAGACACGGGTACGTTGACGAAACAGCGGCGATGTTCGGAGGATTCCCAGCACAAGAAATGTGCTGACCTCCGACTCGTAGACAGTCCTGTTCCGTAACATACCGGTTCGTCAACAGCGCCTTGGCCATGATGGCAGGAAGGTGAAGGTTAAGCCCACCACGGTTGCGAGGCAGCGCCAGTTGCTGCAGTGGGACTCGGAAGCCTCCGGATCCATCCCAGAGGAACGTGTTCACGGTGCAGGTCACCTTCGCTATGTCCATTGCACGGGCGCCACAAACCGATGCAACAAACCACAGCTTGGGGAGTAGGAAGGTGTTCAGCAGAACAACCTTCTGCACCACGTTTAAGTCCCTCACGCGATGAAGCCACACCAGCTGTCGGAAATGGTGGATCAACAGGTCCCAGTTGAGGCTCATAGCTTCTCGTACATTGTTGGTAAACAATATACCGAGGAGCCTAAGCCTCTCCACGGTACGAAGCCAAGGGACCTGAATGGCATTTGATGTGGTGTATCCCACGTCGAGCGCGATGGTTTTGTCGACGTTGAGGCGGGCTCCGGAGACTCTGCCAAACGCTTCAAAAGCCTCACGCACCAACTCGATTTTTTGGGATGAGGTAGTCACCACCGAGATGTCGTCGGCGTACGCATTGACCAGGTCATCCTGGTCGCAGCATATGCCTTCTAGTCTGGTGATGAGGGGATGAAGGTATAGGATGAAAAGGTGCATGGAAAGTGGATCCCCCTGACGAACGGATCGTCGGATGGAAATAGGGGGAGATAGGGATCCGTTGACTAGGATACGGGAGGAGGACTGATCACCAAACCTTCTCAAATTAAGCGAGACTTAAGCAATCAAGCAATTCAAACATGACCATTTTCGACTGCTATATGAGAAGTAAGACCGAAAGAAGATTGAGGCTTTAAGATTAGATAATACACTGTTTTGTGGCTCTGTTTTCAACAGCCGTCATTATTTGTAGCAACTGGGTTGTTAAAAGAACCTCGATTGTTGAATAATGCCGTTCACATTAGAAACTAACCCGGAAACAGTATAAATAAATGTTTACAGATTTTAGTTTCATTGCTCCGTCAACTTCATGATTCGGGTATTTAATGAAGCATGTCATATTTTCGATTTTGGGGTCACATTACAATCCTTTAAAAATAGCCTTCAAAATGAGTTACTAACGATTTTTTAGATCGATCTATTTAATTTAAACTTAGATTAGACTTAAGAACATTCACAGGGATCACCGTTATCAATTGAACGAGAAATAAAAAAAAAACAGTTACACAAGAGAAACCTCTTATCTGGCTAATTGTACATTTGCAATTTATAATATTAATTTTTGATTGAGAATATTAAAGAAAGGATTTTTTTTTCAGGGGTTATATATGGATTCAAAGGATTAATACTGGTGTTTGGACTATTCTTGGCATATGAAACACGTTCCATTAAAGTGAAGCAGATAAACGATTCTCGCTACGTAGGAATGAGCATTTACAACGTTGTAGTGCTATGTCTAATAACTGCCCCTGTTGCCATGGTGATAGCTTCGCAACAAGATGCTTCCTTTGCGTTTGTTGCATTAGCTGTCATATTTTGCTGTTTTCTCAGCATGTTACTCATATTCGTTCCGAAGGTATACAGTGTATAAAAAGCAATACGCGCCAACATGTTATTCACATGAATTTTATTTATTCATTCAATGCAGGTGATAGAAGTATTGCGACATCCAAAGGATAAGGTCGAATCCAAATTCAGCAATGATACTGGAATTTCAAAGGAAGACGAGGAACGATACCAAAAATTAATTTCCGAAAATGATGATTTACAGAAATTGATAGCTCAAGTAAGTAGTGTTAAGAAATAGAGTACAGTCAAAATTCAATAGTTGAACTTTTATTAGTTAGCATGCTTTCCGTTTAATTGATATTTGAGTGACAGTTTATTTAGAAAGCTTGCGTTTGCATCACGATCCATAAATTACTACGGGTCGGTCCGTTTAGTGCAAAGTGGGTATAATACACAGGTGCACTTATCCCGAACGATTCCCGAAAAGATGGAGGGAATTCCATCTTTTGTTGATGTATGCGTGTGAATTCCAATGGCTGTTGTGGTTGTTATCTCGTCTTCTTCTTCTTCTTGGCCTGCTCATGTGCGAGTAGACATGGCCAGGTCGCCAATCCGTTTCCAGGAAACTTGGTCATGGGCTGCAGTCCTCCAACCATGGCTGCATTCGATCTCCGACAGGTTCGACTCCACCTGATCCAGCCAACGAGCTCGCTGTGCTCCTCTACGCCTCGTGCTGAACGGCTCGCTGACGAGCACCCTCCTGGTGGGGCATGAGTCCAGCATCTTCATCACGTATCGCAGCCATCGTATCCTTCCGGCTTTCATGACCGTCAGGATATCAGCACCGCCAAAAAGCTCAGCTAGCTCGTGGTTCATCCTCCTTCTTCACACGCCCTGCTCGCACACACCGCCAAAGATAGTCCTTAGCACCCGTCGTTCGAAAATGGCAAGTGCATTGGCGTCCTCCGTTAGCATAGTCCAAGACTCGTACCCGTAGAGGACTACCGGACGAATCAGTGTGCGATATATGGCGCATTTCGTGTGTTGCTGGAGTCTTCTGGATCGCCGGAGTTTGTGGAGCCCGTAGTAGGCACGACTTCCCTGAACAATGCGCCTTCGGATTTCGCTGCTTACGTTGTTGTCCGAAGTTACGATCGTACCAAGGTAGCAGAACTCCTCTACCACCTGGAGATCGTCGCCGTCAACTGATACTCTTCTTCCGAGTCGAGCTCTATCACGTACAGAGCCCCCGGCAAGCAAGTACTTTGTCTTCGTCGCATTGATCCTCAATACAATCCTCTCAGCCTCGCGTTCCAGTCGGGTGTACGCTTCGCACACCGCCGCAGTTGTACATCCGATGATGTCGATGTCATCCGCGAAACCAAGGAATTGGAGAGATCGGGTGAAAATCGTGCCCCGGATGTCGAAGCATGACACCTTCCAGAGCGATGTTGAACAGCAAACAGGAGAGTCCGTCCCCTTGCCTCAGAGCCCGGTGAGATTCGAACGAATCCGAAAGTATGTTCGTCACTCTCACCTTGCACTGCACTCCGTCCATAGTGGCCCTAAACAGCAGTATCAGCTTCCCAGAGAATCCGTACTGCTGCATGGTGTTCCATAGCTCATTCCGATCTATGGTATCGTAGGCTGCCTTGAAGTCGATGAACAGGTGGTGCGTAGGGATCTGGTGCTCTCGGCGTTTCTGGAGGATCTGCCGTAGAGTAAAGATTTGGTCGGTGGTCGATTTGCCTCCAACAAATCCAGCTTGGTAGCTGCCGACGAAATCAGCAGCAAGGGGCGAAAGTCTGCAGAAGTGTATTCGGGACAGGATCTTGTAGGCAGTATTCAGGACTGTGATGGCTTGTAAGTTGGCACAGTCCAGCCTGTCGCCCTTTTTGTACACTGGGTGTATGACACCCAATTTCCACTCGTCCGGTAGTTCTTCCTGATCCCCCATCCTTGAACAGTTCGGCCAATAGACCATCGCTGCCAGCTGACTTGTTACATTTCAGATATTTGATGGCACCAATGACTTCGTCCAAAGATGGCGGGGACACTTCGTCATCGCCATACTGGCTGTCGTAGGGCTGCTCTCCTCTGCTTCCTGCTTTTGCTCCGGTATCTGCTCCATTCAGGTGTCCGTGGAAGTGGCACTTCCATCTGTCGATCACCTCTCGCTCGTCCGACAGGATATCTCCCTCTTCGTTGCGCAAATGGCGGTCAAGGGAGAAATCCCACTTCGTGCCGCATTTAGCATCCTGTAGAACTTGCGAGTTTCCCCCGATTGGGATAGCTGCTGCATGAGTTGCTCATCCGACTCCTCGAAGCTGCGCTTCTTGTCCTGGAACAGCCGGGTCTGCTGCCTCCTCAGTCGTCTGTATTCTTCCACATTCTGCGCTGGAGCATGCGGGTACGCGCGGCGTTCTTCTCGTAGAGTGCTCGTCTGCACTCATCATCAAACCATTCCTTATTCTGGTTACGGGACACGCGGCCAATTGTTCGCTCGGCCGTGCTGATGATGGCTTGCTCCACCACACGCCAGTGGTCGATGAGAGACAACGCCTCGGTAGTGGTGTTCTCCGGCAGCGCTTCCCCAAGCACGATTGCGAAGACCCTCGCCATATCAGCTTGTCTCAGCCGGTCTGTGTTGAGCCTTGGAGTAGGCTGGTAGCGCAGTTTATTAGCCACGCATAGTTTTTGGCGTAACTTAACCATAACCAGGAAATGGTCTGAGTCGACGTTTGCTCCTCTGTAGGTTCTTACGTCGATTACATTCGAGAAGTGCCTTCCATCGATGAGAACGTGGTCGATCTGGGATAATGTCGGCTGCGGTGATCTCCAGGTGTAGCTGAAGCGAGGTGCGTGCTGGAAGAAGGTGCTGCGGATGGTCATGTGTTTGGTGGAGGCGAAGTTGACGAGCCGAAGCCCGTTATCATTCGTCAGCTTGTGGGCGCTGAAACTTCCTATCGTCGGTTTAAATGCCTTCTCCTGTCCGACCTGAGCATTAAAATCCCCTATGACAATTTTGACATCGTGTTGTGGGCAGCATTCGTACTCCCACTCCAGCAGCGTATAGAAGTTGTCTTTATCGTCATCGGTGCCCTTAAGATGCGGAATATGCACAGTTATAATGCTCAGGTTGAAGAACCTGCCACGAATCCTCAACCTGCACATCCGCTCATTGATCGGCCACCACCCGATCACTCGTTTCCGCATCTCACCTATGACCAGGAACGCCGTACCGAGTTCATGTTTTTCACCACCGCTCTGGTAGATCATGCAATCACTGCGATACGGGCGTTCCGTCACTCCTTTCCAGCGCACTTCCTGAAGTGCTACTATTCCGAAGCCACGGGCCCTCACCTCGTCCGCAAGAAAGCGGGTACTTCCAGCTGCTGTGAGGGACCTGCAGTTCCATGTCCCGAGTTTCCAATCGTTAGCCTTGTTCGGTTGCGTGGGTCGGTATCGTTTAGTCCGGTTCGAAATCTCTTGGTTACTTTTCTTTGCATTTGGGGTTTTCTAGGGGTGGCTTGCAAGGCCTCTCCCCCAACCTCCTGTATCGTCGAAGGGCTTACGCATCCTTGATTTATGTCCCTTAGGATGCCAGGACAGAAGGGCCAGCCAGCCGCCCCTAACATGGAGACCAGACGCTGACCATCCCCTCCCCCCGCTCAAATTAGCCATATAACCCATACTCCCAAGGGGTTGGGTTTCCCCGTGTACTCAAGCTCAGATTATTGGAGAGATATGTTACCGTTCTGTACGCCATGGACGTATTGAGTCGGAGTAGGGTATGGAGATCCTATATTAACCTTCGAGAGGTGTCGGACCATACCCGTATCAGTGCGGTATTGCTACATACACTGCCAACAGAACCACCTCTTAGTATGGATAAAAAAATACGTATCATAATCGAATTCACTCTTGCCATTCGTTCGTCCAATATGGCGTTCCCGCCAAACCTATTAACCCACCTGGTCCCTTTACCCACTTTGGTCCAGTGTACTTTGATAAATCTTCATTTGACAGGTAAGGCATCTCAAGTTACTTATTAAGGCAGTGGTAATCGCTCTTGCGGGCGTGCGGGCGTTTTCTGAAAATGTATGGAATTTGACACCCGCAGCGGGTGACAGTTTGAAATCGTATGCGTCAGAATCAAACAATTTTGATTTTCCCGCACACACGCCCGCACGCCCGTAATAGCGATTACCACTATCTAACTTATACAAAGTCTTTAGCACGCATAACTACCTAACTGCCCATCTCCATAGAAACCTCCATCCATCATGGCTAAATTAGAGTTAAACACCTACATGTAACAGCCTATTTAAACAAAGTGGGTATAGGGACTAGGTGGGCTTATAGGTTTGGCGGGAAGGCCATATTGGACGAACGAATGACGAATGGAGTGGATTCGATTGTGACCGTATGAATAAACGATGCGCAATCTCAGATTGCGCATATATTTATCTGTCAAACGGATCGGTTTGATATATTTAACTGTCAAAAAATATTTATATATCTCGACCATATAATCTTGAAAATTTATGCGCAATCATGGCGCAATCTAAAATTGTATGGAAATGACGTTTATAGCTCAGGGTTGGCTACGCGATATGATATTTTTATTGACAAAACGAATATATGCACAATGTGAGATTGCGCATCGTGTATTAATACGGTGATACGTATCTTTTCACCCACACTACGACACATCAAACAAAACAGCCATTGGAATTTACACGCATACATCAACAAATGATCGAATCCCCTCCTGTCATTTCGTTTTCATTTTTCTGCAGCACGTCTGTCAAATTGTTCGGGATAAGCCCACCTGTATCCAATTTTTGCTGCTTCGTGTTTGAGTCAGTTGCACGTCTCACACACCTGCGCCATTGTCCTGCCGATGATGACGATGTCATCTGCGAAGACAAGAAATTGGAGATTTGGCGAGGGATTTGCGCTCAGGACTACTGCAGGATCTACCTTAGAGTAAAGATTTGGTCGGTGGTGGGTTTGCTTTCAACAAACCCAGCTTGGTAACTGGCGACAAAATTTGTAGCAAGGGGTGCAAGGCTGCAGAACATGATCTGGGATAGGATCTTGTAGGCCGCATTAAGGACTGTGATGGTTCGAAAGTTCGAGCAGTCCAGTCTGTCATCCTTTTTGTAGACTGGATGGATGACACCCAGCTTCCACTCCTCCGATAGTTCTACTTGGCTAGCTGCTCCAGCAGCTGTTCATCTGACTCTCCAAAACGGCAATGTTTGGCCTGGAAGAGCAGAGTTTACTGTATCCTCAGTCGTCTGTTGTTTTCCACGTTCTGAAGGGTTTCATGCCATAGCATGCGGGCGCTCGCTGCATTCTTCTCGGATAGTACTTGTCTGCACTCTTCGTCGAACCATTCCTTTTTCTCTCTGCGTGGTAAGCGGCCGATTTTGTGTTGGGCTGCACTGCTGATGGCTTGTTCCACTATACGCCAGTGGTCTGCGAAGGGAATCGCGGCGATGTTGTTGTCGGCTAGAAGCGCTTCCCCGAGCGCATCTCAGTACACTTCAACCAGTTCAGTTTGAGCCTTGGGGTGGCTCCGTTGGTTGTTAGCCACGGAGAGTTTCTGGCGTAGCTTTACCATAACCAGGACATGGTCAAGTCGACGTTTGCGCCTCTATACCGTTCAACGTCGATAATATCCGAGAAGTGCCTTCCATCAATCTGAACGTAATCGATATAGGACTTCGAATCACCCTGTGTCTCCAGGTGTAGCTAAGACGGCGTGCATGCTGGAAGAAGGTGCTGCGGATACTCATGTGCTTGAGGGAGGTAAATTTTATGAGCCTGAGGCCGTTGTCGTTTGTCAGCTGGTGGAATAGAAGGGTCATAGAAGCTTCCAATCGTTGGTTTATATACCTCCTCCTGTCCGACCTGAGCATTAGGGTCTCAGATGACGACCTTAATGTCATGTTTTGGGCAACGGTTGTACTCCCTCTGCAGCTGCGTATAGAGGGCCTCCTTCTCGTCATCGGTGCTCTCAAGGACTGTGCACATTTATAATGCTCAGGTTGAAGAATCTGCCACGACCTGCACCTGCACCATGCACCTCAACCTAGACATCTGTTCATTGACCGGCCACCACCCGATCACTCTCTGTTGCATCGTACCCAGCACCATGAACGCAATATCGAGCTCGCAAGTTTCTCCACCGCTTTGGTAGTTAGTGCGGTTGCTACGATAAATAAATCGTCAGACGAGCCCAAAAAATCGTGGGAAACCCTTTATGATGCGTGAAAAGTATTTTTGAAAATGCAACGCATGTTCCTGGCGATGTTTAATTCCAAGGGATGCATTAAGAGAAACTGGTTCAGAATTCATGTATACCGATCCTGGGACTAATCCCAAACCTATGTCGATCCTGAAATACCGAACTCATTCTGGTGCTGGAACTGATTCCAATCCCATTAAGGTGTTTAATTTAGTCATGCACCAGTACCTGGAATTGATCCTAGTTCCTTACCGGTCATGGAATTGATCTCGATCCAATACCGCAGTGTTCACCAACATTGGGGGCCTTCACGATTCTAGTTAGTTTTTTGTATGGAGTTTGACAGTTGGAGGCTGAAATCATGTAAACACTCCATACAAAACCACACAAAAAACTAGCCTGCAATTTTCAGTCTAGATTATTCTAGCCACAAAGCTAGAATTAGTTTCGAGTACCTGCTCGAAAACACGGTTTTGTTTACATTTATCCCAAGATGCATTAAAGAGATCAGGTGGTGGAATCTGGAATCAAAGTGTATGTAGTCCAGGTGGTCTCATAGCATTTTTTCAAAAAGGCGAAAGTGTTCGGCTAAATGTAGTGAACTATGATTAAAAAGATAATATCTTCCTATTTTTTAAATTACAAACTTTCTTTGAAGAACATAAAAATGTATGCAATGTAACAATTAACTCATGAACCGCGACAAAAATAAGGAAACACGTCAAAAAATCTTTCGATAATCTGCATTCAGTCATGTGCGAATTACCGAGCGTATACGTACAATCAATCGCGGCGGACGTATATTGAGGGCATAAATTTCGTGGACTTGGTTCAAAGCTTTTTGATAATAACTATGTATAAATCTTATTCTAGACATGCCATTTGAAAATATTAGCATGATTTTGGGTAACTAAATTGCAAGGATATATAGTGTAATAAGTTTTTTATTTATTTTAAACTAGTTTAAGTTAAAAATTACTTTAGTTTAAAATTAGCTTAAGGTCTGTAGTTAAGTCCGTAGAACTGAATTTAATAAATAAAAAAATCCATTATTTTGCGGACCACTTCTGTTAACGACACTGAAGCATACCAGAACTTACACTGAAACTATAACGGTCCTGGAACTGATCCTAACCCCATGCAGATCGTGTAACATATACCTATGGTTACTGGAACTAATTCCAAACCCATACTGGTCCTCTTTTGTAATTTAGAACCTTAATAGTATCTAAATATGTCTCAGTTATAAAACTATCCAGTCCAGTTCAATTGTTTTCCTATAGTTTTTTTTTTTTTTTTACATCGTGGGCGTAACGGTATTATCGTCAACTAGGCCAAGTTAACAACATGCCCATCCTGGATTCAAGCCTCATATCTACGGTCGCCCTAAGCAAGGATTGACTATCCGACTACGCGGTACTTAATAAGTATCGCAAGCCTGTATAAGCTGGCATAACCCGTTAACAGTAAAAGAAGGTTATTTTTTCAGCTACTTTTTTATAGAAATGTTGTGGCGACGCAATCGCAAGCCTGTATAGGCCGGCATAACCCGTTAACAGTAAAAGAAGGTTATTTTTTCAGCTACTTTTTTATAGAAATGTTGTGGCGACTTTTTCATACATCCGGATTTGCAGTGGCGCCACCTTTCTTCTGACTTTGAGGCTTCCTGGACAATTCCTCAGACCACTTATTGAAACACTGTCCTAACACGTCGTTGATGGCATTCTATAGCTATGTTTTTTTTTCTAAAAATTAGGCAAAAATATGGAAAAATCTCGAAAGTCCACGCAAAGGCATTCAACTATCGAATTATCTATTATCATTCTTTCCTTTCTTCTCGAAAAACACTAAATCAAGTCGGCGTTGCATTTTCCACTACCAAAGCGGTTACCATTGTATCGATGTAAACTAATCAAAAAGCATCCAAGCTACTGCTGGAAAGAAACGCTGATTAGCATTTACTAGAATTTGATTATAGAGAAGAGATTTCATTTTATCGTGCTCTATTTTTTTCAATCGAGATTTTCAGTACTTTTGCATGCAATTTTAAGACATGCGTCCAACCTGGATTATAAGTTCTTTTTGCCGTTAACCTTCTAGAGCAGATGCAGTCAGTTTAAAAAGTATTCGTCTAGCTCAGGTATGTCAAACTGGCAGCCCGCGTCGATTCTGAATGCGGCCCGCGAGAATATTTTGAGAATTGGTTAAAAGCACTACAAACCATAAATCTGTTATTACTATTTGTCAAAGTGTATTAAATTTTCCAGAGAAGAACAATCCTTTTGTTGGTATATTTTTCGAAATTAACATAAATGTACCCATAACATCTCATAAACTTATTCTACACAATCGTACATATCAATCGAGACCCTTAAGAATCATTCAATCGAATGCAAGCTCAGTCGTATTATGTTTCGATTAAATTCTGACTATTAGCAAAATTTTGTGCGCACTCGATTGCACATTCTGTATGGAAAAATAGATTTGCGTCAACTGTCTACAAACGAAAAAGGAATGAAAATAACTTGATACACACACTAGGAAACTTCGCAAGAACTAGTGATTGATTTCAGAATCGCATCCACGGCTCAAAACCATTTCCGATCTTAGCTATTCCGACGTCGAATCTGGCCAAATCAAACCAACAGTTTCGTTCGGTGCCGTCCGAAGCCTATAGAGCCGTTAGGAGCCATTCGGAACCGTTGGAGTCATCGTTTGTCCCACCAAATTTGACAATCTCCATGCCCCCGACTGCCGAGTAAAGGATTCATTCGGTTCCGAATTTTTTCCAACCTTAGAATGTTACATCATTGATGTTCGATTGGAGCCACTGTTTTTGGTCATAATCATGCCACCATAAATGTTAATAAAAGTGATTGTAGCCAAGTTGCAATTATTTGTACCCCCCATTCTGCAAGACGAATTAATGTACTTTCCAACCTCCCCAAAAATTAAAACAAAAATTATATGATTACGCTTAAGCCTAAAGGATTTAGATCAAGGATAAAAACAATCGAAATGCCGAAGTCTTGCAATACAAAGCTAATTAATAGATAAGCTCACACAGTCCTCAATTCCTCAATTCGTGAATCATCTCCCTTCAAGTGTCAAAAACAGATTTGCCGATCTGTATGGGATCACACTCCACGAATCTTCGTCAGATAAAATTATCGTTATTTAAAAAAAGTTATTCGTAAAATACGAATTGTTATAAGAAATGAATATGCCACCAGAACACTTGGAACTTGGAAATTAGCGAAAAATAATGTTCAAACACGAGTTATTACAATTTTTTCCTTGATCTGTCAAAAAATTACAAGTGTAAACAGTTTAAAATTAGGCTACTTATACTTATCTCGGGTGAAATAATCTAATCTACAAGAACTGCAAAAAATAGGAATGACAGCGAACAGAACGGCTTTTCCTACGACACACAAAAAACGATAGAAAGCCCTCGTGTACGATAAAAGCAACAATTGTGAAAAATAAAGCTCTTTACGCAAGCAAATATTTTTGTTATTCATCCAGCGATGGATAGTTCGGATTGCTTGAAAAAGATTCACCACAGGCTGCTAGACTTCCCCTACTTCAGTGAAAAAGTGTGTTTGACAGATATTTTCTAGCACAACTGCCGTAAGAGAACGCGAGTAATGAAAAATATCCTATTTTAATAATACCATTGAAAGTACAATAAACATTTTTTCTAATATAAAAAAGAGCACATATAAAAATAACATCGTGAATTTGTACATAACAAACGATTCCAGATAAGAGGCGAGTAGTACAAAAAATCAATTAGATTAACAATAAAAATCTAAGTAGTATTTTACATAAATATTGGGGTATTTTTTCCATTCTCAACTTTGCGACCCGCGAATCACTGAAAATTTGTACTTGCGGTCCTCTGATGAAATGAGTTTGTCAGAGCTGGTCTAGCTCATTTTTTTTAAAGAAATAGGCGAATTATGGCCGAAATAGGCATGGGACGGTAAAAGTAATCATTAGATTTGATAAAAGGACTATGAATACACACGTATTGCTAAAAAATAAGCATTAAAATAGTGCAATAGCAACCAAAATCCATAAAAAAACTAAAAAAAGTCGTTTGATGGGCGCGCAAAAGTATTCGTCCATCTAGCTTTTTAAATATTTACGCTGGACAAACACTACGAAGACGTGAATTAGATTTATCATTATCAATCTGCTGGTGACTTCCTTCTAAATCAATGCATTTCTGTTGTTTCAATGGCACTTCAAGCGGTCAGAGAGACACTTAAGGGGGGAAAGTTAAATGAATCGAGCATGATGATGAAAATCGTACCTTAATCCTATGCATAACCTATCCTACCCGTTTTCGAAGGCTACAAGGCATGTGGGAGGCCTCATTCGTTCATTTTATCAACGTTTGTCCATTTTTTCACACTAATTGTGTGACAAACTGCCTTGTAAGCAGCCATCCTTGACGGTTAATCTAACGAAAGAAGCGGTTTAATGTCCAACAAATCAAATATTACTCAGGAATTAGTGAATTTTATGTTGGCCAATAAGATCAGGAAAATATATGGGTCACATTTGGTTGATGGGTCATGCTGCATTTCATCGTAGCTGGTCATGTTATTTCTTGAATGACTGAGTTGTTACAAAAATGTTTTGTTTGAATAATACCATACGCAGAATGTGGCCAAATCTGGTGAGGACCATCAAATAAATCAAAAATTAATTTCAAAATAGGCTCTACTAACATATGACTACAAGTTTAACTCGTCAAGGTCATATCGCCACCGTCTACTGTAGCGAAAACAGTCTACTAAGATGCAGCAGCAAATCTCGTGTAACGGTAGCACCATGGTGTCATGATACTAGGGCTCAGTGAGGAAAGGTGAGCTAGAAAAATGATTCAAATTGATAAGAAAAAAGATTTGGAAACATATACTTGCAGATTTTAAGTACTTTGAGCCCCAGTTCTGAGAAAATTTACATAAAAAGTACCACATGTTTCAAGGTCAGTCGAGCGGGAGAACATACAGAGCATTGTCATTTGTCCAAAACACCAAACCTGCTGAAACTATACTGATGAAAACGATTTGGAAGACTCTCAATATGATATCAATTGCTAATTTTTCAATGGAACTAGGCCACGTGATCCGGAAATATAATATTTCTACCAAAGATTCATTGGAACAAGTCTCATAGGATGCGGGGGTCAAAATACGCCCTTTTTGAGGTTCAAATGAGTTATGGCGGTGGTCAAGTTGTCAATAATAGTCATAAATACAATGAGAAACAAGATCAAAACATTTTTTGATTCCATAGCCTTTGTTGTCTAACGCATATTACGCCAAAAGTCTAATAGACGAATACTTTTTGCGCGCCAATCAGACTACTTTTTTTTAGTTTTTTAATTAATTTAGTTGTTATTGCACTATTTAAATGGTTATTTTTTAGCAGTACGTGTGTATTGATAGTTTTTTTTTTTATCAAACCTCATCCTTACTTTTACCGCCCCATGCCAATTGCGGCCACAACTTGCCTTTTTCTGCAAAATATTCAGCTAGACTTTATGGACTGACTGTATGTCAAACATACAGCCCGCGGGCCACAAGCGGTCTGCTAACTCTTTGCATCCGGCCCGCGAAGAACTTTGGCAGTTATTTGAATGAAACTAAAGTAGATTGTAGATTACGAGACAGGAATAATGGGTGTACTAATTGTTATCCACTGAGGAAGAAGATTTTAACATTCAGTCTTAATAATTCGATGAACGATGTGAGCAGTAAATTACTCATAGTGGCTGTTTTTGGGAAGGTATCCTCGAAGATGGCATGTAGCATGTGTTTTAGTTCTTGTTTGCTGGTGGCTCCTCAAAGTCAGACTCATATTTTCACCCATTTTCTGACTTTGAGACTTTTTGGAAAATTCGGAAATGATGCATACCACTCGGACTGTCCAGGCAGTCTCAAAGTTAGCATATATCTGGGACATTGTATAAGAATGATAAAATTTCCAGGTTATGGCGACCGCCGCTAAAGTAAAGTATGAGTAAATGTGAACTGCTTTACGTATTATATTTGTATTTCCATATTTCTTATTTATACACAATTAAAGATGGTGGGGTATTTTCCATGAATAGTTTTATAGGAGGCTACGAAAAAATGTAGATACGATTCTAGGTCAAAGAATAAGAATAAGAATAAGGATTCTAGGTCAAGTAATAAATACTTAAAATATATAAGTGATATATTTTAGTATAAAAAAGTAGAATTTTATTCACCTCTAAATCCCCCCCTCCCCTTTATTTCGGGAATTACCTGTATACCGTCTGAATTCAATAGTTGAACGCTTTTTAGTTGGCGTGCATTTTAGTTGACCGCTCGATAGTTGGCTGAAAGTTCATTTAAAATGCATTCGCTTGTATGGGAAAAAATAGAATATTTTTGTATGGAAAAACGTGCCAACTAAAAAATCACATATTCAAAAGTTGGCAGACAATCGAAGTTCAACCAGTGAATTCAGACTGTATCGTTGATTCGTACTTTTCTAGCATGGTTTCAATTCATATAAACAATGATAAAATATTTGTTTGCTTGATAAATTTTCAGAAAGAAGACAAAATACGACTGCTCAAGCAGCGACTAACAGAACGGGAAAATAAAAATACTGCACAACCTTTTAATGAATCCGCAAATGGCACCACTGCTGGAGGAATGCAATTCAATCGATCATCTTCAACCGCGCTAGCTCAAAAGTAACTGTAAATGTTTCAACGAAGGTGCAGAAGGAATCCTTGAAAAATATGTTATGATGTACTCTTATTATGAAATGAAACGATGGTGGTTTATCTGAATTGCAGAATACAATTGAAATTGAAAGTAAAAGCATGCATAGTAGTGAATAAATTGTAATTCTAGTGAAATTTAATTCATACGACAATTCCTCAATAAAATAGGAGAAAGCAACGCTCAAAACACTGAAATAAATTTTCTGCTATGTAGGATACATGAAGCGTAATAAAGTAATATTTTAAAAAGTGTATATTTTAACAAAACTCAATAACGTCTCCTGTTATTATTATTCCATACGCATGGACTTTTATTGTAATATAATTGCAAGATACAGAACGATGAAAGATTTAACATGTAAACTTACAATTTCATCGCAATGGTAGGGTTACACGGTTGTGAATAAAATGGAATCGGTGATTTTGCGTTAAATGTGGCCAATAGGAATGTAACGTTAAAATTCAAAAGATTCAACTCATACGATTTCGATTTTAGAAAAAATGTATGGTAGTCGATCTTCTCACAACACACCAAAAATCTTTGATAGCAGGCTTTGAGGTATGTTACCTTTGAGTCACGTTAAAGTATATAACATATCATTATTTTGTTTTTATTTTGTATTCGTTTATTAACAGCTCCGATTTCATTCTGATGATAAATGATCAACATGGGCTCCAACAAAGACGTCTCCTACATGAATTAACGTCATTCTGCACATCACGTAAGGTAACGTTTTGAATAGGTGTGAAATCAATTATTTGTTGCACTCTCCTTGACACTTTCAATGCACAGCATGCGTTATATTGTGTGAAAAGTAATCAGCATTCCAAGGGAATAGTACCACATACAAGGTAATGACATATTTTCATTACAGATATTTAATTCGTTTGATTTTTGTTTTGTACACTTTTTAATAAAAGTTTGCTAAGACTGACAACATAGATGTTGTTAATTTTACAATTTATTGAATATTTTCATTTATATAACGACACTAGTTGAACAAACAAAAAGCACATTC
The DNA here is from genome assembly GCF_943734685.1 of Anopheles coluzzii. NCBI lineage: Eukaryota > Metazoa > Arthropoda > Insecta > Diptera > Culicidae > Anopheles > Anopheles coluzzii. The sequence goes on along the minus strand of NC_064671.1, from coordinate 50,520,824 downwards.
AAGCAACATCGTAATACGTACACAATAGTGATGGGACATACGATTCATTTCACGACCCGACCCGGAGTCGGGTCCGAGCCAATCGTTTCCGACCCGTTGGTGCAGCGAGTTCGGGTCGGGTATTGAACCTACCTTGACTCGACCCAACTCGAACTCGCTTCACCAACAGATCGGAGTCGCTTATGCTTTCTCGCACTTACTCATCGTTCGGATCGCTGCAACAACGGGTTGAAATAAACCCACCTTGGCCCGACCCGAGCCGAACTCGTTGCACCAACGGGTCGGAGTCACTTCTGTTATCTGGCACCTACCGGAGTAAAGAGGCGAATAAACTCCACAGGAGCCAAAGCCTCTCTAAACTGTTCAGACAAACAAACTAACTAACCTACCGGAGTCGTTGTACCTACTGAACCTACTTTTACCATTCGTGTCGATCCGAACGACTCCGGGTCGCGTACGGATGACTCCGATCGGATAGGTTCGGGTCGACCCGCCCATCACTAGTACACATGTATAGCACCTCTGCGTATTGTGTTCATTGTTTTGGCATTATGTGCCACTGCTATTTGATGCCATTACATTACATCACTGCTCTTTCGATAGCCTTTTTTGTAACGAATTTCTATTTATTCATGCTCATCGAATCGTAAAGAATAAACTGGTTCTAGGTCAATTGTTGAACGATTTTAATGTATATATACAGAACAAAAGCTGAGCAGATCAAATTGTAATATTAATTCAACAGCAACAAACAGAGATGTAAAGTTAAATATTTGTATACACCACCATTTTGCTACTCTCTACGAGATATGTATACAATATTTGGTGCTTTCGCAAATCAAACACAATATGTTTACAGTGCATTTACAAACGAACAGAAGTGAACGTAATCATAAGGAGAGAAGTTCAACGACTCATCAATTGTCTGTAACTGTTTGATAGTTGCTACCTTTATTCCCTCTGAATAGTTTACAAAACCCCAATAATCATCTCGAACTTAAACATCTTGTTATGCCTTGTTAGAGCTACTTGAATAGCGTAAAATCGTGGTTTTGAACCGGATTTGGTACAGGCGATCGAAGCAAAACATGTCGGAAGAAGATGTTTTGAATATTCAGCTATTTTTTACTGGCTTCAAGCCTATATACCTTTACGTTTGAGGTGCGGTAGCAGGTAGCTTTGCTAGTTGAACGCAATGGCAATAATCACGTTTAAAAAGAAAAGAAAAACTCGTTGCGTTGCTAACCATGTTTATAATTTAGAAGATCGCGATCGTGATTGTTCGTCACGTCGAAACAAGTGATCTTATGCAATTGAAGAGGCGTTTTGGCGCTATGCTTTTGTTACTATGCCTATGTTACTGTGCTATGCCCTGGTAATTTACCGTAGGTGTTCGGCGAGTCCCAGTCGAAGGATTTTAAACATACATTAATATTTTGGCTTTCTTGAAAGCGGTTGTTTGTTTAACTAGTTGATGCATCACATGCCACCGACGATCTTTTTAAAGACTATTCCATAGACTACAACTCCACAAATGCACTAGGTGGATCGATGAAATCGTTTTCAGATTTCGAGCGAGCTGTGTGCTTGACGGGCAGATGACGATCGCAGTGCTGAGAGAAACAAAAGTGGAAAGAGAAGCACAGGGAACAACAGTACGATGAAACAAAAACCGGTACGCGGGTTGAGGGCTCTGATCCGCATTGATATAGCAATTTGTAGCCGGTTTTACGAGAGCAAACCTTTTCGCTTTTGAGAAATGGTTGGTGGTTTTGTAGGTAGGCTTTCTCGTATGCAAACACGGTGGTACCATCAATTGACGATTGTCCGCGTAGCTATACGGACGCAACATCAAATCGTTCTCTCATTAGTAGAACAATCGAGTACGAGTGAGTTACAACTATTGTGAAGTGTACTTTCAAGGGTTGACCGAAACAACCAGTGCAATGATACTGGCTACTTCAAATATCGTGCGCTCTGTGATCACTATTGGAGCGTTGTTGCTTCTGTCCGATGTCTTTGGTGTGAAGCTGAAGGAAAAATTTAAGTGGCGTGAAGTTTCGTTCGCTTGGCCCTCAGAAGATGCTAAGGTGGCTGCCTTGAATTCCGGCAAATACATCGTTCACAACAATCTGCCTCTGGGTTTAGAACGATGGCGTGACAAACTGTTTATTACTGTCCCAAGGTAATCAATCGAAATAGATTTCATATTATCGACACCTGTGCTAAATGTGAATACATTTCCCACTTTTGATCATAAAACGAGACCGGATACATGCTCGCTTTGTTAACGTTGATTGTCAGTGTAAAATAAATACAATTTGTTGTACATTACTGATTAATAATGTACACGGCGTTCTCTCTTGTATTTTCCTGCTTTACTAGTGTTGTATGTAACAATGATTCATAAATATGTGATGTAATGCAGTGCTCTCCAACCTTTTTAGGATCACGGGCCACTTGTGTTTGAAAATACATTTGCAATACAGTTCCACATATATTAAGTGCATATGTTTAGAAGACTAAGTTCAAAGCTTTTTCATCAAAACTATGTTTAATATTATTCTAGACATGCCTGTTTAAAGTTCAATCTTGATTGTGGGAAAAAATGAAAGACGTGTGTTGTAATAAGCTTTTCTTTTAAAAATCAAATCATTTGCGGACCACGTCTGTTACGCCACGGACCACAGGTTGGAGACCACTGTTGTAATGATCACTGTTGGAGAGCGCATTCGATCTTGATAGGAAAGTCTGATAGAGAAAACTTTAAAAAAATTAAGTGTTTTTTTAATAATATTTTAATAGTATTCACACCCATAGTATTTTAATAATAATCATGTAGTATCTTGTAATACTTCCTTATTTGCTAGATTATATACGGCAGCCATTTAGGCTTAACCCAACCTCAATATATACTGGCGAAAGAAAAAGGGGTTGCCCTTGAAAAGGCCGTACATAGGCTTGTTTTGCAAGAAGGTATAAATGTCAATTTTAATTTTTGCTCATGAAACCCGAACAGATTGTCCTTGTTCAAGTATACGTTTCATTTTATTATGTTCTAAAGTGGCACCGTGGTCTTTACACGCACAGGATCAAAAATCCGTTTAATCTATAGTTAAAGATTAAAGCCTACAAACACTCATTTACTAAACCAAAATAAACTAGTTAAAACTCAATTATATCTCTTTGCAGGTGGAAGACGGGTGTAGCCGCTTCGCTGACATATGTTAACGTTTCCGACGGGATAAGTCCTGATTTGCGCCCTTATCCAGGGTGGACTGAAAATGAACTCCCAACAGGTAAATAATATAAACATACGTTTCATTCCTTTGCACGGTTCTACTCTTCATTTCCTTCCAGAGCGTAATGATGGTTCAGGCTCCAATTTTTTGAAAAATAATGCCACAATTATATCAACATTCCGCGTCCGCGCCGATGAGTGTGACCGTCTTTGGGTCATGGATACCGGACTTGCAGACATTCTTGGTGATGCTGTTCAATATGCTCCTCCTTCACTTGTGCTTTTTGACTTGTACACAGATAAACTCATTCGACGACACTTCTTCAACAGCACACTGCTTAAAGAGGATTCATTTTTTGCCAATGTTGTAAGTAGCATATATTATCGAGTCAGAGATTTGCAATCAGAAGAATTATCCCTGTTTTACAATTGTACCATTTTAACTGTAGATTGTCGATACCGAGCGTGGAGATTGCGATAATGCGCATGCCTATATTCCAGACTTGGGAAGCTACGCAGTAATCGTGTACTCTTTGGCAGAAGATCGATCGTGGCGTGTAAAGCATAACTTCTTCCATTTTGATCCTCTCGCCGGCGATTACAACATCGGTGGTGTTAATTTTCAATGGACTGATGGTGTTTTCGGTATGGCTGTCGGAAAACGCTTGCAGGACGGAACGAGGCCCATCTATTTCCACGCATTTTCAAGCACCAAGGAATTTATGGTATCAAACATGGTGCTGCAAAATGAATCATATGCACAGAGCCCACAAGCATACTACGACTATAAACTGTTGGGTGATCGTGGACCAAACTCGCAGTCATCCGCAGAGTTTTATGATTCGGAAACGGGTGTAATTTTTTACACGCAGGTCAACAAAGATGGTGTGGGATGCTGGAATACGATAATGCCACTGAATGCAGACACTCAAGGGTTAGTGGATTCCGACAGTGACGCGTTAGTATTTCCGAACGATTTAAAAGTAGACAACGAAGGGACATTGTGGGTACTCTCTGATCGCTTGCCTATGTTTATTTTTACCAGTTTAGACGCAGAACAGTACAATTATCGTATTTTAGTAGGAGAAACACGAGAAATTATTAAGGGTACACCGTGCGATAAGTAAGACTATTTCCTCTGGGTATTTTCACCAGGAAAAGAACCATTAACCATTCAAACTTTCCTTTAACTAATGCATTCGTTGATTTCAAAATAAATATTTGTGAACAAAGATCTTTGCGTAGCCCAATAGATGTGATTTTGTTGTTGTTTCTCTTGTGTAGTGTATACTTCTAAATATCTCGCCTCGGTTGAGCCGTAAAGAACGATAAAAAATCAGTTTAAAGTTTTAACGATTCCAAATTTGGTCAAAAGTAGTATAACCCAGGTTGGACGCGAGACTTAAAATTACATGCAAAATGACTAAAAATATAGTCAGGATTGGAGTACGGATTACGTTAAATGTATTTTATAATGTTAAATCAATAAAATTTAAAACCAATTTCATTTTATCGAGCTCTCTTTCCCTATCGCGGCGAGATTTTCAGTACTTTTGCATGCAATTTTAAGACTTGCGTCCAACCTGCAACGGGGCAAAAAGAACTTATAACCCAGGTTGCACGCAAGACGTCAATTGCATTCAAAATGAGTAACCAAATCATCAGGATTGGAGCACGGATTGTGTAAAACGTTTTTAACAATGTTGAATCGCTAAAACTTAAAACCATTTTAATTTATTGCGCTTTATTTCCTAATCTGGGCAAGATTTTCAGTGCTTTTGCATGCAATTTTAAGACATGCGTCCAATCTGGGTTATAAGTTCTGTTGCCGATTTTTCAACAAGAAATATCAAATTTCAGGTATTTAGCAAGCTTGAATATTCGCTGTTCATGGGGTACTATGCTTGCCCACACAATCTGTTTAATACGAGGGCGCTGGGGCTATGACGTGGTATGGAGTGCAAGGCATCGTGCGAGCTAGCAGACTACTCGAATTTGTTTTGCGCGAGTACTTTATAAAATCAGTTTTTAACATTGCTTTACAAAAAATTGCATACGATGAAAGCATACAAAACATTACAATGTAATAATAACGACAACAGATGACGCAACTGCTGAATATCTTTATTGATGTTTGACGATAGATGGTGCTTTCCGTAGTCAAAATATGGCTATATTCCAGCAGTTTTCTGTACAGGAAATGGTGCAAAATCTATACTGGTTTCCCCCTGTGCAAAGCGACGGAAGAAATCATTCCCCGCTGCGCAAATTCGAGCAGTTTTCTGCGTAGTTTTTTGCGTAGTTTTGCGTCAAAAAATACGCAAAAAAATACGCTAGACTTCAGCCAAAACTACGATAGCCAGCGTATTTATTGCAGTTTTTAGGTGCGGAACGAGCGCCATCTGTTGAAGGAATGGATGAACTATTTCAGACGGTGGAGCAAAAAAATGGCCGAAAAATTCAAAAATATTGGCGCCCATTCCTTCCTCCTCCTCTTCCTCTCACTCCCTTTCCCCTCCCTGCCTTGCCTTACTTGCGCTTCAGCCCGTGCCTTTCGCCGTCAGCTGATTGTGTGTATGCGTTGGTGTATATGTACATTGCGGTTGTGTATTGTATTTGGTGGGTATAGCATTTATTTATTGTGTGTGACCTTGACGATGCGGGAGAAGCTGGTTCATTTTGGGATTTAAAGTGTTATCGGTGTATTGATGGTTTATTTTATTTCGTGCCGCTGCTGATGAGACCATTCGATGCCCCTGCCAAATTGAGGGTGAAGAAGCCTATTTAAAACAAGCGTACGAGAACGTCTAACACTAATCTAATATTTTTTTAATTTGAACATGTATGATGCTTCAACGACCTTCTAAGCATCATCTAGCACGGTGCGGTATAGTGGCAATAAAAAATATTTTTTTTTTCAATGTGCCGGAATTTGTCTCGAGTTTTCTGGCCACGACACACACACACGGACACACACACAGCGCGGGGAAAGTGATCGTCCACTCTATCATGCCGCGATCCCCCTCCCCTCCCGGTGCTTTGAGTGAGGAACCAGCCTTTCTTCCGATAAGGTAGCCGTAATCGATCATGCGGGAGGGGGGGGGGGGGGGTTGATGGGGGGTGTGTGCTCGCCTGCGCGCTTTCGTGGGTGCGTGCTCGCGTGCGCGCGTACGTGCATTCGTGCATTCGTGCATGCGTGCATGCGTTCGTGCGTGCACGTGTGTGCGTGCGGGAACTCCAAAACTGTTTGATTCTGATGCGTGTATTGTCACCGGCTGCGTCTACACACTCCATGCATTCTTAGAAAACGCACTGCACGCCGCCCGATCGATTACCGCTACCTAGGAGACAATACAACCATTTAATTGGCACCACCATCTTTGCGACCGGTTCTGCTGTTGGGGGTATTAAAAAGACAAACGAACGAGACAAACGTGCATGCGATATGTTGCACATTTCTTTCCAATTCCGCTAGCGGACGCAAGTGGAAACAAAACTTGAATTGAATTCATACAAAAGAGAATTCTGGTTTGGTTTATTACGGTGCGCGTATGATACTGCACCTGTCCGTCCAGAATCTGGTGGCTTGTTGGTTTTGAGTCGGTATCATGACGCCGTGCGACCGGCACTGCCTTGGAATGGGTCCGGATCGGTAGGTTCATGTTTTGGTCGAGTGCATTCCGTGCATTTGTCGCGCCACAGCGGTAGACCCGGCAGCACCAAAGTCAAAACAAAAACCTTCCCCGAGGGTGGACTGCTATGCTAAGTTCTTCCTCTTATTATTATTATTATTATTATTGGCATAATGGTCTACGCGATCATGCCGGCCTTTTCACGACTTGAGTACCACGTAGCCGGATAGTCGCCCCTTGCTACGGCGGACGGTTCATACGCGGTTAGAACCCACGACGGGCATGCTGTTAAGATGTGCGGAATGATGGCGGTGCCGCGGGCCCGCTCTTATCCAGCGGGCAACTTGCATACTGCCAAACTGTATCCTGCCCGATGCATACGCTGCAGGCAGGGGAAAGGATGCAGCTCCACAATAAAAAAAAACACTGTCATGAACACCTTCCTTTCTTTGACCGATGGATCATAACATTCCGGAAGAAAACACATTCGGCGACAGTTGTGCACACACAAGCACCCTCACACCCTTGCGCAGACGGCTCAGCCTATCTATGTAATCTACGACATACGAAAGGAAAAGCATAGTGTCACATAAAGTTATGCTTTATGCAATTAGGTTTAAGCTTTCCTATGCACGGCCATGGCCACCTGTGTTGCGTGCGCTACTTGGAATTAGGGTTCTGCGCGTTGCACAGCAAACCCTCCAACGTGAACTAGCGATTCCTTAGTCATTTGTACATTGCAGCGATTGAACTCATTGCGCTTTTTTTGGTTTGATTTGTGAAAAATCAAATGCAGCGCCGCAATGTTTGTTAACGGTTTTTTAAGCGCCACAACAGCTCGCGAGCATTGACCACACGCGTGAAAGAGATAGCGCTATGGATGGAAAAAGCACGGACGACGGCTGACAGCGATTGGCCGTCTGACGCACCAACACATCCAAACCTGTGACAGCGCGCTCAGGCGAAGGGTATGAAGCGGAGCCAGGGACGGGTAGCTCGAAACGCTGCTCGACAAATTTGCCGTATGAGGGAAAAAGAAGGCCTGAGAAAATGCGCGAAAGGGAATGATTTCTTCCGTCGCTTTGCACAGGGGGTCCCTTTCGCGCATTTTCTCAGGCCTTCTTTTTCCCTCCTACGGCAAATTTGTCGAGCAGCGTTTCGAGCTACCCGTCCCTGGCTCCGCTTCCTACCCCTCGCCTGAGCGCGCTGTCGAAGGTTTGGATGTGTGGGTGCGTCAGACGGCCAATCGCTGTCAGCCATCGTCCGTGCTTTTTCCCTCCATAGCGCTATCTCTTTCACGCGTGTGGTCAATGCTCGCGAGCTGTTGTGGCGCTTAAAAAACCGTTAACAAACATTGCGGCGATGAAGTTGCATTTTCACAAATCAAACCAAAAAAACGCAATGAGTTCAATCGCTACAATGTACAAATGACTAAGGAATCGCTAGTTCACGTTGGAGGGTTTGCTGTGCAACGCCCAGAACCCTAATTCCAAGTAGCGCACGCAAGACAGGTGGCCATGGCCGTGCATAGGAAAGCTTAAACCAAATTACATAAAGCTTAAGTTTATGAGACACTATGATTTTCCTTTTATATGTTGTAGATTGCACAGATATGCTGAGTCGTATGCGCATTGGTGTGAGTGTGCGTGTGTGTGCACAACTGTCGCCGAATGTGTTTTCTTCCGGAATGTTATGATCCATCGAAAGGAAGGTGTTCATGACGGTGTTTTTTTTTATTGTGGAGCTGCATCCTTCCCCCTGCCTGCAGCGTATGCATCGGGCAGGATACAGTGTGGCAGTATGCAAGTTGCCCGCTGGATAGGAGCGGGCCCGCGGCACCGCCATCATTCCGCACATCTTAACAGCATGCCCGTCGTGGGTTCTAACCGCGTATGAACCGTCCGCCGTAGCAAGGGGTGACTATCCGGCTACGAGGTACTCAAGTCCTGAAAAGGCCGGCATGATCGCGTAGGCCATTACGCCAATAATAATAAGAAGAAGAAGAGGAATACCATAGCATAACAGCCCACACCCGGAGAAGAGATTGGCTTATCTTTGTTGCTGCCGGGTCTACGGCTGTGACGCGACAAATGCACGGAATGCACTCGAACAAAACATGAACCTACCGATCCGAACCCATTCCAAGGCAGTGCCGGTCGCACGGCGTCATGATACCGACTCAAAACCAACAAGCCACCAGATTCTGGACGGACAGGTGCAGTATCATACGCGCACCGTAATAAACCAAACCAGAATTCTCTTTTGTATGAATTCAATTCAAGTTTTGTTTCCATTTGCGTCTGCTAGCGGAATTGGAAAGAAATGTGCAACATATCACATGCACGTTTGCCTCGCTCGTTTGTCTTTTTAATACCCCCAACAGCAGAACCGGTCGCAAAGATGGTGGTGCCAATTAAATGGTTGTATTGTCTCGTAGGTAGCGGTAATCGATCGGGCGGCGTGCAGTGCGTTTTCTAAGAATGCATGGAGTGTTTAGACGCAGCCGGTGACAATGCACGCATCAGAATCAAACAGTTTTGGGGTTCTCGCACGCACACACACACGCGCGCGCACGCATGCACGCGCGTACGCGAGAACGCACCCCCGAACGCGCGTACACGCACGATCGATTTCCTCTACCTTATCGGTAGAATTGCTGGCTTAACTTGTAGCGCATCCTCATCCAAAGCACTGTGAGGGGAGGGGGATCGCGGCATGATAGAGTGGACGGTCACTTTCCCCGCGTTGTGTGTGTGTCGCGACCCGAAAACTCGATATTTTATTGCTACTATAGATCGTGCTACATGATGCTTCGAAGGTCGTTGAAGCATCAAACATGTTCAAATTAAAAAGTATTAGATTAGTGTTAGACGTTCTCCTACGCTTGTTTTAAATAGGCTTCTTCACCCTCAATTGGCAGGGGCATCGAATGGTCTCATCAGCAGCGGCACGAAATAAAATAAACCATCAATACACCGATAACACTTTAAATCCCAAAATGAACCAGCTTCTCCCGCATCGTCAAGGTCACACACAATAAATAAATGCTATACCCACCAAATACAATACACAACCGCAATGTACATATATACCAACGCATACACACAATCAGCTGACGGCGAAAGGCACGGGCTGAAGCGCAAGTAAGGAAAGGCAGGGAGGGGAAAGGAGAGGAAGACGAGGAAGGAATGGGCGCCAATATTTTTTGAATTTTTTGGCCGTTTTTTTTTGCTCCGCCGTCTGAAATAGTTCATCCATTCCTTCAACAGATGGCGCTCGTTCCGCACCTAAAAACTGCAAGAAATACGCCGGCTATCGTAGTTTTGGCTGAAGTCTAGCGTATTTTTTTGCGTATTTTTTGACGCAAAACGACGCAAAAAACTACGCAGAAAACTGCTCGAATTTGCGCATCGGGTTTTGATCAGTTTCCTGTGCTAGACTTCAGTAAAATCTGCGGAGGGGTGAGCAGTTTTGGCACCCTCTACTGGGGGAATGGGCAAACTATTTTAGGCAGCGGAGCAAAAAAAGGCCTAAAATTAAAAAAACAGCTTTTCTTTCTTTTTTCTCTTCCTCTTCCTCCTGCATCGCTGCCTTGCCTTACATGCGCTTCAGTCCGTGCCTTCCGTCATCAGCTAATTGTGTGTTGTGTTTGCACAGAAAACTTTTTTTACTGAAGTTCAGTAAAATTGTACTGAAGTTTTTTGAGCTGAAGGTTCAGTAATCCTTTCAGTAAAAAGAATGTTTACTGAATCATTCAGTAATGTTCAGTGCTCACCAAAATGACAGCTCGTTTACTGAAATCACAGTAAAGCCATTTTAATATTACATTTTGATACCATAGCAGGATAGTCAGTCCTACGTATGGGGGCGCGGTCTATTCGGGGCTTGAACTCATGACGGGCATGTTGTTACGTCGTACGAGTTGACGACTTTGCACTTATTTAATATTGAGTTTTTTTTATTGATGCACAGAGATTGCCAGTCCCTCAATTCATATTCATCCAAGTAATATGTTATTTGATACAGTTTTTATACTATTTTTTGCAGCAATAAGTTTTGATGGTTCAATAAGCGCTCACAGACACCACGAACTTTTAGCAAGCACAGTGAATTGAAGCAAAGATTTTGAACACCAACACGTTCGCCACGGTTGCCGGTACCGATGCCTACCGATGTAAGCGCCTACCAAATCAACTTACAGGGTTTCCCACGATTTATTGGTCGGTTCTCATAATTTTTTGGTTGCTTCCCATATTTTTTAGTGTGTTCGCACGATTTATTGGTTGGTTCCCAGATTTTTTAAATTCAATTGTATTGATATCCAATCAGATGATACCAATAAAATATGGGAATGAACCAAAAATCTATGGGATACGACGAATAACTCGTGAGACGAGCCCAAAAAATGATGGGACCCGACCAATAAATCCTGGGAAACCCTGTATTGCTCATCATGAGCAAAAGGACACCGCATTGTTTTGTTTTGATGTTCTGACTGACAGGCAGTTTTGTTTTGATGCTGCATTTTCAGTAATTGTATTTTCGCTGATTTTCGGTAAAATGTGTATTAGTGAAATGCATTCAGTAAATTTTATCACTGAAAATCAGTAAAAATATGACATTTATGCTGAAAACCAGTATTCTATTACTATTACTGACAGCATATTCTATTACTGAACCGTTTTAGTAAAAAAAAACTTTAGTGAAGAAAAAAATAAGAAAATTTTGCGGTATGCCTTGGTACATACCCAATAAGCCAAAATTGCTTAAGCAGCCAATTTTGGCATGCTAAAGATTGTTGCTTAAATTCGCCTTTTGCAGTAGATAAACAACATCAAAGTTCCAGGTGGGTCTATCAAACAGCGCTTAAGCAGCTTCTTTATGCCAGGGTACCGGGGATTATTTTTCTTTGTGTTTTATTTTCAAACAAGCGTCATCAATAACATAAACAACAGGATTTGCTTTGTTTGTGTACATGTATATATTTTTAAATTTAAATTATATTCATGAATTATACAACATTTCACACAATTTAGTGTACAATCACAATCACTTCCCTCAATATTCCTCCTTCAAATAACTTAACCAGCTTGGGCAGCAGCAACGAGATGATTGACAGCACCAGTCTTTGACACTTTGACAAGGGCCACCTCGTACCGATGTCATGCATTAAAAAGCTATAAAGTTCCACCAAGTTCGGTACGCTTTCTTAACAATCCTTCAAGTTCCATCGTGAACCATACACATCAGACTAATCAGCTACAAGGTTCCTGAGAGTACCATGTGCCTGTTAAAAAGCTCCATAGTTCCGCAAAGTACCGTCTATCTCTTAATTAGCCACAAAGTACGACATCGGAACGATTTTTCGTTAAACAGCTATAAAGTACGAGCTGGCTATTTGGCTATGTGTGAATTGAGGTTGTGTGTTTTGAATCGTAGATGTTTTTATTCTATTTGTGTGGGTGGACCTTGGGGATGCGAGAGAAACTGGTTTATTTCGGGGATTGAAGCAATATCGATGCGTTGATGGTTTATTTTATTTCAAGCCGCTGCTGATGAGGCCATCACTGCCCGTGCCAATCAACGGTAAAGAAGTTAATTTGAAACAAGCACAGGAGTCCGCCTAACTTCATTTCTAATATATTTTTTTTATTTTGATTAAATCTTCAATGAAATTCTAAGCATATTGTAAGATGCTTTATTATGACGATAAACGAAAATTAATTAATGTGTTGAAATGCGTTTCGAATTTCATTACAATACAGGACACACAAACACACACACACACACACACAGCGCGGGGAAAGTGACCGTCCACTCTATCTCCCTCTCCCTGAGAGGTGATAATGTGCACGAGTGTGCACGAGAAAAGTGTACCGCAGTCTTGCGATACAAATTCACAGACCCTGGTATCGTCAACGTTTGCACGTATCGTTCCGAAGTCTTGCGATTGACTCCCGTCGATTCATCAAAGTGTCCCACGGTCTTGAGTTCTATCGGAAAACTCTGTACAGTATACGCTCGGTAATCCGCACTTGATTGAGTGCTGATTATCGAATGACGTTTTAACGTGTTTTCTTATTTTTGTCGCGGTTCATGAGTTAATTGTTACATTGCATACATTTTCATGTTCTTCAACGAATGTTTGTAATTTAAAACATAGAAAGATATAGATATATTTTTAATCATAGTTCACTACTTTTGACCGAACACTTTTCACCTCATGAATTTGATTGTCAAAACTGCGGATTATCGAGCGTGCGGATTAAAAAGGTGCAGATTACCGAGCGTATACTGTATTGTGTCCTGCCCGATGCATACTCTGCACACCAAAGCTTCTATGCCAGATACATTGGATCATAATTTTGCTAAATGGATCATGGACTGCCAAGCTCTCTTCATTAACCCCCCCCCCCCCCCCCCCCACACACATCCCTTTAATGAAATTGTGAGGGGGGAATGAAATCTTACGTGCACCTTATATGGAGGAAAAGCTGCAAAAATATTTAAAATCACTGGTCTATAAAACTGTTCAGGGTACCGCAAAGAGATAGGTGAAAAATTGGTGAAAATATGAGGTGTCCAACTTAAGTTGCCCGCCTCTGTATGATCCAGTATGCTATCCGGCTAAACATCCGAAAGCGGCAAAAAAACAACCCAGAATGCGGTCCCTTGGTACAGTCGTCAACTCGAACGACTCAATAACATGCCCGTCATGGGTTCAAGCCTAGCATGGATACTTAGATAGCTGCTCGAAAACTGCTATACAATGCAAACAGCTGACAAGCTGAAATTTAGGCCTACCAACTTAAAACGAAAAGGCCCCCACCTTTAGATTTTGCAGTAGCTCGCGCAAATTTCGTTGCGGCGCATAGTTTTTTTGGTGACCGTTCGGCGTACCTCACGATTCTCCTCATAACAGACGATTTGAAAAGCAACAATTTCATATTGTTCTATGTTTGAAACCAATTAAGCTTGTGTTGAAAACCCATATTTAAGCAATGAATAACATTTGACAGATTTGTCCGCTTCTACGCATCAGAATAGATTCTCAACCAGACTGTCCCTCCACACCAAAGAAGGAATATTCGGTCAAATTTCGAAAGCCTAAACAGGACTGAATGACGACGTAGGTCGTGACGTCAAAAAGAAGAAAATTGTATAGGTTTATTTGGAAAACTTGGTCAAATAATTAATGAAGTATGAATGGTGATGTAAGCTTCAAATAAAAAAAACGATTAGATTTTACAATTGAATGCATTAATTATTTAATTCTTTCCTTGGGATGCAAATGTGTCCCGTGGGTACTGAATAAACGGTGCGCTGCAATGAAATTTGCGCGAGCTATCGCAAAATCCAAAGGTAGCTGAGAGCGATCCAAACGTAGCTGAAAACGATTCAGACGTAGTTGAAAACGATTCAGACGTAGTTGATTGCGATCCATTCTCATGGATTGCGATCTATAGCAATCGGATAAAGATTCAGAGGAAAGTTAGAACAGGTGTATTTTTTGAACCTGTTCCGTGGTACAGTGATCACTCGTATGACTTAACAACGTGCCCATCATGGACTCAAGCCCCTGCGATGGTAATCGATAAGTCATTGATAGCCTAGCCCATTAGTGGTACTGGCAAGCCTTGTCAAGCGAATGTTAAGAAGAAGACGAAGAAGAAGAAGAAGAAGATTTAGTAGATTTATAAGATTTACTCTCTTACTTACTTACTTATCCGGCGCTACAACCGCTTTGCGGTCTTGGCCTGCCTCAGGAGTGTCCGAAACCGCTCACGGTCTCGCGCCTTCGTCTGCCATTCCGTTATCCCGGCCTTAATGGCGGACGCCTCCAAGCCATCTTGCCACCTCAATTTGGGCCTACCACGCCTCCTCTGTCGTTGTGGACGGCCTGAAAAGACTTAATACGCTGTACGACAGTGAGGTCGCCGTACATCTCGTATAGCTCGTCATTATAGCGGCTCCTCCATTGTCCTTCCACACATACGGGGCCAAGTATCCTTCTGAGCATCTTCCTCTCGAACGCGGCTAAGAGGGTTTCGTCAGATTTGGACAGTGTCCATGTCTCAGAGGCGTATGTGAGTACTGGAACTATATAGGTACTATATAGTCCCAGCTTCGTCCGTCGCGACAGGTTCTTTGAGGTGAACTGATTTTTCAGGCTGTAGAATGACCGGTTGGCAGCCAGCATCCTTGCGCGCAACTCTTCCATGCTGTTGGCGTCAAGATTAACAAGATAAGATTTACTACCATGTACTTTATACTCTCCTTCATACTCATAAATTCTTAAACATATCTCTTCCTTTATTCTGTTGGTTTTTGGTTAGTCACTACAGGTGCTCGGTTTCTAGCTCGCTTTCCGCTGTAACCGATCGAGAAAGTATTTTTGCTATTCATCCAGGTATGGATAGCTTGGATTGCTTGAAAAAGATTCACCACAGGCTGCTAGACTTCCCTACCTCAGTGAAAAAGTGTGTTT
The DNA here is from genome assembly GCF_943734685.1 of Anopheles coluzzii. Lineage (NCBI taxonomy): Eukaryota > Metazoa > Arthropoda > Insecta > Diptera > Culicidae > Anopheles > Anopheles coluzzii. The sequence continues at coordinate 50,505,463 of NC_064671.1, read as the reverse complement.
GATAGATATTTTCTAGCAGCATATGCCGTGTGAAAACGTGGCCAATAAAAACATTGTTTCGGATTTGGTTAGGTTTACAATTTGAATTTGAAATGACAATTTGATGTCATTTTCAGAACTTTTTGAAATGACAATTTGATGTCATTTTGAGAACTTTTAGAGAATAGAACCAAGATTTCATGAGTGTATGTATTCTGCAAGGCGCTTATAAGCTTGTTCTAATAAAAATGTTCACTCGTTCTGTCAAAAAGTAACGTTAAAGTTTGGATATAAAAACAGGATGGGACCACTTGGTTTACATACTAAGCACAACAACCGTTGTCGGCCAAGGTCTGCCTGTACCACTAAGTGGTCTTGGCTTTTGGTAACTTACTTGATTACACATAGCAGGATAGTCAGTCCTACGTATGGGGGTTCAGTCCATCCGGGGCTTGAACCAATAACGGGCATGTTATTAAGTTGTACGACCAGATCGGCAATATTTTTTTAACTATTGTTTTATTACTCATTTTTTACTATTGTGATTTGTGTCTAGTCTAGCTAATCGCTGTTCTTGAGTAAAGCTTTTTGTTTTACAATATTTTTTAAGTTAACCTAGAAATTGAACGCTGAAAAGTATACTCGCTTTTGGCTCAACGTTGGAATTCTTTATGAAATTTTCTCATGACTATTCTGAAACCAGGGAATAACACAAATTGCAACTACTTCACACAGTGTGTCTAACAAGTATTCGTCTAGCAGAATATTGTACAGTGGCCGGCAAAATAAAGTGCGAACTACTAACAATTTTACATTTTTTACATTTTTTTCGTGAAAAAGTTTTTGTACTGCTTTATTTTTTGAAACATTGTTCGTGATATGCTTAAAAATGTGTAGTACCATAGCATGTCAATAATAAGAAATGCTTCAAGAAAAAATATGTTTTCCAAAATTGATCAAAAGCACTGTGCCAAAATAAAGTGCCCACTTTATTCATTTTACAGAAAATATTTTTCCGAACAAATGTGACATCAAAATTATCATTTATGTGCACTGGCATTCTTTACATGTTCGAGGATCTTTGGCGCGTTTTTTTTTTAATTTTTAAAGGTTTATCTACTTCTGCATCTAGTTTTTGCATCTGGTTCTTCTCAAGCGTTATCCAGAGAAGAACGTTCTTTGTTACACCAGTTGTATCCACCTTTGCACCTAGAATCTGCCACTGCCGCGGCCACAGCGCAACTGCCACAGCAAGTCCAGGGGTCGGCAAGCACGGCTCTCCATAACACTTTTTAAGGAAAATTTCTCAGAACTGGGGCTCAAAGTGCTTAAAGCTTGCAAGAATATATTACCCAATATCTTTTCCTATTAGTTTGAATCATTTTGTTTGATCAACTTTCCTCACTAAGCCCTAATAACATGATATCATGGTGTAACCATTACAAGTTATTTTGTTAATAGATCCTTATTTGAAATGGATTAATTATTTGATGTTCCCAAAGCCCAGATCTATGAACATACTGCGGCAATATTTCTGGATATGTCTGTTTATTTAAAAGGCTTTGCACGTATTTGCTCACAAAAACATTCTAAAATTAAGTTGAAATTATTGTTTATCCGTTTTGATATGCAAACAAGACCGAAAATGTTCCTGCAACAAGTAAACATGAAACAAATCGATTTGTTTCTTTTGCAACAAAAATGTTCCAGCAACATGAGTTTAATAGTTCGTCCATACGATTTGGATTTTACCGAAACATTTTCATAGACCCGGGACTAACCTAACTTGGCCACTCTTGGTGTTTGGTATTATTCAAATATTTTCGTAATAACTCACTAAATGTATTATATTTGATTTTTTGGACGTTAAACCACCGACAAACCGACGTGACACTTCGAACAAAATGAGCTTCAAAAGTTGTCTCCTTATTTCAAATGAAAATACGTTAAACACTAGCGCCATCTCTATAATGATTCGCTTACTACACAGGCACAGAGAAGAAACTGCTAAACCCCCTTTTTGTTTTTCTTCGCAAATTCCAATGCGTATTGTTTTATGTACTTCTCACATCTTTTGCATTGATTTGAAAACTTATAAAATGATTTTCCTGTGTGTTTTGTCCAATTATTCTCACAAAATCTTGCCTCACACTTCCTTCGCCATTTGTATTTAGAAAAGTTGTTTACATCGAAGCAGCAGTGAACAGAGCTTACTTTGACAGAAGTGTTCGCCTCACTGGTAAATGACAGTACTTTCGTGTGGGACACTTTTGTAACGCCAGTGTCACGTCGGTTTGTCGGTGGTTAAACTGCTCCTTTAGTTAGAATAACGGCCAAAGATGGCTGCTTAGTTGATAGTTTGACATACAATTGGTGTCAGTTAAATGTTCAAACGCTGATCAAACGAAGGAATAAGGTTGCCTGCATGTCCTTCAATCTGAATGAATCTTTTAAAATGGTTAGAATAGGTTAAGCTTAGGATTACGATATGATTTGTGCCATTATGCTCCGATGCATGACCTTTCCCGCCTTTAGTGCCTCTCTGGCCGCTCGAAGTGCAATTGAAACAACAGAAATGCATTAAATTTTAATCGAGTCACTAGCACATTCATAATAATAATAATAATATATTTAATTCATGTTTACGTAGTGTTTGGTCAGTGTAGATGATTCAAAGCCTAGATAGATGAACACTTTCTGCGAATACTCATCAAAGGAATTTTTCAGTTATTTAAGTGTATTGGTTGCTATTGCACTATTTTAATGCTCAATTTTTAGCAATACGTGTGAATTGAATGGGTTTTTACCAAACCTCATCATTAGTTTTACCAACTCATACCTATTGCGGCCATAATTCACCTTTTTTGTATTTTACTCAGTTAGACGAATATTTGTTAAACTCACTTTAGCTTTTGTTAAAGCTATCCATCCTCATAGAGCATAATTCAAACACCAAAATGCATAATAATAATCTCTTTGCAAAAAGGTAGATGCATACATTTTACTTCAGTTTGTTTTATTTTTTTCTCACAGTTCATCTCTATTTTATTTATTTATGACACTATTGTAAAATATGTCAGTGTCTCATTCTCCCAATTTTGTTCAGTTGGGTGTTAAGTGAGCAATTCAGTAGTTCAATGTGTACATTGATCTTTTGGTTGAACACAACAGGAAAAATGCAAGGACAACATTATACCGTAGCCAGGAAAAAGTATGAGATATTTTATTAACGGTTTAAACTACGTACCCTTATCGGTGTACTCACTTATCGGTATCCTATTTTTTCTAATTTTCTTTTGATCTATAGCCAGGAAAAAGTATGAGATATTTTAACAACGGTTTAAACGACGGTTGTATTACTTTTATGGTATACCGATACAGTGTACGTATTTAGCATACCGATACAGTATACGCTCGGTAATCCGCACCTTTTTAATCCGCCTACTCGATCATCCGCACCTCGACAATCTGCACTTTTGACAACTAAATTCATGAGGTGAACAGTTTTCTATCAAAAGTAGTGACCTATGATTTACCAAATCAGCACTCAATCAAGTGCGGATTACCGAGCATATACTGTACTTTTAACCTATTTTTTTCTTATTTACGTTTTATCTGAAGTGTTTTAGTTATTAAACATCTCTCGTAAATGTCACAGCGATTTTTTTTTTTCAAGATTTAATTTAATTGTATTTCTTTCAAACGTTACATAACCCACAAGAAATAAGAGTTATTTTTTGAATTTCACTGTAAAGTACCACGACCTTTGGGATATTTATTTCCGTTACGTGAGATTTTCGTTTAACAACGTGATGAGCGGTAACCAGGATCTCTTTAGCTGGAAACATTTCAATTAATTATGCATGGAACGATTCGCACGTTTGAGACATTTACACCTAGTCTACCTGACCGAGAAAGACTTTCTGGATTCTGCAGAAATCTTCGGTAATCTAATTTAAATACCTATACTACGGCCACTTTTAACCTTACTCGGCGTGATACATAAAAACACAACAAGTACAAAGCTAGCATAAGCAACAGCTAGGTATAGTTCGAATTGTTCATACCTTTAAATAGACACAAATGCGCATGCTTCAGAAAGAAAATAATTTTCTATGTACTTGTGCACAAACATGGCATTCAGTTCATAGTGCAGTAACAATGTGAAATGATGCTAGCCCCCCTATTCTCATGCAACGAAAAGCTTATCATGTGGACTGTTGTCGTAATATTCGAAGACGCGTGTTCTGAAATTTATTCTACATCATGATATGTTGTAAGTTAAGGTTCGGGTTTCTTTTTTAGACAACACTCTCAGACAACATAAAGACCATTTAAGATGTCGTTCATCTGCTCGGAGCGCGAAACATCATTAAATGCTGCTCCTGCCTACCATTTTTTAGCGTTTGATCAATATTAATTTTGCGTTTTATCACCCTCCGTGTGAGGTAAAACGCCGCTCGCTTCATATTTACGATCATTTTCCCGTGAGCTCTGTTTCGGGCAGGATTTTTTTTTCTCGTATCATTTTGTTTTCCTCGAAGGTTATAAGCATTTTTAGCTTCCCACAATATGGCTGTCATAGATCATAAGCGTAGACGATTTATTAGTAGATCATGCTCACTTTTTTCTCCAATAGCTTGAGCACTGTGTGTTTTTCCGTATTAACAAAAAATATCCTTTAATACTTTATAAGTTTGATGGTTCCCACTACCACCAAGGAACTTTAGTATGTGGTTTTTAGAAGATCGTTATGGCAATAAAACGCAAAATTGCACAAAATTTACTACTCTGCGCACTATGCTTTCATAATTAAGATGGGCGACTGTTTCCATGCGTATGTAGAATATGAGGTTGCAATCAATCGAGTTTTGATGAAACAAACACCCAATACTGTCCTAACTACTGGTGCTGTCGCCTCCGTTGGTTGTTTTTGTATGTTTACACACCACTGTTGTTGTTTATTGTGCTCTACTCCATGGTTTCATGCTGTGACACCACAAGGGTCCTTAGCAAAAGTTGCTTTCTTTTGTAGTCTGTTTTGAAAAAAAGAGTATGCGAAACTACCACTGCTGTTTTGCCATTCCTTCGGTCACCATTTGAATGACATGTATTGCTTAACCTTTCGGTAGCCATATAACTTAATTTTCATGCGGGTTCTAGGGACTAAGCACCTACTGAGCATAACGAAATCTTATTAACACCATGAACACCGACCAGCAACCGAACCACCCCGAGAGGCAAACAAAGCAGGGACACCGAAAAAGAACGAGAACCTTTTTCAAACGATAGCGGTTGTGGAGGCGGTTATTGGAACTAATTAAGCTGTATAAACATAAAAATATCATCCCAATCTTTTCGACAAGGTCGTGGCCGATTGAAACTTAACTACACTTCTGGTTTTTACCGTTGGCGTTTTCTGCCCTTGCCAGTTCGATATCGTTTATACTATGTACAATGAATTGCAGCAATTTTGGGCTTCGTATTTGCCAAATGGTTGCCCAAAATTTTACTGCTTCTAGGCCTCCCAGGTTTATAGCGTATATGCCGATGGTTAGTGGAAATTGTTATTGTTTTACATACCCACCCATCATAACATACAAAGTTTAAGCCTTTGCCAGAAAACCCAATCCTAAATGAATCCTTTGCTCTTTGATTATCAGTGCTTGCCTCTTTGTAAACATCAAAACTATTTGAACTTTAAACCATTAGAGCTATTTTGGTCCTGAGCTGTAAAAGATTCACCATAAATGCCTATGTTACGTGCCATGATCCATGTGACAGTTTGTTTTCTAGATAGGCTACATTGTTGAAGACTTATGTGAATAAAAGAAGATTTTAAAAACCATTATTAAATCAAACACATGAACAAAATCACAACAATAATAGTACCTCGAAGAGAAATGTGACATAAACTCATCAAATTTATTTTTCTATAGATATCAATAGATAGTTTAACAAGTTTGGTTTATAATTGAATGTATATCATCAATATCAATCAATATGAATAAATATTATATAAATGTATTATATCACTATAGCATAGTGTATATATCATTATAGTAATTCATCCCAATGAAGCGAATTTATTACAAATTGTATTCACATCAATTGCATTTTTATCAAATGGTAAAGGTTTCACGAATAGCATGTTATTTGACGGCATATAGCATCTACCTGTCAGGATAAATATTACCAAACAAAACTGAAAATGTATACCTTTACATATTTGAGGCAAAGAAGCAAATTCTCTAATGACGTCCTAAATGATCGTCCTTCCAGGTTTGCCTCGAAGCTTCGACCATTTATACCTAGGCAATCTAATGTCACGTACAACACGAAATATGCAGGGTCGGGTCCAATAAAATTACATATTTGTTTTAGCCATTGTTCGCCGATAATCGAAAGCATCCAATTCCAAACTTGTGGGCGTTAAACTGCACTCCCTGTATTTGTTTTTCTAATATTTTACCCGGTCGAGCATTCTAGCTTACTGTAAGGTTCGTTAGTTGCCGACCGGGGTAAGAAGCTTCATATCTTACTACCTTGGTTGGTAATTATTTACGTGCAGTAATGTTGTTTGTTTTGCGATTTGTATCTACCTGGCACAGCAAAGAATGAAACAATACTGTTACTAGTTCTGTAGCATGTAACCGTTTTATATCAATTTTCTTTCGTAATAATGTTCGATTATACAGCACATAAACGCCATCATCAACCATGCTCGAAAACTTACCCAAAATCATAAATTTCGCCAATATTTTAGCAGCTAGCGCGTACAACCATTCCCGAACCAAAAGGCGCCCGAAATGTTTCCAAAGGCGCATTGTTGTAGTACGATTATACAACGAAATGTTTCTTTTTTTCCCAAACACACGGCAACGCCAACGAACATCTCTGGGTGTGGATAACCTCAGCCCCGCGCATAGTATAACGCTTATGTACCTCGGTTCGTTATCTGTATTTAACTTCTTCCCTACATCTCCCCCTTGCCGTTCCCCAGTACTAGCTGATACGGTAGTAGCATGCATTCATGTACTGTTTCCACCTACATACATAGCTGCCTATGTCTTCGTTATTAATTTTGCAAACGTATCAAATAATTCGAGCATTCAAACGATTATATCCTATAAAAGCGGGCTCTCTAGCCAGCGTTGATGAAGGTGGTTTCGTTATAGGGTAGCGAAAAGTAGTACATAGCATATGATATTATGCTGTAATAATCGCAAAAGGATCATAATCCTTGCGGCAAACAATCTTATGTGACCGGACCGCTCACGTTTTTTTTATTCTTTGGCTGTTAGAGTTTGTGCAAACAGTAAGTTTTGTTGTAAATGTTGAAAATAGTTTTCATTCACTCTAAGACAACCATCACAATTTTAAATAAAATAATGTTAATCGTCCTTGCTACCTTTTTGGCGATCCAAAGGTAGCGTGCAACCGTGTTTTTCGTTTTCCCTTTGTTTCGTTTATTCGTATGAGAGAAAAATAGACTCCGCCCCATTTCTGGTCCGTACACACAGTGAACTATGGAGCTAAAACTGGTCAAATTACGGACCTTTCTTCGTTAAGATTTGACAATACATAAAAGGCATATATAGTGAGATGCTTTTTCTCAACAGCATCAGTACAAAACATTTGCTCGTCCGTGCGTGTCGCTCGGTGTATAAAATTATCTATAGATTTTAAAATCTGCTCACTATCGTTTGATCGGTTGTGTGTGCGTACAAGTGTTGTGTGGAAAATTTATGAACAAATCTATATTATCAATAAATGTATTGTTGCGAAAGTGAAGAACTCTAACAGTGAAGCATAGTGCAAACAAACAAACGAAAACACGGATCAATTGTTTGAAAACGCTTGTTTTGTGAAAATGCAAGGATTTAGAAATTACAGTATGGATGCACTGCAGCATCGCGAGACTAACGTCGGATTAGCGGTGGATCTAATGGCGCACCAATATAGTTCAAAAGCGTCTCCTCCATTATCCCCACTAAGCGGTAAGAATCAAGCAGAATCGCTTCCGGTCACACAGTCATTAGCTTTATAAACTAGACGAAATGGATTGCCGAAGATCAAAGTGGTCGCTAAGTGGATATTGCTAAACAAGCAACAATAAAGCTGCGGAAGTACTTTTGAGCATGTGTAAAAATGGTCTCATCATTCCGAAGAGCCTTTGCCTTTGCTGGCGGCAAGATCCGAGCCACTTGAACCTTGATAAGTGAGGTCACACGGATGCAACTGTCTCTAGTTATTCTGCTTTCTATCCGTGCGGCGTTTCCGGTTTTGTGTCACTTTATGTGCTAAAAATGCTAAAGCCGCTCTTCTGTTTCCTCTCAGATTGCAACAGTCCACCTTCTTCGGATCATGGAGGGAATAACCAGCAACCACCACTAGACCCATCTGTTCGTCGTTACCGAACCGCGTTTACGCGAGATCAGCTGGCCCGACTGGAAAAGGAGTTTTACAAAGAAAACTACGTCTCACGGCCACGTCGCTGTGAGTTGGCAGCTCAGCTCAATCTGCCCGAGTCCACCATAAAGGTTAGTATCGTGTTCCCAGGACCAATACAGGTCACTCGATACATTTGTTGTCTTGAGCAACCATCATATATAACGATTATAAAATTAATATAATTATCACCTGTCTTTGTGGCGATGCCGCTCCATTGCGCTTTGTCGGCTCATTAGACAGAAAAGTCAATAAAATAACACCATCCTTTCTTCGTCGGCTCCTTTGCCCATGATCACCAACATTATGATTATGAAGGATTCCTACGCATTCCGCTTGCTAATGAAATAAAATACGAAAATATAGTTGTTTGGATTGGAAAGATCGGTAGCACATTCCTCTCATGTTTTACTTTTTAGCATCGTCAATTCAACGTAGCACACTATACTACCCAATTTTTATTATTGTGTCGATGGCTACTGAAATGAAATAATTGTGCCCATTGTTGCCACTACATGCTTTCGAGAGGGTCTGATAAAAGGTGATAAAGGAGAAGTTTTACAGCTTGAAGGTGCTAATTGCGTCTACCGTATAGCTTTCTGCTTAAATTCCATTTCGGATTCAAACTGTCTTTGAATCCCGATGATTCACAATTTGCGCTGCTTTGTGGCTTTATTAAACCGTGAAACTCATCCTCAACGCCCTATGCTAATGGACCGTTTCTTTATTTGTTCACCCCTTCTCTTATAGGTATGGTTCCAGAACCGGCGAATGAAGGACAAAAGACAGCGAATTGCGGTTGCTTGGCCCTATGCTGCCGTCTACTCCGACCCTGCCTTTGCCGCTTCGATCCTGCAGGCAGCAGCCAACTCCGTCGGCATGCCGTACGGTTACCCACAGGCTCCTATGCTAACCCAGATGCCGGTCATTCCACCACCGGTAGTGCCGGGTGCAAACAGCATGTCAGCAAGTGCCCATGCCTTCACAGCCTACGGATACCCGCGCTACACACCATACCCGCTCCCACAGCGCACAACCGCTACTTCATTACCCGTCGCCCCCGGAACTGGACCGACGACTCCCGGAGTGTATTCAGCACCGAATTCTATGCTGGTTACTGGCAGTATGCCACCGTCGCCATATGCACCGCTCAGCATGTCTAAGTCGCAAACACCTCCGCAGGACACCGTCGGTACAGCACAGCATCAACTTCACCATCAAGGCCATAGCCCTGTAGCTTCGCCACATTCGGCGCTCTCTTTAAGCCCCGTGTCCGTGTCTAAGTTTGACACTTCCGCATCGACTTCCAACTCTAGTAATGCTAGCGTCAGTCCCGTCAAATCACTAAACGGGTCAACAAAGGGACTGTTACTTGCTGCCGCGGCCGCTGCGGCTGTTAACCAGTCTGTTTGCCCCCAGACAACATTGCTTCCTGTGACACCGGAGAAACCGAAACTGTTCAAGCCTTACAAATCTGAAGTGTAGACAAAGTTTGGAATACGGAAGCTCCTCGTGATGATGTGCTGATGGCCATAATTTAGCGTTTGTATCAAACGCGTCATAAAAGTGCACGGAATTATAACATATTGTACAACACTATGAAGCATTTAGTTGAAGTTTATCCTAGGAAGTGAAACTGTTCATTTATTTTATTAATTTATTGACATTATTGTAAGCATCTGTGAAGTAATAAGAGTATTGCAAGGTGTAGATATTGTATAGTTTATACTTATAACTCTGTATTTGAAATAATTCAAATGTATAGATCAATCTATTATGAATGGCCAGAAGAAAACAAAAACTTTTAAAGGTGCAAATGAAATAAGTTTTTATACAAAAACATCGCATTAAAAGTGTGCAGTTTTTAAAGTTTGTATTGTGAATCCGAAAACTTTTACATACCTATTTCTTTAATTTTGGTTTAATAATACCGATGACGAAGGCTTGCTATCCTAAAGCAACGGTCGGCAAATTTTGCGTCTAAAAGAGGCTAAATTTCTATAAAAACGTTCGAATAGTTCCACGTGAAAAACCAAATAGATAGATGACGGAGGGCGAACTAGGCGGTCGCCTGGGGCACCGTCGGTTTGGGGTAGATCCTCCGTAGATCGATAGTCTATTGTATCCAGTATCTATAGTATCGTTATCCAGCTGAGGCCTTAACTCGTCTTACCGCCTAGGGCCACTGATATTCTAAAACCTTCTTCTTTGGCACAACAACCGTTGTCGGTCAAGGCATGTCTGTACCACTAAGTGGGGATGGCTTTCAGTGACTTACTTGATTACACATAGCAGGATAGTCAAACCTACGTAAGGGGATTCGGCCCATTCGGGGCTTGAACCTATGACGGACATGTTGTTAAGTCCCAGCTTAACCAGCTGACTGGTCCGATTCTAAATCCACCAGTGGAAATATTTGATCGCTTAAGAGTTGCCATCTCGAAATCAAGGCACGCATGCGGCTCATGAGCCGTTCTTTGCCGATTGATATTCTAGACTAATTAGTCGGGACAAGAATGGTTGAGGTTGAAAATCTATGTGTATGGTAAAATCCATCTTGTTACTATCTGTGTGATTTTAATATATGAAATCATTCAAAATTTGCAATGAAGTCAGCTATAAAAACAATATGGCAGTATAGCACAGCCGCTTCAACACATGCCTAAACACATGAATAATTATAAGGTACACTTACAATTAGCAATAATTCAGCTTTAATAGCTGTAAACGGCGATGTTGATGGTTCAGTGGTGTAAATTATTCCGTTTTGTTTAACATACTGTGATTATTTTTTTTTATTTCTCACAAGGACGGCCTGGTTGGCCGTATCATTTACTGTGAATAATTTTACATAATCGAAAATTATTTTGCTGCACACTGTACTACAATTGGATTGTTTATTTTCTGTTTGGCTTCAATTAAGAATTTTTCATTGAGGGAGAGAGTCTCGTGATACGTTACAATTTGTTACAACGGAAAGGAGAGATTAAAATGTTTGTAATGTAAGGCAAAATAAAAATCATAATTATCGACTCACAAATGAATATTTGATGATTTTTCGCACGTACGCATTTGCACAATTATTGTTTTATTCTAATATAATTGAAACGGCTTAGCAGTAAGCTCGGAAGGAGATATTTTTATATTATGCCCCATTAACATCTGTTAAATCTGTTCCGTTTTAAATGAACTGAAGATGGACTGAAAAAGTGACCCAAAACTAATTTTGTAATTAATGATTGTTTCTTAAATGCTTTCAAAATCTTTTCGTTGTGTTTGCAATCTGTAAAATTATTTATTGAGGGCTTGCATCGTTGCGTTTTGTTAAAATAAATAAAAGGAGGTAGAGGGAAGGTTGATTAAAAAAAATAGCGATATTTCAATAGACCACTGCTTTTTTTTAATTAAATTCAAAATATCTTGAAGAATACAGTTTTTTGGTAATTAATAAAATGAAAACTTTTAATATAATTATTGACTCATGCAGTCTTTTCCCGTGTTAGGCGAATAATGCGTCCCGGACACATTCGTTAACTAAAATTTTAGCGTATGTCGAATATCAAAATATACTTGATAAAAAGTTATTTTTTATTTAATTTTGTACATATATGCAATTAATTACTTATTCCATACAATTCATGCAGAAAATTAGGTAAATTATGACTTTTAAGCGATTTCAAACATTCAGCAAACATGAAATTTATTTTGCATTAGCCGCGTTTCAATACGGCGTATTCTTCTAGAAAATATCTGTCAAACACACTTTTTCATTGGGGTAAGGAAAGTTTAGCAGCCTTCGGCGAATCTTTCAAGCAATCCAAGCACTTTATCGTATTTAAAGTTATTTTTACATATTTTCCTATATTCTATTGCTCCCTAGCCCAAGCGGTAGTTAGATTATGATAATTGTACCCAACGAAGATTCGTGGTGTGTGAATATGAATATGAATATTGGCGAATCTGTTTTTGCAGTTGTTTCTGGTTGAAGGGGAAAGATTCGCAAACTAAGATTAGGTTTGTGAAAACGTATTTATTTCTAATTGCCGGAGAAAATTGTACTGATTGGACAACTGAGCTGTTAGAATTAAAAATTCGCGTATCTCGAGTGTCGGGTAGCTAGGGGAAAGACTGTATATGATCTACATTTTAATAATACAGAAAAGATTAAAAAAGGCAATAAAAATGCTTCTTATTAAGAGTTAGTTCTTACAGAATCTCAAAAGAATAAATATAGTGTACGTTTATGTCTTAATCTATTACAATGAAAGCGGGAATTTATATTCTACTTCTACTTCTACTTCTTAATATCCTTTATCGTCTTTATTGTGAATAATAGTGCCAATACATAAATTCTTACATTATTACAAACATTCAATTGCTTAAAAATTAAACATATTTACAACGCTTTGTTTTAGAGGTTTCAATTAATCGCATGAGCAATATAATGAAATATACCGCATCCACCCTAGACCGGTGTTGATTGCGCATGTAAACACGTCATCCATGCTCGGAGGGTGCAATAGAAACTTCAATTGGCACCGGAATAAAAGGTTTGGTTTGTTCACCCGTTGAAATCCCTCTTAACGCACCTTACACAGCTAGTTAAGCAAAAGAAGGGTTTGTCTTCATCGGGTTTACTCCCTGTGGGAAAAACTAATGCCTATTGTTAACAAGTGAACAATTTACACCCTATGCTTTGCTACGTTGGATTACCTATCATTCTCTGCCCAAAACATATGTTTATTTTCCTAAAGCTTTCATCATAGTGTGGGTAACCGTTTTGTTTACACTACCACCACACAAAAAATAATAACAAGATAATTGGACGATGTAACGTAAATGATTTGAATATGCCAATAGCATACACGATAAATGGGGATTTGTTTCAGACACTCTTATACAATCCTTGAAATTTATCAATGTAATAGTTAATTCGCTACTAGCACCAATTGAAAGGAAACAAAAATCCACGAAAATAATTTAAATGTGTAAATATGGCCTAGATAGTAGATATTACTATAATACCTAGCATGTTAATATTGTTTTATTGTTTATATTGCAAGTTTGAAAGCATGTTTGTAGGCAACATTTAGTTGATATTTATTGATATTGATATTTATTAGCAAAATAGACCATAACATTGAAAGTTTTCAAAACAATTTTGGGGAAAAAGATAATATCCACGGCAACTTCCACATGCAGTTTCAATTATTTTACGGTTTCAAGATTGAGCAATCAGTTTGATATTTGTTTATAAATGGACCAATGACATGTACATTCAGTCCCATCGCAGCCGTATTTCCACTTAGTAGCACTCAAAACAGATGCGTTAATAGGTTTACATTTAAAACCGCCTAATGATCCTAAACGGAACGGAAGATACAAGTAAATATTGGTGATTACTGTTGCTTACGATTATTCATCGGTTATATTTAGCGCCCACTCAAAGCGCAGGAACATTGTCACGGAATCTGGGAATCTTTTGCAGGGGGTGTGAAGAGTTCTTATTCGCCCACTTCCTCGTTTCGTTCTCTGGAACCGTAGATACAACAACATAAAAAACTAATTCTACCACAACAAACACATAGAAAAACATAGATAGCCCTCTATTATATGTACAAAGGGAGCGTCTCTTCCTTTCCCTTTTCTTTAAAGATTCCGCCATAAATGCCACATTTTTTCACTGACGCTAAGGACGCTCTTAAAAAAACCCTCAAATTGTCGCAGATTGAATGCCTATGCAAACCAGGTTCCATGACTTCCGCTGTTTGGAAGTAGAGGTTGACAGTCATTTTTGTATGCATGTTTCCAAGCATGATATTAGCAGCATTCATTTTAAGGAAACACAGCTTTAAGCACATTGTTTAAAGCATTTAAACTAGTGTTACATAGATAAAATATCATACTTACAACATTATGATACGCAATTCAAAATGAATAGATTACAGTTTCCAATATCTCTGCATAAACAAATGTTTGATACAAGACAAACATCCAACAACGATTTTCTCAAGCTATGGGCCTCAAATGAGGCAACAAAAACACAGTCATATGAAGAAATTAATTGTCTCTATTATTTACGTACGATTTATGACATTTTTTTCCAGTTCTGTATAATCAATGAATCTTGTTGTACATCACAAGCACCCACAGTGATTGGAATGTCAAATCAAAATGGTACCTTTCTGGCCCTACACGAAGAATTCGATACCAACACACGAAAGAAACATCCCTAAAAAAGCGATGAGCGTTGAAGCCAGTCACAACTCTCCAACATCGATTCGAGGGGAGATGCGATGATGGCGCTGGAACGATCGTTTAAGTATATAAGCGATAGCAGAAACGGTAGCGATGCCATTATTTATCCCAGAAAAACAGAGTTGGGTTTATGTGCTAGGAAGTCATATACCCATATACTATTTCGTTTGCTTCCTTAACACATGGGTGATACGATGGGTAAAATCTGTCTATTGGCCTCAGTTGGTAATCACATCCTTGCCTTCAAATCTTACTTATTCTGACATCGTTTCAGTCCCTTCTGCATCGAGTTAGAAATAACGAATATATTAAGCAGGCATCATGTGATGAATTTATTGACTCGATTACAGACACACAATTTATTACACTTTTTTCTTGTTGCTTGTTTTTCAACCAATCGTTTGATGAAGGTTTTTCTTTCAGGCAGCGGTTTGAGGCAGGTAAAGCTACACGACGAACATCATATTATTGGAAAATGCTACCCATTTTGTATTGACTTCTGTAGCCTATCGAGCAAAACCAAATATTATGAAATAAAATTAATTTTTTACTTGCTTAAAACACCGACCAAATATAAACGTACTATTTAACCGAGTAGAAAACAACTAAAATTAACAACAAATCAGGATTTACTTTGCATAGATTAAACACATTCTTAATTCGAAGATACTTAAATGTTAATTATTTACCTTACTTTGCCACATTAGTCGCCTTAAAGCAAAAATATCATAAAAGTAAATTATATTCTCAATAAATCACGTTTATATTTTAGATATTCTTTTTAAAAACAATTTCAGTATTACGGCCTTTTAGGACCGTTCCTCCTGAAAAAAAACAAATGGAACAGAAAGAGCTATCATTTACATAACGTTGAACAGTAACATAGTCAAAATGAAGCCTTTACTCTACCAACTGTTGCAATGGTATTTTAAACTTAGTTTTTTATTCATTGTTTCATACATTTGAAAGAAAGATGTTTGACCCCAAGCATTGAATTCATAATGAAGATCTTCCTATGCGTATAGCTCAATATCACGTTGAAATGAAAATAAAATACAAAAATCCACCCACTTCTGTGTAACTTTCGACCACAATCTAAGATTCTTTCTTTTTATGAGTATAAATCTAGTGTTGTGAAGTGCTAGCCCACGTTGAAATCTGTTCTTACATCTTAAGAATTGCTTTATAGTTAAAATGATGCTAACGACGATAGTTTTATAAAATTTGGGTCAATCATCGATTGTTGAACGCTTTTAAGTAAATTAACATTGAGAATAAATTTTTTGCACATTTATGCATCCTAAGTAACTGCCAAATTGTGTAGCTAATTGGAATAAACAATTTCTGGGCGGTTATGTTCTCCACAAATTGAGGTAGTGCTCATATTACTCATATGGATATCATATTAAAAAAATATTACGCAATAAATTCCAACATATATTTGTATTCTCTGTCTCTATTTTCTAAAACATGATACAGAAAGACACGCGACTGATAGGTATGTTTATTGGGCACGATAATAGGATATGATAAACTGTTGTCAAATGTGAACATCTATCGAAAGCGTGCCGAGATTTAAGCCAAGAGATAATGTACATGGTTATACATTTTTTTTTCTTTTACCATCGCTCGAATCATCGTTAATGTTTTGTGTTCATGCGTATGTTTTTATGGTCGTAAATTACCTTGGCAAATTGGGCATGACTGTATGCGCGTCCAGGATGAACCCCTTCTTGTGCTGAGCTCAACGCATCAAATCATGCCCCTAATCGGGAAAATCAAAACATATTTTCATTGCAACCGGTCATGCTGGGCGCGTGTTTTGATACAACACGTTGTTCACACTGTATCGACCCTAAACCACACGGGATGCAGTAGGACGAAGTGCAGCAATACAAATATCTCGAAAGCAGTTGGTGTCGGTCACCCCGCGTGTTTATAAATAATTAATTTCATGGCTTAACTAGTTATAAATGACTCCCATATTGAAACGAATCAATTATACGCACACCGAACCGGATGAAATTAGAAACGACAACTATCCCTGCATCCTTGATGCTTTGCACGGAAATTCAATCCTAATCGTGCGCACGGGAATTGTGTTGATCATTTGGATCTCCGTAGGTAGCTGTGCTAAAATGCTGTTTACTGCAAGCAAGAGGGTGAGAATTATCGGGGATTAGTTTGATGCTGACCCGAGACACGAAAATTAAGGATAAAAAAATCCCAATCCACGATGCATTGCCCCTCAACTATCAGTTCTAGGCGAAAGACCCGTTGACTATTAGTAGTGGAACAGGTTGTGAATAAATGAAAACAACCATTTATAATGCGATTTGTTTATTATTTTACAATTTGGATTCACTTGACTCGACAGTAAAGTATTTTTCAACTAGGGGAAAAGCATCGCATTACACTGGATTGGTGTTTACGAAAGGGTGCAGAATGATGATTTTCTGTTACATTTTTTGCATTTATAACTGCTAGACAAACATGCAACAGACTTACCTTTCGAAGTATGTTTTTAGAGATTTTAGCTTTATTTTAATCCCACGAGTAATGATTGCTATTTTTAATGTTTTAATGTCTTCGAGATAACGTGTTGCGCAGGAGAAGTAATAAAATCAGTTGTACCTCTATTATATGATACAATGCCGGTACCTCTAAAACACCCATACAAGCAATGTCAACATAATCGAATTGGAAAAGTTTCAAATATTAAATTGTTGAGTTGTTAATTTAATTGATAATCAAGTTTAGATTGTTAAATAATTCGATTAATATGAATGCCAAACCCGTTGGATTGTTTATCAAAGATGAATGTTAGTTATTATGCAAACAAGGTTTCTTTCTCTTCCATGACTTTCATGAAAGTTCCATAATATTTTTTTAAAAATAAAATACAATAAAATACAACACAATACTATACAATACCCTGCAATACAATATAATACAATACAACAGAACAATACTATAATTGTTCATAAGGTAACGAAAATCTTCAAAATTTCATTGGATCTGCTTTATTGCAGCTTTCGTCCTATTTTCTTTTCAACGTTCTAAATTTCCCTTCTGAACATCGACGAAAGGAACTGTTTTGTAATAGTATATGGCTATTGTAAAACAATAACATAATTAGTCAATCAAGCACAAAAACTGTTACAGCTCCGTATCCGTATATCTTCTTTGATGCTGACCTTCTCATCGTTCAAATAATGTGCAGTTCCCATCAAATACAATATGTAAATATACATACAGTACAGCCAAATCTGCACATGACATCTTTTCGACATAGTATAAATTATAATGTCTTAAACAGCAAT
Source organism: Anopheles coluzzii (assembly GCF_943734685.1). Taxonomy (NCBI): domain Eukaryota; kingdom Metazoa; phylum Arthropoda; class Insecta; order Diptera; family Culicidae; genus Anopheles; species Anopheles coluzzii. The sequence goes on along the minus strand of NC_064671.1, from coordinate 50,487,452 downwards.
AAACATGAAATTAAGGAAAGCAATAAGTTTTCGTCTATGAAAGACATTGTTGTTAAAACAATATCAAATTGGGACTAGTTATGTATTAGCACCTGTACTGGTAAAGGAGCCGGGATATCGAGTGTGTACAACAGTAAACCATTCTAAAGGTTCGTATGAATTAACATGCCCCGTACACGTTATACAATAGTTGGGTAGAAGTAGTATGAACGAAAATAGCGCTAGCACTTTAAAAGCAATATATGCACAAATTATATGCTTTAACTGTATCAAGCGCAAAGAGTTTTGAATGATTGATGATTTTATTAAATTATTATTTCTTTCCCAAGAACACCTTTGCAAAATTAATACGTTTAACTACAGTTCTAAACTAGATATTGTTCAACGCTTGTCATGCGGACCTTACTACAAAAGGTGATGTTACGCAAACAATACCATTTGTGCCTACGTTTATAATCATGTATCAGCAAAAAGTTGGAAAATATATCTTTATCATGGCCCTAAAAACCTATCATAACACTGCCTAACCCTACCACAAGCTCCCTTCCGACTAGGTATAAGTTAGATAAAAAGGAAACGCGAAGGATATAAATACCGACTAAAGTTGATTTCCCAACGGAGGACAGGAAAATTCATACTGCTTGTCACACAAACACACCGCTTCAATCCGTGCACAGAGCAACAGCACATCTTCGATACTGTGAGAAGGGTAATGAATAAAAAACTACCGTCACTTGTTCCATGCTTACTTACCCTTACGATACCAGTGTGCAAGGTTTTCTCGATTCAACGATCAACGGTCGAAATATCACCACAGTCGCAACCTTGATTGGGATTCGTATGGACATGCAGTATGGTAGAGCATAAAATACCATCTACTCTCTGGTCGAATATACCACCTCAAACATTACATTGCAGTCGATGGAAAGAATTGCAGCGTTCCATAATTCATCCACTGATTCTCTTTTTTTTTTTGTTTAAAATAATAACGCTTAAATATTCTGCCCAATTTAATACATATCACGTAATACATGTGCTTATGTTTTCTCTATTAAATTTGAATTATCTTCTATTTCGTTGAATTGGGCGAAACAGTACTGATGATTATACTCCCCTTTAATGATTCTACCATGGTTCGTGGCTTATTATTTTGAATTAATTGAAACAGTACATCGATTAAACCAGTACAAAGACACACAGAATGTGTTTGTGAAATTATTACTGCTAAATAAAAAGCAATCAAATGCTCTAAACACCGGCGTTGAAGGCAATTTTCACATCTGTCCATAACGTACAGCAACCATTTGACTGTGATGACAATTAAATTCTCACACCGCTTCTGGTAATTGCAATAGGAACAGCGTAGGTGGCATATTTACAGCATTAGCAAAAAAAAGACCGGCAGTGCGAAATGTTTCTCCGACAATGAAGGACGCATGCTGGGAAACTAGGGTTCAAAACCAATATATCAAGCCACCAGTAACGGAAACAAATAGCACACCCGTGGTCATCTGTGAAATAATTTGAAATCGCCCAATCGTGGTTCAATAATTGCTTCAATGGACATTTAACTGCCAATCCGATAACCACTGGCAATTTTGCGCCTGTTATAACATTGGTCAGTTTGCACGGCCTGATCGGCCACAACGACCCAATTAAGCTAAATAAACTGTTTGGTCAAATTCATGACATTTACTTCTTTTTCCCTGCTTTAGGTGTTAGCACTAACCTACAGTTATATTGACATCAAAAGACATGTCTAATGGTGTTCTTTTACAGGAAATCTAAATTATTGATTAAAGTACAAAGAGAAATGTCATGCAATAATAGCGAAATTTAAATCTAGAAAGAAAATTTCGATTCATAATGTCATCCTAAAAAAGGTCTACATTCAATTAAGCTCATGTTAGTCGACATCTTCTTATAGCATTGAAGAAATAACGTGTAATAAACAGCTAAATATCAATAATGTTATAGTAAATGTTCGAAAAAGATGAATTCTACCATTCCATTTTGGCATTGCATTTGTTATTCAGAAGAAATTACTTAAGCAGTATAGCTTAAAATAACTTATAAACTACGTTCAATTGAGTTCAGTTGAACCTGTTTAGTTGCATGTATATCTATCATTCATTTATCATTATTAGTGAATGAGTTAATTCATTAAATGATTTATTTAACTAATTTATTCAATACGTAAATTAAATAAAACAACAACAAAAATTAATAAATAAAAGTTTTACAAATTTAATAAATTGCTTAGAGCCCATCCATCATCTATCTAACATTAAATAATTTTATGTTATCTCAATCTATCGTCACCTAGCCGTTGTTTGGTTTAAATTTGATTGAATTTAGAAGACATTAACCAAATTCCAATACACTGTCTGGTTGTGTTCAGATTAGCCTAGAAAACCTTTATAAATGCGTTAGTGATTATTGATACGAAGAAGTAGATGCTTGTCTATACAATTTAATCCTTTTCCTCATTTAGTACATTATGTTCACGCTTTTACGGTAAATGCATTCCAAAGACATGCGTGTATCTCGAATATTGCGTTTTCAGACAACGCAACTCATTTAATAACTGAGAATTATAAAGTAATACGGCCTTCTCGGACCGTTCCTCCTGAATAAAAAAAGAGTATTATTGATGAATTTTAGTATATTCAAAGAAAATAACAAAAGAATCATATTCATACTTCATCAACCTCTGGAAGTTAGACATCAAAATTTCGTATTGATGTGAGAACTCGGCAGTGCTCTGTGTGTGAGGGTGAGAAAACATAAACTAGAAAATTTAAAAAAATGCTATGCTCGGATTGATTGAAGCTACCACTAGTGATGAAAATCTTCGCAGACCATGACGAATTAGTGTCCTTAAAGGCTGTTTTATTCATAGGGTTTTATATGGTGCTATTGGCAAAGCCTTGTACTTGGACTCCTGTCAATTATCATTTATTGGCTATCCCAGGCCATTCTTGTATTGCAATCATGGTACCTCAAGATTCTCTTCTCAACCACTCTGTTTGGTTGTGCTAACCCAAAAAGGGAGGGGCAAAAGGCAAAATACTCAAAAAAATCCTATAACGTTTCTTCATCCTATAACATACGTATACCTGTCAGGATATTCCCAGTATATTGTTGGTTCTTTCATTGCTACCCTGGAGTCGGTTAGCTTTCTTCGGTACATTGATTACCACTAACAAAGTACCTTCAAGCTGTGCTGAGTTTTCTGATTCTTCACTAATGGCTTCATGGTTTAACGTGTTGTCATATAACATAGACTTAAGCCAGCGGGAGAAGTTAAACTTTTTCCAAACCGCATTTATTGCTACCGAAACTGTTGAGTTCAACAGTGTGTTATTTTATGCGTCGCAATTGTTAACGTTAAATATCTATACTACAACACATACCTCGTACGGCAATTCAGAAACGTTCAATAGTAAAGAAGAGTGCATGTTTAAAATGATAATAGAAAATAATGTTTCAATTTGAGGAAAATATTACATTAAAATGACATCTAAACCATATATCTCTTACATTTAATAACTTTGTAAAATTACGATCACATTGAAATACCATTTCTCTGCCAGCCTATAATGTTGATCATCTTAATGGAGCACATCATTTCTTTCGGGTTTTACAATACAAATAAAGTCCATTGATTTTACGGTATATTGAAACAAATGAATCAATTTCTAAGTGAAATGAACAGCTATAGCTCTCACTAAAAACAATCAAGAATAGAATTAATATTACGGGTTATAACATCAATCTGCAAGACTTTTGTTTCGATCTGATGTTTTCCTGCAATAAGTCTGTTGATCAAAGTAATAGCCATTTAACATCCTTGGGCATGGTTTTGTTTGCGTTATTGATCTGAGCTATAAACATTGCTTTTAGTTCCGTATTTCGTATAGAATCTTTACAAGCTTTAAGGCTAGTGTGAAGAAATTTAATCATTTTAAAAAAGGGTAAACAAGATTGCTGGAGTTGTTTTAGTCAACTATATAATCACGATTTTAAATGTTTCCATTCATGGGTTCAAACCCCGTATGGACTTTCCCTAGTAGCAACGACTAACTATACTACGTGGTATTTAATAAATTTTGAAAGCTTATATAGGCTGCCATCGCCGCGTAAGCTCATTCCGCCAAAAAGACGATTAAATTGTCTTGATTTAGAATACAGCCCACAATCCACATACTATATTGACCAAGAGTGTCCGTAACCGCTCACTGTCTCGCGCCTTCGTCTGCAATTCCGTTATTGCTACCTTTCTGGCCCCGCCTCAACGCCATCTTGCTCCCTTAACTTGGACCTACCTCGAATAGAATTAATTACCTCAATCCAATATGATCGCAACAGATTTTCAATCTGTTTCACATACTGGACTTGGACCCATAATGAGCATGTTGTTAAGTCGTACGAATTAACAACTGTTTCAAAGGACCGGTACCATTTGGCTATTGTTAGTTTAATTAAATTTAACATTATAAACACAGTCAAACAATCCCTGATACAGCTCCGATTGGCTACTAGTGGTTTCGGACGGCTCCGACACCTTGGGACGGAATCGTCGGCTTGATTTAACCAGAATTGGAGTCGCAGTCCCGTGGTACAGTCGTTAACTCGAACGACTCAATAAAATGCCCGTCATGGGTTCAAGTCTAGATTGGACCGCCATGACAACCTCACACTTACAGCGTCCACGAACACCACGAACTGCGATATTTGCATTCAATAAAGAGTGACTAAAACCACTGCTTTATCTACCGATTTTTGATAAACCTTCTTCTATTTGGCGTAACGTCCTACGCAGACATGCCGGCCAATAAGGCTTTCGATACTTAATTCATCACCACACATAGAGATAGTCAATCCTTGCTATGGGGGACGGTTCATTCTAGTCTTGAACCCATGAACCCATGACGGGCTTGTTATTGAGGCGTACGAGTTGACGACTGTATCACGGGACCGCCCCATAAACCATTGATAAACCTACACAGCAAATTTTCTTGTTGTGCTTCAGTAAAGTTTTTTTACAGACATCGATCAGAAATAGATTATTTGTTAAATTTTAGCATTATTTTTTTCCACTGAATTTTTATAAAATGATTTTTACTGTTGCTGAATGATTTCAGTATGTATATTGTATTTTAAATCAGCAAAAACATCATCATTTTTGTCGTTTTACTATAGTAGTAAAAAAAAGAAAATCACCTATTTATCCATTCTGTCAAATCGGTTTGTCAATTAGAACATCAACAAAAAACATAATACCATTCTCACGCCTGATAGATAGGTATTTATGTAACTCCTAGGAATAATGAATTATAATAAGGAATTATGGTAGCAAGCTTATGGTCATTCAGGAATTAGGTCATTAAGGAAACTGTTTACTAAGAGGAATACCCGGTCTTGTGGTACAGTCGTTAACTCGTACAACTTAGCAACATGCCCGTCATGGGTTCAAGTCCCGAATAGACCTTGCCGCTATACGTAGGACTGATTATCCTGCTATGGTAACAATAAGTCAAAGAAAGCCAAGCTCACTTCACCAGTGGGTACAGCCAGGCCTTAACCGACAACGGTTGTGTGCGAAAGAAGAAGAAGAAGTACATTGATCATGATCTCAATATCCTAGTTTTACCAATAGGTTGACAAATAAAAAAAGAAATAAATAAATAAGTACAGTGGAGCGCCGTTTAGGCAGCGGTAATCCCTTATGCGGGCGGGCGTGCGTTTTCTGAAAATGTATGGAATTTGACACCCGCAGCGGGTGACAGTTTGAAACCGCATGCGTCAGAATCAAACAATTTTGAGTTTTTCGCACGCACGCCCGCACGCCAGCAGTATCGATTAACGCTACCTTTTGAGCGTACTTTTTACCCGTCTGTCCGTTTATACATGCTGTGTAGAAATGACATTTCACTATAAAGTTGACATTGAGTGCTGAGGAGGATATTTGAAGAAAAAAATAACGGTTATCAGGGGACATTGTCATAATATAAAACACTATGATTCATGGCAAATTTCGAATATTATCATTGGAAAAAAATTAAATTAATAAAAACTGGCTATTTTTTATCAAAACATGAGATAAACTTAAAAAATCAGGAATTTGGGATAAAACATATACGTTGACTTATTATCCATGTTATTCGAGTATCCGGGCGAGGTCGAGTCCCGATGAATACGAATAAACTTAGTAAGTAAACAGAATTATAAAATATACAATAGAATAGAATTATTATTATTATTATTGCAATTTTTATGATTTTGGTAATTCTTAAAGATGTTATAACTTTAATTGATGTAAAAAATAATAAAATAATAATACAGTGGAGAGCCGTTTATCCGGGTTTCTCGGGACTTGACCTCGCCCGGATAAGCGAATAACACGGATAATGAGTCAAATGATATATTTTATCACCAATTCCTGGTTATGTTTTGGAAGTTTTTCTTATTTTTTGATAAAATAACCCAGTTTCTACTAACTTCATGTTTTTCCAAAAAGAATATTTAAAATTTGCCATGCATTATAGTGTTTTTGTTATGACAATGTGCTCTTATAACCGCCTTTTCAAATATCCTCCTCATAACGCAACGTCACTTTTGTATTGAACTGTCATTTCTTAACAGCACGGATGAACGGAAAGCCGGATAAAAGGTACCCGAATAAACGGCGCTCCACTGTAATATATATCACAACTATATTTGATACTCATAAATTATCAATAGATCGGACCATCATCGAACTTTTTGTAAAATTATGCTTTTTTTATTATCACATAATAATAATTAATATTTAGACATAATCATCTATCCATTTTCCCATCCACAACGATTAAAACAGATGTTCAATAAAAATGCTGCTTGGGTTTGACATAAACAGACGTTACGCGTAACGCTAACGCTAACGAAGAGGGTCCATACTTTTACCTCAAAATATAGAACAGTATGTAGAACGAGAGAAGAAGTGTGCAAACGAAAGTGTGCAATCCAAGTAGTCTGGTTATAGAGTTTGCTCTACTGTTTCATATTTCGCACACGTGTGCAACAATCGTTGCTTTTCAAGCGAAACGATCCAAGCAACCCTGTAGTAACGTACCGTTAGTCGTTGCTAGAATTTACATTACTGTACAGCAAGGACTGTGTAGGAACGAGGTCAAGTAATGTAGCAAGATCTATTACAGGGTTTCGAATCATACAAGGGAATAGTTCAATCACTTAGGGGAATGTTGCAAATCGGTAGGGGAATATTGCATGCAAGCTGTGGATGTTTGCAATCACTTAGGGGAGTTTTGCAATCGATTAGGGGAATGTTGCAAGTGTACTGTGGAGCTGTCATCAGACTGTGGGTGCCGCTGTAAATACCTTAAAATACCTCTTACAGGGTTTCACTTTATCTCAAGACCGCGGGACCCCTTCCCGAATCTGTCTTAGCCAAAGCCAAGACTGCGGTATGATGCTTGAAAACGTTGATGATACCTGAATTCATCGGATGCAATGCTGAATCTGCGGCACATTTCTCGAAACACACTGGTCCGCGCCGAGGACATGCGGTCCAATATTTTTTTACACGGATAACCTTTGTGTACATTGGAGCGATTGGAGGCGCGGAAGATTTGACAGCTCAACTGTTCTACAACTGTTATAAACAAGGCGCGAATTTCGCGGTACCGCGACGATCTCGGTTCGTCTATTTCCAGCCTTACATGTAAGCGCGAATTTCGCGGTACCGCGACGATCTCGGTTCGTCTATTTCCAGCCTTACATGTAAGGCTGGAAATAGACGAACCGAGATCGTCGCGGTACCCCGAAATTCGCGCCTTGTTATTAACAGTTGTATAACAGTAGAGCTGTCAAATCTTCCGCGCCTCCAATCGCGCCTGCTGTTTCGCAGAGATACCCAACTTCGGTATTGCTGAGATTTTCGCGGTAGCGCGAACCGATTATTTTTACTTTTTCTGGCGGATTTATGTGAAAACTCGTGTCGAGAAATGAGTTTTGTATTTTATTTTGCATACACTATGTGAAATAAATAATTTGATTCGCAAATTGATAGAAAAATATTTCTTCTTGGCACATTCAATCGTCACCAGCCCTCGGATGGTTCCATACACGAACCGCGATTATCTCGCCTATCTGTCAGATTTTATAACATAATTGACAGCTCAAGTCATACGCGATTTTCGCGGTACCGCGATGATCTCGGTTCGTCTATTTCCAGCCTAAAATATCTGTTAGGTAACACATCACAGCAACCAGCCAATGTGCAATGTAAACAAATGACGAGTACAAAATCGCAACAAATACTAAAACTAAACACAAACTACCCAAATAGCCAAAATTGCTTAAGCAGCCAATTTTGGCATGCTAAAGATCGCTGCATGAATTCGCCCTTTGCAGTAGATAAACAGCGTCAAAGTACCAGGTGGTCCTTCTAAATAGCGCCTAAGCAGCTTCCTTATGCCAGGATGCCGAGGATTATTTTTATTTGTGTTTTATTTTCAAGCAAGACGTCATCATTGAAATAAACAACACAATTTTATGTTTTCTTTACGTGCATGTTTATTTGTGAACTGTAATTGTTCATAACGTTTACAGATTTTTAAATACTTTACAGTTAAGTCAAGACCACTTCACTTAATATTATTACTTCAAATAACTAATCTATCTGGAGCACAAACTACGAGACGGCGTCTGTCTTTGACAAGAGCCACCTTGTAACGATGTCATGCATTAAAAAGCTATAAAGTTCCACCAAGTTTGGTACACATTCTTAAAAAGCCTTAAAGTTCCATCGTCAACCCTACAGATAGTACTATTCAGCCGCAAAGTTCCAAAGTGTACCGTGTGCTTGTTAAAAAGCTGTAGGATTCCACCAAGTACCGTTTCATCTCTTAATCACCCATAAAGTACGACATCGGAACGATTTTTCGTTAAACAGCCCCAAATCAGCAATGGAGTTCGAGCTGGCTATTTGGGGATTTTCAGGCCTATCATATTGCGTTCAGCATTCAAGAAAATTCACTCGAGCGTTCATTTTGTTCATTTTGCTATCATTTGACATGTTGCTTTTCTGCCGGCAGTTTCGAGTTCATGAAGCATAAATTGGTATCATGTATGTCGATCGAGTAGGCAGATTGAAGAGATTTTCTCCCGACAGCTGAAGCTGTCGGAAACACGCAAATTGAACCATTACGCCAGGACTCCACAGAGCATAACATGGAGCGCAACATAACAACTGACAGCTGCCAAACGCTTCAGAAAACGCTTCTTTGATGGTAACATGTTTTGAATATCCTTAGTAGGCCGCTCATTGCTCATAGAAAAGCTACCAACCTACTACGATGACCGACAGTTAATGAAACGCTTTACCTGCTTTCCCAAGCGTTTTCTGAAGCGTTTGGCAGCTGTCAGTTGTTATGTTGCGCTCCGTGTTATGCTCTGTGGAGTCCTGGCGTTAAACGAATTGTGACCGCTGTCTACATTTGTAATTATGTTCAACACAAGTCTAGTAACACTTTTATCACTCATGTTTGACCCAGTTGTAACCAAAACATGGAAAATATTGATTTGAATGAAGCGCTCAATCAGTTTGTTTACACTTAATCTGTTCACCGGATGCTTCGACCAAGTGTCAAACACACTGGAACTAGAAAAAAAGTCGACGAAACTTTAATCGATTCGAACGGCGAATATGATACCAAATTTTCTCCCGTTCGATTCTGGAGCTTCCGACGGATTCGAGAGTCGTTCGACGTACAATCATTATCCGATATACGCTATCGTACGGGACTGAGCGCAACAGCGTATCTCGAGTTTTCGCGTATAGCGGATTCCTATGGAAAAATAGTTTACACTACCGGTTCGAGGGTTGAAATATATCGCCATAGAGTTTTGCATTAAAGTTTTTTGTCATAAAACAAGCATCTTTTGCACAAATTTAATGCAAAATGCATTAAGAACAGTAAGGAAATTCAAAAAGAACATAAAATATTTCAAAGAATCAAAATATTTGCAAAAAACACATGGAGCTGTCAAACTTAGAGAAATCGCGTACTGCGGATAATTGCTGTATATGATAGGCCTGTTTTTAGAAGGCATTTAAAAATTTTATACGGGATTTCACAGATCAAATCAGACGTGCGATTCGTCGGACTCCGCATCCTATTTTATCTATCAAAAACTAAATCTGTGGTGTTTTGTAGTGCGACCTCGCAGACTGCTCGAATTTGTTTTGCGGGACATGTATTTTTTTGGTCGTAGACAATACGGTTAATAGTGTATCTCGGGGACTGCCTGTACATGGTTGATTTCAACTGTCGAGGTTTTTTAGTTGCTTGTCCATCCTGGCGTTGATGTCGGCTTGAGATTTACCTGTTGATTAATAACCAAGCACGAGACCCTACTTTAAACCCACTCACTGAATCTGAAATTCATTGAACTAAGCTATGTCGAAAAAGTTTAGCTGCATTGTTGCTATTTGTGAAAATCGTGGTATTGGCATTAACGGAGATTTACCATGGAAACTAAAGTGAATGAAGCATACAGGTCTGTTCCATCCCCAACGACTCTGAACTTTGTGTATTGGTTATCTTTACAGGCAGGAACTAAAATATTTTTCACATACTACGAAGAAAGTTAATGATGCTGACAAAAGAAATGCGGTTATCATGGGAAGAAAAACGTACTTCGGGGTCCCAGAAAGCAAACGTCCATTGCCGGAGCGTCTAAATATTGTGTTGACGCGAAATGCGGCTGCCTATACTTTTCCGCCGGATGTGTTGGTTTGTGGCAGCCTGCAGGAAGCATTGCACAAGCTGGATTCAACTGACCATGGGGAACACATAGAGAACATTTGGGTTGTCGGAGGTAACAGCGTATATAAGGAAGCCATGGAATCCGATCGTTGCCATCGAATCTATTTGACGGAAATCAAAAAGCAATTCGATTGTGATGCATTCTTCCCAGAAATACCCAATTCTTTTATGGTGATTGATAATGATCCAGACACTCCAAGTGGTGTGCAAGAAGAAAACGGAATACAGTATGTATACAAGATATATGAGAACAAACAGCAATAGGTTGGATATCATAGGTCGAAGCAAAACTTACGGTCCTTTATCATCTATTATCGTTTGGCTTCCTGCAGTAGCTCATACAGCTGAGCTATCTGTTCATCTCGAAAATGGTTTAATTGAGTTTCAGTCAAATCTTCTCCAATCATTCCAATCGGTCCGGGTTTCCCTCGCAAACCCAGTTGCTCAGCAAGATTTATCGCATATCCCTGTAAGAATAAGGAAAATACGACGTTTTAAATATGTAAAACTTTCATGGAAATAAAACTATGGGTAAATAGTAACTTACTGCCCATTCGCTCATAAATTTCTGGCTTTCCATAGGAGAACAAATTTTGTGGCGTTTAAACTCTTCTTTCACGTAGTTATTACCGAGCTCCTGCAACGCCACCGGCAGTCCTGATGAAACGAAATCATTAAACGTACAATTCATGTTAGCAGGATTAATACAACAAATTGTACACGAAATTGCATTACTAACCACGGTGCATACGAAGAATAGTTTTGTACAAAACTCTCACTTTCTGTACGTGGTTCATTTTTATCCAATTGTTTTAATTCCGCTCAGCTCGTGTCTGTCAAATGAAGTTACGTAAACATGACCAGTGCTGCCAGAATCAATCATACACATTTTTTACACATCTCAAATCCATGAGAAATCTACCATTTATTTCGTATTAAATATCCACTACTGCAGTAGTTAGGCTCTTTTTTGTCTATTTCATCTGTTTAAAGAACATTTGCTTACATATCTGCACTGTGCACTTTTTTTACTGAGTTTTCTTTTAAATGATTTGAACAACTTCAAAAACTGCCACCACATTATTTGATCTCTAGTGTCAGAAACTTCCCAATGATCTGCATCTGGTTTAGGCGATAGACACAACATTCAATATCAACATATATTGAACGAAATCAGTAAACATTGAATCAGTTACCACAATATCGAAAGAAAAATAAATACATATCGAGCAGTGCATCAGCAATTATCAGTACGCACAGTGACAAGTTAACACCTCGCATAAAGCGGTGTGTGTTACCCAAAGTGGCACTCGTTTTCGAAAAGAAGTGAAAAACTCCCAACGCGGAACCTTCTCCACTTGTACCGCAACAACTCTTGACTAGATCTAGAGACTAGATGAGTTCGTCTGGTGACTGTGTTCTATCAGTGACCTTGTGAGACTACGACATCTAGGAAATACTGTCCCGTGAAAATGAAGCTGTTTCCCGTGCGGCTGTCCAACATCAATAAGATGTTGGATTTTTACTCCCAATTTAATCCATCACCCCTGAGCATTAAGCAATTTATCGACTTCGGTAAGTATTACATCAACAATATTTTTCTCTTTGATACTTTTTACCATTGATTTTTACGCTCATAAACGTACGATTCATAAAAAACCGGAATTTTGGTGCATTTCAGTGCGAAATTTGAATGAGTGTAACAATTAAGCAAATATAAACATATGGCTATGCTTCAGACCGTGTCGTATAATATCGTAATAACGCAACGTATTAATAGAAAAATCTAATGTTTTTTTTGTTGGATGCTGGATTTGCGATTAACAACTATATAAAACATTCATGTAAAATAGCTGGAATATACGTTATGTACGACTACATAGTACAACTACATGTGTGAGCATACAGAGAATTCGTCGACTCTTCAACTCTTTGTTGCTAAGCCATCTTAAATACTGACCCCGGCGGATGTCACTGTGTCTGCCCTTCCTCTCTCCCATGAGTGGGTCAAAATACTTGGCCAACACACGGCAACAACACTGACTTTGATGGATGCGATTGACGCACGTCTCAACAAAATATTAGATTTTCTTGCTTGATTTTGCTTCCATTATTCCTGGGTTTTAGGAGACGTTTGTGTGTGTCTCTGTTGTTGTGTCTTGAAAACTGAAAGTCTCTAATCGATGATTTTATGGAAACTAGAATGTGTCTATAGAGATGCAAACGTACGTTTAATAACAAATTAAAATACTGAATTCCGTATAATTCGTATATTTTTATTTTTTCTTCCATTCCGCTTCCGTTTAGGGCTTAATGCATGTCCTCGAAAGTCGTTTGTTTTCCTTCGCAAAGAGCTGCCCGTACGGTTGGCGAATATAATGAAAGAGATCACCTTGCTGCCAGAAAGTTTATTACGAATGCCTTCAGTCGGTCTGGTCAGCGCCTGGTATGTGAAAAGCTTCGAGGAAGTGCTGGCATTCGAAAAAACGGATCCTACCGAAAACAATCTAGAGAAGTACTGGGAAGAGAAGCGCTCGCTAAAACTAAAGTACGCATCTTTTGATTGGTTTCCTCTTGCAATCCGGCGCGTATCTCAATTTACAGATTCTGCAAATCGCTCACCCAGATTCGTGACCGCCACTCCGATGTTGTGCAAACAATGGCTCAAGGGATACTGGAATTGAAGGAAAGCCGAGATGGAGCGATTGAGCCATCCACTGAGCTCTCGATTCAGTACTTTCTGGATCGTTTGTACATGTCCCGTATCAGTATAAGAATGCTCATCAATCAGCACAGTAAGTAACGGTTGGAGGCTGGTTAGAAGGGTGCGTGATGTACTATGTTGTTGATTTTAACACTTCACTGTTCGCATTGTTTTAGCTATACTGTTTGGTGATATACCGCAGACAGGACGCCATATCGGTAGCATAGATCCTCTATGTGATCCGCACATGGTCGTACGGGATGCTTACGAAAATGCACGTTTTCTATGTGATCAATATTATCTTGCAAGTCCAGAACTCGAAGTAATAGAGCATAATGGTAAGTAATGGATGTCGGTAATGTCGTTAGTTTATTGATAAATTTATCTTCCTCAAGGATTTCACAAAATAATGACTTAATATTTAGATCTAATTACAATTTACTGAACATTTAAAAGAAGTATAAGAAGGATCAGCACGGAAAATCAATTCTATCAAAATAAAAATAGACAAATATGCTTACTAACCTAAACTTTTCGAGATAAATGTAATTAATGTGTACATAAAACTCTTGTTTGTTGTGTCTGCGCAGAGATTGATAAGGGAAACCCCATAAAAATTGTGTATGTACCATCGCATCTGTATCACATGCTGTTTGAGCTATTCAAGAACTCAATGCGTGCTGTAATGGAGCATCACGGAACAGAAAATGATGTGCCTCCGATCAAGGTTACTATCGTAAAGGGTAAAGAGGATATATGTGTTAAGATGTCCGATCAAGGGGGCGGTATTCCACGATCGCAAGTGGATCAACTTTTCAAGTACATGTACAGTACTGCACCTCAACCGCCGAAATCTAAAACAGATTTGCCGTTAGTTCCATTGGCTGGTATGCTATGAATGCGTTACGGCGTAGTGTTGATAGTGTTGATGACGATGTTTTCTTTTTATAATACTTATAGGATATGGATACGGGTTGCCCATTTCCAGACTGTATGCTAGATACTTTCATGGTGATCTGGTCCTGTTCTCCTGTGAAGGTTACGGTTCCGATGCAATAATTTATCTCAAGGTACATAGTTATACAGTGCTCGTCAATAATGCATTTTAATTTGTCCATTCGTTTTTTTACATTTACTCAAACAGGCATTTTCAGATGAAGCAAACGAATTGTTACCAATATTCAATAAAACTAGCACCAGATTTTATAAAGCAACCGTACCAACTGGTGATTGGTCCAATCAGGTAAAGGGCAAAAAAATCAAACCTCCTATAGTTATATAAATATTACTTCATCAGTTGTTATGTTCGTTACTATAATTGAACCCTTTGGTTAATCAGAATTGTGCAACATCAGGATCAAATAATTGATGAAAGATATAAACATATATCAATTAAAGTAATATAAGCATTTTATCGGCTTTCATGGACTTTTATGTCTATGAACTATTATGGATATTTTGTTAATTATAAAATTATGTGCTGTAAGAGATTGTAAATCTTAAAGCTTTCACTATATAATTTCCGTTGGATCATCCACCATTGTACGTAATATTTGCAGCCCACCTTATCAACATCTTAGGTGTAGTATTAAAAATACATTACTTGTAGGCGGTAATATTGTAGGTATAGTATTTTATGTTGTGGCGTTCTAGCTTGAATACGTTTGAATAGTTTTCTTTTGTTCCCTCTTCGCATCTTCTTATTGTTTATTGTTGCGGGCATTTCCGTCTCTTTTCTATTCTACTAGGGCAAGAACTTTACCAACAGGTTGTTGTAGCCGTTTTACTAACGACTGTTGTACGAATGTGATGTTTAGAGCTCAATTGACAGTACGATGGATCTCAACTGACCGTCGCCCTTTATTTGTCCCAATTTGACGAACTCTATTCTTCCCGCTTACTACTACTACTACTTCTACGTGTCGCTGAGCTACAATGTTTGGTTTAACGACCTTTGTTGACGTTTTTAGCTATTTTGATGATAGTTACTTCAATGTTCTGTTTTATTTTATTAAATGTATCTTTTTCGTTATAAGATTATATAAAAATTATGAAAATATATTGATGTTTATATTTACACCATTCTAGCATTGTTGCGTTTTAGTGTATTTTTTTAATAAGTTTTAATGTATCTTTAGTTGTGTGCGTTTAATTCATATGATTTTTGATAAGTTTCCTATAGTATTGAGCAGGTCGACTCCAAGCAAACTGTCAGAGCCAACCGAAATCGAATCGAAAACTCTGCTAGTCCGGCATTGTGGGTGGATGGTAGGCGTAGCAAACAAATATGATTTCAACAAATAATTCAAACTACAGTACCGTCGGAATACAACGGTTTAATCTGTTTTATTCGAAACAACAATAATTTCAGATTTATGTTTCAGGAAACTAACAAGCGCAAATATAATATACGGCCGAAGCCGTAATAATGTGAATCGAAATATAAAAAGCGCAAATTCAATAGTTGGCATGTAATTGAGTGGGTCTTTTTGTTGGTTGTTAATTAGTGGCACATCTCAATAGTTGGGTTGTCATCCTTCCAACGAAGTTGTTTTGCCAGTAAGACGCACCGGCATTGTTGTCAATGGAGCTATGAATTATAAAGTTGAATTTCCGATTTTGAACCAAAGGTAGTTGAACAATATTCTTCTTCTTTTTATTGGCGTTACAACCTACGCTATCATGCTAGGCTTACAGGGTTTTCCAGGAGTTCTCTTAGCTGTGGGACACTTTATTGACTCCTTCTTACGTGAATTGAACTCAATGTAATGGGATTGAACCTGCTCAAAAAGGTTGTCATAGAGTCCAATTTCCATCGTATGAAGTTCACTTCCTATAAGAAAGAGTCAACGAAGTGGTGTCCCACAACTACTATGAGAGAACCCCTGGAAAACCCTGTATTAGAACCACTCGGCCGGAATACAATCCGGTCAAAGTCCTTGTTATGGAGAAACGCCCCATATGAGGCTTGAAACTTGAAGAATTTTGTTAGGTGCCACGGAAGCGCCGGCATTCCAACCATCGCGTGCGAATACATGCACTAGTTAACCCGCAATCGTATCCCAACCAGTTAGCTCATACTGTAGTTCATTTCGACTTAGCTTTGTAACAAAGCGATCCTGTCTGTAGCCGCAACTAGCTCATACAACTCCTTACGATTTCGGGTGATTTATATGTATAAATGTTTTATAAATAAACCCCCTCCCTTTATTTGGGCTGCTGATGCCGATACATGTGAAACTACGAGAAAAATCTTTTGAATAAGTGGTGAATGAACTCAATTTTGAACTTAATTTTGATACAAAATTTAGTATCTTACAACAATGAAAAGATGGGGAAGTGAGAAAAAAAATGCATGCACATCATATCATAACATAAGTCTTTTTGTGGCGTTTGTTTGTTTGCTATTTTGTTGGTTAATGTATTTCCAAAAACAGTACATTACACACGAATGAGATAGTATTTACAGTATAATTATCAAAATCTTTGTCACCATTTTACAGAATTCTGATATGAACTCGAAACAAATGAACGCTCAAACGAGACGAGCAGGCTCTCTGGGCACGAACACATCATGATCTCATCCGATAACAGACGACGAAGATGGCAATACTAGAGAACTAAAGTAACAGCAACAGAATCGAATTTCAAGTGCAAGATGTCATTTAAGCAATGCATAGTAGTAGATAGCAACAGGGGATTAGATTCAATATCATAAATAGTGGTTATGATTTCGCGAAATCTTGACAACAATTTCATCATGGATTAATGTAAATGAATGAAAATATTAAGTAAACTGTTTCTGCTCTGTTCTATAATGTTCTGCTATCGGCAAGATTTGAAGATGGCGATATCTGTAACATCAATCGACAAGTTTTGTTTCTACCGTTTTTAGTATGCACCTTAGCTACAAAAGCAACATTATTATACTTTTTTTGAACTTATTATACACAAAAAAACTAACACAAATGTACTAGCAATAAAATAGTTATTCATATTTATTCATTAATATTAGTTTCGAAGTAAACATAATAAAAATATTTGATTAATCACGGATCCTATTTCTAACAATTATTGCCTGATCGTTTTTACCTTTTTTTAAATACTCTTCAATCACGTTCTGCTTGATACTTGCTTTCTTAAAACGATGGTTATGCTCAATCGTTTAACGAAGAAGTTTCATACATCGAATCATGCGAGAAATTTATATCGTTGCTCGCAATCAACAAATCTGAGCATACTGCCTGCGCTGTTGGTACTATACTAGAAAATGGAAAAAATGAACTGATAGCCAGCGAAGCATCAGTTGCGGCATCGGGATCACGGGTTTGTATTACCATTGCTGATAGTATTTGCTCCAGTACATCCATATGGTCGTTCGCTATCTCGGAAAGTACCGATTGGTCAAGATTTTGACGAAGTTTACATATATTGTTCAACAGTATTCTGTTAAATAGATCGCACTGCGCCATACCACCGTATTTGATCTCGAGATGCGGCATCCAGCGAAAATAACACTGCTGCCACAATTCAATGTCTCGCAGGCAGCATTGCGGTTCCAGGAACTGTTCGTTATTCTGATTGAAAACAAGATTAAGGGGGAAAAAATATCTCAATTATTGTGCTAAGGAAAAAAGCAGTACTACTTGCCTGTGACAGTTGTAATTTGCCAACTACGTTTACTATAGTTTGCCCGTTCGAATCTTCCGCACGTCGCGCATTAAACAAAGAATTCTGGATAGGATTTTGCGGACTTGAAGAACTACTACTAGCGCTCGGTACTGTTAGCGCCGCATGCGCTTTTTTTGTTTGGTACAGTGGATTTATAAAAAGTGCAAGATCTTTACTTTCAAATTGCTTTTCCCAATCCCATACCGGTCGCAGCACAACATGCTCGGCATGCAGTGCTTGGTATCGTTCGGTTTCGGAATTGAATTGAAACGTGTCAAAAATTGGAATAAACAATGAATCCCACAACGTCGTTAAAAACACATCCGAAAACTCAAATGCATCGGGAAACTGTTGCAAAAGCTGCCATGTGCAGTCAAGGAATAGAAGAAACAGCGGACTGCGTTCGGTACTTTTTACAGTAGACACGTGTCCCAACCGGTCGCTGAATGGATGTCCTAGGATTATCCACTCTTTTTGAATAAGGTTTTGAAAGCCTCGCATCGTACGAAAACTGCTATCCAATAACAATTGCACCAAGCTCGATATCACACAGCTCATATCACGACCATTGATTTCTTGGAGCACCACAGTTTGACCTTCGCGTAGCAACTTCGCAGCAATATCCGAATGCTTCAAACACAGCGAGACGTAGAGTAGCCAGTAGCTTTTTTCCAGAAGGGAATAGAATCTTCCATCCTGCACCTGCAATAAAGCGTTAATATTAATGCACTGATGGGGACGCTTTGTGCACTCAAAACATGTGGTGTTATCAGTGAAGAATAACTTAAACTGACCATAAATTGTTGATCGTTATCGGGAGTGCACAGATCTCGCAGTTTCATGTAACTCAAATTGACATCTTGAATACTGGGTAAAATTTTGTATAACTCCAAAAGCCTAGGCTGTCGTTTTTGCGGATCGCAACGGCGCACGTGTTCCAGCAAAATGTTTTCCACTGTTGTGTTGGTAATGTCTGGATTCAGCTCAGCTAATCGAACCAGCGAAGCATCCTTAAGACCCCAAACCTACAAAAAAATCCAAGGAAAAATATAGGAACGAATAATCATAATATTGGCACGTACACAAACTTCTTTCATGACCACTTACCCAAATAGCAGAACGATTATTTCGGAAGCTTTTTGATATGTTATCATAGTCGACGTCGCTCAAATGTTTAGGAACAACGAAATGCATCGGCAGGGAACTACTGGAAACACGGCAGTCTTTAGAATATACACGCCAACCTCCGGTTGCATTGCAACGTTCCAGCTCTTGGAACCAATCTGACTTCTTGTTGTACATCTTCACGGCTTCACTCATTGGGCTACTGTAATATTTCTCCCTAGAACAGGTATTGCGATAGCATATTCACTGGTTTTGTGGATTATACGAAACATATGAATTCCAACACTTACTTGAATCTGTACAGAAATAGTAGATTATGTCGCGCTGGAAAGGCAAACTTTACTAGCGCATCAGCGATATACTTCCCTTTACCGATTTCCGACAGTTGAAACCCAAACGTGAAGGTTTTAAAATTCTACGCAGACACAAGAAAGCGAAATTAGAAAGTTCATCTAAAAATCATTTACTCCATCCATCCATCCTACAAACCTTGCACACAATACGTATTTTATCAATTTTACTGCTGTTTTTCACCTGCGGACTAATAATTCTTTTCTTTTTATCAACGTATTGGTAAATTCTGTCGATATTAGAGAGTGACACGTCTGACGAACCCAGAAATCGATTACTCTGGAAAGAAAGCTTTCGGGAGAAACAACCAAATGTTAGAGGAAAAATAACTTGGTATCAACGTAGGTTTCCTGCTTACCTGATCGTCATCCATGTCCAGCGAAACAAACGATAGCCGGAAGTTAGTGATCAGCAAGATTCCCATTTTCTCGCCGCACACTTTGCCATCCTTTAGGTAGGATGTAATGTACATGCATACATTATTCGCCCGAGCAGCCTCTAGTTCACCTGTAATGATGCATCTTATTAAAGATCTCTGTACCTAACTGATTGCATGTGTTAATTCATCCATTGCCACTGACCTGATAGTAGCTTTGGTTTATAGTCATCGTTTACGAAGTTTTCGTCTGGAACCTGAAAATTGTAAAAAAAAAAAACATTACGACACATTCAGCGCCAACAAAACACATACGCCTCCGGTTTCCTCGCTTGGCAGACAATACGTGGGATTGAACGCACTAACATACCTGGTTTACGTAGCTAGTAAAGTTCTGTTTCGTCTTATTACGACCCTCGGACATTGTTGGCATTTGGTTTGTGTAATGTTTTTACACATCAACTAATTTGCCGTACGCATCGGATAAAGAACCCGGAAATGGTAAGCGGTACTATTGTATTGCTTCAATCACGGGATACTTGAATTTATTAATACTTGAACAACTTGTGTCGGCGACGGTAAAAATTGGAAAATTTTATTAACCGAACAATTTTTTACACATGATAAACAACAGATGAGAAAACAAATTATCGTACAGTTGACACGCCACTAGCGAAGTCTTCGCAGAATACGGGGTTGGCTCAATGTGAATATTTTGACAGTAAATCTGTCAAATTGAATGAGCTGTGTGTGTGTGTGTGTGTGTGTGTGTGTGTGTGTGTGTGTGTGTGTGTGTGTTTTTTGTTTTTGTACTGAGTGTGACTGTGTGTGTTTTTATCTGTGTGTGTCTTTTATTTTTGCTTGTTCATTTCGACAGCTCCGATTGTCAACACTTTTTTCAGCTCGGTAAAGTGGAAAAGCTAGTCCAAGGCGTTCACGCACGAGGAAAGTCGAAATAACAATTATAGCATAACTACTATTAGGATCCAACAATTGTTCCGCTTTCTAAAGTGCTGTGCGTTGTGCACTGTTCACTATATGTGCGTGTGGCGTTGCGAAAGATATGGTGAATGAATTCAAACAAAGGAAATAATTGTCATGTCGTAATTAAAGAAATGGAGCTCTAGAGCTACTCGATGGTGTTAGCTATTCATTTTAACGCAATCTTTGATGATAAAATGATAAGTCATTAATAGAATACGTACAAACTCACATACCATAATCAAAGTGGCGAAAAACGTACAGCAAGAACGATGCCATCTTTCCGCCAGAAGGTTACAACTTACTTCCGGCAACTGAGTTTCGTTTCCGAACGAGACCAGCGGGGCCCAACGCAGCAATGTTCTTCGATGGCAGGCGGGAGCTTTATGACCAGATATTTAGAAGGGTAAGTCAAAGACGTAATAAAGGAATCATTATTACGTTTATTTATCGTTTTATCTGCTTGTGTGTAGAGAATGGGACCCGCAAGCTTCGATGGCACCTATTTACAGCGGTAAATTGCCGGAAGACTTGCCGGAGGTACGAATTGGTCAGTATGCTGTAAGTCAAACGGAAAAGGACGCTGCTTATACAGGACCATTCGAAGGTCTCACGGGAGTGAGACGTGCCAAATCGCATCTTACGGCAGGAATTGAAGACGATATTGATTACATCGACGTTCTGCAAGATCAAGCTTCGACATCGCAACAGGACAAATCAAAGAAAATCTCTCCAGCATTTGACTCAAATTCAAATTCAAAATCGTTTGCTCCGTTCACTCCTGCAAAGCATTCCATTGTCTCAAGTCAATTGACGAGCGGGGAGAAGAATCCGGAGACGAAAAAAATCAGTGACGATCCTATAGCAAACATCACTGACTGGAACCGTCCAAATGAAGATGCCTACGGTATATCTGTATCGTTGTACGAAACACATTTACACACATCCGGAAACGTTGGTGATCCGATTGCAGATTGTTTTGGTATCGTATCCCGGGCTGATTCCTGCATAATGGCAATGGCTGATGGTGTGAACTGGGGTAGGTGACCATACCCATCTTTCGTTCCAATATTTGTATGCTCTTGAGTTACACGATTAATGTATGACATGGATTTAAATTTACTGATATCATTTCACAGGGGAAGGTGCCCGGATTGCAGCGAGATCAGCAATTCAGGGTGCAATAGAATATCTGAGTTCTGCGATTTTTGGCATACACCAAGGTAATGTTTTGCAATGTAACAGTTTGTATTTTGATTTTCAACATTTGATGCATTCATTTTACAGTAACTTCGACCAGAGCCATTTTTGTTAGCTTGATTCGCAGCTTTTGGGAGGCACACAACTACATACTTCAAGTCGGAGGAGCCTTGAGCACGTTGACCGTCGCCATCGTATTACCCATTGAGTCATCAGACCAAAGTATTGTTTGCTGTTGCAATGTAGGAGACTCTCTTGGGTATATATTTTCGAAAAACAATATCGTACGGGAGATAACTATGGGTAAGCGCTAAGTGAAACAAAATTTAAACGGAGTAGTTAACAGTGAATAACATGCAATCGCTTATTCGTAGGTTCACATGATGTTAGTCTTATGCGCGATATGCGAGATGCCTTAGGTGCATTAGGTCCCGTGTATGGCGATAAACCGGAAATGAGCAATCTCACACTATCTATGTCATACGTCGATGAAGGAGACATTGTGTTTCTTACATCGGATGGCATCAGTGACAATTTTGATCCAGTGGTCGGAAAATTTGCGGAAGCGGTCGGCAGTAAACCTACCAGTACTTCTAATAGTAGCAGTAACGCTGTCAACACCAGCAAACCTCCAACCTCCAACCAGCATCACGAACGGAAAAGTAAAGCAGGTCTAGCCCCTAAAAGACAGAACAAAAGTGCACCTATGCTTACTTTAGCGCAAAGCAGTGGTGCATCGGATCCCGAGCAAGGAAACGCGAATCATGCTGGTAGTACGCGTGCCGAACGAAAAATTTCTGTTCCGGTGAGAAAAACAGGACCACCGATCGCTGGAATGCAGGACAAAAGCTATAACTCGAAATATGTAACTAGATCGAAAACGTTCATTGAACCGGCGGCAGTGTTAAGGCGATCGAACAATGTCGTTGCAAAGCCACACACTGCAATAGTGCTACCTCAGGTGACAGCACAGCAAAGACACGTTCTAACTCTGTTAAGGATAGCCGACCTGCTCGTTTACGGTATAAATGGTTCACTACGGCCTTGTACGAATGCTAAACAATTATGCCAGCTGTTGATCGACTTTGTGTCCTGTATTACGGCTGCCAAACGCAAGCTACTGGAGCAACGCGAGTTATATTATAAGGTAGTGTGCTCTCCGGACGGAACCCGAAAGGAAGTTCCACACAGCGCACACGAGCACAAAGCGATACGAAAGCGTATGGTAGATGGTACTACATTTTCGTTGCTCCCTGGAAAACTGGATCATGCTTCGATTGTAGCGTATACCGTTAGCAGACGAAGATCGGAAGATAAACCAACGGCTGAACATATTATCTAATTACCCGTTTAGCAGTGTACGAACACATTCGTAATATTGAATTTGTGAATTTGCTTGCAAATTGCAGCAAAATTACTTTCTATCTATAGTATAGTATGTAAACTTATAATTTATGAATTCAATTCATCCAGAGTATTTGATTCAAGAGCGCAAAAGCTTCATTACTTGTGCGAATTCTGCTTCATGCTGATCCACTAGTGTTTCGTGCTGAACCACTAGTGTCGACAATTATTGCCACTATACAAAAATCTGTCCGCTGGCGCTAAGACTTTTTTTAAAAGAAAAATAAATGAAATCTTGCTGCAATTAATATTTTATACAAGCTACAACACGAAGAAAGAATATTAATGTAATAAAATATGTGCCATGAAGGCTTTAAAACAAACCCCTGTTTTTAAGGTATGTTTGTGTTGCGTGAAAAATAATGCAACGTTTTCAATATCAGCAATGAGCAAGTATGTTACTTTTACGATGAATTTTTGCGTTCCTTACAGAACGAATATTAATAAACGAAAATAAACGAATACATCTGATATGTTATTATTATGAAATATAGAAATTATCAACCAACAGATGTATATTTTATTATACTTTTTTTTTTAAATTTAGTTAAGCAATTTATTAATTATTTTCTTCATGAATTCTTTTGAATGTAGAGTGTACGTCATTTTATTTGATTGTATATTATACTCCCACTTTGCTTGGAATCCTAGGAATCCCATGCGCCGCAAATACGCCACCAAATGCAAATGCGCCCGCAGGGCAAAAACCGGGTTTCGCGAGCTCGCCAACGCTCCAAATCGGTTCGATTGCCCTCGCGGGCGAGCGTTTTTGAAAGTAGTTGTGAGGGTTTTTGAGGGTTAACGATAGCCGCCAAAAAGCTCGCGCTGGTGTGCGATTGTGTAGATGGACAAAATTAAATGGTCAAAAACATAAATACACTTCACCACTCCTCCATCTCCTTCTCATTGACCCCACGGGGTCCTACATTTCATGTGTGTTGGGGAGTAGTGATGGGTAATCCGGAGCGGAGTCATGGATCAACTCCGACTCCGGTGCGCAAAATATGACTCCGACTCCGGATCATAACTGGATTCGACTCCGGATCAGTCCGGATCACTCCGGATCACTCCGGATTACTCCGGATCACTCTGGATTACTCCGGATCACTCCGGATTACTCCGGATCACTCCGGATTACTCCGGATCACTCCGGATCACTCCGGATTACTCCGGATCACTCCAGATCACTCCGGATCGCTCCAGATCACTCCGGATCACTCCGGATCACTCCGGATCACTCCGGATCAGTCCGGATCACTCCGGATCAGTCACAAGCGTGTGTGTAGATGCAACTCATATAGGTAAAAAAAATAACATTCAACTGTTATTCTTCTTGTTCCCAATTTCTTTCAATTTCTCAAATCATTCTTTTTCAACGCGTGGCACAGAGTAAGAGGAAGATAATTTGAAATTTTTGTGATAGGTTTTTATTTAAATTAAAGCATGATGTTCCGGTTTGTATAAACGACACAATCGTAAACCAAAATAGCCGAATCATTGCACAGATCGTATATAACTGCTTTTTTGGTGGCCCCTTCCACCACTGTGTGCCCTGTGTGTGTATGCCAAATTTTTCACGCACCCTTACATGCCGTGAATATGCACCGTGAAACAGTTTGGTTTTCTATGAACCTATTATCGAATATAATCGAATTTCATTGAATTTGGCATAACGCCAAGGGCGAATAACGAAAATTAAAATCGTGTGAGTAACAGTTCCAATCTCACTTAAATCGTCCATATGTCTCGTAGATAATGAGGAATAAATGTGAAAATAGGAAAAATAAATGATTTCGAGCACAACACAACACAACACAAATATAAAACTAAACAAAGGCAATACGACAATGAAATACACATCACAGAACTGACAATAATCCAAAACCAAATAAACATTATATTAATTTACGCATCCTCTACCACAAACTACAACGACCGAACAGGTAAAATGTTGATCGATGAAATCGAAGGATCCAATTTTGTTCTGCTCCATGAAAATTAAATAAAATTCATACCAACAGACCCCAATAAAAGAGCCACAGCAGTAGATCTTACCATAATTATAGAAAAATTAATAGACAAATGTAAAAGAAAAGTACTGGAACACCACATGGGGGCAACTCACCACAAAACGATACTCACGACAATCCAAGAAAATATAACCCCCGTAAAAATAAAACGTATTTACAAAAAAAGGCATTTCAAAAAATAACAGCTATAAAAATAAAAGATAACAATACAAGCCACTAAATATGCAAAAAATATCGCAGATTATTAAAAAAAATACAAAAATGACCTTCAAAAAGTCAAAGATCTGGTGGAACAGATCCACCGAAAAGGTATGGCACCAAAAAAATGATAAAAGAAAGTTATTTAATCAAAATAAAACAACGAATAACGAGATTGAATTAAAAAAACACACTAGCACAATTCCGACTCCAAAAACGCTAGGACAAAATTACAAATTTTGAAGAAAAACTAGATTCCATGGACTCACTCACCAGCCTTGACGAACTATGGAAAATGACTAATAGAATAGAAAGTAAACAAGAGAGCAGCAGAAAAGAAAATATAATTGAAAGTCACATGGAGAATTCAAATAAATTCCTGAACGACAATTTAAAAAATAACACAAAAGGGGATACAAATTTATACAAAAACATACCAACGCCAGAGGACATACTAAATGAAGATATCGCAACAATTGTTCAAAAAGAAAAGAAAATTCAGACCCCGGTTCTGACAACATTTCATATGAAATTTAAAAAAAAAAACATTAATGCAGAATCCCGAAGTGTAATGATAGCGCAAGCAAACGAAATGTGGAAGAAGGGCAAAATAAATTTAAAAAATTATAAGAAAAACAAAGTGATAACGATACCCAAACCGGGAAAAGACATTAACGATACAAAAAAACTATAGACCGATCTCACTACTCCCTACACGAACAAAAATAATAAATATGGCGGTGTTAAAAAAAATACTACATGAATGACTCAGAGAGTGTGCATAGGTGTTCGAAATGCTAATCTACGAGCCATTGTTGGCCTCGACCTGCAACTATATTAGTGTGAATCAACATGGTTTTGTACCCAGGCGATCTACAACGACTAATCTTCTAGAATTTGTTAGCAAATGCCATAAATCTATCGATACCGGTTTACATCTAGATGCTATTTATACGGATATCAAGGCAGCATTCGACAGTGTATCGCACTCCATCTTGCTAGCGAAACTCGACTTATTTGGTCTCCCAAACCCTATGATAATGTGGCTTAGATCGTACCTTACAGATCGTCAATATTCTGTAAAGTTAGGCCCGTACATGTCAAGTCCAGTGCATGCATCTTCTGGAGTCCCGCAGGGCAGCAACCTGGGTCCTTTGCTGTTCCCTCTTTTCATCAACTACGCGTTGATCCTTCCGGCTGATAATCATCGCAGATGACGCGAAAATTTTTCGTGTTATTCGTGAACCAGAAGACCACGCCCGACTGCAAACTTCCTTGCATGAGTTCCAGTGTTGGTGCAACCGTAATGCTTTAACCCTATGCACAGATAAATGCGAAGCCATCACTTTCAGTCGTTTTCGCCGCCCATCATTATATGAATATGCGCTTGATGGACAGTCCTTGGCGCGAAAACGATGTGTTAAAGATCTAGGCGTTTTGCTCGATACAAAACTATCTTTTAAGGATCAGCTGGATCACGTAGTAGCCAGCAGCAATAGAATGCTAGGACTAGTTATCAATATGACTCGCGAGCTTAATGATATACCTTGCACCAAGGCGCTCTATTGCTCACTTATCCGGTCGTTGATGGAATATGCAAATATCGTATGGTGGCCAACTGAAGCGCGTCCGTTAGCTCGATTGGAATCAATCCAGCGCAAAATTACACGATTTGCACTTCGCTCATGGAACCAAAGGCTCGATTACCGGACTAGGTGTTTACTACTCGGGTTACCTACCCTAAGTGAGCGAATACGAAAAGCCAGGTTGTCGTTCATCACGGGACTTCTCGACGGCCGTATTGACTCTCCGTCACTACTGGCTGCCATCAACCTGTACGTTCCTGCCAGGCCGCTCCGGACTCGGGCAATGTTGGCCCTCGACGACCGTAGAACGCAATTTGGCTCCTCTGACCCGTTCCTACTCATGTGCCGTGCTTTCAACGCCGTCAGCGACGCTTTTGAGCCGAGGATTTCGCCAACTGAGTTTAATGATCGTGTTTATGTGTTAAATTTGGTTCCATAGTGCACATTTTTATGTTCTATGTTATTGTAATACATTGTAAAACACTCATTGTAAAACATTGCTAGAATGGTTCGAGAGGGCATTACTGTCCATCGATAGACAAATAAATATAAACATAAACATAAACATGTGCTATGAAAAAGGTAATACCAATAACTTCTCTTGGATTTGGAGCAAACCATTCGATAAACCAATGCATCACCTACTTAGTAAATGAAATAAACAACAACAAACGAAATAAAACCCTGACCGGAGACATATATGTGGATCTATCAAATGCATCCCAAGTGCCACAAATTCACTATGACCACTAAACGGGTTATAAACGATTTAAGCTCTCAAACTAGACGGAATATAAAACGACTTCGTTTAGCAGACGGCAAACGACTCATGCATTCTAAAAATAGCAAAAAGCTGGTGGCACCATCTGTTGGTGGGATGTCCAGTGGAGCTTCCTCGCTTGGAGGAGAGCTTTCTCATTCCCTCTGTACTGTTGTATGGTTTCGCATTGAAATTATGCATCGCTAGAACTAGAACGGCGATACGATTATTTACATACTAAGCTCCAATGTAATCTACTACCACTGAGGCAAGTGGGATTTTAGTAATGGCCGATGGTGTTGATACCCACGTATCTGACCCACACGACCATTCATATAGATTTTTGCTCGGCAAGTTAGAAGGCTATATCCCAAGTGCCACAAATTCACTAAACGACCACTAAACGGCTTCTAAACTACTCAAGTTCTCTACCTAAACGGAATATAGAAAGACTTCGTTTAGCAGACGGCAAACGACTCATGCATTCTAAAAATAGCGAAAAAGCTGGTGGCGCTCTCTGTTGGTGAGATACCCCAACCAGTTAGTTGAGTTTCATCGCTTGGAGGAGAGCTTTCTCATTTCCTCTGAACTGTTGTATGGTTTCACATTGAAGTTATGCATCGCTAGAACTAGAACGGCGATACGATTGTTTAAATACTAAACTCCAACGGAAACCACCAGCACTGAAGCAAGTGAGATTTGAGTAATGGTCGTTGGTGTCCCAAGTGCCATAAATCCACTAAACGACCACTAAACGGCTTCTAAACTACTCAAGTTCTCTACCTAAACGGAATATAGAAAGACTTCGTTTAGCAGACGGCAAACGACTCATGCATTCTAAAAATAGCGAAAAAGCTGGTGGCGCTCTCTGTTGGTTGGATACCCCAACCAGTTGAGTTTCATCGCTTGGAGGAGAGCTTTCTCATTTCCTCTGTACTGTTGTATAGTTTCGCATTGAAGTTATGCATCGCTAGAACTAGAACGATGATACGATTGTTTAAATACTAAACTCCAACGGAAACCACCAGCACTGAAGCAAGTGAGATTTGAGTAATGGTCGTTGGTGTTGATACCCACGTATCTGACCACACGACCATTCATATGGATTTTTGCTCAGAAAGTTAGAAGGCTATATAATAGGTCATGATAAGATGAAACTTGTCGAAACACATTGCAAGAAAGGGATAGCAATATAATGATGAGTTGTAATACGCCATCTATTGATCAAACCAATGAAGCTGTGTGGAGCTTTCATTTTTTTCTATAGATATTCAATTTTCCAGTCGTTTAAGCTTAATCTGTAGCGCTTGGGGTTGATACCCACGTATCTTACCACACGACCATTCATATAGAATTTTGCTCAGAAAGTTAGAAGGCTATATAAGTCATGATAAGATGGAACTTGTCGAAACACATTGCAAGAAATGGATAGCAATATAATGATGAGTTGTAATACGCCATCTATTGATCAAACCAATGAAGCTGTGGAGCTTTCATTTTTTTTTTCTATGGATATTCAATTTTCCAGTCGTTTAAGCTTAATCGTCGTTTAAGTCGTAGTCGTTTAAGTTTAATTTTATTAATTTTTTTTATTGTGGCGCTTGGGATAGCTCATGATTAGATGAAACTTGTCGAAACACATTGCAAGAAAAGTACAGCAATATAATGATGAGTTGTAATCTATTGAGCAAACCAATGAAGCTATTGACCTTTTGTTTTTTTTTTTTCTATGGATATTTGATTTTTTATTCGTTTAAGCGTAATCTGTGGCGCTTTGGTACAATAAGTAGATGAGTTCATCATAATACAAAATGCCAAAACTGCCCAAGAACTACAAACAAAATTTATAAAAACTCTAAATATATTGATAGATAAACCGTTACTCCTGAATAAAAAAAAATAAAATATATTGATAGAAAAAGTCAATAAACTAAAACTACCGATGAACCGTTTTTGGAAAAAATGAGCACTCAATAACGCTAAAAATAAATAACACCAATATCGAAAAAGTAACAATGTATGAATACCTCGGAGCATGGATAGACGAAAATTTTAAGTTCAAAAAACAAATTGAAGAACTTAAAAACAAGACCAGAAAAAAACTTAACATAATCCGACGCATCTGCAACCGAAACACCAAAATAAGCCCAAAAAAACAATAGCAGTCCACAGAGCCATAATTACCCAAGCTCCCGACCACGCCGGTTTTCGCTGGTCTTTTCGGGGATAACGACCAGCGAGAACCAGCGTGGTCGAAAGCTTGGGTACTCACAACCCCTGTAATGATTAACGAGGTAGGAAGAAGTTCAGTGGGAAGGGGCCTGAAAGCATGGCTCGACCGAACTGCTCTAGGCGGATACGAGACAACTAAAAGAATTAGAGTGAGAGATACCTCAAAAACCCTCGCATTGCATGACGGGGGACACTGTAGGCAAGTAAAGCAAGGGTAGAGAAAATGAGCGAGATGCAGCGATTTTTGAACGTCAAAAACCCTCGCCTTGTCCAACGTACCAAATACCTTAATCATAAACAAACCAAATGACATCGAGGTGCATTTTGGTAAAACATCATTGTTGTGAACATATGCTGGAAAGTATTGCGTTACTCTAGAAAAAAATCTCATAGATAACAGTGTGGTCACAGTAAATATGGAAAGCGCTTTACGATACATTGGTAGTTCTTCTTTACTCCAAAAAATTTCCATCAAAATGTAAGTTTGTTCGTGCCCTCGATTGTTCTTATTTGATTTGGAGTTAGAATACACTTATGTATACATGTTTTCAGCGGAACACTGGAGGGAGAAAATGTAGGATATTCATATGAGAAGCTGATCGAACAACCGTTGCTAAAGTTCTCCGGAATGTATACGGAGAAAACGCCGCCACTGAAAGTGAAATTGCAAATCTTTGATAACGGAGAACCAGTGGGATTGCCAGTGTGCACATCCCACAAACATTTCACAACGCGATGGAGGTTTGTTGCTGCAAATATTTGACACCAAATTGGAACTGAGCAGTGAATAATAATTGATTTCTACAAATAATTACAGCTGGAATGAATGGGTTACCTTACCTTTGCGCTTCACTGATATTTCTTGCACAGCAGTACTTGGATTAACCATCTACGATTGTGCAGGAGGAAGAGAACAGTTAACAGTTGTAGGTGGAACGTCAATATCGTTTTTTAGCACAAACGGTCTCTTCCGTCAGGTAAAGAGAAAGAGTTTAATTTTCAAAATTGCCTATTTTCAACAACATATTCTATATTTTTAGGGTTTGTACGATCTGAAAGTGTGGCCTCAGATGGAACCGGATGGAGCATGTAATTCAATAACCCCTGGCAAGGCTATCACTACCGGCGTTCATCAAATGCAACGATTATCCAAACTCGCAAAGAAACACAGAAATGGCCAGATGGAAAAGGTATTTTTATGTGCATCATTTGTTGTTATAAGTCACTGAAACCCAAGCCCATAAGTAGTGGTACAGGCAAGCCTTGACCGACAACGGTCGTTGAGCCTAAAAGAAGAAGATCATTTGTAGCACAGGCGTATTTATAATGTTTATTTTTATTTTTTTAACAAACACTATGGCAGATTGATTGGCTCGATCGTCTTACTTTCCGCGAACTTGAGGTTATAAATGAAATGGAGAAACGTAATTCCCAGTTCCTTTACCTGATGGTGGAATTTCCACAGGTATACATCCATGAAAAACTAGTAAGTATCTTGCTCCAGTAACATTAGGGGACGAAAAGTAATCCCTATTTCGTTGATTTTGTTGTTGGCCAAAAACAGTATTCCGTGATTCACCTGGAGAAAAATTCAAACTCCGTGGTAACATTTATTGCGAAGCCAAAAATAGTAGTGGTTCCAGATTGCGAAATTCATCAGGTAAAGGTCGATCAGTCGATTGCGCTTGGATAAAAAATAATGTTTTCTTTTGTTCAAAAATGGCACAGGAAAACCTTGTTGAACGCAAACACCATAGACTTTCCAGATCGGACCGTTCTGGAACATCCGATAGAGATGTTAAGCCTAATGCAATGTATAAAGTTTTCCCGTTTCTTATGATATAATTATACATAATCTTAAATTTGCCTATTGTTTGATTTTGCAGAGTCCGGGATACATTAAACTCGATCGTGTATCGATACTCCTCTACCTATCCTTTAAGTAGCGAGGAACAAGATATAATCTGGAAGTATCGTTTCTACCTTAGCAGTCATAAGAAAGCGTTAACCAAATTTTTAAAATGTGTAAACTGGGAAACCGCTGCTGAAGTGCGACAGGCTCTAGCATTACTTGAAAGTTGGTCCCCCATGGATGTGGAAGACGCTCTAGAATTGTTGAATTCTACATTCCGCCATCCCATCGTTAGATGGTATAGAGAGTAAGAGTATTACTATGTACTTCAACTGAAAATCTCTTTCCTTCAGGTACGCGATCACTCGTCTCAATGAAGCTTCCGATGAATATCTACTTTTGTATTTGCTACAACTTGTACAAGCCTTAAAATACGAGCCATTTGATGAGTCCAGTGTATGTACAATTCCGAAAATGCTTGATTATAGGATAGCTTATTAAATGATTGTCTATGTTCCATAGAACTCTGCTACTCGTTCACCAACCGAAGGAAAGGAGATTTTTCAATCTTACGAGGAACCAACAGACGCTCAATTCGATGATCTACAACCAGATAGCACAGGTAAATTAATATGAGATGCATCTTGATATATATGCACAACTTTAATCCATATTGCAGGTATCTCTGACAATAACGTCGAAGAAGTGATAAACAATCGATATCAGTGTAGTAGTGTCAACAATTTGGCAAATTTTCTTGTTGACCGGGCGTGTCAAAATCCAACTCTCGCCAATTATCTGTACTGGTATTTGACGATAGAATGCGAGGACGAACGAAGCAGCAAAAAGGATCTTAAAATAAGCAAAATGTACTCCAATGTTTTGCGGATGTTTTTGAACTGCTTGTATAAAGGTGATTTGAGTGGATACGTGAGTGTTTTGGTAATTATGTACATATGTTCATGTTTACACTTATATTTTACAGGCACTGCAGAAATGAAAGCAACACACGCGCAATTGAAAGAGCAGCAACACTTTGTGGATCGATTGGTAACTTTAGTGAAGATAGTTGCAAAAGAGTCGGGCAATAGAAAACGCAAGACCGAAAAATTCCAGCAGTTTCTGGCTGAGTCAAGCTCTTCTAACGTTACAAAGTTCAACTTTAACAATTTTGGTCCCATAGTCTTTCCATTAGATCCCAGCATCCAAATAACAGGAATCGCGGCCGAAAAGGTGTCTTTGTTTAAAAGTGCCTTAATGCCGTCAAAGTAAGTAAGATGTATAAGTATTCAAAAACATTCGTTATATGTGCCCGCTTGGAATTGTTAGCTATTTTTGCATTTTCCCTTCAATTTTACCTTATTTGCTGTATGGAATAGCGTAGATTGTCGTCACAAGTATGTTTACAATATAAGTATCATCGATTTTTTTAATTATTCAATTTAGATTAACCTTCCGCACCACCAGCGGAACGGATTATGTGGCAATCTTTAAGCACGGAGACGATCTTCGACAGGATCAACTTATTTTGCAGATGATCACACTAATGGACAAGTTGCTGCAGAAGGAAAATCTTGACCTAAAGCTAACCCCATATCGCGTACTAGCAACCAGTTCTAAACACGGATTTATGCAGTACATTGATTCGGTAACGGTGGCTGAGGTGCTCAATACGGAAGGAAGCATTCATAACTACTTCCGTAAATTTAATCCTTGCGAAACGGGCCCATTTGGTATCATGCCAGAGATAATGGACACGTACATTAAAAGCTGTGCAGGATATTGCGTAATAACGTATCTGCTGGGTAAGTGTGTCGTCCGAAGGATAGTATTGTGATAAACGTCTCTGGAAAATGTTGCATCGTATTTAATTATTTGATTAAATTACAGGAATTGGAGATCGGCATCTGGATAACCTGTTGTTAACGTCCAGCGGAAAATTGTTTCATATCGATTTTGGATATATACTAGGCCGTGACCCGAAACCTATGCCTCCACCGATGAAGCTGAGCAAGGAGATGGTCGAGGCGATGGGTGGAATTAACTCAGAATATTACAATACCTTTCGGAAACTGTGTTACACTGCATTCCTGCATTTGCGTCGTCATGCAAATGTAATGCTCAACCTGTTTGGGTTGATGGTTGATGCATCCGTCCCCGACATTGCATTAGAGCCGGATAAGTCAGTTAAAAAGGTGGAGGATAATCTTCGACTCGATTTATCCGATGAGGAAGCTGTACAGCATTTGCAAAATCTATTGGATATCTCCATAACGGCCGTAATGCCTGCCTTGGTAGAACAAATACACAAGTTAGCTCAGTACTGGCGAAAGTAACCATGGTGTTACAATATGTGGCTGTTTTTTCTGTATCATCTAAAACGATTTAAATACAAATTTATTTTGAGTTTCTAAATAATCCAGTCTTATCTGAGAAAGGACCGTAAGAAAGAAATACATAATTCAATTTCGGTCATTTTGGCAGGGTTTTGCATCTAACACAGATTGATTTAATTATCATTCGATGAAAAAGATTGCTTTTCAATGGCATTCGTTTGTACATGAACATCTAACCATTCCACTGATTATTATTTACTTGTTATATTTAAATCGAACTTCATTGAAATATTTATTGAGTTAATGCATGCATGTAAGCAAAATCGAAATATGTCAGTCTGATTCATATAGATACATTCACAATCACGTAAGTACACGTGTGACAATGATCTTATACGAATCGATATATTTGCGCATGCACTTGTGCGAACCAAATGTACCATCGCATTCATCATCCCTAGGTATACCTAGGATCTCCTCGGTAACGCTTTGCAACAACAGATCCTTTTCATGAGAAAGATAATTGTAGTAAAAGGCTTTTCATATCAGTATGTCGGGAACCGACCGTCGCTTATAGACCGATTCCGCTATACTGTTCGGCTTGGGTATATGTGTGTATTACAAAAATATCATGGATCCTAGGAACGGAAGGCGTTGGCTGGTTTTAATCCCTATTCAGCTTGCATCATATGCAATTATAGCGATCATGGGACAAACTACCCAAAATATTAATATATGTAAGCATTTTCATTAATTAACTCCTTTTGCACTGGAAGTAGAGATTGTTGTGAACATTAGAAAAAGCTCAAATTATTTTAAAACGTAAATTTCACTTTATTACCAGTGTTTGTCAATGAGGTCGATAACAATTTGGCTAATGTTGCTGTTGAAGTCGCACTGAACTATGTTAAAAAGAATCCTCAACTGGGGCTGTCCGTTGATATGATGTACGTAGAAGGGAACCGCACCGACTCCAAGGATCTGCTACAAGCGCGTAAGAACTATGAACACTTATGTCGTTGTTGTTATCTCTCTGGTGTTACTGCTTAAGGTTACAGAACGTACCATTAAATTGTGTGTGATTTTTACCTTTTCAATGTCTAATTTGGTAAATGAGAAAGTGTGCT
Organism: Anopheles coluzzii; assembly: GCF_943734685.1. Classification (NCBI taxonomy): domain Eukaryota; kingdom Metazoa; phylum Arthropoda; class Insecta; order Diptera; family Culicidae; genus Anopheles; species Anopheles coluzzii. Next base: position 50,451,684 of record NC_064671.1, on the reverse strand, counting down.
CGAAGTATGGCCAGTCTCTGAGCGAAAATCGACCGCCACACTTACTACTGGATACCACGCTGACTGGAGTATCATCGGAAACGGTGAAATCGTTCAGTCTGGCACTTGGCATACCAACCGTATCGGCTTCGTTTGGACAGGAAGGAGATTTACGCCAGTGGAGAGACTTGACGCCAACCAAACGCGGCTATTTGCTTCAGGTAAATCATTATGTCTTCTGCAGGGTGCGGTTGCAATGGTAGTTTTCAGTGCCTTGCTTAGGCTGCAATCAAAATCGTTATGAAATGAAGCCAGAACGTTATGATTCAACATTCTTTATCCATGAAGGTTATGCCCCCGGCTGATATGATTCCGCAAGTGATTCGATCTATCATCATTTACATGAACATAACGAATGCTGCAATTCTGTACGACAACACATTCGTAATGGATCACAAATATAAAGCTTTACTACAAAATATACCCACGCGCCACGTCATCACCACCATTGCTGACGATCGCGATAGAGCCAGCCAGATTGAAAAGCTTCGCAATTTGGACATAAACAATTTCTTTATACTAGGTTCTTTAGCATCGATCAAGCAAGTATTGGGTAAGTGGGTTAGTAGTTGTCGTCGGAGGTGCGCGTTTTAATTAACGCTATTCTTGTTTTGGTCACTTGTTTTCACAGAATCGGCTAAAAATGAGTATTTTGAACGTAACTTTGCCTGGCATGTAATAACGCAAGAGCAAAAGGATCTAACGTGCAATGTTGAAAATGCCACTATCATGTTTCTTCGTCCGATGTCTGATAGTTCAAGCAAAGATCGATTGGGCAGTATACGCACAACATACAATCTTAAGCAGGAGCCTCAAATTACCGGATTTTTCTACTTCGACCTGACACTGCGCGCGTTAATTGCAATTAAGTAATATATCAAGCTTTATATGGTTGGCTAGCATTAGATGCTGAACTGAGTTGTTTTTTTTAAATTATTTTCTTTCATTTGCTAGAAATATTTTGCAGTCCGGATCCTGGCCATCAAACATGAAATACATCACGTGTGAGGATTACGACGGGACAAACACACCAAATCACACAATCGACCTTAAAACGGCTTTCATTGAGGTGACCGAGCCAACCACTTTCGGACCGTTTGAAATACCAAAAGGCGGAAAAATGCAATTCAACGGTAACACTTACATGAAGTTTGATATGGACATTAACGCCGTTTCCATCCGTAGCGGCGCATCCGTTAATACGCGCAGTCTCGGAACATGGGAAGCGAGCTTAAATGCACCGATAATTGTAGCAAATGAGGCGGAAATAAAAAATCTTACTGCCGATGTTGTTTATCGTGTCTATACGGTTGTGGTAAGTGCGAGTGGATAAGATAATATATTGTAAGCGACAACAATGTTAACCAGCGTAAACCCCGTTTATTTCAGCAAGCGCCATTCATAATGCGAGACCCAACGGCACCAAAGGGCTTCAAGGGATACTGCATCGATCTGCTCAACAAAATTGCCGAGATCGTCGAATTTGACTATGAAATACGCGAAGTGGAGGACGGAAAGTTTGGCAACATGAATGAAAACGGCGAGTGGAATGGTATCGTACGGAAGCTGATCGACAAGCAAGCAGATATCGGACTCGGCTCGATGTCTGTAATGGCCGAGCGGGAAACAGTTATAGACTTTACCGTCCCGTACTATGATCTAGTTGGGATTAGTATTATGATGCAATTGCCAAGCACGCCGAGTTCGCTGTTTAAATTTTTAACCGTGCTGGAAACGAATGTGTGGCTCTGCATTTTGGCTGCCTACTTCTTTACCAGCTTTCTGATGTGGATTTTTGACCGCTATAGTCCATACAGCTACCAGAATAATCGAGAGAAGTACAAGAACGACGACGAAAAACGGGAGTTCAATATTAAAGAATGTCTGTGGTTCTGCATGACATCGTTGACACCGCAAGGTGGCGGAGAAGCACCCAAAAATTTGTCCGGTCGCTTAGTCGCTGCCACATGGTGGTTGTTTGGGTAAGTAGTAGCAGTATTGATAGAAGGAAAAATATGTTTCCATTGTGTGCCGTTTCCACCCGCGTGGTTACACAGTAGGTGTAATTATCATTGCATTTCTGTCATTATGTCATTATTCAACAGATTTATCATCATTGCCTCGTATACGGCTAATTTGGCAGCTTTCTTGACTGTATCCCGACTAGACACGCCGGTTGAATCGCTGGATGATTTATCAAAGCAGTACAAAATTCTGTATGCTCCACTGAATGGATCATCGGCTATGACGTACTTCCAGCGAATGGCTGACATTGAAGCTAAATTCTACGAGTAAGAAGTGCCATATACCGGCGCAAGTATCTAAGGATATGTTGCTTACTTATTTTACTACTTTCTGGCAAACGCAGGATTTGGAAGGAGATGTCGCTCAATGACTCTCTGACGGCGGTTGAGCGATCGAAGCTAGCTGTCTGGGACTATCCGGTCAGCGATAAATACACAAAGATGTGGCAAGCCATGCTTGAGGCAGGTTTACCGAACAGTCTCGAAGAAGCCGTACAGCGCATACGAAATTCGACATCTGCCTCTGGATTCGCATTTCTGGGCGACGCAACCGACATACGCTACCAAGTGTTGACAAATTGCGATTTACAGATGGTTGGCGAAGAGTTTTCTCGCAAACCGTACGCGATCGCCGTCCAGCAAGGATCACCGCTGAAGGATCAATTTAACAATGCGTACGTATTAATTTCATTATTCCTTTTTGCGTTTTCTAACCTACACTTCTCTTCGCTGTTTAGTATACTGATGCTACTGAACCGACGCGAGCTGGAAAAGTTGAAAGAACAATGGTGGAAGAATGATGACGTACAAAACAAGTGCGAAAAGCCAGATGACCAGTCGGATGGCATCTCGATACAAAACATCGGAGGCGTATTCATCGTAATATTTGTGGGGATAGGGATGGCGTGCATTACGTTATTGTTTGAGTTTTGGTATTACAAGTATCGAAACAACTCCAAAGTGATCGATGTTGCCGAATCAACGGACCAGCAACACGGTGGAACAATAGTAAAAAATGTCCGTCCCGCTGGTAAGCTTATGAAGCAAGATTCGTTAAAAGACTCAACAAAAGGTCACAATTATCAAAACCTCCGAACACGTACCTTGATGCCGAATTTGAGCAAGTTTCAACCTCGCTTCTAAAGTAATGCGTTTTTGACTGCGCTTTGGAAGTACAACGAAAACATACTAATGCCTCGTGAGATTTACGAGCATTAGTACGACTACGGATAGTTATGAACTGTATTTTTTTAATTTTAACGTATGATATGAATTTAATGGGGATATATATGTAACTATCTTTACCAATCTTATATAACGATTTGTGCATTTTGAGCAATTCTTTGAATTATGCAACAAAACGCTAAAAATTAAATGAAATTGCAATAATAAATACAAATGATAACTGTTGTTTCCGCGGAATTTAAATGTTTAGAGGCTTGAACGTTTATTTACACCTGATCCTGACTGACTATTCGGCTGCGTGGTACTTGCAAATAAGTCACGAAAGCTTTATAGGAATGCCGGCATGATCGCGTAAGTCGTAATTGTTGTTGTTGTATGAACAGTTTAGAGAGGCTTTGGCTCCAACGGAGTTCTTTCGCCTCTTGCGTAAGTCGTAATGCCAAATATAAGATATGTAATTACGTTAAAACAATATTTAAGCGCTGTAGGATTTGGTCTTCTCCGGGACTCGAAGCGGCCTTTCTCCGGGAGCTGGCTAAGGCGGAAAAAATGGCGGAGAACGATTTCGAGTAGCAACACGTTCAGGACCGCTAAAGGATCCCCGTTACAATCCATAGGTTATCCATCAATTACCGTTGCCCAAAATTGCGTAGCTTTAAACCAGCGGTTTTCAACCGGTGGAGAATTTCTCCCAAGGGAGAAATGTTAAGAGGCGAAAGAACTCCATTGGAGCTAAAGCCTATCTAACTTACAAACAAACAAACAAACAAGGGAGAAATTTTGACTTTTTTAAGGTGGATTTTTAGTTGAAAATTTTGCAATACTATGGATGGTCACGATTTCGATCGATGAGTGGCACATCCAGTTGAGGAGAACGCTCGAATTGCGTTGAACCACAGAAAGTAAGAAAAGTCTGGTCGTATTGTACATCATGTTTACTTTATTTACATTTTTTTTTTCATATTTTACTTTATATGTGTATTCTTCTTGATCTTCTTTCTTTCCCTGTGTGGGGAGCTCTAGCCGTAAATCCTTCACGTGCATACAACTAGGATACGACTTGATGACTACATTACGTGGTCGTATAAATCTAACGAGATTTGAAAATGGTACCCGTTCGATAGGCCAGTGATCGACGTATCCGTTTGCCACGCAAAGCTAGTCCGTTAGGTAGCAGAGCAGGCTGACGGATATATACGCCCCTTTTCTTAGGCGTCCAGGCATGGAAAATGGCTTCGCTGTTCTTTGGTAAATTAACCCCGATCCATCCTGCGGATGATAACAATATGTCACAGACAGTAAGATGCTTCTCTAGTGTACCATGTACGAGAATATTAGGAACGCATTCCAATGCTGGAAATTTTTCTAGCCGCTCCTGACTTCCGAAAGGAACAGCTAGAAATTCCGTGCCGAGGAGCGCCTCGTACAGCGCCGGTGCGTCCAATGTTTGGCAAATGATCGTTGGAAGCATATTAGAAGCATAAAGAATTACGCGAATCGAATCTGGGCCATCAACAAAATCTAATCGTCCTAAACCACCCAGAAGTAAGGTCATACCCCTTTTCAACAGATAGATTCTAGGTCGGATAGTCTGTTTTGGAACTGTAAGAACAATCTCCTCCGTGGTAAGAAGATCCAGTATTTGATCAGGCTGAACAACACCGGGTGTATCGTAGCACCATTTGGAATTGATATACTTTTCATTCTTCTCGTTCAATGTAAATATCGGTAAGGGTGCGTCACTTCTTTGTGTCACTGAGAAATGATCAAACAATTCTCCCTTTTCCTTCTCAAAGGTAAGACCAATGTGACCGAGAAGTGTAGCCTGCTTTGAATCTTTTGTAGCATTTTTCTGTTCACGTCGCAGTTTTTCGTTTGCCTGTTTTATATAGCGCTCTTGTTGTAACCGTTTCATTCTTAAGAAAAGTCGATGGTCAGACGGCCGCAAAATTGGAAACTTAAGCATTCTTATGGTAGTGCCAGGCCAAGGACTTGCCGTTGCCTTTTGAATCAAATCCGTTGCTTGAACCTTGCATAGGTCAGAACGGAGTAACGCATTAAATAGTGTGCTCTTGCCAACGTTCGTGCAACCAACCAAATATACGTCTCCTCGGGTTCCCCAAACATTGTGGATTTTCGTAATCAACTCCTCTACTCCGTATCCTGTGCTGGCTGATATGAGCGAAACATGTTTAATGTTATTCCTAGAAAATCCGGATTCAATAACGCTTCGCGTTAAACATTGTCGTACGTTCTCCAGGTAGCCAGCACTGTCCTGTGGCAAAAGATCGACTTTATTGCCTACCACGATGATGGGTCGTTGCACTCCCAAAATCTCAGAAAGCCCAGGCCATATGGAACATGGAAAATCCAGAACATCGACAAGCAGCACAGCAAGAGCTTTCTTTGTTTTTATCGAAGACAGAATTCCTATATAATCGTTGGCCGAAACTGTCACATTTACAGCAACATTGTAGTGTTTCAGGAAATGACACCGCTGGCAATTAGTTGTCTGTGCAGAAAATAAACAAAATTATCATGAACGAAAACATTAAATAGCATGTTCATCACAAAAAATATACGCCTGAACCATCTATGGCGTATATTTGAGATAAACAATGCAGTGTTCCGTACAATCTATCTTCTGATTCTATTAACTCACCAACAGCTGTTCTTTCGATTTTCCTTTGAACAATTGACCAGGTAAATAGCCCGGAATGCTTGGTTCGATGCAGTGTAGCAAAGCACCGCATCCACCACAAGGAATTGTAGAGGCAGGTTCATTCGGATCAGGTGTACCATAAAATGATGTAACATTTTCTTCAGTTTCGTCGTAATACTCAAAATCTGACATCCATTCTCCTGTAGATAATTTTTCATTAGGCTCTTGTATCGAGTTTTGGTGTGTTTTCACTTGTAAGGTGAGATGCTGGTAAGGCAATTGATGTGTAGATGGACGGTCTGCAATTTCGACACACGATTCGTAGCAATCTGATCGTTCATCACGCAGTGGAGTTTGCAATTGCTTTAAAACTAAAGCAAACGGTTTGACAGCAGACGTTTTTTTGAACTCATTTTGTTCGTACTTTTTTAACTTAGATTCTAGTATCTTGTTTTGCTTATAACCCAATTTTAATTGATGTTTTTCTACGAAAGAGCTATACAACAGTTTGTCTTTCCACTTGCTATAAAGTGTATCCGTGTTATTTGCATCAGTCGAAATAAGAGTTTTCGATTGATTCACTAATCTACGGTTTAGATTGAATTGACAATATCTTAATCCTGCCACACTTTTCCATTTGAGCAAATCAAATGTTGGAAAACTTCTTAACATTTTGCAAGTCCTCACATGTGCGTTTGATTTGATACAATAACAAATAATATATTCCCAAGAAGCAAAATCCATCAAAACACCGATTGTTGAATAATTTGACATTTGTCAAATCGATTTCCCAGCTAACAAAAAAAAACTTCCATACACCCAATATGCACGAGGCCACGAGAGTGACAAAATGCCGCTGGACGGATTGAAATGGTGCGGATTACCGAGCGTGAACAGTACAGGCGGTCCCCGAGATACACGGAACCTCTTATCGTGTGTTTACATTAGCCCTCTCGAACTAGTGTAGGGAATTACGTTAAAATAAAGGAACGGAACAGAACTAGTTCATTTTTGAAAATGAATTTCGATTTGTTTTTTTTTGTTTCGCTTACCGCAATTTGTATAAACGATACGAGACGAAGTCTGATAAATATTCTTGTGAGCATGTGACAGAGCGCAGGCAACACAGACTGTGTGCGAGAAAGAGTAAATAACAATTTTTCATGCAGCAATAAACAACCGGACCAAACCGGTTTTTGAAAAGAACGGAACGCACGAACGATAGCGCCTTGCTAACAATATTGAAGCGGCAAAGAACGAAACGGGATGTAATGAAAGGAAAGAACGAAATGAACGGAACGGAATGAACAGAAAAAACGGAAAGAACGAAATGAACGGAACGGAAAGATCGAAATGAACGTAACGGAACGGAACGGAACGGAACGGAACGGAACGGAACGGAACGGAACGGAACGGAACGGAACGGAACGGAACGGAACGGAACGGAACGGAACGGAACGGAACGGAACGGAACGGAACGGAACGGAACGGAACGGAACGGAACGGAACGGAACGGAACGGAACGGAACGGAACGGAACGGAACGGAACGGAACGGAACGGAACGGAACGGAACGGAACGGAACGGAACGGAACGGAACGGAACGGAACGGAACGGAACGGAACGGAACGGAACGGAACGGAACGGAACGGAACGGAACGGAACGGAACGGAACGGAACGGAACGGAACGGAACGGAACGGAACGGAACGGAACGGAACGGAACGGAACGGAACGGAACGGAACGGAACGGAACGGAACGGAACGGAACGGAACGGAACGGAACGGAACGGAACGGAACGGAACGGAACGGAACGGAACGGAACGGAACGGAACGGAACGGAACGGAACGGAACGGAACGGAACGGAACGGAACGGAACGGAACGGAACGGAACGGAACGGAACGGAACGGAACGGAACGGAACGGAACGGAACGGAACGGAACGGAACGGAACGGAACGGAACGGAACGGAACGGAACGGAACGGAACGGAACGGAACGGAACGGAACGGAACGGAACGGAACGGAACGGAACGGAACGGAACGGAACGGAACGGAACGGAACGGAACGGAACGGAACGGAACGGAACGGAACGGAACGGAACGGAACGGAACGGAACGGAACGGAACGGAACGGAACGGAACGGAACGGAACGGAACGGAACGGAACGGAACGGAACGGAACGGAACGGAACGGAACGGAACGGCCCTCTCGAACCTTTCGAAACTGAGCTACTGGATTCCCGCAAGTGATGGAAAACACATCCATCGAATCCATCGTACCCTCCATCAAAGTATTTTAATATGACAAGATGAAAAAAGGCTATCCGTCGGCTGAAAAATAACAAGGCACCCGGAACCGACGGAATTGCAGCTGAACTGGTCAAGAATGGAGGTGCAAGACTAGAAAACGAGATTCATCAAATCGTTACTGAGGTGTGGGATAGCGAATCGATGCCTTGTGATTGGAATCTCGGCATCATCTACCCCATATACAAGAAGGGAGACAGGTTGGACAGCAACAACTACAGGGGTATTACGGTGTTGAATACCGCCTATAAAATATTCTCCTTGATCCTTCAGGATCGCCTTGTCCCGCACGTCGAAGAGATAGTTGGAAACTATCAAAGAGGATTCCGAAACAGAAAATCAACCACTGATCAGATCTTCACCATGCGGCAGATCTTGGTGAAGATGGCTGAATACAGACACGACACATACCATCTCTTCATTGACTTCAAAGCCGCATATGATAGCATAGCCAGGGTAAAACTGTATGACGCTATGAGCTCTTTTGGAATCCCGGCCAAACTGATAAGGCTAGTTAGAATGACTATGACCAACGTCACATGCCAGGTGAGGGTGGATGGAAAACTCTCTTTTTGGACATACCCGATTCCGATTCCATGTTCGGAACCAATTCCGGAGCCAATTCCGATGCTGGAATCGATTCCGATTCCGGAGTCAATACCGAAGCCGATTCCGGAGTTGGTTCCGGTGCCGATTCCGAAGTTGAATTCGGAGCCGATTCCGGAGTCGACTCTGGAATCGATTCCGGGATCGGCTCCGAAATCGATTCCAGGATCGGATCCAGAACGTCTCCAGAATCGGAATCGACATGGGAATCGCAATTTGCCCCGGTAACGGAATCAGGCTTGACTCAAGAAATGGAGTTAGCTCCGGAATGAGAATTAGTTTTTGAATTGAAATAAGAAGTGTGGGAAGCCAATTCCGGAACCGATTCCGATTCCGGAGCTGATTCTGATTCCGGAGCCAAATACGATTCTGGAGCCAATTCCGATTCCGTAGCCGATTCTGATTCCGGAGCCGTTTCCGATTCAGGAGCCAATTCCAATTACGGAGCCGATTCCGGAACCAATTCCGGAGCCGATTCCGAAACCCATTACGGAGCCGATTTCGGAATCGATTCCGGAAACCCTACTATCCGGAATCGATTTCAGAAAACTTCGGAGCTAGCCGTAATCGATTCCGACGAAATCTGGATTTCTCCCATCACTAAACTGTAGGTTACACGTTTTGCATACATTTTTCAGAATTTTTATATGAACCATAAAAAAGATAAAGGAGTTTTGATTTGAATGAAAACCGTTACAATACCTGTCTTAATAATTTTATAAAATGCACATTTGCGATAAATGCAAAAACTTCATAAAATGGTCTCTAAATAGTATCATCGAAACCCCTGTAATTTGACACTATAGTCGTGTGAGAGTTAAAAATTGCCAAAGTTTACACTATTATAAATCACATGAAACACATTTTTTATCTCTACATTAGCGAAATTTATTCATTACCATATTTAATAAAAAACTATGATTCGCTTACATTCACAATACCATACGAAATTAACGTTTTTTCCAAGTGTACTTCCTTCGGGCACCGGCTTGACCAGGCTTCTTACGTTCTCGACGACGATAGTCACGAGTTAGCAAACCAGCTTAAAAAGTAGACTTATTTTCAGTAAATAATTCAAAACTATTTCAAAGAAAAGGGCAAATAAATAAAAGGGGGAATACTTACCAACACGCATTCGAGCAATCTGATCCTCGTCGACAAAACTACGTAATGCCATCGCAATACCCCAACGCACAGCGCCTGCCTGTGATGACGGCCCGCCACCAGAAACGTTTGCAGTAACATCAATTTTTCCATACATTTTAGTAAACAGCAGAGGGAAAAGAACCTAATGAAAAAATGATAATTTTCTATTAGGAACCATATTGATTTCAGTGGAACACTTTTTTTTTGAAAAAACCAGAATATATATGGTACATTTGGACGATCTACGACGAATCCTTCTGTGTGTGTTAACTTTCCTTAACCCAATTCCTGGCATTCGGCTACCAGGGTAGCAAAATCGATTTTGATTGCTTATTGATCAGATTCTAGGAAACCGATTGACTTTAAATTAGGAATGTGTATGTAAACATATTACAGTCTTACTTTGAAAATTTTCATTGCTTTTTGTTTTTTAATACCTATTTTTTAGAATATTTTGTTTTGCAATACCCATATATTCCAGGTAATCGGGCTACACGGGTTGCCTGTGACTTTGTTGATATTAGTGTCCTTTTACCATGACGTGTCGTAATGTAACGGTTTATGCGAAACTTTCTTTATCTTTTTGATTACTTATAGAAGAAATCTGAAAATATTTTGTTAGACGTGTAAATTATGTTAGGATAGTCGTGTGGGATGGGATGGGATGGGAGTACCTCGAGGGATAATACAGGCTCTTCCATCCAACTCCTATTCCGACATGTCCTCATCGTGCAGAGTGGTAACATGTGCCACCACATATCCAAGCATGGCAAAACGGTCACGACTACAGAAAGCTACAGAAAGCTATAGACGTGTAATATACTGTTCTATATACCCTGAAAGCCGTTTTGATTTGGACATTTTGGAAAGTACTGCAAACATTGTTTTAAACGATTTGTTTTTTTTTTTTGTCAATAATATCCTGTCGGTTTTGAAACTTTAAAGCATTATAAAGTAGCAATTAGAACCAATTTATGCAAAGTAATAGAAACTACATTAGTTTATTTTTATTTTCATCAGAATACAGTTCACGCTCGGTAATCCGCGCTTGATCGAGTGCAGCTACCACTGTTGATGGAGCTACCGGCTACCGTTTGTTGTAGCTAAATCCACCACCGACTATATTTTTACACTTGGACAGATCCTCCAGAAGTGCCAAGAGTGCCAGATCCCTACGCACCACCCGTTCATAGACTTCAAGGCGGCTTACGACACCACAGACCGGAATGAGCTATGGAACATCATGCAGCAGTACCATTTCTCTGGGAAGTTGATACGGCTGTTATAAGCCGCCATAAACGGGATGCAGTGCATGGTGAGAGTATCGAACTTGACGTCGGAATCGTTCGAATCTCACAGGGGTCTGAGGAAAGGTGACGGACACTCCTGCCTATTCTTCAACATCGCTCTGGAAGGTATCATTTGCGGCGCGGGGCTAGACAACGACATCCGTGGCACGATCCTCTACCGGTTTCTCTAATTTCTTGGATTCATGGATGACATCGACATCATCGGCAAGACGACAGTGAAGCTGTGTGAGGGGTACACCCAACTCAAACGCGAAGCAGCAAGAATTGGTTTGAGAATCAATGCGACGAAGGACCTGCTTGCAAGAGGCTCAGTCTGAGATAGGGCCCAACTGGGAAGTAGTGTATTAGTTGACGGCGACAATCTCGAGGTGGTAGCAGATTTCTGCTATCTTGAGATGGTCGTAGCTTCGGACAACTACATCAGCAGTGAAATCCGGAGACGCATTGTGCAGGGGAATCGTGCTTACTAATGACTGACTGCTGAGATCCAGAATACTTCGAGACCGCACGAAATGTGTGATATATCCAACATTGATTCCCGGTGCTCCTCTATGGACACTAGTCTTGGACCATTCGAACGGACGATGCAAAGGCTGTGGGCGTGTTTGAGCAACGCATCCTCTGGATCATCTTTGGCGTTCGAGCATGGAGCGTGGAGCAGAAGGATGAACCACCGACTTGCTGAGTTGTACGGCGAACCGAACATCCTGACGGTTACGAAGGCTGGCAGGATACGATGGCGGGACATGTTACAAGGTTTTCGTAGCCTATTCAGTATTGTATATTAGTTATCGATTTCGTCCCGACTGACGTAAACCCTTAATTGGAAACTGTCCAAGGTTCCGAAATTGATTGAGATTTGTATGGAGATTGGCAGATATGAGTAGCTAAGTATGAGTTATTAGTTACTAAGTAAATTTGGACTCCCTAGCAATCAAATGAAAGCTCGTTTTTGGGCCACCATTTTCAAAGCTTGTTTTTGACAAGCCTTAACATGACCAAAGAGGCGAATGATGCCAATCGGCTCAAAGTCTCTATAAAAATAAAGAAAATAAACATGACCAGCTACAATGAAATAAATCCATCAACCAAATGTGATCTATATATTTTCTTGATCATATTAGCCATCATAAAATGCACTGATTCCTAGGTTATATTTGATTTTTTAGACATGTTTTTTGTAATATGTTTTTTTTAATCTATTATTTATAATTCAAAATAATAAGTAGAACTATCATCATAAATGTATGAAAATTCATACGTGTGACAATACTTGAATATTTTATGGGAACCGTCATGCCCCATTTTCCTACCGATCTGTTTATTTCGGCAGCGAATCGTAAGAGACGAACCCAACGGGGAGAACATATTTATCTCTGTGTGTTAGTACACTCAAACGTATGTTTCCACAGGTCCATCCATCCATCCTATTGAAAGACGCATCCACCAACACGCTTAAACATTTGCTGTGGATCTCTTTCGCACTGCTGCTTTCCACTCGGTTATCTCTATTTGATCGGTTTAGATTGTTTCGACACGCTTCATCCCCGGATGGATTGTTATCACCCCGAAGAACAACTCAAAAATCAGTTGCTATATCTCACCAGTTCGTTGTTCACGACACCTGCAATGGGAGGGGGCCATGATATATGCTGATCTCTTGCCGTTTTGTGTATTTTGTATAGCACAGCGCACATACAACATCAAACAATCGTGGGACCGAGACGACACTCGGCACTGTTTTGAATCGGCCGCTAGTCTGACAGTTACCACCGTGCACGATCGTCGTGTGGCTGTGGACGACGGATGGTCAACTTTTCGAGCTCCGTCAGTGTGATCTGGTTGGCTAGGGGTGGTTGCGTCCAGTACATTATTGTCCCTTGTGTTATTTGTACGATCTTGATACGAAAGTTGTGCATAGCTTGCCGTTTATGCATTTCAACACAATTTAGCTTAAAGGTGTGTTTTCAACATTCGGAATCAATTATCCCTAAATAGTAATCACTTAAACTCGAATAAATAATCATATGTGTTAAATAATTTTTGGGTTGGTCAATCTAACAGTGTGTGCTACTCGTGCATCGCATAGCATGCATGCCACGAGATTTCAAATTGATTGCAGTTATATGCTATGTGCGCGTGTATGTGTTCGTGATAAGAAGAATTGATCGTGATTTAGTTCCGTGCCTTGCCGCCGCTTATTTTCTACATCCACAAGCTGCACAAACGAAATAGATTGTTTCCATTGTTGATCCCCTCATAATACATAAATTTTATCGTTGCTTTTTTATGACGGTTCCCACAACAAGAGGCGTGATAATCAAACATTGGTATTGAGTTGCATACGTTTTTCACAGTTCATCCCAGTGCAATTATTTGCCAAAACCCAATTCAAAATGTAAAACTAAAAGCTTTTCTTTCTTGTATTACCGGTTATCAATTATAATGCTTTTTTGCATGGTAACAAAGATGCAACACATGTTTTGCTACTATTGTCATATATCCCGGACCCATACACCGTCACCTTCATTATAATGTACATATTTTGAATAGCCTCACTCACAAATTGATAATATAAAATAGAGCTTGGAAATTTGTGTTTTTTCAAATAAAACCTTTTTTCCCAGTATAATATATATGATATATATAATAATATAATATATATAGTATTGTTTTTGTATGTCCATTTATACATATATTTATGTAGTCCATATTTATTAATATGGTTTTGAATGTACAGTTGTTTTTTTTTTATTTCACCGAGTTCCATCGAACATTTAGTACGGAGAAACTTTTTGGTTCGGGTAAGCGAAAAACATTTTTGTTGAATGACGATGCTTTAGATGCCCGACTGTAGCAACGAACCAAAGCGAGGTTTTTGTGTGTGTAAAAACTCGTTTCAAATACAAGTCAACACAAAATCAAGATTGGTCGGCTCTTCCGTTATATCTCCCACCCTGTCCATTATTTTGTTTTCTTTTTTGAATCGAGTTTTATGTATATCCGCAACTATAAACCTCCTCTCTTTCGCTCCTTTATAAATAAGCCTTGTATCTCTTTTTCGTCACTACATTTCAGATATAGTGCAGATCATTATCCCTCTAGCAAGTAAGCGCGATTCGATCAATAGCTGTCCACCTCTCGCGACATCATCCCGTAAAAATCAGATTGAGCTGGTCACAGGGGATTGAAAATAAAATACAAAACACAGCTACAAAAACAGCTTCAAACACCTCTACTACACGCAAGCTTTAGATGGAACGGATAGAATGAAATGTTACAACCGCACTATTCTAGTTCTAACGCCATTGCACGATCACCATTTAAAGCTGCCAAGCGCAACAATAACGTCTCTCGAAACAATAGAGCTCAACAAATTGAACTAACTGATTAAACAAACCACATTAAACATCAACAAAGTATCATCCGGCCCACCAACTTCTGGCTACCAGCTCTTGGCAGACGAACAAAATGGACAATTATGGCTTTAAAGATAGTGATAGTACAACAGCACCATCACCCCTTCCACCACCATCGACGCCACCAGTACGGCCGCCTAGAATATTTCGAACGATAAGCTGCATTGAGAATGGTTCCATTAAGTTTCCCCGTTTGAGTAGCAGGTTAGTGATTTCCGTAGAGCTTTTCTTATTAAAAAGTATAAGAAATGATGATTATTTGAAATAATTAAAAACAGTTTTAGCAACTTTTTTTAGAGTTTAAGTTAATATCCCATTGATTCAAACATTGCAAATGTGTAGCTCAGACAGGCTGTTAAGCAATCTACTTATTCTGAATTTTAGATTCAACGCTACATTGAAAAAGGATACTGGAGAGCAACCGATAGATCCAGAAGCAGCATTATCGGAGACGCTTATGAATGAGAATGGGCCTCGTAATGAGAATAGCACCAAGACTGCTAACATACAAAATAACATAAGCGATGTGACTGCTGGAATCAGACGCTCATCAGCAGACAATCATAACGTGTCTGCAGCAACAGTAAATGGAAGCTTTACCACCACCACAAATACTAACACCAAAACAACTGCATCACATAGTGGAACAGGTCAACCTAACGGTCGTAAATCGCACGTTGACTGTTATGAATACATGGAAGTAGGACCATCCCCTCCTGCCGAGGGCGCACCGAATCTATACGATAGCTACGACGAAAGTTACTCCGAATCCAGTGCCCAACTCTGTAATGACATCATCCGTATATCGCTCACAGAGCAGATGCGGCTTGCAGGTGGTCGAGTGGCATTGCTTGAAAGTTTCGAACTCGACCTCACACTTGATTGTGCGGCAGTCGAGCATCTGCTGAATGGAACAGCAACACTCGCAACATCAGGGCCAGCAACGAATACCTCAACTACAACCTTTCCCACTAACAACAGTGTCAGCGTTGGAGGACAACAGCTTGAAAAAAATATCTGCTTTCTGTGGGCGGCATTTCTACGAAAGTTTCATCTACTTGATCAGTGTGTCCGACTCGGTGCCGATATCAACTTTTGCGACAGTAATGGTTTAACAGCGCTCCATCTCGCATCTTTCAGTGGGTGTACTGAATGTTGCGCATTTCTGATTCAGCATGGACTAGACGTTAATATGCAACCTAAATGGTACACTCCATTACACTGTGCCGCATTCGGTAATTCATTAGCTACCGCTGAGCTTCTAATTAAAAATGGTGCTCGCATTGACGTGCCAACCAACAAGCAACACTGTGAAGAATCGTTGCTTCACTGTGCCGTACGTTCAAATGCTATCGACTGTCTTCGATTCTTCATAGCCCACGGTTCAAATGTAAACGCACTAGAACGTAATGGAACGAACCCAATCCATCTTGCCGCCGACCTCGGCCACACCCAGTGTCTTGCTGCATTGCTAGAGTGTCCGAATGCCGATCCCAACATCCGTATTCAGCAAGGGGATAAGCAGATGACTGCGTTGCACCTTGCCGCAGACGAGGGTAATTTGGACTGCGTTACCCAACTGCTAGCACGAGGCGCGGACGTCCGCGCTCGTAATCATCGTGGTTTTACGCCGCTACATTTGGCAGCTCGCAGTGGAAGTGCAGATTGTGTCGAGGCCCTACTAAAACTTGGTGGATGTGATCCGAATATGGCCGATTTCGATCAACGTACGCCACTACACGCTGCAGTCAGCAAATCCGATACTGCCGTCGAAATGATTGAGACACTAATTGCATGGGGTGCTAATGTCAACCAGCGCGATGTGTACGGATTTACCGCACTGCATCTTGCGGCATTAGATGCACTAGGTCCTTGCGTAGAAACATTGCTTTACCACGGTGCGGATGTCACAATGAAATCCAGGAAGGGAACTAGCGCTCTCAACATTATAAGTCGTAAAACTCCGGCATCTCTAGGAGTCATACAATGCAAACTTGATGCTGCTATCACTCTGACACACTCCCAGGATTCATCCAGCCGGGAGGTGGAATTAGAACTAGATTTTCGCAGTATCCTGCAACATTGCCACCCAAGGGAAATTAGCTATCTAAATACATTTGTGGACGATGGACAAAAGGAATTTTTGCAACATCCGCTCTGCTCAGCTTTTCTCTACATTAAGTGGAACAAAATACGCAAATACTATATCGCGCGATTGCTTTTCTGTTTCACATTTGTGCTCTTTCTAACACTGTACGTGCTCACAGCACTAGCGCATAATTGCTATAACGGCAGCAAGGACATGAAGGAAACTATTCAGGAACAGGAGCTTTGTCAAAAACAATCCATCTTTGGAGATATGCTACGCAATAACCCATTCGTAATTGAGATGCAATGGATGGTTCTAGTGGCAATCACAGCAATTGAAATTTGTCGTAAGATCTATGGCATCACTGGCTATACTTCGTTAAAACATTACGTAACACAAACAGAAAATGCGATCGAATGGTTCATCATACTGAGCGTATTTGTTATCTCTTACATCTACACTAAAAGGACCTACACTTGGCAGAATCATGTAGGAGCCTTTGCAGTACTGCTTGGTTGGACGAATCTGATGCTTATGATAGGTCAGTTACCCGTTTTCGGTGCGTATGTCGCCATGTATACCAAAGTGCAGGTTGAATTTGCCAAACTTTTCATGGCCTATTCATGTATGTTGATTGGCTTCACAATCAGCTTTTGTGTCATCTTTCCATCTTCTTCTTCGTTTGCTAATCCTTTCATGGGATTTATCACTGTACTAGTGATGATGACGGGGGAACAAGACCTTGAATTGCTGATCAATGATCCTGATGGCAAGGATCCACCGTTTCTTCTTGAAATTAGCGCTCAGATTACTTTTGTGCTGTTTTTATTGTTTGTCACAGTCATTCTGATGAACTTGCTCATTGGTATAGCTGTGCACGATATACAAGGATTGAAAAAAACGGCCGGTCTGTCAAAATTAGTCCGGCAAACGAAACTGATTTCCTACATCGAATCTGCTCTTTTTAATGGTTGGCTACCAAACTGGCTGCGCAATTTACTTTACTACACGGCGCTGGTCTCGCCACAAGCTTACCGTGTTGTGTTAAGCGTCAAACCTCTCAATCCCGGCGAAACAAGACTTCCCCGGGATATCATGATGGCCGCATATGAGGTAGCGAAGCAGAAAAAACACTATGTCAGAAAGAGTTTCTCAACACTACGTCGTGATGTGTCTTACGATCCTCAAAAAAACGCACTAATAGTGAATGGGATGCAGTCAAAAACGTACAAACGCACAGATAGTAGCTGTAATGTATCCAACTGTCGCCGAGCTGCTCACACAGGAATGGGAGTAGCCAGCACAAATAATGATCATACAACAAAGTTTGGATACGTCTATGACACACCAACGCTGTATGGTCTCACCAATAAGTTAGACGAACATAATGACTATATTGGTAACATTGCAACAGAGATTGCAGAACTACGATCAACAATCGAGGAGAATCAGCAGATGCTGCGGCAGGTGCTCGAATTACTAAGCAAAAGTCAAACACACAACATTCAATCGAATCAATTATAATACCGATTAAATGTGGTGATAACGTCATCTTCACACCGTCCAATATAAGGTGCATCTGCTATATAGTGTTGTATGGCGCTACTCTCTAACCTGAAGGGGACTTTCTTTGATTTTTTTTATAAGCTAAAACGTAGACGCAATTGCGTTCGTTTATACAGTATCCGCAGTGACGTCATTTAGATGTGATTTTCCATAGAATGTAGTAGATAGCTATAGCAGTGTAACTCAGTTTTTAAATTTTTAATCACAAATAGTATCATCATTACCACAAATAATAGAACAGATAATAACTACACTGTCATACCTGTTCTGCATCAAATTATTGTCAAAATTATTAATAACATTAGCATTCTTTGTTAAATGTTTTCATGTTGAACGATTGACCAACCTTTATCGAAAACGGTTTATCATTTCTTTTTTTTTCGATTTTATTGTCATTAAGGTCCATGGCATTGCTTCGTCGGATGTGAATTTATCGGAAGGCCAGTCAGATTTTATATGGGATTTAACAGATAATGTAGGACGTGCGATTTCGTCGTACGACGGAATAATTTTATTTTTTAATTCGTCGGATCGTCGCATCCGATTTTATCTGGCAATGTAATTATGTAGGAACAACATGAAATTAATTTTTGTATAATAGTGAAACAATTGGAATTATACAAATAATCGCAATATGAACCGAAATAGCATGTGACAGCAACGTCCGATAAAATCGCATCAGATGGGTACTGCCACGGGCCTAAGGCACTATACCAGGGTATCGTATTTTAATAAAATCAAATGTGATTGCAATAAAAAACATCGTGCATA
Source organism: Anopheles coluzzii (assembly GCF_943734685.1). Classification (NCBI taxonomy): domain Eukaryota; kingdom Metazoa; phylum Arthropoda; class Insecta; order Diptera; family Culicidae; genus Anopheles; species Anopheles coluzzii. The sequence goes on along the minus strand of NC_064671.1, from coordinate 50,432,558 downwards.
TAATGCATCGTAGAATACTCATTTAAGATATTGTTCATTCAATTGTTTTCCGAAATTTGTGGAAAGTTTGTATAAATTAATATAAATAACCAGCCCGCACACAGTACATGTTCAGTCTCAAATGCCTACTAATGTCTTAGCTGAACCAAAAAAAAAAGATTCGCAAACAGTTTTCCATTTCCATGACACAATTCTTCTGTAGACTCGAAAATGGCGATATTATGAACGTGTATCCTTAACACTTATTTTTACCGTTTAGAAATCCTTTAAACCAATGTTATCCCCACGCGCAGGGTTCCCAAAAATACACCTGTTTCCAGCTACGTTCAAATCTCGTGCCGTTTGCATTGAATCACAAAGCGCCTGCTTCCAATCGCATACCACTACGATCGAATGTGTGCAAACCATGGTTGAATCGCGTTCGACTACGATCGAATCGTGTGCCGCTACCATTTGATTTCTGAAAGGTAGGACCAAGGTCCTTGAAAGAGAACAGGTCGAAGCGTTTAGAGTAAAATGACAGAAAGCCATGGGAAAATTTTGACAGTTAAAGTGAACATTGTTTATGTTTAGCGATGGACGTTGCTATGGAGCGAATGGTAGTTTTGTTCAGCATTTTGCACTCATTTCCTTTTAGAATATTATAAGAAATAGAATCTAATTAGAATATTACATGGCTGATTGAATCCATGGATCTCATTTATCATTCGTCGCCGGGTTATAAGTAAAGGATGGTATGCATATTGTATCAGTGTGTGTCGATTGGATGTTTCATTTTACTCTCAGTGTTTCATTGAAAGTAAATAGGACTTCTTTTACCCAGTTGGAACATGTTAAACTTTTCGTTTTCCCAGCAGGACCGTTGAAAACGGTAGTGGTTTGTGGTCACGGAATGGCAAACAATCAAAAAGATTATCAACGTTTCTGAACACAGAGTAGACTGCAATTACGCCTCCTTAATTCTCCAGAAGTGATTGACCACAAGAAATTTAACCAATATAATCTTCCTAATAGTAAATTCGTCCACTTTTCCGCGTTAACTATTACCCGTTTGTTTGTAAACACTTTTTCATGAAACTGTCAAAAGCGACCTGAAAATGGCAACCTAGCAACGGGCTTTGCATCGACCTGTTCTCCTTAACCGCGCGGCTACATGAGGTGAAATATACAGCGAAATGAACTATTTGACAGGCGAAATATCTGACGGATAACGCATCACAGCAACCAGCTGATGTGCAATGCAAACAAATAACGTGTACAAAATCGTAATTAAATCCATTAAATAACTTCAATATTGAGTATTTCTTCAATTTTCAGTCAACAGATTATAATTTCTTCCAATTAGGGAATGTTCTGCTTGAGAAGATATTATTTTTAATAGAATTTCGAAAGCGGATGTTGTGTCTCTCCCAACCCTTTAGCTGTACCTGTCAGATATTTCACCTGTCAAATAGTTCATTTCGCTGTATATTTCACCTCATGTAGCCGCGCGGTAATAGATCTTGGGTAGGACATAGCAAACTGTTTGTTTACGTTTGAAAGCTGTTTCTTTCTTCGCCCATGGAATTTTTTTTGGACAATTCTAATGGTAATTGTTCATTGATTACAGGTAAAAACCACGAATTATTGAAAACAAGGATTTTACCATTAACATGGAACACCGAATATTACTTGAAAACAAGGATTTTACATGTAATCAGTGAATAATTAACTTTTATTAGAATTTTACAAACGAATTGCCATCGACGAAGAAGGAAGCAGTTTGCAAACGTAAACAAACAGTTTACTATGCTCTACCTTTCAGAAATCCAATGGTAGCGGCACACGATTCGGTCGTAATGACACATGATTCAACCGTAGTGAAACGCGATTCAACCATGGTTGTACGCATTCAATCGTAGTGGCATGCGTAGATGGCGGTTTGCATAGATAACCAAAAACCTTCAATTTTTTTACGTCCGGTTTCTCGTCATGGCAGTATTCAGCAGGAGTACTGTCTCTCGTCAGAGCTTCGGTTGGGCTTCGGTTTGTGACGTACACCGCCGTCAGTACAGCTTCTCCCCACATCACCTTGGGAGCTCCAGATTCAATTAACATAGCTCTCATTTTCTACACAATTGTTCTGTTGAATCTTTCTGCAACTCCATTGTGTTGTGGTGTGTAGCCAACGGTCGATTCAACTTGTATTCCTTGCTGTCTGTAGTATGCATGCTGCTCATTTGAAAAATATTCTCTACCTAAGTCGCAACTCAAGTTTTCAATCTTTGATCCAAATTTCGCAGTTGGCATTGCCTCATATACTTTGAAATATTCGAAAACTTTATCCAATTCCAATTCACCAGTAACATCCTTTGCAAACATAGCCGCTTCAGGTGTTACACAGCTCTTTTTTAAAAAAATACAGACTTCCTCGCAGTTTTGCTTCTCCTATTTGTTCTCCGTTCTTGAACAACATAGCTCGGTCTGGCATGAAGTCTACCTTCACTCCGGATTTCAACAAATGGGACAATGACATCAAGTTGTATTTCAAATTTTTCACCAACAACACATGTCCCAGCGATAGCATCAACACATTTCCATTCACGTGAACTTTCCCTTTCACGGTACCTGCTTTTGTTCTGAGAAGTTTTTCACAATTCTTGGCACTATCGATTACCACTGGTACATCAAACTAGCTTGTTTCGTGAAAAATTTCTTCATCACACGCCATATGACGACTCGCTCCCGAATCCAAAATCCATTCAATTTCCGATGGCTTCTTTGATCTGGGTATTCCTCCTCGAGTTGACATCAAAACAACCTCTCTGTCAACCGGTACAGTTGCAACCTGAGCTTTATCAAGTTTGCTTCTGTTCTTAGGACATGCAAATTTATTGTGCCCTAAATGGCCGCACAAAAAAACGTTTTCCTTAAAACATGATTTTTTCTTTTGTGGACTTTGCTGCAAACCCTGCTTCAGAATCCACACTAACGCCATTTTCACTTCCGGATCGCTTTTGTTCCTCAGCCAATAACCGTGCCTTCACTATGTCCAACTTCAACTGGTTTTCCTCAATGTTTTCCTATGCAGTCGTCACAACATCATATGAATACAGCAATGACATGAACAGCTAACTTATCACGTCCGTTTCTGATACAGTTGCTCCAGCCTATTTCAACTGGCGGATTAACTGATCAAACACTCGAAAATGATCCATAAGTAGCGTTCCTTCCGACAGCTTCAACACAGCAAGCGATCTTCGCACGTAGTTTTGACACGCGAATCCTTGCTTCGCAAATGTCTTTTCAACTGCTCGCTGCGTTGCATCCTTTGGCTCATCGTCTTTCAACATCTCCTTCAAACCATGGGCTGTCATCTGAGTTTCAACACGAAACTTCCACAGATCGTAACCTTCTCCAGCAAATTGATTAATTCCCACCTTAGCTACACTTGACATTTTCTTTTACGCCAATACGTCTTTTTCGGGAAAATTTTTCTAGGAATTCACAACAGTTTTCACAACAAAAAATAAATTCACAACTTTTTCAAGGACTTCGAAAATAATCTTCACTACTTTGAACTCACCCTAGGACGATACCCATGCAGACCATAACCTAAAGACAAAGACGTCCCGCAGTATTATTGTTAACTCGGACGACTTAGTAACATGCCCGTCATAGGTTCAAACCTCGTATGAGCCGTAGCCCTAAGCAAATATTGACTATCCGGCTTCGTGGTTCTTAATAAGTCTCGAAACCCTATATAGGCCGGCATGACCGGCTACACCTTAAAGAAGGTTATTTGTTGCAGTAACTTTTTTGTAAAAATATTGCCACGATATTTTTATATATTCGGACTCACAGTGGCGGACCTAACGCAGGACACGTATAGTGGCGTCCACCTAAAGTCAGACACCTCATGTTTTTAACCTTTTATCTGACTTTGCAGCACCATGGACAGTTCCCTAAACCACTTATCGGAAAACTTTCTTCTTACGTCTTCGAAGACACTCTTTAGCTATGCACATGCAAAAAATCAGACCGATATCTTTTAAAATCTCGAAACACCAATCATAAATGTGATAAAATGTATACAGGCGGTCCCCGAGATACACGGTACCTCTTATACGCGGATTCGGAGATACGCGGTTTTCTAAATTTGAAAGTTCTTTGAGCAAATTGTACTGATTTGACACATCAATTGTAAATTGCCAAATAATTTCCGTTTCGATCGAATGTTCAAAACTATTTCAAAAGGTTTAAAACAGTTATATTCAGTCAGAATCATATCAAATACAGGCGGTCCCCGAGATACACGGTTAATGGGGACCGAAAACGGCCGCAAAATACCGCGTATCTCGAATTTCCGCGTAAGTCGAATCTCGTGATTTCCAGCTAAAATATCACAAATTTTCGTGTAATTTTGCAAGTAGGGGGCGGTTTTAGTCACTTTATGAATTATTTGATATGATTCTGACTGACTATAACTGTTTTAAACCATTTGAAATAGTTTTGAACATTCGATCAAAACGGAAATTATTTGGCAATTTGCAATTGATGTGTCAAATCAGTACAATTTGCTCAAAGAATTGTCAAATTTAGAAAACCGTGTATCTCCGAATCCGCGTATAAGAGATACCGTGTATCTCGGGGACCGCCTGTAATTCATAAAGTGACTAAAACCGCCCCCTACTTGCAAAATTACACGAAAATTTATGATATTTTAGCTGGAAATCACGAGATTCGACTTACGCGGAAATTCGAGATACGCGGTATTTTGCGGCCGTTTTCGGACCCCATTAACCGTGTATCTCGGGGACCGCCTGTAAAATGTATACGGTCCACTGAAAGTCGGACAGTCTTCATTTCGAAGCAAAATTGTAACCTCGTAATTTTCCAATATTAGCTTATATGATACAAAATTATTTAATATCAGATATTATTGACCCATCGACTATTTCGGGTAGTCATCAGCGTATTATATAACCTAGGTCAAACGCTCTATGGCCTTAATCAGCCAAATACTGTTTCTGCAAGGTTCCAAAAAAAGTACAGTCAGAATTCAATAGTTGAACGCTTTTTAGTTGGCAGGATTTTTAGTTGAACGCTCGATAGTTGGCTTACAATTCAAATAAAAAACATACGTTTGTATGCGAATCCCAGTTTTTGAAAAGTTCACAAAAATCTCATGGCTTGTCGAGAAAATTTTCAGAAACTTTTTGTAAGAAAAAACGAGCCAACTAAAAAGCACAAATTCAATAGTTGGCAGGGAATCGAAGTTCAACCAGTGAGTTCGAACTGTATATCAATGTAACCAGGGTCAGTCGGAGACAGAAAGAGGAAGTCGCTTTTGTTTTTTTTGTTTATAAAATTATTTAGTAGTCCAGTTACACGCAAAACTGCGATGGAAACAATTTAACATGAAAATATATCGATTTTCACTCGATATGGTTAAATCGTGTTGACAGACACATCACGACGTGCGTCGAAATAGAAATTTTTCTACTTTGACGCTGCGTCATGCGTTGTTAACGCATAGGTCTGTCAAATCCCATACATTTTGGGAAAATCGTAACGCATTGCGTCGGAACGAGTACCGCTCTCTAACTGGGATATTTTTACTTTCCAGTTCGGGGACGATGTTCGTTAACTGAAATGAAAATTATAACCATCAATGGAATCAAATAAAAACCATTCTCATGGTTTTTCTTTTTCCATTCGCCGTTAAAGACGACGTTTAAGTGATTTTTAACTGGGATCCATCCCAGTTAGCGAACATCCAGTTAAAAAAACATTTCAGTTAAAAAGCATCCAGTTACCGAACACTTACTCTATGTACGATATAAAGAATGACTATTTTTCATTGCTCGCGGCCAACAAAAAGTAAAATGCTTTGCTCAACATTTCTAGCGTATTCTGCATTTGACCCATCCTGCAATTAATTAATTAATTAATTAAAATTTAAAAAAAACACCACTTACCTGTTCGCGTTGTTGTGTATTTCCTACGCTGCGAAGGTCTTGTCCGTTCACTTCAATTTTCCCAGTTCCTGGAAATTTAAGCGTCACATCCCCGCGTGCTGTTTTACGCAAGCATTCTACAGGAATGGAATGTGTGTATTACTTGAATTAGCTATCCATTAGAACAAACGGAAACTGAAAATATATATATATATACCATATATTGTCACACACTGCCGCCCATCTTCGTCGTGTTGCGGTACAGGGATGGTATCGTTGTCGAGTTTCGAAATTAGTGGTTTTCTATATTCAAACACAAAATCTTTCACACGATCAGACAGTGGATGAGCTTCGAGGCGATTCATTGCACTGATGAAATTGTCGTACTCAATGTCGGAAATTGTTTCCACAATTTTCTTTTCCAGCAATTCTTTTGGTAACCATTCAGATCCGGTGGTGTCTCTGTGATATAAAAGAAGCTTGTATTATATTTACTCATTTACTCACTTGTATTCAAACAATTACTTTGTTACTTACATTTTCTTTCCCACTGAATCCAAAGATTTGCCTTTCATTCGGGTTGAATCCTCTAGTGCGTTCAATTTGTTAATATTTTCAACCACATCCTAGAAAATATGCATTAAAATCATTGCATTGTTTTACGAAATCCATTACAGTGGCCGTAAGACTTACAAACAGCAATTGAAAGAAGTTCGGACGCCCCGTGTAAAATAAAGGATGGAATGGTCGACCAGTTTCATCGAATTCAGCGCCCTTTTTTCTAGGAATAAATTCTTCCGGAGGTTTCATTGTCGGCCGTGCTGCCGGATCATACAGGCCTGACGGAAACAAATATTGCACCGCCTGGTCGATGTCTTCTTGGGTAAAGGATTCCACGTCTGCTCCCATCATGTTGGCAAGATGTCTTTTACCAAGCTTGTACTCTAGTCGTGCAGTTTCCATACAACTTTCATATTCTTTGGCTCGTTCTAAATAAGCCTTCATTGCTTTACTTATTTTAGCCTTTTGAACACTTTCCACATCTTCGGCCTTATTAACACTCGAAAGATGAAAATGAGACTGCGAATGTAATGTAACAAATTGTCCACATATTACGTCTGTTCCGACCTTTATTCGAAACATGATTGGTGTACTTACCGAAGTATTAATAATCAAAGATTGCCGTGGAAGCGTAGATCGCAGTCCGCGAATTACAATTGAAAACATCTCGCTCAGTTTAAGCTGTAAAGTTATTAAATAACAGGTATTTTGCAGCCGGTGCACGTTGTGTTGCTGGTTTGTTGTTATTTTCCGATAGTTGACGTTTATTCATGCACAGTTCACGGCTACACAACGCATAGCACCATCTCTCCACAACCGTGCAACTATTGTGTTTGTGAAAGTCGCGTGATAAACTACAGTGGAACGCCGTTTAGGTAGCGGTAATCGCTCCTACGGGCGTGCGGGAAGGCGTACGGAAAAATCAATAATCAATCAGCACATTTTTTAAATTATAAGCTTTCTTTGTACAACATGAAAGTGCAGTTAATATAAGGCCGAAAATACACGACGCGAGGTTTTCTCGGCCGCGGTACTCTCGTATAACATTTCAGTTGTCATATCTGCCTCACCTGCAATCTTGCTCGCAGAGATACCCACCACGAGCATAAAAAAATTCTGGGGTCCCTCATTGACGCCCCCCCCCCGCAATTGATTCAAACTCCATACAAAAAGTTGACTAGAATCGTGAAAGGCCCCATTCTTATGGAAAAACATGAAGTTACTAAAAACTGGCTAGGCTTTACCAAAACATAATTTAAATTTCAAACAAAAATCAGAAATTTGTGATAAAATATATACTACGACTCATGATCCGTGTTATTCGAGCGAGCGTCAAAATCAGCGTTCCCCTATGATCAGTGTTTCAGTTAATCTGGCCACCCTGAAAATGTCTTCGGTTTTCGATTTTCGCAGTGCCGTATAGAAAAGGTAATACCGTTCACTGTCACTTATTTCATCATACGTGTTCGCGCTAGCAAAATTTCTCCTTTTGTTTTAGTTTTAATTAACAATCCAGATTTATACATAAATCTTATTTTCAGCTAAAACATTAGTGTACCACGATGGAACATCTCGTTTCTCTCGGTCTAAATGAGCAAAAAATCAAGGAAACGCTTAAAAACGCAACCCTTACTAGCACAATTACACGTGCCTTCTCTTACGTCCCGCCGGGTGTGGAGTTAAGTTCAGCACAAAAACCGCTGATATTTCAGGCATGCTCAAAGATAAAACCGCAGACGGCTCACCATTTGGAACTTATAGTGAGAAAAATTTTGGATAACAGTTTGGACACTAGTCTACGTGTTGACACCGCACTGGAATATGTTCTGGCTAACGTGACGAAAGCCACTATTGACGAAGCTACTTTCGATGCGGCTTGCGGTGTGGGAGTAGTTGTGACACCGGAAGAAATCGAGCGGGCGGTTGAAATAACCGTTGCCAAATATCGTAGCGATATCGTCGACCAACGTTATCGTTTTAATGTCGGAAAATTGTTGAGCGAAATTCGAAGTGCTTTGCCATGGGTGGATGGTAAAGCCCTTAAAAGTGAGGTGGATGTGCAAATGTTTGATTTACTTGGCCCCAAAACGGATGCCGATGGCGAGAAAGTGGGTAAAAAACGTCGGGAAACCCCAGCCTCAGATACTGCACCCAAAGCAACCTCTGTCGTTGAACCATCAGCCGTCAATGCTAATAATCGACCAGAAGGCCCTCGAACGATGGTTGATCTGATGCGTAATGTCGATTTCCATCGTCCAGGCGAAAATTTCAAAACTGATGGGTATATTATTACACCCGATACGGAACGTCTCTTGAAGGAACATGTACAGCGAACTGGTGGCAAAGTGCGTACCCGCTTCCCTCCTGAGCCGAATGGAATTCTGCACATTGGCCACGCTAAAGCTATCAACATCAACTTTGCTTACGCGGCAGCGAACGATGGCATCTGCTTCCTTCGTTACGATGACACCAATCCCGAGAAGGAAGAGGAAAAATTTGTTAAAGGCATACGCGACATTGTCGAATGGCTCGGTTATAAGCCATTCAAAATTACTTACTCTTCGGACTACTTCCAACAGTTGTACGAATTTGCTGTGCAGCTCATAAGAAAAGATATGGCTTACGTGTGTCATCAAACTGCTGATCAAATGAAGGGATTTACAACCGAACCATCCAAGTGGCGTAATCGTCCAATCGAGGAAAGCCTGCAGCTGTTCGAAGACATGAAAAATGGGAAAATTGATGAAGGTGCGGCAACATTACGCATGAAAATCACGCTGGAGGAGGGAAAAATGGACCCGGTAGCCTACCGGATCAAGTTTATTCCACACCATCGGACCGGAACAAAGTGGTGCATCTATCCGACGTACGACTACACACATTGTTTGTGCGATAGTCTGGAGGATATCACCCATTCGCTTTGCACCAAGGAGTTCCAATCGAGAAGATCGTCGTATTATTGGCTCTGTAATGCACTCAATATATACTGCCCAGTGCAATGGGAATATGCGCGGCTTAATGTTAACTACACCGTAGTTTCTAAGCGCAAAATTAACAAGCTGATCACTGAAAGTAAGACTAAATATTCGATGTACAACGACGTGTAAATAATGTGTATGACATGGTCATTTGTTTTTTTTTTTTTCAGATATTGTTAACGACTGGGATGATCCTAGATTATTCACCCTGTCTGCTTTGCGACGCAAGGGTTATCCAGCCGAAGCAATCAACAATTTTTGTGCCCAGATGGGTCTCACCGGTGCCCAAACGTCCATTGACCCTGCTGCACTGGAAGCGTCTGCCAGAGATGTATTGAATCTAGCAGCATCACGTACAATGGCAGTACTAGAACCTCTGAAGATTACTATACTTGATTATCCGCATGACGGGCCAATTCAACTATCAGTGCCCAATTTTCCAAACGTGCCGGAGAAAGGCGAGCACATGATTTGGTTCGATCGTGTTGTATATATAGAGCGAACCGATTTCATGGAAAATGCTGACAAATCTTTCCGTCGACTAACGCCAGGACAGCCGGTTGGACTGAAATACATTGGTTCCATGCTTAGAGTAGAAAGTGTTGTTCGAAAATCGGGCACCGTCGAGGAACTAGTATGTCGCATAGAACCGTGTACTGCAACCGAAAAACCTAAAGCGTATGTACACTGGGTAGCTAAACCCTGTCCAGTAGAGGTACGTTTGTATGAGAAGCTGTTTATGCACAAGAACCCAGAAGACAGTAACGATGTTCCCAATGGGTTTTTGAGCGACTGTGCTTCGGACACGATTCGTTCACAGTGCGGCTATGTCGATGCACATGTCATGAACAGTAAAGTGTACGATAAATATCAATTCGAACGCATTGGTTACTTCTCCGTGGATCCGGATAGCAGAAACGGCCAGCTTGTTTTCAATCGTACCGTCACGCTTAAAGAAGATACTGGTAAAAATATTTAGATTGACAAATCAAGCCCGTTTCAATCTTGCAGTCATTATGATACGATTGGAGGAAATATTAAACCAGTTATGGAGATGTTTGCATGTGGTAAATGCTACAATAATAGAAAGAAAAGAAAAATGTTCGTGAAGTGATTCTTGGAGTGGAGTTTTTTTTGCCCTCTGCATAATAATTAATTATAGTGATGAATATTACAAGCGTCAGTTTTTAATGGTAAGCATTTGCAAACTTTCATCAGCACATTGTTTATTTGTTAATATCGTTTGCAAGTTGTACAATATCGACATTGGTTTACTACCAATTTTCCAATCACGTGACATAGACAATTATGCTAATGAATGAATTATATTTCCAACACCGCTTTTCCGTTTCGGAATTTCTGTTCAAGTTTAAGATTAACATTTTGTAATATCTGCCATGCGTACTATTACGGTAGAATATCATTAGAATGGCAGCACTCTATCGAAGGGAAAAAAATAACAAACATATCCAAGCTGGCCTGTTCTAATTGTACACATTTTCGTGAATTATTAGTGGTTTAATTGGCAACGCAATTGTAAATACATTATATTAGTACGGAGGTGGATCGATTCCCTCCCGGATACGGATATCGCATAAACTCACTATTTGTTTATGTGGGAACATAAGTCTACCATTAGGCAAGCAAGATATGATGAATACAAACAAACTAACAAAATACCCTTAAATGGAATAGAATTGAGTGGCCGTAGATGATTGCAGTTCTATTTGGCCCATTTTAAACTGAAGACGCTGTAGCCATTTCAGTAGAGCTTCCGATGCGTGGAAATCCTGTTCCTCAATATTAGGAACGGCATCGCGACAGTTTTGCAAGCGCACGTGCAGCGTACCGGACAGTTGCGTGTTAGACGAAAGTACCGGTGTCCAGAGCGGCAGCAATTTCGCCAGTATCGTGGATCTAGTTTCCTTCAGAGATTCCAGAAGACCCAAGAAATGAAGGTTTACGCTCTCTGATAGCTGTGTATAGGAGAGATATGAGCAAGTGAGTTGATCAAAGTGTTCGTTCATTGATTAATATTCGTTTACCTTCGAGTGCGACACTAGTTGCAAGATGCATGGAGTGACTTTTGCCCAAAATTCAAATAGAACACTGAGAGTGGTATTATATGCTTCCGATGAAATTGCTGCCAAACTTGCCACCTGCTCAAGATAAACCGTCCACAATTGGCACAAAGTAAAAGCATGAAACAATGACGACATGTGTAGCACAGACGTCTTTGACTGTTCTGCAAATCCAGCAAAAATTACTTGCACATGATCGGCAATATGACAACTGGCTTCTTGTGGCACGGGTTGGATAATGAGGGCACTGTTCCGCAAGTGAGTTTGATGCGGTGCTGTTGTACCAGCCCCTATACGGCGCACGATCAATGCTGTGTGCGTTAGTGAACCCATCAGTAGCCAGGAGAGCAAACGCATGTGACCAACGCACTCTGTGAATTCTTTTGGACTGTGTGGAACAACAAACAGGTCAATGCACTTAATTTTTTCAGTATATAAAATAGTATATATAACTATTCTTACCCTTGCTGTAAAGATGATGGCGCATTATTCAACCATGGTAGATATTTTGAAACGGTTCGGCTATCCTTTGAATTGCCACGCGACATCTCAAGTGCAAGATACTGTGCGATTGCACCCTTTAGTACTCCACCTATTGTGTCTTCGCACAAGCCAGGTGTGGTGCTTGACGCTTTCAAATTCTAAAATTATTACGTTTCATGCTAATGAGACATAATTAAATGATGGAATTAAAAAACAAACGTTTACCTTAATTTTACTCAGTGTATGAAAATCGGCCAAGAACTCTAGAATATCGTTAAGATAGGGTTGTCTCATGCATTCAGAAATATTGCAGTTCGCATGAACAAACGATTCGCCGGTAGAAATGTCTCCGATAATACCTGGTGGCAGAATTCCACCAGCGTCTTGTAGTAGAAATCCTACCAAAAGCAGCAGATTGTTATCCGGTACGTTGATTTTGAACTTGAGTGCTTGCACTAGATCAAAAACGATTTGCCGTCCAAGGTACAGCTTATCACGCTCTTTGGCAAAAGCTCGTCCACTCAAGCTGCAAATTTCAACGAGTACTCTCTGCGTCAATTGAAGATTTTGTATGGCGTAGCTTATGATTTTAGAAAATGGTTCCAAAATGCTCTGAAAAATGTTACGGTAGTTTTTGTATTGATTGATCTTTGGTATTCCCGAATGACCTTACCTTAGACAGTTGGGGTACTTTTAGTACGGCTACGATTATGTCAAGCAGATGCTCGGAACCACTGATACTACCTAGTATCAATATAACCCGGCGAAGCAAACTGTCCAGAGCTTGTATTACTGGTAACCATACGCTGCCTGCTATACAGTCTATCGGAACACACTGTAAATACTCGGCTAGATTGCGGAAGATCACGGGCAATAGATCCGTTGGGAGTGTTTTCTTTGCATTCAGCGTTTCGGCAAGCATTTGTATTGGGCTTGTTGGGTTCAGCTCGGAGAAATCGTTCAAACTGTTGGACACGCTTCGATAGAATCGCTTACGAGTTGTTTCTGTGCCAAATCGATAAGTTGAATGTAGGCAGGTTTAGACTGTTCGCGAAAATGCATACTTACCATCTTTCTGGGTTAAAAAAACTTGATAAAATACGCCATTAGGAGCAAGCTGATGCAGTACACATCGAATGAACTGGTGTGCAACTGATTGTGAACCACCTGGCAAATGAGTTAAGCTTTCACAACGCCACGGAAATGTTGGGTGTAAAGAAATTCTGGAAGATAAAAACATACAATAATATCGTTGCGTAACACAGTTGCAAAACACGAACATAATTCCTCCTCTGTCAAAGCAGAGCTAATGCTCGAAGGCTATTAATTGTACACAAAATGCATGTAACGTACCTTGAGACGATAGTTAGTATTTCCGGTAAGAACGGTGCTCCTAGAGAAGGTTCCCGGTGGATAAAGGTACCAAGCACGATTAACATTATGCCCATTTCTTCATCTGTATACTCCTCTTTCACCGCTCCACATTCTGTACAGCGGTGACAGATACACTCATCACCAATCCGCAGATTACTCTGCAAATGTAAGAAGCAGTAGAAGGTGTAAGTATAAATACAGCATGTTCCAATTTTGTAACTTAACCATGTTTGTAGGATTGGATCTTTAATCTGCCTATTTTGTATATCTACTTACTGATTTTTCCGGACACGATGAGCTCTCAGGATCATCAATTTCTGATCCATCATCCTTAGTGTCAGGAGCCCAGGAGCCAGCATACTTTACACGTGTGTCCTTCGAACCGTCACTAAACACTTTTGTTCTTTTAGAATGTTTCTGGGGTGGTTGGATCTCTTTATTAATGCCATCCGAAGTCATTAATTCTCTTTCTGGCAAACCGTGCGAAGCATAAGGATTGCTGATACTAGTTCCTGCAGGCCCATTCTCATTATCCAGGGCCTGGGGTGGAGATTCTAGGGCACTCTGCTTCGTTAGCTTTCTTGGAGATGACGACGATATATCTCGTGTGTGACAACAGCTGGCAGCACTCTAATACGCGAAAGGAAGATCATAATTAATAAGGCTAACATGCTGTTGTGCTGTTTGTTACACAACATTTACTTACATCGGATCGATCATCAGTGGTTTCATTGGAGCTTGTTCCTTCTGGAATCGCCAATCCTTCCCGTACTCTTTCCACAATAGTGCTTACGCTCTCTGTTGCATACTGCCCGATAGGTAACAATCGTTCCGGCGTTGGAATTGGTATCTGTTGTAGGTAGCTTTTACCTAATCCAGCGGGAACAGCGGAAACAGGGCAGCTTGATGTTTTAGTCGCTTCTGCTAGAGCATCATACACCGGAGATTTGCGCTCATTAATATCCGTTGGTTGTACACATGTAGCACTGGATCGTTCGCAAGATAACTTGAATGTGTGAGGATCTGTACCAGGTGCACGGCTCGTTTGTTCAGAATCAAACTTTGTGTTCGTTGTGTTTGTTGTCTTCCTGCAACCTAGAGATTCATCTGCTAAAAAAAGAGAAACATATTTTTGTAATTGCAATGGGCCTTTAAGAGTATTCTCTAAGAGAAAGTTTTGCTTCATAATCAAATCTAATTACTGCTCAGGTGTTAAATTTTACGAGTAAAATGTCGTCCAGCAACCAGCAACATCCATTCAGTTCTGGTTTCATTTCTTTTTTTTAATTATTTCATACATTGATTTGACTCTTTTTCACGCTTTAAAAGTGATAATAAAATCCCTTCATTCTCAAATCATAACATTGACTTGGCATATGTAACCATCTATTTTCCTTCTCATATAAATATAATATGTGAGTCTCTGGAACAGATTAAACTCGTTATGCGTGTGTTCACTGCATTGCATTTCATTAGCGCTCGTTAAATGATTTTACTTATATTTTTGATACTTTAGCAAGAACAAAGAGTTGACGCAATCGGAATTATGTATAGCACTGCTTTTTTTTCATTTACAGCTCAAGGCGGGTTCATACGAATGGTTAAACCAACAGTGCCTCTGCCTCAAGCAAAATACTTCAACCATCACGTCCATGGAAGTATTAAAGTTATACTGTTATTTTAGACTACAAAAATAGAAGTAATTTTGTCAATATATCGAATTATTGCTGGTTTCACGTATCGTGCAAAACTCTACTTCATGAAATTTAAGACTCCTCAATCCTTTCGTTATTCTTCTTATTTGGCACAGCAACAGATACGGAGCTTACCCATACCCATGACGGCCATGCTGTTCATTCGTACAAGTTGACGATAATACAATAGCTAATACGGCTCTCTCAACGAAAGCATTAATATTATTATGCATATTATTATTATTATTATTATTATTATTATTATTATTATTATCCGAATTTTGTCACTTCTCAGCAATATGCTGGGAACTTTTCACCTACCCCGGGCTATTCAAATGCCAAAGGTGAATGAATCTCATTCTCATTTCTCCTCTCTCTTTTCTTAATGTTAATGAGTTTGCACCGGATGTTAGTTATAGGGATTCAGGAACCTTCTTAAAGTGCTACATGTTCGAAGAATCACCGCCTTCTGAATCCTGGCTCGTCCAGGGAACGTAAGAGGGCCATAGGTACAATTCCGGTCGCCGAGATGATTACCGGAACAATGCGGATATCCTCCAGATACCACGTCTGCTTCAACTCCTCTGCCAGATCATGATACTTCATCACCTTGGTGGAAAATGTTGTCTGAACATTATGGTCTAACGTTACAGCAATGTCGATGTCGATGGTCGCTCGTTTCTTTCTTTTCTCGTAGACTAAGATGTCTGGCCTATTGGCACGGATGAGGATGTCCGTTATAATTTCGCGATCCCAATACAGCTTTATGCAATCATTTTCCAAGACTTGATCTGGGAGATATCGGTAGTAGGGTCAAAATTGCTCTACCAACTTGTACCTCAGTGCAAGCTGCTGGTGCACAATTTTGAAAACGTCGTTGTGGCGATCGAGGTACGCTGATCCAGCTAGCACGGGACAGCCGGCAATGACATCCTCGATCGATTCTCCTCCTGAGTTGCACATTCTGCACCGGTCCTCCACGTCTTCACGCAATTTATCTTCTTCTTCTTCTTTGGCACAACAACCGCTGTCGATCAAGGCCTGCCAGTACCCACTAGTGGAGTGAGCTTGGCTTTCAGTGACTTATTGTTACCATAGCAGGATAGTCAGTCCTACGTATGCACGGTCTATTCGCGGCTTGAACCCATGACGGGCATGTTGTTACGTCGTACGAGTTGACGACTGTACCACCAGACCGGCCCTGTCACGCAATATATACCTCGTCGCAATTACTCGGTCTTGGATGACTACCATGAAACCTTCTGTCTCCGAGAAAAGGTCACCCCTCACAAGCCAAGTGTTAGACGACACTTTGTCGATATGTTCCACGTCTAATTGATGGGGGCCTCCTTCTGTTCTGGGGGGGGGGGGGGGGCTCCTTCTGTTGCCACGTTGCGACTTTTTCATCCACATTGTTAATGTTGCAATTCAGTTGGTAATCTTGCTGCGCTAGATGCAGGGCACTGAATCCGTGATCTGCTTTACACACAGTGCGGTATAGTTCATGTCGGTCTTGGCTTGCCACGAAGTAACTTCGCAGCTGATGGATCTGAGAAACACTAAGTGCCTGAATGTCAATGATGCCTATCCCTCCTATTTTTCGTGGCAGGGTTACTCTCTCGACGGACGCTTTTGGGTGACGCATTCGGTGCTTAGTGGAAGCCACACGAATTGTTCGCTCCAACGCTTCCAAGTCAGTCTTAGACCATTTCACCACCCCAAAGCCGTAGGTCAACAAAGGCACCGCAAATGTGTATATTGTTTTCACCCTGTTGCCGGCTGACAAGAAGCTCTTCAGGATACAGCTAACACGATGTAAGAACTTGTCCAGCAGCTCCTTCTTGATTGCTGTATGGTGAATACGCCTCAGCTGCAGGAAACCGAGGAACTTGTAAGTTTCACCTTGAACCATGTGGCGGATTTCCTCTTGTTCGTTGGCACGGAAGCTATCGGCACCCAATACTTGACCTCGGTGTAGATGAATTGATCGACATTTACCGATACCAAATTCCATTTTAATGTCGTTGCTGAATCCCTGCACGGTCTTCAACAGGTGGTGCATCTTCTGTACTGTTTCTGCGAACAGCTTCAAGTCATCCATAAAGAAGGTGTGGGTGATTCTCGTGCTTATTTCTTCACTTTTGAGTAAATACCCAAAGTTGCATTGCTGGTTGAGTGTTCTGCTAAGCGGGTTCATAGCTAGACAAAACCACAGCGTACTAAAGGTGTCGCCTTGGAAAATACCCCTCCTGATATTGAGAGATCTTGACCGTAGTACAACTTTTCCGTCGGTAACGTGTAGAGATGTACTCCACATACCCATCGCGTGCTGCATCAGCTTGATGACATTGAACTGCTACCTACAGGTATGAATGGGGTACTGAATCATACGCCTTCTTGTCATCGATGTATACCATACTTCGATTTCTTTGCTTCTTGGCTGCCTGACCAATTATGACTGTATCAATGATGACCTAGTCTTAGCAGCCTTGCGTGTTTTTCGACATCCTTTCTGTTCTTCGGTCATTACGTTGTTGATATCGCAATGATCTTGCACTTTCTGCGTTATCACTGATGACAGCACTTTGTTTAAGTTAGAAAGACAGGTAATTGGTCTATACTTGGCAGGAATTTTGATCCGGTTGATCCGGTTTTCCAGACGTCGCATCCAGGCGGGCTTTTCAGCCTTGGAGCATGCTCGACCTTCGCTGTCTCATTGCGGATAGGTCCGCAATCC
Organism: Anopheles coluzzii; assembly: GCF_943734685.1. Taxonomy (NCBI): domain Eukaryota; kingdom Metazoa; phylum Arthropoda; class Insecta; order Diptera; family Culicidae; genus Anopheles; species Anopheles coluzzii. Next base: position 50,414,711 of record NC_064671.1, on the reverse strand, counting down.
TAGCGTTCGAACAACAGCCACCGCAACCGACTACACAATTAACTGCAGATCCTCAATGTTCTCCACGCTATCCAAATACTGAGGTAGGACATCTTGGTTTATGATGCTTATTGCAGTTTTCAGGCGGTAAGAATTATGCAGTTTTGGTAGTCGGTGACGAGACAAGGGGTCTTTGCCATGGAACTGTGTTGGGTATCCACTGACAATCCTGGAGCGTTGGGTTCATCCAAATCACGATCTTCACTCGCACTTGATGTATTTTGGTCAATAGTGTTAAGCCCAACAGAAATGCTACTCGACTTGCGCGAGCTTGCCTCTCCAAATTCCCTCCGCACCTTCAGCTTGATCAACTCCAGTTGCTCAGGCGTTACCATATTATTCGGTCATGTCTTGCTCTGATCTTTCTTCTCTTTATAGGTGAAAGAACTCCGTTGGAGCCAAAGCCTCTATAAACTATTCCAACAATGTATTGCTCTGAATGCGGCTTCTGATGCGTATGAGCCCGGCATGACGATAGCAAATGTGTTCAGTCGCATTAATTTGCTTCGCGCATCTCGCCTGAATCTTTAGCGTCCTTGTTATTTTTGTGTAAAGCGTGTGACTGTATATGTTATGAGCCGGTTATATATGTGAGCCGGTCTCGTAGTACAGTCGTCAACTCGTGCGACTCTAACAACATGCCCGTCATGGGTTCAAGCCCCAAATAGACCGTGCCGCCATACGTAGGATTGACTATCCTGCTATGGGGGGTAATCCATAAGTCACTGAAAGCCAAGCCCCCCCACAAGTGGTATAGGCAGGCCTTGACCGACAACGGTTGTTGAGCCAAAAAGAAGAAGAATATATGTTATATTCCTATCGTACTCCTACATATATCGAGTGGGCGTATGAGGTCCGTCGATCATTTCAATTAATATAAAAAATATACAAATGTCCGTCTCCATCCTCGTGCAAACATAGTAGCAACAAATCACGTAATGGTTCATCTCTCTCGTCCACATAATTCGCTGCCGTCGGCATCCTGCCAAAGTGAGTGACTGTAGTCTATCAGCCACAGCAACATTAGCAGGTGCAGCATTGGCTTGGTGATTTATAGTGCTGCTGTTTCTGTTTTGCGTTCGTGGTACGGGCTGAGCCCGTTGACTGAAAAGTCGCTCTTGCACCATTTCATCTTCTAGCCGCTGGACGATTGCTCTGTCCCCCGTCCCAGGCCCAGCTCCAGTAGGGGCTCCTTCCTCGGGGAATCACATGGTCCTATTTCTCATAGATCGTGTCACCATTATTGGCGTTAGCCTTCTTTCCCGGAGGCATACGGGTTTTTGCCCTGGCATTTCCTCCAAAAATAAAAGCTAAATAGCTTTCACTTGATTGCCTAGGATATTATCCCCCCATGGAGGTTTTTCATGGACGCCCAGGAGTTTTGTAGCCTGTGCTCTCACCTATTATTATGATTATTATCATTATTATGATTATTATCTTCATCAATATAATTATCATTATTTTATAATTTATAATTATTTTTAATAATTTAATTTAATAATTTCAATAATTTTATTGGCCAAGTGTTCCATATGTAGGACTAACCATCCTGCTATGGTAATCAATAAGTCCATTAGTGCCCATCATCCAGCCCATTAGTGATATAGGCAGGCCTTGACCGACAACAGTTGTAGGACCAAAGAAAAAGAAGAAACGTACTAAACTGGTGCTTTAGTAACGATACTTTACTCTTGTAACTAATTGCTGTTTAATTTTTTGCGAAGTTGAAATTGGGATATTTTAAAAGAACACGAATCTCTTCATTGCATACGAATAAATTTAAGGTATGGTATTAGCAGCAGGAAAGAAATATATTTACCCATTACGTCTTATTAGATTTACTACGTGGATTAATTGATTATCACCAAACTAGTGATGGGAAAAATGAAGTTTTTGTCGGAAACGATTTCGTCTACCTGCGCAGTTTTCTGGAATCGATTCCGGACCCAAGAAACATTTCCATACCTTTTACACTTAAACATATCTTAAAGTATTCTTTATTATGAGTGTACTAAGCCATATACTTTTAACATGTCTTTTGAAGATGCTTAACATTTTTTACAGTTGTTAAACCTTTAAAACGTTCTGAAGACGCTTATAAGACTGTCTGTTAAAACTAAAATTGGAGTTTTGATGGCTGACTTTAATCAACCTGTAAATGTATTCTTAAGCACTGTAATGCGATGATCGTACAACTGTACTTCGAGTACCGTCGCGGTAGGTCAGTTTTTACTGACATGAGCCGAGGTGGATTAAAACTTCGTTCGAGCGGACTTTTCGACACTTGATCGTCCAGGCGATCATAGAAACCTTTAGGAGGTTTCCCTTACTGGAAACGTTGGAGTTTAGAGGCCTTACCTTGGGCAGGGGGACATATCTAAACTCTTTAAATGAGAACTCGATAGATGTAGGATGGGCATAGTCCTATCCTGACAGTCCGAACGAATCCGACTTGCCAATCTGACTTTTTTACGCGGTTTAAAGACTTGTTATTTGAGACTAAGGCATCAGGATCAATTGATCTTATTAAATGCATATGAAGTCTTGGATGAAGGGAACATGGAACTTACTATACGGGTTGTTCCTGAAATACGCTTATTCCTGAAATAGCCTGAAATAGCCGAGAATTTCTAACTTCTTCGTGAGTTGTATTTTACGGTTTTGAACCATAAAATATTTATTTTTCTTTTCCTGTTCCTTGCAGTGGGTGGATTTATCCCCTTTTAAAGATTATTAAATATCTGTCTAATTCTAATAATCTAATAAAGGGATAAAACTGAGAAATCCGCGATTATGAAATATGCGTATCTCAAACTGACTGCCTGTGCGCGGAGAGTCTTAAAACTTGATAGACTGCACAAGCGCTTCCCAAAGCTATATGCTGTTTACATCGATCTTAGCCACACATATTGCACTACAAATGGTCTGAACTTGTGATCAAGAAAGTCCTTCTGATCTTAATTCAATGGAGTCCATTTTTATTGATATGATTGTTGATTTGTGTGTCCAATATGTGTCAATCGTGTTGATATTTTGATAAACAAATTCATAGTTTACATACAAATTGAAAAATGGCATTTTTTAAAACGCTTTTCACGTCATGTTTATTATAACAAAGCTTTTGGTGCAAATTGTGGGCATTCCAAACAGTTTTTTTTATACATAATTTATTTTTAACTCAAAAGATGCATATTATCGAGGTGCTTTGATATTTTTCACATTATTATAATGTATTTCAACAGTTAAATTTTCTTGGCATGGATTTCTGCTCATACGCGAGCTATTTGCACAGAAAAATATCAAGACCGTTATCATGACTTCATATTCGATGCTTCATTACCATCTCATGAACGTATCCATATCAATACAGTCTGTTCCCGAGATACGCGGTTCTCGACATACGCAGATTCGGAGTTACGCGGTTTTCTAAATTTACAGATCAAATGTCAAATCAGTACAAATTGTTTCAAGGATTGTCCAATGTACAACTATAGTCTTAACAGAGTTCTGTAGATGGGCCCTTTCAGCCTTCAGTGAGTTTTGTAAGACTATAACAAAACTCACTGAAGGCTGAAAGGGCCCACCTACAGAACTCTGTTAAGACTATAGTTGTAAATTGGGCAATTCTTAGTTCATACACGACAGTCAGGTGAAAAAGGAAGACTTAATGCAATAACTGTAGCAATATCGTATCATCGCAATGATAAGATTTAAAATGTTCGTTGAGGATAGTAGGTCCGGAATCAGTTTCCGGAATCGATTCCGGAATCGGCTCCGGAATCGGAATTGGCTCCAGAATTGATTCCGGAATCGGAATCGATTCCAAAATCGAAATCGGCTCTCGAATAGTAATTGGCTCCTAAATTATAATCGGCTTCCAAACGGTGTCAGTTTCTGCACCGCCATAAAATTAGGCGTTTGGGTCCAATCATACTACATATTGATAACCGCAAAAAAACAAAATTTACTTGTAAAAGATCCATTCTCATGGAGATTCCTGGACTGATTTTGCTTCTAAAACTTCTTTTTTCAATTCAAGAACTAATTCACATTCCGGAGCTAATTCTAATTCTGGAGTCAATTATGATTCCGTTATCGATTCCCAGGACAATTCCGATTCCGGAGCCGATTCTGATCGCGGAATCGATTCCGGAGCCGATTTAGGAATCGGCTCCGGAGGCAACTCCGGAATCGGCTCTGGAGTCAACTCTGGAATCAGCTCCGGAGTCAACCGGAATGTTATGGCACATGTTATTTATTCAATTGGAAAACCCTGTAACATCGAAATCAAAGGTGTTGAGATCAATTAGCGCGTGGCCACGGAGGTGACAAAATATTGAAAAAGTTTTCAACTTTGTCAAAATTGCTTGTCATCTTCAAAAATGAGCTTTTCTCGTGGCCGCACCAAAAATATACACAAGAACGACAAAAAGCTCAAACATCTGAATATCATCGATATTTTGTTTAAGAAATACTAAATAGGTATATAAATCAATTAGAAACATGCATTTTATCAATTTTGTCAACTTTATTTCCTGGCTACTCCAGGTTACAAAATTTTGACAAAAGCTCAAGTGACAAAAGCTCACGATTTGAAAAATTTGTCAGCATTTTGTCACTCCCATGGCCTTTCGCCTAATGGCAAACGTTATTTATGCAATTAGACAACCCTGTAATGCTTCACTACTAATATTAATGCAGTTTATCATTTCTTACCTTGTTTAGCACACGATTGGCTTGTTTTTGAGGTTACATCCTTTGCTCCATTCGGTACACTGCTAGCGTTGCTGGTGGTGCTTTGTGTAACGACGATTGCTTTCTGCACATTAGCAAAGGGATTTAAAATTGCTTGTGCTTTCGGTTGGCCTAGCATAGATGATGTAACCATCATACGAACGCCCTCCTGAACGGAACATTTTTGAGAGTTCATTTGAAAGGCTGACGGCATACGGAAAATATTGCTGCTTGTTTTCTCCGGTTTTTCCGTCTTATTACCAGTGGGACCCTTTCCCTCAGTATCCTTACTGTTGGCATTACTGCTACCTGCCGCATCTGTTTGTTCAAGCGACAAAGTAGGTTGCTGAGATTTCTTCGATTTTGTCGGCAGCGATGTTTGTGCCACTGGGGCGATTTTTGGAGCTCCGCAAATTATGGACAAGTTTGTTCGACTAAGACTAGCGAGACCTTCCTTCATCTTTCCTGCCGTATCAGGTTTTAATACATTGGAATCATCGTCATTGCTAGCCGTATCCTCTAGCGATCCCTGGGGAAAAGAGAGTACGTTTTTGAATACCTGTTTACAATATTGGTAAACTATGTATCCTTCAAGTGAATCCCACAGCAACAAAAAAACCTTAAAATCTACATGACTATCAGGGTAATACGAAGGACCCATACGCACCTGAACACTGCTCTCCTGAATTGTGCTGTCGCTCACATCGCTCTCCGGTATGACGACCAGCTCTGATTCTGTGTCGTCTCCATCGACCTCAGCATGCTTGCGTGCCTTGCTACCACCGGCACCCTTACCTCTGGATGAGCGTCCTTTGGAAGATTCCTCACATCCATACAATGAAAGTGTCGCAGTTTGCAGCGGGCTGTACGGTGGGCTGCTATCGTTTGTTGTCCGTTTTTCATCTCCCAGCTCCGAGGTGGCGCCGAGCGAAGGTTGACTTTGATTGCGTAAGCGTGTTGCAGAGTAATCCATAATGATGGTGGTCGGAATACGACGACATTTGTGAAACTGTGCATCCAGCGAATTGATAACAAGGCGAATCAAATTCTGCACCTGATCGGCCATGGAAGCCTGATTATACTGGTACTTGTACAAAATGACCAGTAACGACATCAGCCAGTTCCGTCGCACATGCGGCTCTAGATACCAGATGGAAAAATTGTACGTTACGACATTATTGTGGTGATTTTGATCTGCACCGCTAGCCGTTCCTGGCGGCAGGAAGCCTCCGTTTGCCTGATTCGGAGCGTAGAGCAGCAGCTGGATAACGGTTGGCAGTAGCAGCCAACCCATTTGATGGTTCTGATCAAGCACCTGCGGGAGATTGGCCATAAATGCGTTGAATACGGATGAGCAGCGCAGGCGGGCAGGCGACACATGGAAGAACTTTTCCCCCTGATTGTAGCCTAAAAGAAGATACAGGTGCCGGAGCACGATGGACTGAATTTTGAACAGTGGTTTCTCATCCGTGGGATAAGCCTGCGTTCAGTCCGTATATACGTATACACGCGGTGTGGTGTGTGAGTGTGTTTATCATCGGGTATGAAATCCGAGTTCCGAATGCGGCGAAAGGGAATCAAGAAACAACAAAAAAAGGGTATCGAGTTAGGAAGTCATGTGCCAGAATTAAAAACGATTGAAAAAAGAAAACAGAAAGAAACGGCTAAAGCAGAATCAATAAGAACGACGATATTTTAGCATGCACTATAACACTGAACGCATGCTCACCAGATCAGGCCGGGACATGAACTGCATCAGAAGGAAGACAAGCAGGTGGATCGTTTCCTTGTCCGCTTCTTCTAGATCGATCACTCGATATAGGCTTCCCATGTGAAAATCTTCATTTTGACCGCTGATCGAATGAACGTGTCCATCTGCAAAAGACCAACGACAGTGGAAGGATTTTAGTCAGCGAACACACAACCAGGAAACGGTTACAGATGAAGACGGAAAGGTGTATCGGAAGTGGTATAAACGAGTACAGTTCACGTGTTACCACTTCCGCCCATGGTTGCGCTTCCACGCGATCCCTTACCTAGCCCAAAACGAGAGCTTTTCCTCTTCAAAATCGGTGCAGACACTTGGCGGCTGTACACTTTTTCTTTTTCTGTAAATGAAGCGACGACAGGAACGTGACAGGAAAGTGAATGCTTTTAGTAATGAAGTGGATACAATCTTGGCGCCAACACCGAAACGGGTGCAAAGATGCACAGCAGTAAATGCAACCAAAAAATAATCAAACGTACCGATTTTTGATTCCTGGCGCGGTATTATTGTTGCTGGCGCGGACATCGTACGCTTGTAGGGCCATTTAGTACCAAAGGAAGCGCTTAGCGTTTTTGACATGCTTCCGGTCGTGTCGGACTGACTCAACGCTTCCCGGGCCTTGTTTATCTTCGTGGAAAGGATCTCGCTCCCATTTTCACTGTTTCGCAGATCGCGTAAATACGAAATGTCTCCCGCCCGTTCCAGATTTACTTGCGCCTCCACAAATAGCGTATCGAAGCGGTTTAAGAAAAAATCCCACGTGAGTACCTTGCGGTCGGATAGCGAATTGTGTAGCTGATAGATCGATTGCAACACCACAGGCCGGTCTACGATGAACTTGTCAAACTGACTTTCAAGACAATACAGCAGTGCTTGGATGGCATAATCGTGGATGGTTCCAAGGTATAAGGTTGCACGTTGAGCCACGTGCACGTTGATATCGTCGCACGCCGCAATTAGATGGCAAAACGCAGTGGCTAGCGATGTTTGTAGGCTGACCTCGGCCCGAAGCGGAGTGCTGTCCATGAATCGAGTGATCACTGCAAAACATGCATTGAATTTACTCCTTCTTTTTTAATGTTTAAGTACACCTTTCTGTAACGTACCAGTAACACGCTCTACCGCCTCAAACCGAACTCTCCAATCGGCGTCATGAAATGCTTCCTGAATTACTTTCCAAAATACATCTGACCCCATCGGAAGCGTGATGCAGTGCAGCAAAGTTGGCACAGTTACTTGGCAAATGTGCGACTGAGCAGCGGTGCACAGGTCCCACAAGCTTTAAGTATATAAACAATTCAAGCAAATGCTTTTTTGAGTTAGTATTGTTCGTCTTCTATTAGCCAATTTTTTAAACAGCATTTTGACGTAGATTACAGTAACGGATAAATGTTAGAAAAGCATCCTTAAAGATCATCTTTTACAACCGTTCCATAACATTTTTTTCCTCGAAATCAACAAGAAGTCTTGTCTCTTAGTGTGTGCTTTTTTCCAAACCTCACATTATCAATCATCCAAACTTGTACATTATGAAAAATGGTTAAAGTCTGCATAAATAAATGGCACATTAATACGAGCGAAGGCCCTTAACGGTGGCCCTAAAGGAATTCTAAACCAAAGAAGGATTGAGAAGCAAATTTACTTGTGAGCGGGGAAATGTCCCTTTTTTCGGGGCCCTACAAGACCTCGGGGCACCACGCGGCCGCTTAGTTTGCGTATTCCGCCCCCTGTGTACAGAATGTTGCAATAAATCGTAAGAAAAAGAAGTTGTACAGCAGATACGTACTTTTTGATTAGCATATTCTCTTGACACCAAATGAAGAATCCCCGATTATCTCGAGCGGCCTTTACGAAAGCATCGCCATGCAGGACCATCACGTTCAGGCATTGCAGTACGTAGTACAGTATATCAGCTTTGTCGATGTTTGGGATTTCCTTCAACAGTTGATAGATGAACTGTAAAGACTGAGGCAGGGTGTCGATGGAAAACTTGAACTTTCCAACCGATGTGTGCCAAAACTCCTCGTCTCCATCGAATGGATGGGATCCGTCCAGATTTTCCGAATCAAGGCCGCCACCTTCAGAGCTGCTTTCGCCAATCACATTCGGTTTCGCAATCTGCACCGTAGCAGTAGCTAGACCCAGACCAGTGGTAAAACAATGTTAGCAATTATTTATGTTTTCGACTGCTAGACAGGTACGAGAAGGTACAATCTATACTTACCGACGTCGGCTTCGGACAACGTAACAGATCGTGCCACCGCCGGTACCACCTTTTCCGAAGGCATTATTGCAGCCAGGTCTAATTGTTCCGAGACTGTTTCCACCGTGGCGGTCATGATCTAAACACAATAAAAAGTCGTAAACGATCTTAATCCATGTAGCGAGCGTGTTATATGTGTGTATATATATTTAAATATATATACACACACATATACTTCGTACCAATTATTTGCATCATGATTAGATACATGTGTTTCAAATATATTTAACACCTCGTTTTCACTCCTCGCTCACAGACACATGCTTGATTGTGTCATAGTTTTAACTTGATCTTAGTTATGGTATTATACGCAACAAGTTTCACACATCACGTACACAGAAGTGAAAAAAACACAGAAATTAAAATGACACAATTAGCCACAAAGAGGTGACGCAAAAGAGATAAACAAAAATGATTTGGAATAAAACAACAGAAATAACGAAACGACTAAAGAGAGACAGTGGAACGGTATAAATGAAGCAAACTTTGTATTAACTTTAGACGAGCGTTTAAACGCTGTTCTCGGTGAATGAACATAAATATATGATAAAAAAACACCAATGAATGATTCACAGCATTCAATATTTTCTATTTTATCAAACAAGTAAGAGACCTTCCATTAAGTTAAGATCATGCACAGTTTGTATAAGTTTAGCAGTTATAGTACATTTAGTATTTTCATCAATTTTCAGAATATAACTTTTCAGAATTTTATAGATAATAACACGAGATTTTTATAGATATAGAGTTGTGATTGAAATAATGTCGATCGAAACATATGGTACAATGTGGGCCACGGCAATGGGAGCCGGTAGTGAATACCACTTTACCACCACAAGTAACAAAACAATGCAAAATGTGTGGTGGGAACGAAATATTTTTGCCTAAAAATAGATAATCGCAAATTCAATTCTTGTTCATTTCACCTCCCTATGCAGGTATGCATTAATTAGCATGGTAAAAACATCATAAAAAAGTCCATCTAATCGAAAACATCGTTAATACACCACCCTTTAATGAATTGAGCAAAAACAAATAATATTTTCTCGCTAACAAACGATTATACTCTACTTTTTGTCTCATATCGATCGACAGATGTGCTAGTTGTGTTTGTGTGTGTGTTTTTTTATACACTGTGATGATGATTGCATTAGAGAAGATAGAAGACAGTTAATATAATACATACAGAACAAACATGCGGCATATGTACTAATACACCACCAACCGAGTGAGGTTCCGGCTGTGGAACTGCTACCGGTACTGGACCTAAATGTTAGTGTTTCGATAATCAACGCACACAATCGGAACAGAGAAACAGGAAGAAAAAAATGGAAAGAAACATACAAAGAAAAGATTATTAATTGGTTCAATTTTATTTGTCAGCGGTCCTGCAAGCTAAATTTTTTCTCAGTGCGCTTTAAAAGCTAGCGAAGCGAGAAATGTTTCTAATAACGGCTCAAACACTTGCATCCAGAGCCGGTTAACGCTACCTACTGTTGCATGCATATTATTACTACCAGACAGCGTTTGTCTATGCGAATACTAATTGTGAACAAATATCGCTAAATAGTAGTGTAGGGTAAAATATAGTTGACTCTCTTTTATCAACAAACAATAGCGAGAATTCGAGAATTTCAATTTCGAAACCCCTGACAACAAAACGATTGTGCTACATGTTTTGAAACCGAACACTACACTACTACAAACACAACACAATGGCCAAAAAATATAAGCATAATTATTTAACCCATAATTATTTAACATTAACTAGGCTCTCTTTGCCATACAATAAACTCCTTTATGATGGACACACAATTTAATGTATCGGTAATATAGTTGCAATACAAATCGACCTATAAAATAGTTTAAACGTTTGAATTGTAAAGGCATTGAATAACGAATTAAATGCATAGCAAAGTTCAGAAATTATGGAAGACATTCACCTGCCATTATAATGACTTTTCCGGCATCATCAAGAATAGAAGGCATGACTTTTATTTTTTCGGTTTGGTTTTTGGAATTGAAGTATTTTGTTTTGTACATGTTTGTATTGTTTTGATATTGTTTAATTTTTTGTTGTTGTTGTGAAGTGTACGTGTTGATAAGACGCGTTTGTAATGTTTTAGTATGATTTTTTTGGTGTGTCGGTTGATATAAAAAAAACGAAAAAGAGACATATACACATGTACATTAGGAATGAATGAACGATATCGTGAATATTTTATTGTTTCTAAACACAACTAGTCAAGACGTTTGATTTATGTTATTTTAAGGGCAGTTTTGTTTACATTTTGGCCACATTTCACTATATGTAAAAAAGAACTACTTGAATGGAATGGATAGGATTCATGTAATCGCTTCATTGACTTGGAGATCAGGCTTTAATATACTTTAATATATTAAATTACACATAATTTTTGCTTAAATTTTATTACGTAAAAATAATTTCTCATCATTTTAATCAAAGCGGTTGTAGCGTAGACCTCTACATTTGAGCAATACATTGTGCCTTAACTAATGTTTAGAATTCGTCAGTTGTAGTTTCTATGAAGAAAATTCGATCACTTCATCTACAAAGGCGTACCAAAGTATGCGGAAAGCAGAGATCGGTCCTCTAAATTTACAAGGAAACTATGTATCGAACAAAAATGTTCCTAAAGTGTGAAAATGTGTGCAAATGCATGTGCCGCTCCAAACTGCAAGCAGCGCAGTTTGGTTACACATTTATATATTTCACTATTTCAACCATTGTACAAATTTGCCCATTTGTTCCAATAAATGGAACAATACTGCAGGCTGAAAACTATTATGGTACAAACATAAACGTTTCAAAAAAACAGCTTTGTGTGGAAGTAAATGGAGGTAAAAAGAATAAATATAACTAAAAAAAGGTAAATACATTGGACATCTATAAACCCTTACCTAATGGCCCAAGCGGTATATGTAAAGGCGCCATCGATAGAGACATGTCACGTTCGTTTGATTTAGCTTCCTTTTCCAATTCTGGTGGGCTCTTGCGCGTTTTTTCATCATCTATCACCATCTGCATCGGAGGCTGTGAAGCAGATGGAAAGTATCGAAACGTTTTAAAATGAAATCTCCAACACTACAGCCGTACAGCCGGCCGGTTTAGCGTTAATAAGCAGCTACACACACATACACACACATCGAAGCACGTGATACTTACATCGGGCGGGTTAACAGGATTTACCGGTGCTAGATATTGAACCAGCTTGGTCGAAAGCTGATGCCACATGACAGAAGTTTCGCAGTATGCGCAATCCTTTAACACGAATGCAACAAAATAGATACTCTATTGTAAGACAGTTTTCGAATATTCAAAACAGAACCTACCATCAGCCGGCAGCTGTGATTGCCCATGCCCACATTAGCAGCTGTTACCATGCACTTTAGCAAACGGCAAACGTTTTCGGCCACGGTCGTGTAGATGCCCGAATGCATCTCAATTTCCTGAAGCTCCATCTAAAATCAGAAAGCAGAGAAAAAGACGAATTTTAAAAAAATGTATAACCATGTGTGGCGCAAGCGCTCACCTGTCGCAACAGAATATCTAACATCAGTACACAACATGTGAGATTGTGTTCAGCATCGGTCGAAAACTCCATGCACTTGCTCATGGGCACTTCGTCGTCAGAAATAGCCGATGTGTTGCCAGATTCATCCTCGACCACGGGAGCTGAAGAGGACGAAAATTATGGCACATCGATCATGTAGTGTTTTTTTATTCTATTAAACTTACAAATGGAACTACGTCTAGGTGGTTGCAACTCTCTTTCTTTGGCGAATTTGGTACCGCTGCCACCGCTCGATCCACCACGACTGGAATCTTTGGATTTGTTTATTTCTGCCTGTACTCCATGCTTCATGATACGTACGCCGTCGCCAAACATCGCAAAGAGCTGCGGTAACGGAATGACAATCTCCAACTTGGTCAAATTCTGCAACCAATAGAGCGCCTGCTGCTGCACCTTGGCTGTCGTCTTCTCGAACCGTATTGCTACGAAATTGTACATAGCTCTAGCGTCAAACCCGAGCGGTGACATTTCCGCATCCAGTATCTTGTTCAGTACGATCTTCAGCTCGATCAGCTCCTTTTCCGGGACATCGTTCGTAATTGCTTCCATCCAGTGCGGCATTACCGTGTCCCAGATCTCCTGCGTAATGATTTCGTACGGTATCAAACAAATCAACCGCTGTAGACCCTCCTTCAGATGGGACGTTCGCGAAGCTAACGAATCCCAGTGTCCTCCGACGCGGGAGTACTCGGGTGGATGGGGTAGCAAGCAATCAATAAACTCTTTGTAGTGGTTGATGCGCACTTCCTTCAGCCAGCTGCATATGTGATCTTGCTTCAGCTTTTCCAGCGTACTCTCAGTTTGCCCATCGTATGAGTATGCAGTCACGTGGAACCAGTGGAAGAGCATTGACAACAGTCGGCCCAAAATTTCCACCGGCGTATCGACCGTTGGTGTACAGCGCCCCACCAGCAGCCATATGCCGTACCGTCCAAGCAGTTGGCGCTCCTCGAGCGTCAAATAGTCGACCTGTTGCTCACCACCTCCATTCTGGCCGGAAGCATTGCCTTTTGTTTCCATCATTGACGAGTCCTTGCGAAAGTCCACGTTAAGGGGTTTCGCTTCGCGCAGAAGACTGATTACAGACTCCACCAGATACGTTTGCATCTCGGCATCCATCATCATCATCGGTGGCAGGCTCCGATGAACGATGTGATCGATGCCCCGGCGGCTATTGTGCCGATTGCCGTGACACTGCAGACAGTAACGTATTGGGTGGTTGCCATTGTAGCTGGCACACTCGTTTGAAAAGCAGATCGATACAGCCGATTTTTCGTGCGAGCGGCAATTCTAAAATTTCAATTTCAAAGTGAAGAGAAATAATTATTGTGAAGATTACTCACTAATTAATGGTACGGCTTTGAACGGCTTGCAGCACGTTTTACTTACTTTGTTCTCGCACACCATCGATACCTGCTGCATCGGATGTAAAATGTCGCCGAAAGTAAGATTCCGATGATCGCGATGTATCTCGTTGGCGCACTCGATGCACAGATACAGTGGCGGTGGCGCATCCGACGCGTACAGAATGCTGATGCAGTGATCGTAGCACACTTTCACAGCCTCTGCATTGCCCGCGTTCGGGCACGATTCTCGCTGGCAGACGAATGGCACCAGATCGTTGGTGAACTTGCAGAGCAGACCCTTCCGATCGAACAGGTTCGGATCGAAGGCGGGCCAGTAGTAAAAGAGCAGCTTGGCGGCAGACGCGCGCGACATCGCCGTTCCATACCCAATCACACACAGAAGGTCTTTGGCGACGTTGTGCTTCAATCGCATCAAACATTCCAGTAGCTGACAGTGGTGTGCTGGATTGGTGGAGTACTGGAACACTAGCATTATGACGGCCGATACCGATTGGCACGCGTGGCATTCCTGATCGTCGTCACTTTGGCGCGCTGCGCATTACGATGCGTTGATTTCGAGGGGCGAAAATAAAGATGACAAACATATTGAAAACTGTATTGAAATACTTAACGAACATAAAGCCATACAAATTTTGAATAGCAAAAACTAATAAAAACGTATCTTTATACAAAAAAAAAACAAACAATTTTAACACATCCTATTAGCAATGCAATGCAAACGCTTGTTTAATTTTTCCTTTTTTTCATCACCAGAAAACAAGTGTTTTTTTTAACAGAGCTTGGTCAGCGACAGGTTTTACTTTCCGTCGGCTTAAATTAGCTTTTTGTGACAAGAACAATGTTTTGCAATGTACACTGTACAGCTAAACATTTCATTGTTGGGTAGCTGAAAGAAACATGTCCACTTCCTTCCTCTGGAATGGCCTTGCAAAGTTAGCACAACATAGCTTCGGTAAAAAATCTGTACCATATTTCTAGAGTGTGCTAGAAAAACGCGGTTGTGCTATCTTCATGACCACGCGCATTGTAGAACGAAGCAAATCATGGACATTAAATACCGTACTTACTGATGGTAAACGGAAGAATATAGTAACAGAGATAGTTGATGATATCCTGGTGCAGCGATGGTGGCAGGACAGATATGCTAGATGCAGTTAGATAGGGAAGATTATCGATAAGATCTCTATCAAGAAATGGCAGTATGCATCCCAAACACTGAAGAAACGCCTTTCCAAAAAGGTGCAACCCAGACTGGATGTTGGACGCCACATCTAATAGCATGGTAAGTGCATTGTAGAGGTTTTGATACTCCAGGTTAGGATAGCTGGACATGCGAATTTGATCCAATGATGGGTCTTTGATCATTTCCAACGGTGAACAGGGAACATCTTTCAATACGGCTGTAATAGAATAAAGTAAATCAATGCTTCGTGAGTTTTTTGCAGTTTATTACTAAATGATTAACGAAAAACTAGATAAGAATTTCACCCACTGCTAATTTGTACAGTGAGAAATGATTCATTATGTTTGATGAAAATGCACAAATCTTTTTACTTCTAACCTAATCTTAAATTTAAATTTTTAGAATTTCTATAAAACTCAGAATATCTATACAGGGTTTCCCACGATTTATTGGTTGGTTCCCACGATTTATTGGTGCGTTCCCACGATTTTTTGGTCATTTCCCATAATTTTTTGGTAGCAACCCACGATTTATTGGTCGGTTCCCAAATATTATTGGTCGGTTCCCAAATATTATTGGTCGTTTCCCAAATATTATTGGTCGGTTCCCAAATATAATATAATATAATACCGACCAATAATATTTGGGAAACGACCAATAATATTTGGGAACCGACCAATAATATTTGGGAACCGACCAATAAATCGTGGGTTGCTACCAAAAAATTATGGGAAATGACCAAAAAATCGTGGGAACGCACCAATAAATCGTGGGAACCAACCAATAAATCGTGGGAAACCCTGTAAATTATACAAATTGTCTGAAATAATGTTCTTCTTTCATTCTTGCATCCTGTATACTAATTTGTGACAAATGTTACAAAAAAAACGAAATGAGTTTCTGTAATTGATCGAATACAAGGCACATTTAATCAAATCCAGACATCTGAATTTTGAAAAGATATTTAACTTCACGTACTTCTTTGCATATTGCATATACTATCAAATAAGATGCAAATAAAACCTCATCAATGTTTTCCTGTAGCTTCTCTTCATTCATGAACAGTGACGGTCACCTAAAGTACCTCATATTTTCAACCTGGATCTGGACCTTTCTTTAGACTATTTATCGGACAAATTGCTTCACACGTCGTTGTGTGTGAGCATTACTTAGCTATGGCCAATAATAACTTGAAAAATCTCGTAAAACCATGCCTACATGTCGAAAATGGCATGAGATTTATTACGTCGAA
Organism: Anopheles coluzzii; assembly: GCF_943734685.1. Classification (NCBI taxonomy): domain Eukaryota; kingdom Metazoa; phylum Arthropoda; class Insecta; order Diptera; family Culicidae; genus Anopheles; species Anopheles coluzzii. The sequence goes on along the minus strand of NC_064671.1, from coordinate 50,398,509 downwards.
TGAAAGTCGGAATGGCTCCATTCCTTAGCATAATGTCCATGTAAGCTCCACAATGTTAGCTAATATGATGGTGCTGAAATTGATTAAATTTAGTTATTTAGTGTAAGTACCATTTAGAACTCTTACTTTAGCTTTTAAAAATAAACAAAATGACTATGCTTAGTTTTTCACAAATTTTTCAGATACTGGTGTGCTTTTTTTCTTTGTGCACCAGAAACAAATAGTATCGAAGAGTATACTAATCGAAGACTAATATGAAGACTATATTCCGATACGGGGTTTAAAGAACTGTACAAGTATCCTCAAAAAATGCGGTACATATCAGGTGTAATACAGAGCAAAGAGGTAGGTGTCTGATTTAGGGTGGCCTGAAATAAATATTTGTTACAAACGAGCATTCTATACTGATATTCATTGACTTATGTTTAGTAAAGTAAATGTTTTAATATTAAAAACTTATTTAAACACAATTTGGGCACTTCCCATTGATTGTTTTTATGGGAAATTATTTGTTGGACGATTTTGTATGCAAAACAACAATGGGAAACATATTTACAGATTTCAAGTTTGTGTAAGCAAAATGACTTAAATTTGTCCTGAATTATAGTGTTTGTCTTTTGGTCTGACAATTGTTTTAATTAATCGTCCTTTCAGCACACCACGTCACCTTCTTATTGTACTGTTGACTCTGACAGCATGGATAAACAAACAACAGGATAAAAGGTACTGAACAGATGAACAGCGCTCTACTGTGTTAGATAGTTTTTTTAGTGTACAATCCTTATAAATTATTTCATTTCAAATATTCTGTTACAGTTCAAACGGAGAGCAAATAAAAGCCAACTTGCTCGTTTGGTGGTTAACTATGAACTGATTTATTACAAAAGAAGGCATAGGCTACTATGCTTAGGAAGCGAAATTCTGCTGAGGCAAAATCCACTGTTTGGTACTCATAGCCTACTACATATTCTATTATTTTCATATCTATAAAAAAAAGATAACTATCAGGAACACTTACTTAGTAAAGTTTGGGAAAAGTATTTGATAGTGTTGGCAACTTCCGATCCGGTTGGTCCCGGTGCTTGGTTTGCCAACAGTCGGACGTGGAAATCGTGTAGACACCGCAACTTTGCTTGAACTAAATAAAAAAAGTAGAAGTCAGTTAATGATTCCTCGTTGAGTCCGATCATGGCTAACTAAGATCATGGAATCTATTTATCCACATTTCCACTTCCAAGTACAAACTCAATCATAATACGGAAGCGTTTGTGTGTCTCCCTTCTATAAATAAAGCAAACTCTTCCTTTTCCCTCGCACTTACAAGCTGCATTTCGGGTATTCATATTGATTAGTTGTATCCGAAAGCTCCCCGTCATTAGGACAGATTTTCGCTATTCTGTGTACAAATATCAAAACACAATAGAAATTCTTCTGCTTCACTGTACACAGCACATCCAGCCGCACCAGAGCTCTCCAGATCCGAGGTCGAAATTAACTAAACCAACGCCATAGTAGCATAATACTCAGTGATTCGACCACTCCCTACACATGTTTACTGTATTACCACATAATTCCTCCCATTGGAGGTTTGCACAGTATCGGAATCACATCACATCCAAGCGATGGGAACTAACTGCACTATCATAAATGAAAAGTGGCCATAAGTTTGCACCATTTATAGTTTCACGATTCCTTTCTGATTGCGATTACGTAAAGGGCCTGCAGTCTGTATTTTTTTTTCTTTTTTTTATGTCCTTTGCAACCCAAATACAGATTGTCTTGTGAACACGGACAGCTCTCGCACAAAACTGTGGATGTGAAAAATCTCCAAACTGTTTACTGACAGAATTTGTTAGGTATGGCCAGTTATCTGTCAGTTGTACTTTTCTTCCAATCAGTCATGCGCACATGGCATTTGGAAAACGAATGCTGGAAAATGTACACATTCCCAGATGGGGATTTGTATGTAGTTGTGTATCATGTGCATCTATTGCGAAATGCATTGGAATGGCGGGGAATATCATTACACCTCAAAGTTCGACAAAGACAGTAAGAATGTTATAATATTATAATTTATTTTATTATATTATATAGTATTGTATATTTTTTATTTTATGTTTTTGAACGTAGACGACAAACGTATTCAGGTAAGCCATTTTGCATCAGCTGAGATAACGCTCAGATTTTTTTTCTCAACCCAATATTACAACCTGTTGCATACCATGGACACCCACACAAAAATACTTCAATATGTACACTCTCTTTGTGTTTTGTTTACACAGCGCATAACGCGAATATGGTCCAATTTCAATGTGTTGGAGGAGTGACAATTTGCATTTTTATTAGCAAATTTCGGAGATGAAAATAACTATGGAGATGTTTCAATTGCATGTACCATACTATATGCCATTAAGCTATGTTTATATGAGTCAGACAAGGATTCAGAAATGCACGACTTTATAAATTTGATTGATAATGCGTTAAACAAATTTCCAAATTACTATTTTGTCTAAATCTACTTTCCATTAAAAAAAATATGATAAGTATAATAAAATAAAATGTGTTTTATTTTGCTGCCATTTTTTACATTTTTTACTCTATTTTTTATTTTAAATATTAGCTTTATCAGAAGCAATTTAATTTTGTTTCAAATGTTGTTAATCGTTTTTTGTTATTTTTATTAAGCGCTTTATTCCATTGTCCGTGCGCCCAGACATACCATGACAATTTCATGTTGTGAAGCCTAAATTAACAAGCGATGATATTCGAAAAAAATGGCAAATTTTTCACGCACCCACACGTCGCTTAAAAATATTTGCCGTGAAACAAATGTATGGATTTCTCATCGAATATCGTCGAATGGCATCGATCTTGGCTTCACGATTCTAGTGATGAGAAAAATGAAGTTTTGGTCAGAATCGATTGCGACTAGCTCCGAATTTTAGTGGAATTGTTTCTGATTAGTAGGTACGGAATCAGTTGCTGGTATCGGCTCTAGAATCGGCTTCATGAAAACAAATCGTTTCCAAGTATACGGTGGAGCGCCGTTTATACGGGTACCTTTTATCCGGCTGTCCGTTTATTCGTGTTGTTCAATACAAAGATGACATTGCGTGCGTAGTACGATATTTGAAAAAGCGGTTACTAGAGCACATTGCCATAACAAAAAATGCTATAATGCATAACAAATTTAGAATTTTCTCTTTGGATAAACTTGAAGTTAATAAAAACTTACTAATTTTTATCGAAACATAATTTAAATTTCAAAAAATTCAGGGATTTGTGATAAAATATATACTTTGATTCATTATCCGTATTAGTCGAGAATGCGGGCGATGACGAGTCCCGATGAGCCCGGATAAACGGCGCTCCACTGCATTTCAATCCCTTGCGGTTTATTAAATAGGGGTTGTAGCATCCAGTATAGGGGCGGTCCCCTGGTACAGTCGTCAACACGAACGACTCAATAACATGCCCGTCATGGGTTCAAGCCCACAATGGACCGTCCTCCTGTAGCAAGGATTGTGACTATCCGGCTACACGTGGTAATGAATTAAGCCTCGAAAGCCTATATAGGCCAGCAGCATGTCCGCGTAGGACGTTACGCGAAATAGAAAAGAAGCTTCTGCGGTGAAGATTGCGGTATGGTCTGTGGTAGTCGGATGGCGCTATTGTCGATGCTAGAGTAGATTCCACAGCCAGTGGAACCGTTTTGTACTGATCCGTCAGTGAATATCAGATGGTGGTTATGGTATTTTTGCTGAACAAGTTGACTAATTCAAAATGACACTATTGAACTACTATTGACACTATACCAGCCCGAAACTGATTTTTGATGGTCCAGTCTAAATCCAGGGCGACTACCGATTTGGATGAGTTTGGTGACTGAGGGGAGTGTTTGTTGTGTTAGCGTGGTGAAATCAGTGTTTGCCCATTGGATAAGGGCATCGACCTTGATCTCCATCATTCATCCTGCAGCTGCTACTATCTTGTCGGTTATGATGTGGTCGAAAGGTTGAAGACCGCTTTCACACAGAAGTGATGCTATGGGGCTCGTGACGAAAGCCCCAGTAGCACAGCGGATGGCGGTATGGTAGAGTTGTACAATTTGTTTTTGGAAATTTTCCCGTTGCCGGGAGACTATTTCGATGCCGTAGAGTAGTTTTGGTAGAAACCAGCTATTGATGATTTGAAGTTGTGTTTGACGGGAGGCACGAAGTTGACCGGTTCCAAACATTCTCAAAAGATTAATACGGTTCGTCGCTTCTCTTATGAGCCATGTAGTATGTGCTTTAAATGTTAAGTGACGATCAAAAGTCACTCCTAGGACATCGGGTGTGCGTGTGTTTGTTATTACTAAGTTATTGTATTATTGCAGATGTGAAGTATTTTGGATTTGAAGTGTGAAATTGTGTAACTTGTCCAACGTGACCATTTCTGTACTATATTAACTCCTTCTTGTAAAGTTGTGCGTGATTCAGTTCTGTTGTTAGATGCTGAGACAAGAACTATATAATCAGCATACATGAAACCTTTAATGTTACTAGGCATAGGGCGGAAGAGGGATTCTACACTAATCAGGAAAAGAGTGGGAGAGAAAATGGCACTCTGAGGAACACCACTCCTTATGGACACGCAGGTCAGAAGATGGAGTTAAAATTAAAACTTTAAAAGTGCGATTTGAAAGGAAACTTTGAAGATACGCTTCAATGCGTCCTCCAAAACCCCACATTTTGAGCTGTTCAAGAATTGTATGTCGCCAGGTTCTGTCAAAAACTTTTGATAAATCTAATTTTGCACAGTCAATGTGGTGGCCTATGGGGTAGTGGGTTTCTAAAAGTTCATTATGTTCGGCAAAATATGTGTCAGTACCTTTCTTAGTATGACACTGTGCAGTGAGAACTTTTTTTTCAAATATCCTACTGAACACACAATGCACTTTTGTATTGAACCGTCATTTCTCAACAGCATAGATATATGGACAGCCGGATGAAACGAAAATAAAATGTAGTAGTTTAAATTACAAAATTCACATTTCGTCTCCAATGTTTTGAGCGCATAAGGATGCACTCGCTGAAAAAACATTACAATTTCGCTTATCAGTTCGGGATTTACAAACCTATTATTTCGTTCAGTATGTTGCCGCTGTAAATTGGAAAAATAAACCATTGATTTTCGGACCAGTACATACAACATCAGTTGAAATCATTCAGTGTTCGATTAAAGTCAATTTGTTTCATTATTTTATTATAATAAGATCTTAATACAAAATATCAGCATGAACACTGTGTAGCCATCCATCCGACCTTTTGTTCTTACAATTTACACTTCAATCGTTTGATTACATTTTTCCTATAACATTATTCCTCTATGTTACATTTTAGTTTACGAACTAATATAAAAATCCGCTACTGTACACTGCTCTTGATCAATACATCGATTGAAGGACACGGAAAAATGCACCCTTGCTTGGCGTGGTTGACTGTTTTGGTTTCAAACACCTATTTTGTACAATCTTCGTTTCGTATTTTTGACACGTTAAATATATATATATTTAAGTATATATAGTATTTTATTTCACGCGTTCTAATAATATACAAAGAAGATGTTGATTCAAATGGTACACAACCCAAACCATTGCTGATCTTTCACATTCACTCCTTGCGGAATACGCACTTGGAAGCAAGTGCGATAAATAAATAGATACAAATACATTTTCTCCATGTACAGAATGAAGAGCCAATTCCAATCTTCGCGTTATGATGCAGGGCAATGAAATTACGTACGCTCTTCAATAGAATAAGCGTTCAAAAATGGTTGCACCCCTCGAAAAATATTACATGTTTTTTTTCTCTGTATAATATTACCATCTATTTTCTTAATCGGTCAAATAATCAATAACTTGTTCATCTCCTGTCAATATAGTAATATAATAATATCCGCTAACATGTACAATTTCTGTTCAGTCATTTCGTTGCCTTATAACGATGTAATGCTATTTACTGTTGGCTGTTCTACATGGATTATTGGCTTAGGCATTAACTGGAGAGATGGGCATTAGTAATTGTTATTAAGTTTTCTTTTCAAGTCTGCCATGCATTGTCCACTCCTAGCGTAGGATAGTTTCATTCTCAGAGTGTTCTTAATAATTGACTTAGTCTTGGTTCCATTCTTCCTTTTACGAATGCTTGCTTAGTTGTTTCAAAACTTTAAGTATAATAAGAGAAAGTCGCACATGACGCAATTTGTTACTTTCCCTTTGATTTTCATCGTATGAAACATTATTGTAATTATTATTATTATTATTACCTCTCATTTTCTCTTTAAATGGTTATCTATATACTATACTGTATCACATTTTTTGCCACAAAAAAGCATAGTGGACTCCTGGTACTTACTATTTACCAAAGGTGGTGTAACTTTTTTTAAGTTAATAGTACAAAAGTTTACGTATTGAAGCATCCTACAGTTGTGTAAAAAGGAAAAAGAAAGATATGTTGATGATACTGATGAATTCATTTGAAAGAACTTTTGTTGCTTTGGTGCCCAGTCTGATCATGAGAGTTAGATAAAGCCAGCTCAATGCTATGTGGCCGCGTTTGATATCAGAGGGGTTTTTTTTACATTGTTGTGGATGTTGCAAAACTAATGATCTATGTTTGTTTCTTTAGGAAATTGTTTTTATGCCGTACATTAATTAATGAACGGCACATCAAAAATAACAACAATTGTGCATTTACATCCAATAAATACCGTGCTGTCATGTATTCAATGATTCACATCAAAATCTTTTCTGGTTTACAAAACGATACGATGTGAATGGTAAAATCACAAAAGCAACAAAACTTCAGTTTTAGCCTTGCTTCACATTTCGTGTAGAAATTGGTAATTGGTGGATAATAACTATTCATTTAACAAAAGTAAGTTTCAAACAGAGACAGAGAGAGGGATAGAGAGATAGGAAGAGGGAGACAGAACGGGAGAGATAATCTTTAAATAGACACACATGGAATAACATAGAGAGAAAACATCAATGGTTATGTTCTTTTGTATAAAGTTGTATGATATTTCTCTAAATGTTTTAATATAACACGTTGCATGGCAAAATATCGAGATAAGCTAATACGACGATGAAGCAAATCAAGATAGCTTGATTGTAATACTTCTACTAAATTCGCGCTCTTTTTGTTCCATTCTATACAAAAACACACACAAACACTGACGGCATAAACCTGAATTACATAACTATAATTATTATTAATCATCATGACGAGTTGTTCTAACAAAACTCTTGTACCATGACGGTGTGAAAATAAACCTAATAGTTAACTGTTTTTGTATAACTGTGAGGAATAACAAAAGCAACAACAATGTATGTTAAAGGATTTCGCTCCATTAAGTACTTACTGGCCAATTGGAGCGAACTAAAAAAGAAAAGAAAGATGTGCCGTGTCACAGAGAACCAAAAATGTATGCCCTAGTTGATTGCATTCAAATTAGAGCTTTATTACGCTCTTGCTTATAATGTTGCCATTATTTTTTAATAGCAATTTGCAACAATATACCAATACACATATTTGATGAAAAATTTATCAGATTTTACGGTAATTTCACATAATATTAAAATGTGAATTTTTATGTTTTAAAAGTGCGTGTTTTTTTGTTTAGGAACTTCACTTAAATAATTGTAGTTTTTAACACACACAATATCATCACTCAGTGCCGCATTAACAGCATTGCAATAAAGTCATAGTTATTTCCCACTTTATTGTAATTAAAATCACCGCTGCGAAAAAAACGGTATTGCATAATTATGCAACGGTTCTATTGAATATTTCGGTGATGGAAAAACAAACAAATATTTTGCGTTGAGCGATGAAAGCATGAAAGAATATCATTTGTTCAAAGTTAGTGACTGTTAAAAAGTACCAAAAAAATCCTCACACAATATAGCATTTGACAAAAAGAAATAAAAGTAATAAAAATCCTAAGATCAATAACTAGGAAACCATAGGACAATATTCGTGCAGATATGTCACGTCTGATCATACCCGAAGGCTGATCTTGTCATATACTACGATTGCAAAAGACATAAAATCAATCATACTATACACTTTGTCCTTTGTCTTTAAAGCATGATTGGTATCTGAGATCCGGACACCCATATTTTCAGTAACTCAAGTGTGTAAATACACACACAGATATATATGTAAATATATACATAAAGATATATGTGCGTGTGTGTATGTATGTGTTTTTGATCTTTTCTAGATCTCTTTTGGTTGAAATGAACTTAAATAGAACGGCTGTTGACTGCGTCCTACAGTGTAACAAAGCGATAGTGGTTAAATGTGTGGTGGACTACAAGGTCCTACAACCGAAGGACTGCCTCCCACTACGCCAGCTGAAGTTGCACCGTTCCACCGAGGATGACATAATCTCCCCGATTCGGATAGAACCGATATGCGTTTGTCAAACATATCCTTCCCACTTCCATTGGAACAGGGTGTACCCGTAGAGGATACCACTGGCGACGATAATACAGTGCCCCCTCCTACCGATGCCGCGCTTGCTGACGGATGTAGAGATGAAGCCGACGTTTGTGATAATATCACACTATGATGATGATTTTGATGCTGTTGCTGCTGCTGTAACAACAGTGAGGGATCTGTATTGAGCTGCTTCTGTGATTTGGCACGTTGTAATGTCGAGCAGGACGCCATCGTCGGTCCATCATCGGAAGTGCTTAAATACAATAATGCACCAGCTGCACCACTGACGCCACCCATTCCAGTACTTCCAGCGCCATTGCTACCTACCGCCGCCGCCGAAGCAATGAGGCAGCCATTATCGTCCATATTTGCTCCACTGAGCAAAAGTGCTGCGGACCCGACACTTCCACCAACTCCACCAGCACTGCAACCACCGGTTCCGCCACCTCCACTGCTACTGACGCCGCTTCCACTTGCAGTTGTTGGTGGTGACGGCATGTTGTTGATGCTCTTATCCCACGTGTTTTTAATCATATGATGCGAACTGTCAAAGTTTGAAAGTGTATTGCTACTATTCCGCTTCTGGCCTGAGGACTGGAGATGGTTGTGAAATCCATTATGGTATTGTTGTTGTTGTTGCTGTTGCGAAGATGAATGGAGCAGAGCACCGGAAGACGTGGACGACGACGACGACGACTGTTGATGGTGAAGCTGTTGCTGTTGCTGATGTTGCTGCTGCTGTTGCAGGTGATGATGATGGTGATGTGAGGATGCGGAAAGATTGTGGGAAGCATTTTGTTCATTCTGTTTTCTCGCTTCCGCATCATCCTTTTCTTGTTCCCGTTGGCGCTTGCGCTTGAGACAGATAACGATCGTAGTCGCAATGAACGCCAACAGTGGTGTTGAAATGGAGAACATCGCTATTAAAACGATTTGACCACTGCTCAACCCATCCGCGGTGCGACTGCTGGAGTCAACTCCTTCTCCTCCACTGTGCCGTTGTTGCTGTTGCGGATGATGGTGGTGATGATGAAATTCACTCCCTTCTATGTCCGCATCACGTTGGATGACGGTAGCGGATTCTTCCTCGCAGGAGTGTCCACGATAGCCACCAGCACAAACACATTGGTAGCTGTTCACCCTGTTGATACACGTGCCACCGTTCCGACACGGGGCAGAGTGGCATTCGTCCACGTCCGCGCTGCAATCCTTACCGGTGAAGCCTGCGCGGCACTGGCAGCGGTAATCGTTTTCAAGATTCGTACAAATGCCACCATTCGCGCAGGGTTTTGTGAGGCAGAGATCCACCTTTTCCTCGCAGTGTGTTCCTATGAATCCGGGCACACACTGGCATTTAAAGTGATTGTCTGCATCGACACACGTGCCCCCATTCAAGCACAGGTTGCCGACGCAATCGTCTACATTTTCCTCGCAGCGATCACCAACAAATCCATCCGGACAGAGGCACATTAGCATTCCAATCCCTCCGTCATTATTATTGTTGCTATTTCCCGATCCGAAAAGCGCCGATAACGAGGATGATGCCGATGATTGCGAAGAAGCCATGATGGATGATGATGCGGAGGATGATGAAGATGATCCTGCCACGTGACAGGTACCACCATTGGCACAGTAGTTGGAATAGCATTCGCCAGATTTGATCTCGCACGCTGTCCCGCTATATCCGGGTGGGCAGTCACAGCGGAAGTTAGCTGATGTCGATGACGATGAAGATGAGGAAGGCGTTACATCAACGCACGTTCCTTGATGACAAGGTTTTTCCGCGCATGTTATAGCCTCCCGTTCGCAGTGCCGCCCCATCCAGCCCTTCGCACAATGGCACTGATATTTGCGGCCGTCAGCGTCCATCGATGTTTCGCCATCCACTGTTGAGGTGCAGGTGGCTCCATGCAAACAAGGGTGATCGGAGCAGCTCGTGATGCTCAGTTCACACTCGGTACCCTTATATCCCGGACGGCACTGGCACGTGTATAAACCTTGTCCCGTATTGAAGCAGGTGCCCCCGTTCAGGCATGGCTTGTGGTTGGTACAGTAGTTTAGATCCTGATTGCAAAACAGCCCTCCCCAGCCTTCTTTGCAAATGCACTCCCAGGGTTTTTTGCATGTACCGTGCAGGCAGCCAGGATACGGTTCACATTCGTCGCACAGCGGACCTTTCCATCCCGATTGGCAACTAAGAAGCGTAGCAAACAAACGAAATATAAGAGAGAAAGCAAGATAAATATTAAAAAAAAAACTTCTCATTGCTCATTAAAAATGCCAGCAGTAGCGAACAAACGAAAGAGGAGGACGGGAGTGCGCAGATGAAGGGTACATTAATTGCACACAGAGCTTGCATGCATTCGACGCCCCGTGACTGAGAAATGGGAGGAGTATCGGGAAGAGGAGAAGGTGGAAAATGGCAAAGAGTACGAGGAGGAGGAGGGTATTTGCAGGTGAAGGTGACATAAGGCAAAGGTAAAGAAATATATGCTTTGTGAGCGTGTCGTGATATGGTGCAAGTTGCAATACTTACATGCATTCGTTCGGCTTGTTGCAGTGTCCGTGAAGGCATCCCGGAGTGCATTGAGCTGTATGGATGAAATAAAAAAAATATAAATAACCGATAAATCTTTTTGTTCTATCTCTCGATCATTTTTTGCGAACTTCTTTAAGAGAAACACAACAACATACGATTAAAATACATCCATGCCATTCTATTCAATACAATTTGTGCATAAAAGTTTTATCATGTCTCATTAAAAACGATGGCATATGCTTCATCCTTTTGATTTGATCTTGCTGTTTCTAAAAATTGTGACTTTCTGTTTAACCCCCCAAAAATCTTCGATCAGATTCTCATTTATAGAATCGCCATTTTATGAAATTGTACGAGTATATTACATTCTCTCTAAGCAATATTATGTGATACCCCTCGTGCAAGAAGGAGAAAGGGAAACCCATTTTCTTAGCCCAATACCCGCAGCGATGTCTTAAACCGGTGGTTTATACTTTAAACGCGCGTGCCCCTTCACTAAAGCACTTACCAACGGTACAGTATTCTCCCAGCCAGCCGGACAGACAAACACGTTCACCGATCGGTGAGCAGGTGTAATGGCCAAATTGATCGTCCCGCTTGCGGCACAAATTGGCACAGCCTGCACCGTAGTAGTTCGGATCGCACGTCACCCGGAACGCATACCGTATCATCGTGTGCGATGAGTTGTAACTGTCTTCCATCCAGTCGGCCGAAACTTCCAGTATACGTTGAATTGAGAGACGGGAAATGAGGGTGCCTGTTACGCAGAGAAAAGAAATGCATAATTATTAGTTTATAAAGAGTAGCATCATATCAAAACAGCCCGCTTTTTGTGGAAGTTGTTTTTCTCTCAATTATTTTTTGTTGTTGTTGTTGTGAACTTTTACATCAAATAACGACATCAACCTTAACCTGAAGCGGATACATGCGTGTGTTATGGAAGAAACCATCAATACTCCCGAAATGAAGCTTCGAATGAATGGAAATTAACCAATTAAAAATTGGTTCCACGCTACATTAAATAAGTCTAACGAAAGCTAATGTAAGTATTTACCTGGAGATCGAGTAGTTGTTTCATTTGTATCATGCCACGCTTCTATGATAAGTGTAAAGTATCCCTGAAAGAAGAAAGAAAAATTATGGATTAAGTTCAGTGATACATTTTTGTAGAAACCTTAGAGACAACAACACCACTAAGTAACATTCGTTCCCTTGTTTAACCCCCTTATTGGCCATGTGGTTGCTGTACCTCCGTGAACGCTGTAAAACGGTCCCCCGTTTCTGTATCGACGAGACATGCTACACAATTAACAAAACCCCTTACGAAACATTTGACAAACTGGCTTAAAAATCCACCGCCACCAGGTCACATACCGCGCGTCCTACTAGCCGGCCACTTCCACTGAAGGTCGTTTGGAACTTGCTTCGTTGTAGCTTTTTGCGAACAAGTCACAATACACTTGCTAGTACACCAACCGGCCGTACTTCTTCTCCCACGTTCTATGGAATGTTTGGTAGCCGGCACATGCTAACGAATGACGGAGGTTTGGCAAATTCCATGTGCCGTATTTTGCAAATGCACTATACTCCGCGTCGCACCTTCGTGCGAGAGGAAGCAGCAAACTTAAGGTATGCGTATAGTGGGTTACACTTGCGACCCCGTAACCCGTTGGTATGTTCCATAGTAGACCTGTTTTGCAGAATAAGACTAGCTTTACAGGAGCTGCCATGTTTCGCCCCAAATAATGGTTTGACACTGCATTTGCAACAAGCTTATTGGAAAAAAAACTACATCAACCTATGAAATTATCACAAAACTGTGAAACCAAATACAACGAAAATAGTGAATGTTTCTCAGTAGCGTAATATTTATACGAACAAGAAAACTTCTGCTTATTCCATACAAGCTGAACAGAAAAACTAAACGCTACGTTCATCGGGGTTTATATAAATCAAACATTAATTTTAACACATTTAGCGAAAACCCTGCTCTTTGTGACAGTACCGGAATATAATGGCAGTTAACGGGAACATCATTGTTGTTTGATTTTGCACATTCCTTATAACACACAAAATGAAAACTGAATGCATCGAGATTAGTGTTGTGCTTCATGAATCATTTGTAGAGATTCATTCTAGCGAATCTTCGGCGATGAGTGATTCAATTCTCGAATCGAAACTCCAAACGTTCATGAATCAATGAAACGTTATGATATTTTTGAGATGAATGATTTTTAAGATATTAAATTTCGGGACGGGGTCCCGTGGTACAATCGTCAATTCGGCACGACTTAACAACATGCCTGTCGTGGGATCTAAATTTGCATGGACACCCCCCCCCCCCCCTTTCATTGACTGATGTGTGATCCGATTGCGTAGAACTTTATTATAAGTCTCGAATGCCTTATAGGCCTTCATGGCCGCATAAGTCGTTACACAAAGAAGAAGAAGAGGGTCAAGGTATATGAATCTTTGAGATTAATGAACCTTACGAGATTCATCAATCTCTGAGAAGTATACATCTTTTCATCCGAGATTCCGATTCATTTCATTTCGATAATTTATTCAGATTCACGAATCTGAATCAGATACACTCAGATACATACTGATTAAGGATCGCACGCTAATTAGAACGATCCTAATAGATACAATATTGTATTTTTAATCATACAATACTATTCTAAGAAGTTCCAACAACATTTTATACAAAAATAATACAAAAAATATATTAAAATTGCTCATGAGAGCATCGACTATACAATCCTAGGTATATCATATCTTAATATAAGAAATGAAAAATGTAGTAAAGTATTTTAAATTCTCATAAGCACACTTTACGTATTTGAGTGAATAACGTGATTATACATTACGCAACGTTTTTCGTTTGAACAAACTCAAAGCAATTACAAACATTTTATAAAATATTATCGTCACTTTTTGATTTAAAATATTAATAATCAAAATTGTTGTGTGAATTTTTGCAACAGTACAACTCAATGAATTCGAACGAGGTGTGAAATGCATCTATGACAACTATAATTGCCAACGAAGAGCATAGAATGAAATCATTTTATGTATAAAGCTATAAATTAAGATATGCAATAAAGCTTGTCTCAGTGATAACCTTCACTAAAATATTGATACGAAGTAAGCACGGTAATCATGTATCGATTCTTTCTTCATGTTTATGAATAACATGTTCATTATAAATCCCAGGTGTTCTTTTACATTTTGATTGCGTTCAATCTTCCCCATGATGTTCGCTCCTTTAAACATGACCCGTACACATATTCAAAAGGTATGCCAGTGCCCACGATAGGTATATCCAAAATGGGTGGATGCGTTCGTTGATGTGGCGCGTGACATCTGGCTCTGGTAAGGATAGTTAAAGAGCGTAGGTAAATTACATACAAAAAAAAAGGTCCGTTCCCTAACTAAATATACACTAACACTGTCAATCTGTAGCCAGCAGCGCCAACAGAGGAAACGAAAAAGATAGTGCCGAAGGAATCATGCGGAGCGGTAACATTTCCAAGGTGACGGAGAATGGAAGATGATACTATGTTGGGTGGATGGGAAGCTCAAAGAAGTGCAGAGTGTGGAATTGGCCGAAAAAGGGGGACGAAAAATAATATCAAACAACGCAAAACCTCGATCCTCTCTCTCTCTCTCTCGCGTCCTCTGTATATGTTTTGTACGTCGCACACATACAACATAACTGTGTATGTATATACGAGTGTAAAAATAAACTTTTCCATCTGGCTCCATCCAACACGACCCCGACCGACTACGGAACGCCGACGGCTGCCAGCGGTTGGTTCGAGCTCAATTAGATTATGCTGGTTGGCTGCCTTTGGCTGCGTCTTCCTGCGTGTGCCGCGCACACCGGTCTGCCTGGATGGATGGTTACTTTGATGAACGACTCAACGCTGTTTTAGTTCTTCTTTTGCTCGGATGGCTTACTTTGATGGGTGGCTGATTTTTGCAATTCGTTGGTTCTATCTCATCTTTTGTTTCTCTCCAACAATAACAAAAAATCGCTGCTGCTCACCTGTGCTAGACAGGAAAAGAGATTGGATTTTTTATTGTTACTGTTGCTGTTTTCAATTACCATTCTGGTCCACTGGAAATCTTCCATCTTCTCCCACTCGCCCTCTCCAACCAGACCATCGGCTTTCCTCCTCCGTGCTGCCAGCAACCCTTTATCCGTTTGGACTGGAATCCAATGCCGACGGTGGCGACAGATGGACCGCAAGCAGCCTGTCGTCATCGTTGTCACTCCATCGAATATATGTCGCCACACAGTGCCGACGTTGCAGTTGTCTACTTGTTGTTGGTGATTTGTTTTGGTTGTTTTTTTTGCAGTCTTGTCTACCTTTTTTACAATGCTCGCTTGGTACTGCTCGCTTTTCAGACGCTGCTGTAATTGTAGCCCATTCGTGTGCTGCCGTTTGCACCTTGCACCTGATCGACTTGGCTGTGGCAGCACGCAAGTCCGGACGAGATTGTAACAGTCGTACATCCATTTCTTGGCTTTTCATTTCACAGCGAAGAATTCATTATGTTCAGAACTCGTGCTTGTCTCTCTCTGATTTCATTTTCCATAGTACATCGCTATATTTCAGTAACTAAACACGGACCGTTCCCTACATCAAATAACACTTCCGACATACGAAAGCAAAATGTTCCGTTCTTCTTACAGTAACAACAATTAGTAACTTAACAAAAATTAAAGTGTTTGCCTTTTTTTAATTTTTTATTCCACAAGAATGGCCTGGTCCATATTTCATTTATTTTTGCAATTTATGCAAATGAACAACAAAATCATCACCTGTTTTTTCTGTTTTTAACCTTCTGCATTTGAATGCAATCATTCTTTATTCAAAATGGGAACGTAAAACAAAGGTTCAAAAAACACACAGCGTCAAATATACAATTACTATTTTCTGAAAACATGTGTTTTATTGCTCCAAACTAATAAAACATCACGCGGGGTTCTTTTTCACAAAATCCACCGATGTTCTGAAAAATTGTCCTCTGCACTTGAAACATTTCACCGAGTGCATGATGCATTCCATTACTATATACTAAATAAATCCTGTTTTATCTGATTTCTTGTTGGCGTAACGACATACGCAGACATGCCGCCTATACAGACTATCGAGACTTACAAGGGTTACTAGTCCAATAAACAACTTTCCACTTGTTTATAACAATTATCTTTTTTGAATAGACAACGCTGTCCACCACTTGATCACACGTCAGATGGTGTAAGCTTATCTGTCCAATTCCAATAATAACACAATTGTCATCTTCGATTGCACAACTGTCAGATTCGGCACGCTTTGTTTTGTTTGAAAAAATAAAAACAAAACGGATTGAAACACATTCGTTTTATTCAAGCAAAATGCAGTATAAACCATACATTCCAGTAGAACATAATATTAATATTGTTAATACTGCAACAAACATAAGAAACTGATAAATACATAATAGAATATTTAATAAATAAATATATATATACTGCGACTATAGACTATCGTTCAACACCTTTATTTTCCCCCTTTCATATCACCAGAATTTGTATAGATTATGAATCAATAAAATAAACATATTCTGCAGATGAATACTAAATACATACTAAAGATACGATTATACTGGTTTCCTTCACAACGGCCAAGCCGTATTGCTAATGTAAAACAAGGATGCCTTTTGCAACACTATTTCATAAGTAGAACAAACTTTTTCGATCTGCGGGTAACATTTTTAACAAAATTGTTTTGGCGAGCCACATAAAATCATACATAGTTGCTAACTAATTAGAAAACATCCGTTTTGGTATATCCAACAAGCGTGTTGGGAATGAGAGTGAGTTGAACTATATGTTTGAAATTGTTTAATATAATTTGGATAAGGTTTAAAAAAAGAGGTCAAAACAAATAGTAGGCATAGATAATGAGATGGTTGAAACGAATGAGGAAAACAATATAGTAGACACAGGTAAAGGTACAAAGGAAAAATATCGATGAAAGTTAGATCAGTCTAGTAATGGATTTACGAGACGAAAGTTGCTTATGTTGAATCTAGAAAAATCATCTTCTTTTCGATCAATAGAGAAATATAAAAAATAATGAAAACCACGACAAAGCAGACAGTTGTTTATTGGAGTGGTAAACCCAGTATTTAGTACCACGCAGCTGGTCCTTGCTATGGGGGGACGGATCATATGAATTTTGAACCCACGACGGGCATGTTGTTAAATCGTGCGAATCGACGAATGTACCACGGGACCGCCTGTTTTACTTGGCTAAAAGATGAATTTCACCGCATCAAGCAAGCATCGAAGGATAATACAATATAAATAATGCGAAGATTATGCATACTAATCATTAAATACTTAATACTTTAATACTTTAATACTTAAATACTTAATACTTTAGCAAATCAAGGAAACAAACATTCCGATCACATTCTTCTTTGTACCGCAAACGGCATGCTAGGTTTTAAAGGAGAATGTCGCATAAGTGCCCGAACATCACACAGGGAGGTGACTTTCGAGAAACCCCGTCGTTGTCATATCTGATCACACGCTTTTTCGTGCAAACATATTTAAAGAGCCAAATATGCACATATTATACATTATTTTCTCTTACGAAAAAACATATAAAACTATTGATAATTTTATCTCAAATATTTCAAATCTGTACTTTAAATAAATTATTGTGATTAGTGATAAAAATAAACTTTTGGCAAATCGCGGGTAGTGTTACACTCAGCAAAATTGAATTTGCTGCAATAAGTTTGCATTAAAATATGTACTAGAATTATACCACCGAATTGTAATCTTCTAAATAAGTGCATTTTTGTTTTCATTTTAAAGAATACCTAGAAGGGTACATATATACGTCGCCACAGAGGACATCGTACGACGAGCAGCTGCAACAGGCGCGATGCCACCGTAATTTCAACACTACTTTCCCTTCCTTGCAACCCAAGGTACAAACGAACGTTTTATGGGGTGCGCCAATGAAGAACCTGGATGCTATCAATACCAGTATAGACTACAATACCAACATTGTGCGTCCGGCTTGAGTGAAATCAACTCATCGTATGTCGTGTGCTCAGGGCACACGATCACATTAACGTTGCCAAGGAAACCAACTTTTTGATAGAGGCAGCAAATATATCGGTATTGGTGCAAATAGTCACACATACCTGGAAGATCAAACAAGTTTATAATGATGAAGAAATAACAATCCTAGGACTGCACTAGTACGAATATTTAAATAGTCAGAATTCAATAGTTTAACGCTTTTTAATTAAACTCTCGATAGTTGGGTGACAAAATTCCACACTCTATGTGTTTTATTATCAACAGGACATTTTCAAGCGCACTCGTAATTTGTCTATCAAAAGGCGTCAGCTTATTTTTCTGGCAGTCCTTATTCTTTCCAGTATGGTATGGATATTCGTGTTATATGCATAACAAAATGTTTTCAAACCATGAACAAAGTAAAAAATCACTTTTATATGATTAGTCGATGATGTTTAAAATAAATATCCAATACTCCAACACATACGTTCACTAGTGTACAAAGTATGCATTTTTTTATGAATCTGGCATCGTTCGCCAGAAGGTGCCATACGACACGCCACCACCATACCATACGAGATTGTCTCGGGTCTTGGGAGTTTCAGAGCAATTTGCACGGACATATTAAAATTCTAGCAGTGTGAATAGATGCATAACCATGTGTTGCGCTCTTTTCCTACAAAATTTATGCAAATTGCTTAATATTGCTGTGTGTTTTCCTGTTTATTATTTTTTATTTTACATAATTTCAACAAACTACGGTAGTAAGTAATGGTATGTGATAGAAACCTATTCTAAAAAAGTACAGATTCGAAATCTGAACTGTGCACGCTTTTCCATGTCACATGTCAGTGTGGTGCTTATCTATATGAAAAAAAAGTTTGCCACCTCTGCTTTAAACCAACGTAAATGTCGACGAACATTTGGCAGTAGCCGTAGGCACACCGCACACGGTATAACATACCACGAACGACGCTTCGAAAACCTGAATAGCAGATGTTCCCAACAAAGTGAAGAACACAAGACGTACCCTGGCCCTTGCGTCCTGCTTGGCGACTGCCTGGGAGCAAACGAACCAGACGACTAGTCCGCCGCCAACCGCTACGTTATGCGTGTCTCTCGCTGTGTATTTTCTCCCTATTACAAGGCTTGTGCTTTTTGGGATTTTTTCATTTTTATTTTGTTTTTTTATGTCGCTTGTTATTCCCAGCAGTTTTTTTGTGTATTTGTGTTGCCACATGGCGCATTTTAAGATCGACCTTTCCCGCTTCGCGCATTGTGTACTCTCTCATTCTGCAGACATGATACACCATTTTGCTGCTTACACTTCTCGTGCAGCAGTTGGGCAGAACGAACGACTGCTGCGCATCGTTGTGTTGGGTGTTTTATGCATTTCCATACACTACACAACACACCGGCATGTCCCAAATGAGTCTCGCAACTGTCTTAGCAACCAACACTGCACTTGATTTACCTTTAAATACAATTTCCCAGACTCGGGTACACCGTCACACAAACCTTTGAGAGGAAGCAGGTTGACTACTAAGTTGGGGTGCGTATTGAATTGTGTAACGACAAAAGTCGCTTAGCCAAAGAAAACATTGCATTGCATCGAGCATTTCCAAGGTATGCAACGTAGAACTTCAAATGCGTGAGTAGCGTTACCCAAATGAAACAAATGAATTGTCATTTCTTCAGCTATATTTCAGCCAATGAGGGAAATTTAGATTATATCTAGTTTTCATGAGATTTTGAGACTTGCCACCTGATATTATATCATGATTGTCGTGATCCTCGATATATTTTCAGCAACTCAATCCCTACAATCACTTCATACAAGGCTACGCATCAAACTACCGGCAGGTATTGAGCCTACACAGCAAATTTTCTCATTCGGCTTCAGTAAAGGTTCAGTAATAGAATATTTTACAGGTTTTCAGCATGAATGCCATGTTTTTACTGACTTTCAGCAAAATAATTTACTGAATGCGTTTCAGTAATACACATTTTACTATATCAAATCAATAAAATAAGTGTCAAATTAATCGTTTCACTGGATATTAGTAAAACAACACTGGATATTAGTAAACATTACTGAAAATGCAGCAATTCATTCTGTCAAATCGATCTGTCAGTCAGAATATCAAAACAAAACAATGCGGTACCTACTCACTTGCTCGTGATGTGCAAAATGTTGATTTGGTAGGCGCTTACAGAAACCCTGGTGAGATTCGGCTTACGGGATTAATGTACCATTAACAATTGGCAGCCGTGTTGTTGGTGTGTAAAATGTTAACTACAATCCACTGTGCTTGCTGAAATTGCATCTACACTTGAGACGGCAAAATACAGTATAAAAACTGTATCAAACAACACAAAATAATTATTTTTTTATTTCACATGTTCCACTATTCAATTCCGGCAATATATGAAAAAAACAACAACGAAACCAATAACATCATGTCCTGATGGGCCTGATGGAAACAGATTGAACATGCTACGAAAATAATATACTCAGCTAGGAAACAGTCGAAACACATCCTACCGGGTGTCGATCTCAATTTTCGGGAGGAAGCAGCTGGTGTGAGTCTTTTTTATGAAAAATGACAAAAAAGACAGATTCACCACTTCTTTCTCCCTTCTTCTGGGTATACAGTGGCGGCATCTCAAAGTAGGACACGTCATATTTTCACTCATCTTCTGAATTAGAAGCTTTCTGGACAGTTCCTTAAACCACATATCAGAATACTTTCTTCACACAAAGATGAGAATACACTTTAGTTATGCTTATGCAAAAAATCAGATCGGTGCCTTATTAGAAATTATTGTAAAAGCATGCATAAAAGTAAACAACGTAAATTGTATGAGGAGCACTGAAAGTCTTTATTCTGTAATAAAATTGACAGGTTGCTTGCCAATATTGGCTAATATGGTACTGAAAATAAATAATGATAGTTATTACTTATAAATATTAGTACTTCCAGTGGCAGCAATTATTAAATGTCTTTGTTCCATGTTTTTTTAGATATCGGCAAGATTTTTTACATCAGCATAGCGAAGTAGTATTCTCATGTGTGAAGACGTTCATATACGCGACGTAAATAACTGTCCACATAGCCTCAAAGTTGGTATATATCTGATGTAATGCATATGAATAATTAGATGTCCGAGAAGTGTGAAAGCCACAATCATCTCACGTATACAATTAATGCATTGCATTGGTTCGGTAAAATTTTCAATAATATTTGTTAATATAATGTTGCTAAACTAATCCCCATAATTGCACTGCAACACTAAATGCAAAAAAAACATCATAAAACATAACAACACTTGTAAATAAGCTCAAAAACCACTTACCGGCCAACCGAACTCAAACGGAAATCGTATCGGATTTGTGAAGCCTTCCTTTGCGCCCGAGATCGCTGTAAAGTTCAGTGTCGTTCCTTCCAGTACAGGCGTTATGACGTCACCGAAAGTGCAGGGCGAGGTTGTATCGATCGTGGCCTGGTAGTGCTTCAAGCAAGCCCGAAACCTGGTTTTACAGGTACCGATGCAGCGGCCCTGCGCATCCGCCTTTTCGGAGCAGCATTTTTCATTGTGGTCGATACTTTTTTCGTTTTGAAAGTAGCGTAGCTCCAGCTCAAACAGCCCCGATCCGGCAACCTATGGAAAAACATAGAGAGAGAGAGAGAGAGAGAGATAAATAATGGAAAATGGGAAACAAAGAAAAGGGCTAGGATATAATTAAAGACCAAATTTCAGATGCAATATATTCACGCAAAAGCATCACCACAAAGTGAACAGCGAGTGAATCATGTATGCAGATAGGAACATAAAATTGAAGCATACAATAAAAGGAGCATATGTGTAAAAGGTCGTAATACTCGTTAGTAATTGTGAAGCAATCCGAACCTCGGCAGCAACAGCAAGCACCGTCATCACATGAAGAGGCAAGCAAATGCCACATTTGACTTCTCTCCTGCACATTGGAACTCGTTGTAATGACATACACACACGTTTCACTTCAAAGACATGCGACAAAAAAGTTCTCTTGATTTAATCATTCAAGCTGATACATAACGACCATCAAAAGGACAATACCATCGTACATCGTACAACTACTACTTTCACATACACCTACTCAGTGAAAAGAAATATAAACAATGTTTCTAATCTTATTTAAGCCACCTGATATTAGGAAATAGCATTTAAACAGAATATGTTCACAACATACGTTTATACATGTTCATATTTTATATAAAATAGAAAAGCAGGAATGGAAAAGTTTAAAAAAGAGCTTCGAGTTGATAGCCTAGCTAAAACAAAAACTATCCAGCAAAACAAGAAATCAAAAGATGCCACGGCAAATTACCGTCATGAGAAAACCATAAACACTTTAAGCTGCACTGGTAATGATAAGGATCGAACTAAACCTCACCGTCGTCCGCTTTTAGGTGGATCCCAATTACTGTCAGATAATAAAACTACCAAATTAAATCCAAAACGACCGCGAATGAGAATGTTCCATATTAAACCGGACAAAAGGTAAATTCCAAGGTACGGGCATAAGCTCTACAAACAGCTACAGCAAAGCAAAGTGAGCACAACGATAAACGGAGAACATGGTTTATTTTTTATGTTGTGATATTTGCAAGTTTATGTGCACAAGCAAACGAAAGGGTTCCTTCGAGGTTTGGGAGTATTTTATTGTAGAAGAATAGAATCGAATAATTACGAAAATAAGAATGCACCAATAGAATAATAAAGGGATTTTGTATCATTTAATTACACACAAATTGCATCTTCATTACAAAATAGTAACTATTTGATGTAAACGCTGTAATGTAATAACTAAAAGTAATTTAGAATGTCAATTTTTCCATTGCACAATAAATCAGGTAATATCCTCCACAGGAATCTGCATTTCCAGGGTTGCATAGTAACAATCAAACACTCAATTATTTCTTAACTTAATTAATATTTGCACTAATTGAACATATTTGTTTTTGTCTGGTATGTAAATTACAAAGAAACTATAAATATTATATAAGATTTATTTTTATTTGTTTATAAAAAAATAGCCGATCAATTTCTTTACAAAGTTATCCCGCAATTGAGTGTGATTAATAATCACATCGTTTCATAAATTATTCCATTAAAAAAATCCAGCTTAACATTATTTTTTAATACCTCTCTACCTGTACAAACAAAAAAGCCCGAATCCTTCCTTTCGCGTGCTCATGGTCTTCTGTTCTTAAAGGACACGAACAGGGTAGACCGGAAGTGGCAGATTTCCTGTTTTCTGTGCGACCGTTTCGAAAGTGTGTGTGTTCCTGTATCTTATTTCCCGGCAAGCACAGAGACTACCTGCAGAACACTGGGTGTGTGTGTTTGTGTCTGTCCCTAAAATACGCATGCATCTGGCATAAAACTAAATCACCATCACCAGCAGAAACAGCAACAGCTTTTCACCACCATCCGGTGCAAAACAAGCAACCGGAAGTACACAAAAAAGGAGCTGAACCAAAAAACTATCTACGAAACGGCAAACAACAGCTGGTGTGCGCTAGTGTTGGTTTGAACTGATGTGCGCTTCAAGTGGTTGAATTATACATATATGTATACATATACATATACATATGTATATACTTGTTTATATATATATATATATATATATATAAAATAGTTTCTTATTTTTTTGCATCCTCAAACTTGTAAGTATGGCAAATTTATTTTGATAATTTTAATTAAGTAGGTATTTCAGCCAAACCCAAAGTAATAAAAACAATGACAATGACAATGGTAATAACCGTGTCTAATTGATGCTGTAGCTTTATACGCAGTCAATTACACAAATAAATTGTTCCACTCCAACTACACATTCTAACTTAATAGCTAATATGGTCATTGTATGAATGTATGCATGCTGAATGTAAATGCTCTCCGGATGTAAGCATTATCTTACAATTACAGAAATCTTTCAATCAAACGATAAAGAATGAATAATGTTTCATCATCAAGCGCTTGGTGATCCTGATTTTCAATCTTCCTAATACACACAGAGACAATATTCCACTCAACCAAGAGCGCACTCCCGCAGTGACGACGTTAGAAGGTAAAGAAGATAGTTTCGATAAATAAACACGACACCATAAGAGAATGGTGAAGGAGCAAGGGAAGAATATAGGAAAATCTGTGTTCCGAAGGTGGGAATGCACGGTTTTAGTAAGGTAAGATTCCAGGTTAGACCTTAGCTTCTCCTGGCGGGTGACGTGAGCGAGGAGCAATCCTCAGTAGCACATTAAAAAAACAAACGTCCGAACAGCCAAATGAATAAGGAATGAAATCTGGCAAATGAATGATTACGCGAACCGGTAAGAAAAGTTTGCTTCTTCAGTAGCCAAAGGCCCATCTCCGCTTCTCACACCAGAAACTGGAGTGGTGAAAGGGGTCGAGCAACGAAGGTTATTTCTTTACCTTTTTTATGCCTTAATCTTTTCTCACTACAAGTGTAAACACACAACAAAGGAAGAAAACAAAGCAAGTAATAATATCAACCACATCAATAGCGAGACCAGGGGGAATGAGAAACAAAAATAAAAAATTAACACTAACAGTTGATTTTCCTTGATCCACATCGTTCGCCCACCCAGCATAAATGATCATATGCTCTTCTGCGCCCTTCTCCTCATTTATCTGTTCACTCTGCCGTCGATCTCTCTTCGCCCGATCGCTGTCTGATGAGTTTACTGATCAAATTTACCGGTTCAGCACAAGTCGGTTAACAAACCTCTTCATTTCAATAGGCGCATTAATGGCAATTCCATCAATAGTCCAAAACCATCACTCCAGCATTCTCTCACTTCTATTCTTCCACCACCTCTGGGTAAACGAAACTCTAGCGAGGGAGGGCTGAAAAAAGGGAGACGACAAAAAGCGAGCGACTCCCCACATCTTCCCACGCACATGCATGCCCTGCCTGCCGCTCCTATTCGATAGTAGGCTGTGGCTCCGCTGGATGGCAAGGCCCTAAAAGCAACGTGAATTGTTACATCTACTTAAGGGCGAAGCAGCAGCGGGGGTTTTCCGCCGTTCATTGGTATTTTCATTTTATTTTAAATGCGATTCTGTACGCTTGTTTCACGGTGTTTTTTTCCCCTTCCGCTTGCTATTTTGTCGGATGGATTTGGCAGAAGCAACAGACGAATTTTCACAACTTGCTCCCAACTTTCCCCACGTTTAGTTTGCTATTCGAACTGCACGCCGCTAAGAGCCAAATTATTTGTATCACAAACAGTATGCAAGCAACGTACACAAAATCACTTCCTCGCCATTTCTCTGTTTCTCTCACAAATACACATGTGCGCAAACACATTCTTCGCCCCCTCTCTCACCCTTTTCCTACAGAAACTATAGATACCATCTTCTTTAATACAATCAATTTTGTCGATCGCAATCAACCATCGGCTCTTGGGGAGCATACCTTCTGTTACACCTTCCCTTTTGGATTGACCACACTTAACACCATCCTTTTCTCTTCTGGTGTTTCCTCTTCGCTTGAGTATAATCGAGACTCAACACCAAAACACTGCCGACTAATACATACTGGACGCCCCGAGCAGTAGTTCTTGCACAGTCACCCACAAGACACACCTTCTTCTCTCGCCTTTCAGAGCATCCTCCCGAAGCAGCAACACAATCAACCAAAGTGTTGTACATGGCTCCTACCATTAACAACCACTCAATGAAGGAAAGCCTGAGATCTTAGGACGCGCGCTGGTTATACGTTTTTTTTTCTTCCTTTTGATGTGACGATCAATGCTTGATCAATTTCGTTCTATTAATCTGTACTTGAATAACTACCTATTCTCTGCGAATTCTACACGCTACCCGGTGCTTGTTTACCTCTGTCTATTAATTCTTCAGGGTTCAAAAGGTGTTTTGTTGAAATTTAACTTTTTTTTTGTTTTTTTTTGTTACCACATTCCGTATTTGCTACCGGAAAACATATCAAACCAGTTGTTTTTCTTTTTCCGCGAACATTGAATATTAAAAACGCGTATTGAACGATGGTTAAGTTGTTTTAAATCCAAAATTTCGAGAAGCTAACTTTTAGGAAAATTCACACTGGAACTCTGCAAAATAAACTGTCAAAGGCTGCTTACAATACACGTTTTTGACACTTTGACACTATCATCAAGTTGCTAGCTTGATGCTTTATTATATGACCTCAGAGATTAGAACTAACTACAATAAGTAGTTGCATTCGAATAATAGCACTGTTTCGATAAGAATCGTCATCGTGATGCAGCCATAAAGTACGTAAACGGATACGTTTGAAATGATGATTCATTCCTAAGCGAACGAGGGGCTATGGAATTCACAATCTGGTGCCGCCAGTGAAGGGAAGAACCGGTCCCACTTGGGGGTCGTCTAGCGAATATTTATGTTTGTGTGTGTTTGTGTTCGAACTCGACGAAAGCTCTCGAGTTGAATTTACATGCTCATCATAATCCTTTGCATCGTTCGCAACAGCCCGAAGAAACTGCAAACCTATTTTGCCAGGTTGGTAGTGCATTGCAGCAACACACACACCCGGCGCATACTATCTTCTTCCTTTTTACCTCACACATGCAACTCTCTACCGACCGATTTTACTGGCTTTTTTGTCCAATCTTTCACCATCGTTTTGTCTAGCGAGTCTCTGTATTGCTTCTTCCACATGCAACAATGTATTTTTGTTTTGTTAGGAAAATTGCAGCAAAAAGAAGGGTAATACGCCCAACCAAATGAGTAGATGGCAATAGATATTAGAAATTCCTTAGGCACCAACACTAGCAACGCTCTCTCTTTCTCTCATTACTTGGGGCACATCGAGCGTGCGCGTATATGGGTGTATATAAAAGCATTTATAGCTTTGATATTACATAGCATTTGTTTTAATGTCGTCATAAGCTTCTTGTTTCGCTCATTCGCACGCCACCTGCCACCCATCGCCAGCAACCAGGCTTCCTCCCGCACCGATGCCCCATCTCCTCCTCGTCCTCCTCGTCCTCCTACCCTCCTCCTCCTCATCCTACTTCGTTCCATTCATCTGGGTCCAACAAAAATTCAACATTCGTTTGCGTTTTACCCGATCGCTCATTCGTTCGTCTTCTTCTGCCTTGTTGCGTTTTATCCGCTCCTTCGTTGCAGGCGACCTGGAGAGCTGATGCTATTTTTATTATTGCCCTCGCCTGGTGCTGCTGCTGCTGCTGCTGCTGTTATTGCTATTCTCGACAGCTTTTGCCGGTTTATTCGTTCATTCGCTCGCTCATCCGTTCGTTCAAACCGTGGGAAACAATTCATCCATTTCATGCGCCACCCTCCTCCGCCACCTCTCTCCTGTGCACACAGCTACAGCTACACGATCTGACCACCACGCGCTGCCGCCGCTGCTGCTAGTTCTGTTGCCCTTCCACATACATCGGTCCTTATAGCTACACTTCCTTCACTCACGCGTACCGCTCACACCAACACACAAAGCAACTCGATCTCGCTGGCTCTCCTTCACCTGGCGCATGCTGCTGCTGCTGCTGCTGTTTCGTCTGTTGCCTCTACCTGTGCGGACGAAAACACGCGCGCTGCTGCTTTACCCACCACCACGCAGGAACTTCTAGCGTCTTGCGCGTTATCCGGCCCTCTCCATTCCACTTCGCGCACTCATTCTACCGATTTTTGCCAGCCACACCACGACCCAATCGCCAGCCTGCCTGGCCGCCCGCCCCGCACAGCCTGTGCTTCTTTCTCTGGGCAAGATCGCGTGCGATCACGTGTGCATCACACTGCTGTAGTCTTGGTCTTTTGCCTTCTCCTGCGAGAAGAAGCATTTGTTCTTCCGTCCGTTCATCCAAACCTGTATTTGTGCACCACGCGGTCGCTAAAGATCGGTCCTTATGATTCTCTTTTAATTTTCGTTTGCTTTTGTTTTTCTTTTCCTTTCAATTCTTTTCACCGTTTAGCATCAATTCCTTGGTTCACATATTTTTTTTGCTCGCGAGTTCCAACGATTCTGATCAGCGACAGATTACTTCTCCTCTCAAGTCACCTCAATCCATGCAAACTAACACACACACACATAGGCTGTATCGAGGTAGGAGCGAATGTTACAAAGCGTAAATCTTTCTTTTGACTGTCAAATACATCATTGCCATCTTCCAATGAGTGCACCGTAATGCCGTTCGAAAAAAAAAACCAGAAAGATAGTGATACCTACCATCGTCAATTCAATGTTTGTTTTACACCATATATTTGACTATGCATATGCTTTAATTATGGTTCACATGCATATTTACGATAGTCTCTATTTTCATTATTGCACATGATATATGCCTAATGACCCACACTTTTACACGTAGATGCATGCAGAATCGGTACGATGATACACTCCAGGTGCATTGCACTGCTGCAGTAACATCAGTAACAGCGACGAAAAACTGACGCGCCAAACAACAATAACAAGAAAGAGAACCTTCCAAAAGATCTTACTATGAGAAAGAAACGAAAACAGAATCAAGAAAAAATAAAATACCCAATTCTTTTGCCGCTCTTGCTACTCAACATTTTCCCATCCATTGAAAGATCACCGAGTTGTGCTCAATGCAAAAAAAGGAAGCAAGAGAGATTTTTTTAAAAGCTTGTAAAGAAGCTGCTGTTGAGCAGCAACAATAAAAAGAAGTTTCCAAGCAAACAATTCACGATTACGCGGCCGAAGCGTTCGATGATTTGACACTATAACCAAACGAATTTTCTAAGTAATAGCCCCTTCTCTGTGATTGCAAGATCGAGAACATCTCGACAGCTTTTCTGAATTCTTTCTACCATGCTCCATGTATCACATTCCCAGCGCAGTCTTCCATCACAGGCAGGAAAATACAACGAAATTAGTAAGAAATTTTCGGAACATTTCGTTCTAAAGTATTTATGTCCCAAAGTTGTACATGACCGTTTCTAGTGACATTAACCTCCCATCAACCAACAATATTAACAATCGTTGTTTAAAGTGGATCCACTCAGGTAAATCACGTTTTCTGTATTCCAAAATTGCTTTCCATTAGTGACACAATCGTTGACAATTATCTTCTTTCTTGTTGAAATTCTTATGTAGAGCTGCGTTTCCAAATGTCTTAAACCGGAACATAATAATAAAATTATCAATATTACAAATTGATATAATATACATAATATTATATAACCATAAACAAATGTTGCATGTCATGTGAAGCAATTCAGCATCTGTGCATATTAACATCTGCAAAAAATATTCATTATCATATAATTCTTCTTCTAACCGTATGTTTAAGAACTACTACTTCGATCACGTTTTTTCAGTTTTCTGAAAATTTAGAATAAAAAAAACCTTTTGCTCACCATGAACAGTGTGTGAACGAACAGAGCAGAAACAAAAAATTAAATAATCTTACCCTGCTCTATCCAAAAATCCGGATAAGGACGAACCTTGCTTTGAGCAGGTAGACAGAATGAAGCTCGATAGATTTTTTCAAGAGAATTATTTGCAAAAGAAGGTTTACAAGCCTTCATCCTTACAAATAATTTTAAAATATGCCATTCCGATAATGTACTCTTGCTTGAGTTTAAAAAAAAAGTCTGTTAAATAGTTTATACAATATTTTACAATACAAATACATTATACAACAGCAAAAAAGTTGTTATATGCTTTGTAACCAAGAAAACCAGTTTAAAATTAATGTTCCGGTCAATACATTATTTAACAACCGCAACTATTTTTTTTAATTGTTGAAAGAAGAAAATTTAATTTCTACTAAGTTTGCCAAAAATGGTTATTCACGGAGAACTTTAAAAATTATACATGATCAACCTAATAACATTAACGTTGAACATATACAACCATTGTTGCAAACATTCCCCCCTATCCGAGAACATCTTGCTTTGCTGCCCATATGCAGCATGTTAATTAAAACTAAGCATATGTTTTCGCCCATGTAAACATAAAAGCCATGGGCAAAACAGTGCAGGAATAGTTTCTTTTGGTTATTTTTTCTAAACCCCGTTTCAAATACCTTTGTCTATTTGATAAAAAGTTATTAGCTCAATCAAACTCCGTGGGTGAGGACGAAAGATAACTAATAATCTATTTCCCCGTTTTTTTTTAAATTCATCATTAAACTATCCTTTTTGGAAAATGTTAAAACTCATTCCACAAAAAATTAACATTTTAACCACCACATTCTTGCCACTAGGTCGTTTGGTAAAACTAAGCTTTTATAAAACGTTTAATATTGTGTGCTTTGTATGATTTTTCCTATTTTAAGAAAATCGCGTTTCTCCTAACTGGTGGAAACAACGCCAGCAGAGACGTTTACCATCCACCATGCCAGATATTTAACGCAGAAATCCTGCTGGCAAGCGGCGTGTCTGTTAGTGTATGTGTGTTAATGCATATACGGTATCCGTCGCCGTACCCACACAGCTGTAAGCCGGCTCGCTTGCTTCGCCATGACACGCACACATTGGCGGGTAGACAGCATTTGTTACTTATACCATCCGACCCATAGCCAGGTGGCATCGTTTTAACTCTCTCGCGAGGTGAATGCTGACATACTAAAGTACACCTTTCGTGCGAGCAATGGGTAGAAAGAAACCGGGGGAAAGGAAAAAAACGCAAAGAAAAGGAAACATAAAAAACCCGTATAAATACATTTGTGAATGATGATGCAAAGGGTTGGAGTTGGAGGACTAACGAAATAAGACGAAAAAATTGCACCATTCGCATTGGATGGAAGCATTCGAGAAGGCGAATAATACAACCAAACGCAAAAAAGAAGAGACATATCAAAAGAGAAATGGCAAAGACGCTTTCCTCACTATGTGAAAATTAAAGGTAGATCGTTTTGGGCGAATTTTAGAGTGCGCCGTTCATCCAACGCTGTTGATGGATGCACATAGCGTGAATTGAATCGTGCATTTCCTTCGCAGCGATGGGATAGAGCTTTTTTTTAGCTCTGGAATATGTTTTCCAAATGAGAGGAAGAAAAAAATGAAGCTTTTTTCCTTGTTTGCCCTTTTCCTTTATTTTGCCATTATTTTCTTTACCTTTCCTGAAATGCAATCAGCCAATCATTCAATCCTTGTTATTTAAATTTGATTTTTACTTTACTTCACCCTCCAATAGTTCCGCTTCGATCAACGAACCCAGGCAGAATCATAGAAGGCGAAAAGCAATGTAAACGCTATAGACAGTCGTGATAGTATATTGGAGGTTATGGGCCAAATGTTTATTAACTAACACCTCACAACTTACCTTGAGCAACAGAAATTGTGATGATACATAAATGCAGGCTAAGATGTAAATCCAATTCATTGTATGTGTCTTTAACGTTAAGCCACGGCGTGAGCGCGCGCTTTGACGGAAATGTGGGGAAAGGGAATTAAATTCCAATACGCGGTCAAAACTTCACAAACACAGAACACCGGGCCCACGGCAGCAAGATACAAATGGACAGAAGGAGAGAGAGAGAGAGGCGACAGAAAGTAAAAATGAAAATACAAGCAAATGCAGAAAAATGCGAGCTATGGTTCGCCTTTCCGTTTTCCGCCTCACTTGTACCCGTTTGCCAGCCCTTCTTGCCTCCTTCGCACGAGCTCTGATCGACCGTTGCCAGGGACTGGAGGATCGATTGCCGTTGCCCTGCGTGCACGATTGCACACTGTGGGTCACCCTCGACACTCTCCCTTCTCCCTTCCACTTAAACAACGCTCACTTCACTCGCTTACGCACACTCACTTTGCAGCTCTCTACTGCTGCTGTTGCTGCTGTTGCTGGTGCTTCTCCATACTGCACACATTAACAGGCAAGCCAAGTAGGAAAAAAAAAGATGAACACGTTTTAGCTATAGCACTTTTTCTCTCTTTTTTTTTGCTTTAGCACCACATGGCCGCTTTCTGGTGGCACTTGGATTTCTTCCCGAGGCGCTTTTGCCTACTTTACGTTTTCGCTTTAACAACAAAATACAATGCCGCGCGCGCACTTTAGTAAATTTCACCCGAAATTTTCACACGAACATCTTCACTGTATCGTGGCGTAGAAGGGTAAAAGGGATCGCACCCGCAAACTCCAACACTAACGTTGATAAGCGTAAACGGTACGCGTCTTCGGAAAGCAGTTATCCAGTTTACCGCTAGGCCAGGTTAAAAGGACCACTCTACAAACGCTACCCCGAAATTGGCCACAAGCGGTGTAGTAAAATGTGAAACTGGTTGTCTCACCCTTCTTTCAACGGTTGACTCTAACGATGACGGTTATTATGATGCACACGCATATGCACTTTCAAATTGCTCCCAGTTGAGTACGAGCCACGCTATTTTCATTAGCCCAGCCTTAGCTTCTTCGTTTCACCACTCCCGGCAGCGGCAGCACTGCAACCTTCTCTAATAATGATGGCCGCTAAGCTCATCCAAATATACCGTTTTTTACCGAGCGCGTTACGTTAACTTCTTGAAAGTGGTTGTTTTCTGCACCTTTTCAACACTGTATTTCATAAGCGATGATATCCAAGCGAAAAATATCTCAAATACGCATACTTTTTAGTTACACAAGCTTCACGGCACATTGCAACAGTTTGGCGTTTTGGCTGTAAAACGCAGGCACGGCACTGCACTGTGGTAGTCTGGAAAAATTTACCTCCACTTTTTTAACTTCATCAACCAGTACCCTTGTGTTCGGAAACAGCACCGCACAACAATGTTCAAACTACAGTTGGCCGGTCGCGCGGCTAGGAAGAACGGAGCCCTCAAGTTGGCAAAGCTAACGAGTCACTTGCAGCGCTCTCTGTCTGAATATCATTTCGTCCAGCAGCTGCACACGCCGTACGGATGGATCTCGATTCGTGCGCGATCGCTCGTAGCTGTACAGGTGAAGTAATTTAAACGCCATGAGCGCAGCATCTACGAACCGGCAGTGCAGCCGTCATTTCGCTCACTCTTTCGCAGAAAGCGGCACAAAGGCAAACAGGAAAAGAACAACACACTCGGTGCTGTGTTGATGGCCAAGAAAACTACAAATCAAGCACAATGAAGTTTTACTACACTTAATGTACTGAGAGGTTGATGGTATAGTGAAAATAATATGCTAGAATTATTATTCTTTATATTTTATCACAACTTTATTCATAATTATTTGGTGACTGCGATTTAAAATTTTCATTTTTTAGGAAATTTGTCCAACAAGTGTGATATATTGGATCATAGTTTGAAGCAAAAAGCGAGAAGCCAAAGTCGCTTGGAACGAGACAGATATAGAGCACTTTCGACTTCCCATATAACAATCCGAGTCCGCTGAGTTGTCAACATTGCTTTTTCTCGCTCTTTCTCTCAGTTCTTTCTGTTCATAATACGGACGTCACACGAGCCCTAAACTCAAAAAGTTTACGCTTGATTTGTATGGGAAAGCGTAAACTTCCCGTCAAAAGATTATAGGAATGTCTAGAAATGTAATTTTGCTCTGAACAACTTCACTTTGTCATATTATAACACCTTGGCCGAGTTTACTCCAAAGTTCACGCGGATTTGGAGATACGGCGTTTTCTAAATTTGACTAAATTTGGTTCTTTGAGCAAATTGTACTGATTTGACTGATATGTCGCAGGGAATATATCTTGAGAAAAACACAACTGCTTTATTCCTTAGTTCAGAATGGAATCATCTTTATTCACTCAATGTGTACTCTGATCGAGTCTTGTAATGTTACTGCGCTATGCGTGTTACTATGCAACATCTCCCCCTTAAATCAGCCAATACGGCTCAAACCTGGCTGGTAGCCTACGACTTCTTCGAGGTCTTTCCGCTATCACGGGTTGAGCAGAAGATGCAGGCATCGGTGGAGTGGCTTCAGTAGTAACTGTGGACGGTGATGTTTGCCAATTTTCTCCTTCAATTTCTTCATCGGACTCTTCATCAGCTGAATAGTAATGTTCTTGTTCAGTCATTTCAATTGAGTTTTCAACAGCCTGTGGAGTTCCGAATCCAAATTTCTCAAAGAAAATAGTTAACAAATTTCCAGTGTCGTGGCAATTTCTATTTCCACACGATGTTTCCTCCTGTAGATGCTTCTTCAGTTGATTTGCATGTGAGCGAATAATTCGCTGGTTGTCTTCCAAAAACACGTTGTAATTCACTCTACCGACTCGTTCGACTATTGATGCCGGTTTCCACTCCCAGGAATTATTGCGGTGGACATGGCATAAACCGCTTCTCCAGGAGCGAAGAATTTTCTACCAGCTTCTGGCTTTTCATTTCGTGACCGTGAAACTGGAGGTAGTAATAATGACTGAACTGTTCGAATAGGCCGCTGAAACATCAATTCAGTTGGAGACTTATCTGGTGCAGGTGTGGTTCGATAAACTTGCAAAAAAGTCTTCAATGCTTCATCGAAAGTCGTCTCTGTGTTACTATGCAACATTGACACATCAATTGTCAAATGCCAGATAATTTCCCTTTTATGTAAAAACATGCCAACTAACAATAGGTCAAGGTGTGTTTATTAAGGAGGTGAATTGTTAGCGCGTTTTCCGGGCGCCATCATTGAGTATTGTTATGTCAAATCGCATACAATTTTCTGTACCCCCCTCCAGCCCTCCCCGATTTTAATACCGGAGCCCCCAGTATTGTTATGTCAAGTCGTGAAATGTCAATTTGCTCTGAAGCACTTCACCTCCTAATATCCATACACCTTGCAATAGGTGCTGCCAACGTCAATAGTTGACATGCAATCGAAGTTCAACCAATTAGGGCGGTGGCAACGCTTTTTCGCATGCGATTTTATCGGACGGCCTGTCAAAATTTTATATGGAATTTGACAGATAACGTCGGACGACAAAATCGCACGTCTGACGTTATCTAACGTAACTACCCCAAATAGCTGTTTTCTTCTTCTTCTTCTTCTTCTTCTTCTTCTTCTCATTCTTCTTCTTCTTCTTCTTCTTCTTCTTCTTCTTCTTCTTCTTCTTCTTCTTCTTCTTCTTCTTCTTCTTCTTCTTTGGGCGATGGGGTTTGTCCTCTTATGGCGTTGTGTAAAGCCATAAACAGAGGCTGACCATCTAGGTTGGTAGAGTATATTTTTCTTTCTTCTTCTTAGCAGGTTTGATGGGATAGATTTTCCTATGTTTTCCGTCTCTCATTTCAATTTATTTGTTTTTTTTTTCTCCTTTCAGTCTTTGGTTGTCACATCGTGTATAACACAGGGTTCGATTATCACAGTAGTTTGTCTTATTCTTATGTTGTAAGTCACTTAATTTAATCTTATTTTAATTTTGTATGTTCCTTTGGTTTTGTCTATGTTATGTAGTGTCTTTGCGTGGTGTGTTACTTTTATGTTATTTTATTTGTCAAAATTAGTGAGTGTATAATTGTTTTTTTCCTATTTTTTTCTTTTTGCTATTTTTATATACAATTTTTTTTATTAAATTAGATTTATTTCTTTTACAGTTTTGGAGTTTTATAGAGAAAGAACGCCTGTATGCTATATTCTTCCCTCTCAGGACGGTACTCAAGAGATTTTCTTATTTCCTCCACTTTTGTTTGTTTTTTTTTCATATTACAGTGGAGCGCCGTTTATCCGGTTGTCCGTTTATCCGTGCTGTTGAAAAATGACAGTTCAATACAAAGATGACATTGCGTGCTGAAGAGGATATTTGAAAAAAAAAGGTTATCAGAGCACATTTTCTTAACAAAAAACACTATAATTCATGGCACATTTCCAATATTATCATCGGAAAAACTTGAAATTTATCAAAACTGGCTAGGATATACCAAAATATTAAATAAATTTCGAAAGAAATCAAGAATTTGTTATAAAATAATTACTTTGACTAATTTTCCGTGTTTTCGAATATCCGTGCGAGGTCGAGTCCCGAAGAGCCCGGATTATCGGCGCTCCACTGTAGTATTTTTTCTTTTTTTTTTTGTGAGAGGATCGGAGGACAACGCCTACTCCAACTATATGGACAGTCGTTTTTCGCGATTTGTAGAAAATACGTAACAGATATAAAAAAAACAGTCAATGTATGAGTTGAACAGAATACTCACCTTTCACACCTTCGTATGTTTTTTATTTTATTTTTTAAAACGTTTTTAAACAACTTATTACGAAAAATGAAATGACCGAGTTCTTCCATTCTTTTTTTCTTTTAAAGCTATTTTTAATATTTTGCATGCAATCAAACTGTCTGTGTATATAGTTGTTATAGTTGTGTACATGTGATTACATCATGTGATCACAGTACACATTGAGATGAGAGATATATATTAATTGTTGATTAGCCTTCAAGCTGAATAGTCGTGTCTTCAATTGTTTCATTTTGTACATTACAATAATAGTGCATTTCATTAAATTATTTATTTCGCTATTTTTAATGCTTTTTATTGCTATTAGTTCGATTGTGGCTCTTGAGTTGTTGCTGTTGTTGGTATAGTTTAGAGAGGCTTTGGCTCCTACGGAGTTCTTTCGCCTTTTAATGTGGCTATTGAGGCTATCTGTTTGATTTTTAAATCTCTCTATATTTATTATATGGTCCTTGATGTAAATACCTATCCCTGCTTTGTTTTCTTTGATGCTTGTCAAAGCTAGTAATGGTTCGTTGTATCTATATAAGGTACACCGTTTTACGGACGTTTTTGGTGCAATAATAGTGTATCTCGAAGACCGCCTGTATATTTTTATCCACGAACGAATGCGGACGCTTTTAACCGATATAGTACACTAAGTTTCACTTATGTTAGTGTTTTACTGAAACTTAACAAACTTTTGTGTTTTTCAACGAACGCCCCTGTTTGGCACTAAAGCCCGCGTTAGAGCCCCAGAGAAATTAAACGTGAAATTTTGGGATTTTCTGCTGTATTTCAATAAATTTTTTATCAGAATTTGGCTTATCGCACACTAAAAGACAGGATACTAAATTTCCAAACTATTTAGACTATACAACATATTGAGTTAATAAATTAAACACATTTCCTTGTGATTCCCCTCTTTGTTCACGGTGAAAAATAATGTTCAGCGGGGAATCATAAGGAAATGTATTTCATTCATTATTTCAATATGTTTGACGAACTAAATGTGGAATTAAATATCCTTTCTTTTAGTGTACGATGAACCATATTCTGATAAATATTTAATAAAATATAGCAAAATAACCAAAATTTCACATTCAATTTCACGCGAGGGCTATAGCGACCTTTAGCTCAAAAGGAATTTCCCCGCAGGAAGTTCTCAAAGAACAAAACAGTAGTCTTTTATTGTTGTTATTGTTGCTGTTATACGGCGCTACAACCGTTTTGCGGTCCTGGACTGCCTCAGGAGTGTCCGGAACCACTCAAGGTCTCGCGCCTTCGTCTGCCAATCCGTTATCCCAGCCTTAATGGCGGACGACTCCACGTCATCTTGTCACCACAGTTTGGGCCTACCCTACGCCCGCTTTGTCCTTGTGGACGGTGTTGTGTTTTGTGTTTTATTAACAAGATATATTCCCTGCAACATATCATTTACTTCTGTTTCGAAAGGTAGAACAGGCCATTTGCATGCCGTGTCCTGATAACTCTAGGTCCATTCGTTAGTTCTGAGCGGGCTACGTAGATGATGCTAGGGAATATCATTGCACACGTTCCATTTTTTTCGTAAGATCAGTTTTTTCTTGCCGGAACTATATTGGTTGTTTTGAATGTGGCTATGATTCTGCGAGTACTTCATAGAATCGTTCGATCATTGGATTCCTTTTACCATTGCAGTAATATTACTATTATATTATCGTCCGTCTCAATCCTGTGTTGGGCTAAGACGTGGGACTTCATTATCATCATACGAAAAAAGCAGTACATATCTCTTGTACGCGATAAGGTTTATCCGATGGCTTCTGTTGCATAGTAACACGCATATCGCAGTAACATTGCAAGACTCGATCAGAGTACACATTGAGTGAATAAAGATGATTCCATTCTGAACTAAGGAATAAAGCAGTTGTGTTTTTCTCAAGATATATTCCCTGCGACATATCATTTTGGCGACGAGGATTATTACTGAACCCGGAACCCGAAGCTCACGAGATTCTGAAGCTAACGAGAATTAGCGTCAAGGATGAACAATGAAAACCTTGAAACCGTTATCAACAAAATGGTTCAACTTTTTCAACAGATGGCTGCTTTTAAAACTAGAAGTCCTGACGAAATCCTTGAATCTTTATCGAAAACCATCGAGGAGTTTCGTTACGATGAAGAAAACAACATCACTGTTGAAAAATGGTATGTACGTTTCAAAGACCTTTTTCAAAACGATGCTAGCAGTTTGAATGACGAGGCGAAAGTTCGACTTTTGCTGAGGAAGCTGGAAACGTCTGCTCACAGCCGGTATGTGAATTACTTTCTTCCGAAGCAACCGCATGAAAATTCGTTTGAAGAAACCGTCAATATTCTCAAAAAAATCTTCGGAAAGCAATATTCGGTGTTCCTTAAAAGGTACCAGTGCTTGCAAATAGTGAAATCTGCATTGAATGAATAGTGAATTGCGGACTGCTATCTCGAATAGAAAACGCCACGCCGGAGGCTAAAATGAACATTCAAACACCAATGGCAGAATTTCAACGGCTTATCAATCCGAAAGCGGATACAACGATGATCGAAAATCAATCAAGATCGAAGCATTCCGTGCATGCAGTTTCAGAGAAGAAACCGTATCGTTTGCCACAGCCTTCCCGATTCGACAATTCAAAAGATCAGCGTCAACCGAAATCAGATTCGAATACTGTCCCTCGTACTCCTTGTTGGCAATGTGGAAAAATGCATTTTGTACGGGATTGCAATTTTACAGATCATCCCTG
The DNA here is from genome assembly GCF_943734685.1 of Anopheles coluzzii. Lineage (NCBI taxonomy): Eukaryota > Metazoa > Arthropoda > Insecta > Diptera > Culicidae > Anopheles > Anopheles coluzzii. The sequence goes on along the minus strand of NC_064671.1, from coordinate 50,359,503 downwards.
CAAAGTGTGCAAAAATGTAGGCCACAAGGAAGGTTACTGTAAAGCCATGAGATCAAAATCTTCAAACAACAACACATATCAAAAGAGTGAGAAGAATCAAAATCAAAAGAAATCTCAGGGAATTTTCGTTAATCATGTCACGAAAAACAGTGCTAAAAGGAAGTTTATCTCTATCATAATCAATGGCATAACTACATCACTCCAACTGAACACCGCAAGTGACATAACAGTTATTTCTAAAACAACATGGCAACATTTGGGTCAACCGAAACTTTCTCAAGCATCCATTGAAGCATCGAATGCATCGGGAGAACAACTCAAGCTTATCGGTGAATTCGAATGCGAGGTTATCTTTAATGCAATTACAGAGAAATGTGTTTGTTTTGATACATAATCACCAGTCCTACATGTTATAGATATAGATTGGATAGATAGCTTTAATATATGAGCAATTCCCTTCGATGTACTGTGTAAGAAAGTTTCATCAGCATGTCCAAAGGATCGAATAGTACAGCTTCAATCGAAATATCCAACAGTTTTCGATGATTCGCTTGGACATTGCACAAAAACGAAGGTGAAACTGTTTCTGAAACCCAATGTAAAACCAGTGTTCTGTCCAAAACGACCAGTACCATTCAATACTATCGCTCTTGTGGATGCGGAACTATCAAGATTACAATCACTAGGCATCATCACACCAATAGACTTTTCGGAGTGGGCTGCTCCGATAGTAGCCATTCGCAAGCCTAATGGTAAAGTTCGAATTTGTGCGGATTATTCGACGGGGCTTAACGAAGCTTTAGAGTCAAATCATTATCCTCTACCTACTCCTGAAGAAATTTTTGCACAGCTGAACGGAAGTGTTGTATTCAGCATAGTCGATTTGTCCGATGCATACCTACAAGTAGAAGTAGAAAACGAATCTAAACACCTTCTTACGATCAACACACATAGAGGTCTTTTTCAGTTCAACCGTCTCGCACCGGGAGTCAAATTAGTTAGAAGTTAGTTAGGGAGTTAGAACATTTCTAGATGATGCTATAATTTTCGGTAAAACTTAGGCGGCACACAAGCAATCATTACACACATTTCTTCAGCGTTTAAAAGAATATAGCTTCCACGTCAACCTGGAAAAATGTCATTTCTATCAAACTGAAATTGTCTATTTGGGGCATGTGGTAGATCGCAACGGCATACATCCTGACCCAGAGAAGTTGAAAACCATCGCATCTATTCCAGCACCAACGAACATTTCCGAATTAAGATCGTTCTTATGAGCTGTGAATTTCTACGGCCGATTTGTGAGAAACATGCATGAACACAGACACCCGTTAGATCAACTGCTAAAGAAGGATACGAAGTGGAAGTGGAATTCGGATTGTCAAACATCGTTCGAAAAATTCAAGAAAGTACTGCAATCTGACTTACTGTTGACACATTATGATCCGAATCTTCCTATCATCGTTGCAGCAGATGCGTCTAGCACCGGCGTTGGCGCAGTTATTTTTCATAAATTTCCGAACGGATATTTGAAAGCCATTCAACATACTTCAAGAACATTAACGTCTGCAGAACAAGGCTACGGACAACCGGAAAAGAAGCTCTGGCTCTTACTTATGGGGTAACCAAATTTCATAAGTACTTACTTGGTCGGAAATTTACTCTTTTAACCGATCATAAGCCTTTACTATCCATATTTGGTTCAAAAAAGGGAATTCCTTTGCACACAGCAAACCGACTCCAACGGTGGGCATTGATGTTATTAAACTACGATTTGACCATCGAATATGTTTCAACCACCGAGTTTGGGTGCGCTGACATGCTATCAAGGCTAATCGACCGTTGCAAGCAACCAGAGGAAGATTACGTTGTAGCTTCGATTTCACTTGAAGAGGATATTCAAAACGTCATGCACGAATCATTGAAACAAGCGCTAGTATCATTTGCTGACATTCAAAAAGCAACAAGATTGGACGAAACACTGCAAGCTGTTTTGAAATTCATCCGGGAAGGCTGGCCGAACGAAGCGTCGTCAATCAAAAATCAAGACATTCGTTCGTATTACACACGAAAAGAATCGTTAACGCATGTCTTGTTTCACAACAGAGTTGTTGCTCCAAACATTTACAGGAAAAAGGTACTGCAACAATTCCATCGCGGTCATCCTGGAATGGTGCGAATGAAATCCATTTCTCGAAGTTTCGTTTTCTGGCCGGGAATGGATGTCGATATCGAAAACTTTGTCCGGCGTTGTACTTCATGTTGCACTGCTGGCAAAGCACCAATCAAAGAAATACCTGAATTTTGGCCTATGCCGGAAAAGCCATGGTCACGTGTATACGTGGACTATGCCGGTCCTGTAGATGGCGTGTATTTTTTGGTTGTAGTTGATCCATACACAAAATGGCCAGAAGTATATGCAACCAAAATTACAACAGCAAAGACAACTATCAAGTTTTTAACGCAATCATTCGCAACGTTTGGTGTTCCAGAAACTATAGTCTCTGATAATGGTACGCAGTTCACCAGCTTTGAATTCCAAGCATTTTGCAAACAATTGGGTATTTGTCACATCCGTACTGCACCATACCATCCGCAGTCAAACGGTTTGGCAGAACGTTTCGTGGATACACTAAAGCGTACTTTGCGAAAAATTCGAGCAGGAGGAGAGACTTTAGATGAAGCATTGAAGACTTTTTTGCAAGTTTATCGAACCACACCTACACCAGATAAGTCTTCAGCTGAATTGATGTTTCAGCGGCCTATTGGAACAGTTCAGTCATTATTACTACCTCCAGTTTCACGGTCACGAAATGCCAGAAGCTGGTAGAAAATTCTTCGCTCCTGGAGAAGCGGTTTATGCCCAAGTCCACCGCAATAATTCCTGGGAGTGGAAACCGGCATCAATAGTCGAACGAGTCGGTAGAGTGAATTACAACGTGTTTTTGGAAGACAACCAGCGAATTAATCGCTCACATGCAAATCAACTGAAGAAGCATCTACAGGAGGAAACATCGTGTGGAAATAGAAATTGTCACGACACTGGAAATTTGTTAACTATTTTCTTTGAGGAATTTGGATTGGGAACTCCACAGGCAGTTGAAAACTCAATTGAAATGACTGAACAAGAACATTACTATTCAGCTGATGAAGAGTCCGCTGAAGAAATTGAAGGAGAAAATTGGCAAACATCACCGTCCACAGTTACTACTGAAGCCACTCCACCGATGCCTGCATCTTCTGCTCAACCCGTGATAGCGGAAAGACCTCGAAGAATTCGTAGGCTACCAGCCAGGTTTGAGCCGTATTGGCTGAATTAAGGGGAGATGTTGCATAGTAACACGCATAACGCAGTAACATTCCAAGACTCGATCAGAGTACACATTGAGTGAATAAAGATGATTCCATTCTGAACTAAGGAATAAAGCAGTTGTGTTTTTCTCAAGATATATTCCCTGCGACATATACCAGCTTCAAAGACTTATTTTCCCCTGCAAATGAGTACTTTTATTTGAACTGTCAGGCAAAAAGCAAGCCTTCCCGGAAGCCTCCAACAATGGAATTCCCACAATATACATACCATATTTGGCTTATCTTGTAATCGTGATATTCTATTGGAGACCCGAAATCAACTTTCCCGAAGAATAACAACCACGACTGTTTTATTGTGATACGTACTGCAAACCAAAAGGATAAATTAGCCTGTTAACCTGCATGAATCCTGTAATCCTGATCCTGCATCGGTGCCATAGACTGAGTTCGGTAAATCAAGTACAGTAACCTAATTGAGTAATTGTTTTATCGATTTGATGTTTAAATGACTTCTTTATTAATTTATTTAACGTTATATACCTTTGCAACGATACAAATACAACACAAGTGTACAGAGAGCGAGCAGCTTTGAAATCGATGAATAAAAGTAGTGCAACAAATTTTGGGGAGGGAGCTTTTGAAGTAACGCGACGTTCATGAGCATGACTCTTACATTCTACTCGCATGCTTCCATGAACTGTACCGTAGCTTCAATATGCTTGAGCTTAGAATAATAACTGCGAATATGTTTGAGGAACTAACAATGGAAGGGAAATCCCGCTGGATATACGTTGGTCAATTAGTATGTTTCAACTATTATTATTACCAACTATTTCCAACATTTTGCACCGAATCATGCCACATGCACAGCTTAGCTAAACATTTCCACATCTCCTTTGCGGGCGTCTGTTCATTTCTGGTGCGAGGACGAGGACAAATTGATGGTCAGGAGCAAGTAAATGGTAGTGTAGACCATTGCGAATTCCGCTTGTTTTAATTACTACATGTGTAATACACAATCAACAGCACTGTTAAGTACCTCAAATGTCAATATGTCCTCTTAAATGTTGCTTCCAATTGTGTTTTATTATTACCACTGTGTATGCGATTCCTTAAGTGTTATTAAATCGTAACGTGTTGTTATCTATGGTCCGAGCATATTGCGAGCATAGCATATTGGAGTATACAAGTATGAAATTAATGTTAAATGGATTTTTGTTGCTGTTTTGCGTGGTTCAATTTATCAACTATTAGTTTTTCTTGCTTGCACAAGGTTGCCGTAGTTAAGGCGGCATTGATAGATAATACGCTCTCTTAAACTACATCCCATTTTTGCTCGAACTTCGTACTTCACTTTACCTTTTCTAAAGACGGCCTTGGCATAATATTCGCATCGATGCAGATGTGCCGCTTCTGAAAAGTAAGGTAAGGAAACTCAGACCAGTTTGTGAGTAGTCGCAGAGCAATATTTGCCATGATTTTATCCGTCATTATCTGGTACCACGCTTTCTGGTCTCACTTTTCGATCCGTTGGGCATTCATCTAACATAGGAGTAGTGCCTGCTGGAGCCGCTGTTAAAGAAGACGAGGACGAGCGCAACAGAGGCCTACAATCGTCAGCCAATTCGACTGAAGAGACCATCATATCGTCGTGCGCCCCGACACTTGTGCTTGAGTTGGCGACTGTCCGTTCATGCTCGTGGCATTCGCATTGACAATCTTCCGGATTGACATAATTGTACACTTGACCATCCAGAGCCGTTTCTCGACGATCATTCGTGTAACCGGCACTGTCATTGTTGGCGTTACGTGTTTGCGATAATGGTTGCTGTGGCTTTTGTGGTATTGCTGTTATACGTTTGGGTGCTTTTCGCAGTTCTGGTATAGCTTCCACATCGATCCATTTGTAACCTGGAGGCGTGACTGTGTTTGCCGACGATGACGAAGCGGACGCTTTACGCGGTGGCAGTGGTGGCGGCGTTGGTGAATCTTCTGATGCAATTCCGCGGTTACTTATTACCATTGAGGACATCATCGCCGTCGTTGTCGAAGTCGATCGATATTGTCTACCCGTACTTCCACTACCAGCAACACTAGTACTTCCACCCGCATTTCCTCCCGCTGTCGTAGTTGTCATTGTAATAGCCCCCAACGATGAGCGATGCTCAAAAACTCGGGATCCCACTCCTGATCCGGTCCCATCGCTGGACTTTTTGACCGGTAGGCTAATACGAAGCTTTGCCACATTTGAACTTTTTGGTGTAGACGTGGAGTCGTGTAATGTTGCTTGCTTATCTCCACCGGTGGTAGAACGTACTGTCATGCCTCGCACTCCAGCAGACGCCGAACGATCATGGCAATATTTATCCAGTGAGCCTGGATGGATGGGTGTTGTTGAGCGGGGTCGTTCAAGAGGATAAGTCTTCAAATCGATCTGCGTGCGCTCCTTTGCTGGCACCAACTTAATGCCTACCGGTTTCTCTTCCGGCAATGTTGTGGGAATATATGGTAATTCGTCGTCGAATGATTCTTGAAAGACTAGACCAGCACTTTCGTGATCCTCGATCGCGAGCATATTTGGTCGCAGAGCATGCCGTCCCGTTTGTATCGAAGCGGAATCAAATTCCGAATCCTTTTCACTTTCTGACGACGCCATTCCGTCGTCGACAGTGGCACTGGAGCCTGGCCGTTCAATCGATGGCGTCTGATCATGATCATGGTGCTTTTGACGATGGACATGATTGTGAAGCTGATGATGATGATTTTGATGTTGGTGTTGGTGATGGTGGTGCTTTGTATCAATACATTCGGCTGGGCTAGTACTACTGCGTGATACTATTGGAGCTGCTTCATCATCTATTGCTTCTGCACTCTTATGTGAACCGTAACTGTCCCGCTTCTGCTTTCTTTCTTGTTGTAGCTGCTGCTGATGCTGCTGTTGCTGCTGTTGCTCTAGCTTCTGTTGCTGTCTTAACTGGTGCTGTTTTTGATGTTCATGTAGTTCCTTCATCAACATTGCTCCTTGCGCCTGCATGACCTGTTGAGGTGAAGATGATGTTGTTACACTATGGGCTGTCACTAGGTCGTTTGGATGCTCACTACAATTACCGGCCAACAGTTTCCTTGTTTGGGTGCCTTCGCCACCAATGACAATACTACCGTCGATCAACATGTTGTTGCTGTCTCCCCTATGCGCCTGCTCGCACTGGGCTTTCTGTAGCGAGGTTTCAGAACTTTGGCTTACGGTTGAGCTGTTACGGTTCATCTCTTTAGTATAATCTTTCAAAGTGGTGCTGAATATCTGCTCCTCACTGCCAGAACCCATACGCATTTGAAATAGAGCCGCCTGTTTCTTACGCATAGAAACACTTACCGAGGACGTTGGCGCTTGATTCATTTGTTGCATTCTATGAAGTTCTATATCTACCGTTTCCTTGTTTTCCGTCGAAATAGGTACAGGAGATTTTGGTACTTTTGATCTAGATGCAGGTGGTGGTGGCGGTGGCGGGGGTGGCGGAGGCATGGCCTGATTACCGTGCCTTTGTTCCTGTTTTCTGTTAACAGGTTCAACATAATTGTTCGTTGATGAGTGGGATTTTGCTTTAGAGCATTTTTCACCATCATCGAGATCTTCACTAACATGTTTTTCAATGCGCTGTGATAGCTCCCCAATAACATTCTCCCAGTTATGTGAATTATTTTCCTTATCCTCAATTGGGGATTTTAGCGGAATTATAATACTACCGTCCGGATTGTCAATCCTATAGCATTTGAGCGGAGGCATTGGCTTGGGCCGATCATGTATCGTAACTGTCATATTGGCAATGCGTTGCTGTTTGGGTGTTTTGGCGTGTTTTTGAATGCTACTGCCATGCCCTGTGGGTGTGCCTGAAGCGGATACCGACACTTGCCTTTCAAATGCACTTCCTCCTGATGCTGCAGCTGCTGCTTCCATAAAAGAAGATGATGTTACACCAGCCGCACTGCGGAATGAACCCAAACGCCGTTCCTCTGGCGGCGTGTGCAGTGGAATATGTATACTTTGGCCATCGAGCGGTGTGTCATAGTAGCGCAATCCTGTCGATCCAGGTGATCGTGCTGCAGCGATGTTGCTTTTCGTATGTTGGTCGTAACCAGGGGAATTGGAGAAGGATTGCCCAATACCGTCCGCTGCCGAACCCATTGGCGAAGGAGACTTCGACTTTGGGTCCCGTTTAGATTTGAACATTTTCAGCACCAGCTTCTGCTTCGACGGTGTCGAGTTGGCCGATGCGGTAGGTTGATCTGTTGTTTGATCGTACCTACCACCAAGTGTGGTCGATTCATTGGACGCCGTCGATGTACGCTTTTTCCGGGGAAGGTGCTGCTGTTGCTGTTGAAAATTATTAGAATGGTCAGTGAAAATTGCCTCTATAAATTTAAAAAATGAACAAAGAGTTCTTTCTGTTAACACTCACGTTTGCGGGCGACGGCGATCGGGTAACACTGGACGCACGTGTTCGATGTTGATCGTGGGTTGACGCCACCGAAAGTTCCTGGACGCTGTCCTTCGGTTTTTCTACGACACGTTCGTTGTCTGCAATGCCGTTATCGCTGTAGCAATGATCCGGTTTAAGCTTAATTCGTATATACTCTGTTCCGCTTGGCATGACACCAACTATTGAGTTCTTCAAATCACGCGGTGGAATATGACGCTTATTGCCAACGCTACGGCTTGTTTGATTTGTTTTGATATTTTGTATCTCTAGATTGTTCGCCGTGCTCATGCCGCAATCCGACTTACGCCGTGTATGACCCATCATAGTACTTTGTTGTGCTGCAGTTTGAACATCTCCACCACCAGGAGGTGGTTGCTGAGGAATGTTTTCTTTTTCTCCTCTGTGGTGACCATTTCCTAGGGCGGAGCCAGCTATCCCTGCGGAAGATAGTACGTGCACTCCTTCCGCTAGAACTGCTTCCGTCGGATCTTTCTTTCGGGACAGTATGACTTGTTCTAGCATCTTTTCCGTAGACGGCTCCAGACTACTACCAACAACACCACTTTCAGCATAAGTCTGTAGAGGTTTCGCACCGCAGAAAGAGGTTTCTAGTAGCATCTTGTGAGGCGAAGGTGACCGTGAAATGCCAGAAACAGCCGATGTAGCCGAAAGTTTACTGTTAGCTGATCCCTGACTACCAACACTTGAAAGCCGGCTAGTACGCCCAGAAATGGACAGGAATGCCACTACCTCAGAACTGGCAGAATCTTTACGATTATGTTGCTGTTGCTGCTGATGCTGGTACTGGTATTGCGACTGACTAGGCTGTTCCTCTAGCTTCCAAATGATTGGTGAGTAACGTTGTGTGGGGCAGGAACCGTAGTTTATCTACAAAATTAATTAGATCAATATGACGTACGTTTTTCTAGTGACTTTTTTCAAGTATTTAATTCGAATTTTGTATACAAATTTTATAAACACGTAAAATCTATTGACGTTCGTAAAAATGGCCTAATATTCTAATATATTGTATTAAAATAAAAAGGGTATAGGAATAGGATATTACATAAAAAATCGCTTGACTCGAATACTGGAGTTACGCTAGTACTAGGGATTTCGTTTAACAACGAATAGACACTATTGCACATTACTTAGGTTTCAAACGTATCTTTAGCTGATGTATTGCGGGCCTATATTGCCATTAAACAGATAAATGCGCAAAGAATTTCACGTAAGAGGTGTATATTTCCCGTTGGTGTTAGCTACGATTGGTACTTACTTGCGTATTAGGTTTTTCTTTCTCGCGATTACCCTTCTCCGGTTCCATAAACTGCAGTTCCTCGGTAGAGTTTCGTAAGTCCAGCGTGTCTTCCTCACGAAAACCAAGTACACCCGAGTCTTGCAACGTACCTGTACCGACCTGCGCCAGGTAGATCGATACCACATTAAAATAAAAAAAAAGTTTAAACTGATGATATATCCTTCTTTGTATTTATATCTCTAAACCACAGAAGTTGCCGAAAATTTACCTGCTCAAACACATTTTCGGGACTACTGTCTCTACTGTCATGATGAGACGAATGGGATGAGGCTCTACTGATGTCGATGCGTGGTGTTGCAGGTATCAGCGCCGAATGACCTTCGTATGGTTTTGTCGGCGAGCCACGAGACGAATCAATTGATGATTTTTCATGCGACCAGCGTTGCAAATTATGATGATTTTGCTGCTCCATCTGGAGATACCGAAATTGCATTTGAGGTTAAATGACATTATGGAACTTCACGAAAGTGTTACTCATAATAATATTATTATTATCTTAAATTAACAAACTCTTGTACTTCATCTTTGGCCATCTATTTATGACTTTTTAGTTTACACATTGCAGGACTGCATAGTCAGTGAATCATAAGTTATGACTACTTGTCATGAACAAGATAAGACAACGAACCATTGAGTCCATTGAGGTTTGGGACTATGTTGAGGGAGCATGCCATGTATATCATATGACCTGCCTTGAATGAAAATAATTCGATTTGTTTTATGTTTTTTTTGCAGCAAAACTTTCTATCGTATTTACAAACAAACCAAATGCAACATAATTGCAACCTAACTTTTAATAATCCCTAAGAACGACTACTTTTCAATACTTTTTTTATAAATAGATTGATCAAATTATGCGATAATAATTTTAAAAAAACCCGAGCTTTAACAATTGAATGAAAATGAACGTGATAAATATTGTTTTTACGATATCTCACAAAATATACATCAAATCACAAAGCTTTACATAGCAAACGAGCTCGTTTTTTGATTTCAACACCTCACTGCTATCGTTCAAAGACCGGTTGCTTACTTGGCACTATGTAAAGTATGTTTATATGTATGTATATCGTTCAGCACAGTTTATATTGTTCAGTAAAGTAATCTTATTCTTCTTGTTTGTTGGCAGAACAGTCGTTGGCAATCGAGGCCTGCCTGCATAGGCCAGTTAAACGGTAAGCAAACTAAGCAGTTGTGTAGGCCCCGTTGATGTGGGGAATGAATGTTTAGTTCATGTACTGTTCCATCCATGTACAGTTGGTAGAGTACGAGATTCGCGAGGAGGGCCCCGTAAGCGACTAATCTTAGTCATCAACCTTCTCCCTTCCTCCTTCGCGTTCATCATGTACCGGGGGCCTCAACTATTCTTACAACTTAGGGACCCACACTGAAAAACCGCCACTGCCTGCCTGTACCATAAGTGGGCTATCAGGGTCTTATTGATTACTTGTAGTAGAGTAGTCAGTCTTACGTATGGAAAGAGCACGGGGCTTAACCCCATAATGGGAATGTTGTGCGATTTTATAACTGTACAACAAACAGGTCAATTAATAAACAATAATAATAATTGTCTATTCCCCAACTATTTATACTGGTTCATATGATAACATATTGCATTCTGATTACAGTTCACGCTCGGTAATCCGCACCTTTTTAATCCGCGCGCTAGATTATCGGCACTCTCGATAATCCGCACTTTTGACAACCAAATTCATGAGGTGAAACCGTGAGCGGGTTCGGACACTCCCGAGGTAGGCCAAGACCGTAATGTAGTTGTAGCGCCGGATAAGTAAGTTAATAAATAACGAGGACCTACCTCAGTTTTAAAAATCTTTTTTGGGCGCGCTGTGTATTAGTACTGTGGACTAGTACTGAGCCAAACGATTCATTTCACGACGCAACCCGGAGTTGAATGCGAGTCTTTTGGAATCGATTCCAACCGATGGGATCAGCGAGATCGTGAGGTCGGAATCGAAATCAAGTTCGACCCGTGGTGCGGGTTAGTCGATGCAATGATACATAAGTGGCATCGACCTGTTGGTGCAGCCAGTTCAGGTCGGGGCTACCTACTTTGGCTTGACCCGAACTCGGAGTCGCTTATGTATTAATGCACCTACTGAGCCTTTTGGATCGATCCCAATGACTCCAGGACGCTGGTAGAAGCTCCTGGAGATGTGTGGCGGATCAAGACTAAGCGACCGCGCAGAGTCATCGCGTGTAAATTCTATATTTAGCCTTAACTCTCGAGTCACTGACTTCTGTAGGGGCTCCATTCTCTTCTTTAAGCTTAAGGTGATGGGTCAAAATGGTGTCAGTTTTGGACACTCCTGCAACAGGCTAAGACCGCGCCTTAGTAACGCCGGATGTAGAAAGTAGGCAGATAGGCTATAAACTGCGTAATGGTTGCAACTTTGTAAAACATTTCGTTCAACAATTGTTTCTTCTTCTTCTTTCTCTTCTGCTTTGACACAACAAGCGTTGCTGGCTGACGGCTGTTCTGCTTCTACAACTAGTGGACTTGTCTTTCAGTGACATATTTCTTAAGGCCGAGGTACATTGGCCGAATCTAGCGCATCTAGCGACGGCTTCTTCTTCTTCTTCTTCTTTGGCACAACAACCGCTGTCGGTCAAGGCCTGCCAAGTACCCACTGGTGAAGTAAGCTTGGCTTTCAGTGACTTATTGTTACCATAGCAGGATAGTCAGCCATACGTATGGGGGCACGGTTTATTCGGGACTTGAACCCAAGACGGGCTTGTTGTTACTTCGTACGAGTTGACGACTGTACCACCAGACCGGGCGACGGCTAGTGGATGCTTTTTTTTGGTCATTGAGGGAATGATCGTGCCGGTTCTCCAATTTAAGTAGTTTATTCACCGTTTTAATAATGCAAAAACGATTGAAAGACTTGCACAACATGTTTATCAATCATATTCAAAGCTTTTCCAATCCAGTTTAATTAAAAAACATGAAAAAATTACATATTTTTTGAAGCGGCTCAAAATTGTTTGGTAACATGCTTCGGTCAGCCGCCCCCAGATGCGCTAGTGAATATCTAAATTACACTAGCGAGTACGGTCGATGTGATGTACCCCGGCCTTTATCAATAGCAGAATAGATTGTATGAGGATAGGACTTCGTATGGAGGCACGGCCTTTTAGGGGAAAGCATTTGAAATATGCAAATGTTTGTAGATGTGTTGTGTTTGTATTCTGCCATATTCTCCAAGATCTACCGCATGGTGAACCTCGTTGATATGGTCGGTATAATTTATCAACAAAACATAGTGCGGGGCCATAATTATTGCAGGAGACTTTCAACCACAAAGAGATCGAAATGAAAATTTGTTTGTGAGCAGAGAAAATGTCAGTTCCCAGTTACTGGAAACCTTAAATGTTTATATATTTCCACCTTTCACGTAGTGAGTTTTAGCTTTATAAATTTTAGATGTTTTCCTTAATTTTTTTATTGATTTTATTTTATTTCACACGATATGCGATATTTACTGAACTCACTGGTTGAACTTTGATTCCCTGCCAACTACTGAATATGTGCTTTTTAGTTGGCACGTTTATCCATAGGGGAAGGTAGGTAAAGACAGACACGATAAGGGAAATGATAAAAATCTAGGGATATATAAGTGAAACGACCATGAAAATGTGCATATATTATCTTACACTCATGTTTTATCAGAAAATGTGTTAAAACTGTTAAGTTTCCATCGATTTTTGCGGTTTTCTTCATGAATAAAAAACATGTTTTTTTCGTTCGGTTTTGAAATGTTCGGGTAAGACGGACACCTGATATGGGAAAGACGGACACCATGAAGGGTAAGATGGACACCTGTAGAAAACGTTGGAAAGTGAAGAGTTTTACAGTACAGTGGAGCGCCGTTTATCCGGGCTTCTCGGGACTTGACTTCGACCGGATAAGCGAATAACACGGATAATGAGTCAAATGATATATTTTATCACCAATTTCTGATTAGTTCTTTTAAAAAATTCCTATTTTTTGATAAAAATAACCCCGTTTTTATTGACTTCATGTTTTTTCCATGATAATATTTGTAATTTGCCATGAATTATAGTGTCTTTCTGATTAGTTCTTTTAAAAAATTCCTATTTTTTGATAAAAATAACCCCGTTTTTATTGACTTCATGTTTTTTCCATGATAATATTTGTAATTTGCCATGAATTATAGTGTCTTTTTTGTTATGATAATGTGCTCTTATAACCGCTTTTTTAAATATCCTCCTCATAACTCAATGTCACATTTGTATTGAACTGTCATTTCTCAACAGCACGGATAAACGGAAAGCCGGATAAAAGGTACCCGGATAAACGGCGCTCCACTGTATTTTAACTGATTCTATCGCTTTCCACGTCCTGGTACGTTTATAAACCAATTCTTGGCATATTACAACAACGATTCATTCAGCCGTGGCTTAGAAATTGTAAGCACTGGTTCTAATATATCGTAGAATGCAGCATCTAAAGCATTATTGAAATATCGCGCACTTCCAGCTGACGTTGCTCCAGCTTACAGAACAACAGTCTATAACTTTCTTTAAGGAAATCACTCCGCGAAAAGACCACGACCACAGTATTTTTAAGGGACTTGTTAATAGTTTGATCCATTTTCCACCATGTCAGTCAATTAAACATTTAAGTTTTGTAATCCCATAGAATTTCTTATCTATTCCTGAACAATGTCGTATCAATGCCTCATCTTTTTATTGCTTAAAGATGTTCAAGTCGTGACAAGATATTGGATTTTGTGAAGCGCCTCATCAGCGTCGAGCGAGTAATAGCATAACGAATGGCTACTATTTTGAGCGTTGTTTCATTTCTCGCTTATATCAATACTTTCTCTAGTTGCTAATTGGTTTATAGCTTCGGAATACCCTTATTTAAGGTATTTGAAGAAATCTATTTATCACCAATTGATATAAGAAGTAAAATAAATCAATAAGTTCGGTGTCCATCTTTCCCTACAACAAAGTGTCCGTCTTTCCCGCTTTGGTGTCAGGATGTTTAAACCACCAGAAAACAACATTTTGTATAACTTTCATTCTCGTTCTTTCGCCAGTTTTTTTCATTAATGATCACGACAACCCAATCATGAAATAAATTCCGGAAATATAAACAATACAAGTTGTAGAGCTTAAGATCGGCAGTAGTTAAATTATATCCGCAAGGGTGCACATGATTGAATATTTATTTTGTTCGTGGATTTTACCAATTTTGCATATATTATGCCAAAAATGTTCTCAAATGTGTTGTTCAACTTTAACTTAGAATGCTGCATTCTTGATTTTTTCGAAAATTACCATTTTGATGCATTTATGAGAAGTGTCCATCTTACCCGCAGTGTCCGTCTTTACCTACCTTCCCCTACAAAAATTTTCTGAAATTTTATTGGGCAAGCCATGAGATTTTAGTGATTTAAAACAAAACGCATGCATTTTTTCCATACAAACGCATGCTTTTTAGTTGAACTGTCAGCTAACTATAGAGCTTTCAACTAAAATGCCTGAAAACTAAAAAGCGTTCAACTATTGAATTCTGACTGTAGTAGGATGAGGCTGATGAACGAAATGTCAAATCAAAAACAAAAAAAAAACGTTGTTTAATGCGAACAACCAAAATCAAAATAACTTTATAATGTTGGATTTCTTGCATTAGGTCCGGGTCTATGAACATGTTGCGGCAATATTTGTTTAATGGCAATGTTTTATCACAAATTCCTGATTTTTTTTTAATTTTATTATACTTTGGCAAAACTCAGCCAATTTTTATTTACTTCATATTTTTCAATGAGAGTATTTTAAATGTGCCATGAATTAAAGTGTGTTTTTGTTATGAAATTGTGCTCTGATAACCGTTTTTTTCTTTTTCTTCTTATTTGGTCGATAGGATTTGACCTCCTATACTTTCAACCGTTTTTTTTTCAAATATCCTGCTGGGCACGAAATGTAATTTCTTAACAGCACGGATAAAAGGACTGCCGGATAAAAGGTACCCTGATTAAAGGCGCTCCACTGTATTTGCTCACAAAAGTATGTTAAAATTAATTTGAAATTATTTTTTATCCATTTGGTATGTAAACAAATCCTAAAATGTTCCTGCAACAAATAAACATGAAACAAATCGATTTCTTTCTCTTGTCACAAAAATGTTCCCGCAACATGAGTTTAACAGTTCGTGCATACAATATGGCAACAAATGTTCCCGCAACATTTTCATAGTCCCAGGCCTTACTCACTTCTACCATTAAACATAACAGTAAAAAACAAGTTTTATGACAATTATTAGTCTGACAACGTGCACAGAAGTTCAATAAAAAATGGATCTTTCATTTAAAATGCATAATAAAGGCAATTTTAACCAACCATTATTTGGTAAAAATATTTATTTTAATTAATTTTTGGGTGGCACGATGATGGCATGATGACAACAAGAAGACAGTACAGTGATAGTACTCCCTCATACAAAGTTTATCTTATAATAAATTCTAGTAAAAGTTTAAAAGTGCTTAAAACACCTATCTCAACGAGCATAGTTTACAGTTTTACATAAAACTTGCATGATTGATGGATTATGAAGCCATTTGATGTATAGGCATCGAACATAACACTACAGGTGACCTCCGAGATACGACTATATTTGGGACCGGAAAAATGTCCCAAAGCAAGGCGTAAGTCGAAATACTCGTATGTCGAATATTTGTTAATATACAGTTAATAACCGAAGATGGAGAGTCTAATTTTATGACATCGTGTATTTTATTTAAAACAATGTTCGATAATTATTAATTTTACTCTAATAGCCGTTTACACGATATAGATATTCAAGAACGGATAGTTGGGGAATTTCAATGACAACTTTAAACCGTCAAAATTAAATCGTCGTATCTGCGAATCGTCGTAACTCGGTGGACGCCTGTACTTTGGCTTGTTTTGTATTTATTATAATAAGATTTTACAGTCCTTCCCCAAGTTACGCGATACTCGAGATATGCAAATTCGAGGTACGCGAATTTTTATTTTTGACAGTTTATTTGTCAAATAAGTCCAATTTCATCAAATAATTTTAAAATCAAAAATAAATTGCAATTTTGTTATTAGTTTTAAATTACTAAAAATACAGAAATGATCAAATTTTCTTCTTGCATGAAATAAGTAATAAAATGCATAAAAAACTAAATTGAATCAAAAATAATTATTTATTAACTATATTTTAGCTTAAAAACGTGATATTCGACATACAATAAGCGAAAATCCGAGTTACGCCAATGTCTTTGGCGCGCATTATTCGCGTAACTCGGAGAAAGACTGTACTCAAAATAATCCCTCGCTTGCACCGAAACAATGGAAAAGAATGCAACTCATTACAAAATGGTTCCCCAATTACTGTTCTGTTTCAGCATAAGGTTAAGATCGAACAATCAGGAATTGGCCTACCTTGAATGGAATGTAATGTATGATTACAGCAGCATTAAGGCGAAGAGAGACTCTTCAAAAGTGCACTCTGACCTTAATTTGAATGGCACGAGTGGTGTACATACTAACTGGGTTAAATCTTGATATCATGTAAAAATTGGAGAAAAAATACGGGAAGCAAAAGAGAAAGCAATAGAAATGAGCTAAACATGGAAAACACAAGACGAGAATGCTCATACGAGAATGCGAGGAAAACTCTGCGAAGAGAAAAGTACAGAGAACAAATAATCTCGAGGAAAATTAGGTTTATAGAAATACATAACCATTCATACAGTAGGCGGAAAAAACAGCAATCCTGTTTGAAATACTTAAAACCCAAATGACTAGCCTTTAAGAAGAGCTTGTAAAGTTGTCTTTCAAAGAACGGACAAGAACTAAAAATATGGCACCTTGCGGTTTTGATCATCATGACTTTTATATCAAAATATGAAAAGGCAATGAAAAAAAACAGCTACCAAAAAGGACATTGAACAGCAACAGCAGAAAAAAACAAACCAAATAGCCTAGAAATCCCGCCCCTATATCACAATGCTGACCTCTTTTCGATGTTCGAAGGATCTATTTTTAAAACACGAAACCGCCTGACGTGATTAAATAATCGGGTCTATATCGGACTAAACGAAGCAAGCCTCATGTGCTACGCTCGGCATCTTAAGGCTCTCCGCAAACAACACGACAATTTCGATACTCACTTTTGCCATGACAAACAATTCATTGGCTGTTTCTTTTTTTTAATTGAAAAAAGTGCATTATGCATTACTAAATGTTCAAAACCAAGCAAGGATCGATAACAACTAACCGCACATGTACAATGGTGACGTAATGTTAAGAGGGAATCCTTCCTGTTCGATTGAATTATACAGGTTGAAGAATATTTAAAAAAGTGGTATATTTTAGTTACCTGTGCTTTTTCTTCGGCCGATGTATCTTCCATTGAGGCTATTGGTGCAGGACCAAGGCGTTTCTGTTTGCGAGACGATGGAGACGACGATGCTACATTCATCGCGTATCAAATACAACTTGGAGATTTAGTACCGCAGCAAGGAAGGATGAAGGGAACATAAAGGGAATGAGGAGAGAAAGCTACGATACCAGAAGGAGCTCACTCTTCGGCACGGCAGGTGAAAAAATAGCACGAAGAACTTTGCCTCGGATTTGTAATGAAAAGCTTTCGGTATTGTTTTCGCTTCTTCTATTCACTGTAACCCACACTTGCCGTTTGATCAATCACTACAATGTTTCGACCCGTGGTTTATCTGAAATACCAGTAAAAATCGCGCCTAGGCCTACTGGAATTATTAACGGTTAACGGGCACATCGTTTTGCCTCGTACTAAAACACAATCGAACCGATAAGGAGGACGTCAGCAACGATGACGGCGTGATGCAACTGTGTTCGGCATGTATTGATCCATTCCTCAAATTCCGATAGCTTCCGGAAAGATAGCTGCAGCATGTGTAGTCTGCAAGAAGAACATCGAGAATGGAAAATGACACCAGAGGACGCACTACGGGTGCTTAGCTAATCACTTGAATAGGTCGACGAATGCTACCAGGAAGCTTTCGTATAGTTGAAAATTCATCGAATATTATTCGATAACAAGAACTACGGCAAACTTAAACTACTTTTCGTGAGTGGCTGCTTTCGTTCACGAAAAGTTACACTTTTGCACATTTAACAAATAAAAGACGCTCACACAGATACGCACATACACACACACCCTCACATGCGTGAGGGTAGGCTGGAAAGCATACGCACTACACGGGTACACGTACTTTTTGTGAACAGGATCTTTTAGGCACTTTTGCAGATTAATAGATTTGTACTGAATCATAAAACACGATAGAACAGATTTATTTTTTTTCTCAATGAATCTGTTTTACCTCAAAGCTTGAGCTTCAATCTTATGCGAACTTTCATTCTCGTTGCATCATTGATTATTCACTAGCACTGCCAAATCTACCACAGTTCCTTCGCGCTCTTCATTTTTTCTCAACTTGGTACCTATTTTTTCCACATGAGGCTTCCGTCGTTCAAACAATTCGCAGCAATTTCTTCATTTGTATGGTGGGAACGGAATTGTAGACGATGCTTCGGCAATTATGACACTAAGTTGCCTGTGAACTTGCAGATTCTATAGCAACGTGGAAGATTTTTCCCTGCAATCCAATAAGGCGCATGTCGGACAGTGCTGGCGCCTTTAAGCAGAGCTGCCTCAAACTTTGCTTCTACCGTGCACGGTATTTTTTTCAATGCTGGTTCTGCTTACCATGATGTTGAAGTATAACTGCACAAGAGCTTAGTAAACGATTGACTATCGATTTACCGCGGCTCTTTTTGAACAAGAATCCCTCGGTCGTTCTGTCTCGACTGAAAGCCAAAGCCCGATGTGGGGGCTCGTTGGGACTCGTACTGCACCGTTGAGTTTAATCGCGCATGAGTACAACAGTCGGGAATTTAGCTTTTGGTAAGAGGCATAAGACAACTCGTGCCACATCGAAAAAAAAAAAATACTGCAAGGTAGGCACGATACATGACCCGTATGATTTTCGTGTGTTGATTACATGATCGAGTATCAAGAGTATCAGGAATAGTTGTTATAAGACGATAACACATTTCATGACAAGATAGTTACAATTATTAAAATCGATTAAGTAAAATGATAGAACAACGAGAATTTCCAACAGAATTTATGAACGCAATGCGATTCCTCTCTTCTTAAACCTTTAGAATAGTTAATCCAACAATTTTTTTATGTAATACTTACAAACCCATTTTCATTTTCAGTTCATTGAAGTTTACTTCGTCTTTGGTTTCACATTTATAGCTGTTTATTTTTTTTACAAAGTTTGTTTTGTTTAGTCAACACACAATGTAGTATGAAACGGAGGCTGTTCTTATAGAACAATTCCAATGAATCTAGATGATATTTTTGCGGTTGATTTTAAGAGCTCCCGTATACAGGTCGGTTGTTGCAGATGCTTGTCGACAATCTTTTGAATTTTATCTATATTGCTGTCCAGTGTGTAGTCCGTATTATTCAATTCTATATGTTTTAGCTCGGCTATACAATAGTCTCTAACTAATTCTAGCTCACCGTAGATATTTACTTCATTTTTGTCGAAAACTTTCATCTGAAAAAAGAAAATAAAATTGTAATAGATATTTTTTTAAACGAACAAATTTTCACATACTTCAGATATATCGTCAATATTTGGAGATTCGTCTTCCGCCTCCTGCTCTTTCATTATCCATATAACGACGATAACAGATACTACCTGATTTATGGTAAACTTATGACCCACCATTGTTTTGGTCAGTAATCGTAAATATGCACTTTGTGCATACGTCGCTACTAGTGGTTCTGCAATTTTGAAAGTGGAATAAGAAAGATATTTAATAATCGTGTGATGTCCAAAACATGTTGTATCTGTATACTGAATTTGACTAAATATATGGTTAATAACTCACTTTGTTTCACTTTTTCGACCACTTGGTGAAGTTGGCTTACGACCATTGACGCTTTGGCACGAATACTAGAATCATCGTCACTTAGTAAATTCAATAGAGCAAAACTGAAACTTATGTATAGATTAAGCGATTTTCCTTCGAAAATTTTTCTGCCCACTATATGCAAACACTCCACTGCAGTTAACCTATATGAGTAGAACATAAACCCATGATGTTATGCTGGTTATCATACAAGTTAGATTAGTTGTTATCGTAGCGATGGTTTCTTACCTAATGGGTTTCGATTGATATGCAGCAGTAAGAGTTGGTACAAAATCAACGTTCAACGTGAACTCATTTGAGCCCTTCGATTCGTTTTGCAGCATACGCTTTAAACAGCGGAACATGGCACTACGCAGTTGATAGGGTTTACTGTTTGCTACCTTGAAGATGGACTGTATCGCTTCACGGGCGCTTTTCCCGTCCAGCAATACGTTGCTCACTGCCACGCCACTATAACTTAGCACTAGATACGCCTTCACCTGGATTGTGTACGGTTGTTTGTGGCATTCATCCAAGATGAGCCGTCGTAAACAGCTGTGGAAATGTTGTGAACGCAACAGTTCAGCCTTAAGCCATCGTAACCGATCCGGCTTAAGTTCGCAAATATTGCGGAAGTAAAACACCTCCACAGGAGTGATATCGTATTCTTCACAGTGCTTTCCAATGTGATCAATATCCAGCACTAGCAATATTGTGTTTAACATGGCTTGTATGTACTCTGGCGATTGCTTCTTTTCACCATCTGATTCAATTCGCAACAGGAAACATTGTGTGCTTCGAATGGCTGCTTCATCATCACTATACAGATACATAAACGTCTTCAGCAGAACTATTTTTTGAAATACCAACGGTTCGCCGTAGAATGTTCGATGGTGAGCCAGATTCAGCAGATAGTCTATAATGTTACTCAGATCGTCTATAAACTGGTCATCTTCTGCGATGATTATATGTTGGCACCTGGAAATGAAGATGATAAAACAAGTCATATAAAAATACAAGAAATCTTTCCGATCTTTAAGATAAACTTCATACCGTGCCAAAATTTCCAGCAATATATCCAATATGGTGCTGTAAATAATAAAATTGGGTTTCACCTCGAACAGATAATTAGAAATAGCTGTGTACAGCTCAATCCAATTATTCAGCTGTCCGCTCGATGTTGCTGCAGCCACCAAGCCGGGATTTTTCGTTTTTATAAGGCATAAAATCTGCAACAATGCTCCGTGCAACGAGTTAGGATTCACATTGCGATTATTGGAACGATTTAAACTTTCCAATAATAAACAAATGCGATCAAACATAAGATCCGGAGAAACGATGATAGATATTATCTTTGCCGCTAAGTAACGAGTTTGTAGTTCTGCACAACCGGAACAAATAGATACTAGAGGAACGAATCTCGAAAGCTGTAATAATATTGTGTGTGTTATATTTATAATTTAAGCTTGCAATGTAATGCAGAATCATTAACACTTACTTTCAGGTTTGACTCACTACCCTCCAGGGCCGATGGATAAAGCCGGCTCAAAAGCAGTAATAGGGGGTGTAGCTTTTTGCTTCTACTACCCTGAATTATAATTTTACTAGCCTTTTCTAGTTCGAGCACAAAATAATCATACAGCATGGGATATCTGTAAACGTCAAGCAAACATTGTTATATTAAAATCTTGTCTATTCATCTTTACCAAAGATTACTAGCTTACCGTAAGAAAAATATTCTTCCAGTCATTTTATTGCGAATGTTTAAATTCTCCGAATCCTTTGTCCTTTGTACTCCGAAAACACGAACCATCAAGGCGGAGAATAACAAGGTCGATGAGTTACGTTCCTAGATAAGCACAATTTTGATTAGCGAAATTAATTTAATCTCAACAACTCATCTAGTCAATGGGAATACTTTAACAAACAACTTACCGACCATGACTCAGCTTCGTAACCGTTAATAGCGCACATAATTCCTTCCGAGACGAATTCTCCTACTGTTTCGCCCAAATCGGTAGATCTGAACAACGAACGTAATATATTGAGCGAATGGGTACGCGTCTGACTACTTGTAGTACATGAGCGACAAAGCTCGAGTAAGGTTTTCATGCAAAACTGCAGCCCTTTCGTAGAGCTCACTTGTAGCTCTGAGGTGATCAGAGCTTGGATAATAAAAGGTATGCCCGCACTGCGACGAGTAACACATAATTTATCCAAGTTGATTTCAACAACTTCTTTGTGAACAAGCGGTGGTACGGTCTCCGTACTGACGTTTCCAGCAATGGCGTTAATCAACTCTTTGATCCAGCGCATTGGGAGCTGATGAAGTTCAGTGTGTGGCGACCCCCAAAGCCGTAAACATATTTTGGAAAACCCTATATATGCTTGCTCAAAAGCGCCCCTATGCTTCGTCTCTGAAAGTAGTTCGATGAACTGATTTCCAATACCTAAAATTTGCTGGCAAGTTAAGAGTCCGTTACTCTCGTTCTGAAATACGGTACTTCCGGCGTTAATGATTGGTGAACGGGATGCGATATCACCTAGTATCAACGATATTTCCTTTATCGTTCGCCAAGAGCAAAGTAAAATCATTTGTGGTGTCGTTTCACGTTTCGCCCCATCGCCTGATTCTTCTTGCATTGCATTTGAAGCGACACTGTTGACATTATCACATGGCTGTACTTCATTCTCGTCGCCCATTTCGATGTCAGCACATTCATTAAGGTTTCGTTCTAAAAAATCTTCCAAAAATGTTCCTTCAGGGGAAGAATTGTTTGTTACAACTGATACAACTTTTGTTATACTGTCACAAGTACTAATTAAACGAGTAATTGACGTTCGCCAACACTCATCTTCTGAGAGGTCCTTGAAGTCCAATTTGCTCAGCAAATGGCGAATGCAAATTAATGCTCCAAACATTGGATTCTCACGAGAAGCACGTACAAGCGAGTGGCTTGCCAATCTGAATCCTTGCATAAGAATTTCTTCGCACCACAGAAAGCATTGGTATACTTTTGCGGCGACGCTGCAGTTTGCTGAATCCATCTCTAGCCGGGGTACTTCGATTGTGTTGTTTACGAAGCAGAGATATTCAAGGTAATATGCGGCCGAGAGGGAATCGTTTGGCCGCGGGCTTATCATGAGAGTACGGGTGACTTCGTAGTTCAGTTCGTTATTGAATTGTGCAATGAATTGTTTTGGACAAAAGGATAGCACTTTCAATGAGTAATGTTTGTTTGACTCGTAACTGTCGTTCAGCGCCGTAAGCAGGATACGCACCTGCCTTTCATTCCACATGCTAGTGTTCTCGTCGTCGTAGAAAATGTAAGATGAAATTTGCAATAATTGCAGCAGAATTTGGAACGAAATCGCTCGTCTACTGTAGTTCGCACCGATGAACTGGTTGTCTATACAGAACTCATGAAGCCGTTTTACAAACTCGTAATAATAATGACTTTTTCCATCGATGTCCGATTTCTTTATGATGCTCAAAAATCCTGAACGCAGGCGATTTAGTGCGCTTTTCATGCATGATGTGATTTTTTGTCGCAGTGAAGCTGCTTGGACATTTATGTTCGTTTCCAAGAAAAATAGAATACATTCCAGTTCTTGTTTCGTGAATATTTCCGTGCTCTTGTGGCACTCTGTTATCAGGTACAAGGCGGACATACGGGTAGAATCGTCGGCCGATATCATTGCCTGTCGTATATCGGAGTAGGAAAGCAGATTTTTCCACATCACTTCTGTCGACTGAACTGTATCGAAAAGCCCGTTTTTACGAGCAATGCCTAATGAGGACAGTATTAAACCGAAGCTTATACCGATTTTGCTGTCTATCATGTATATGGCGATTGCCGGATACGCTCGTATCGCCTTCCTTATTAAATCATGCAACGTTTCTCGCACATCATTACCACTGCTTCCATCATTGGTACCATCAACTGTCTCATGCGAAGTTGTTACGTCTATTTCAACCGTTTCGTTAACTCCACTAATAGTTCCATCACGACCACCCTTTGTTATTTCTGTCAGGATTGGGTTGATCCATCGGTTAAACCATTCCTGTTTGTTCTCTTCATAAGAGTAAGACATCATGAGTGATTCGTAACAGTTATTAATGTGCAAATTTGTATTTGCATGATCATTACGGGTGAGCGAGCGCAGTAAAAACTCTGGAACATCTGGAATGGCACGTAGCACCTCCTTTGCCTTCAGAATTGAAGATATTGCACCGATCAACACGCACTTCGTGTTGATGTTAATTGCTCCATTACGAATGTAATCATAAATTATGCCATTCAAAGTGTCATCTAGCCTCGTTCCAAGCTGTATGGTACACTTCAGCAAATCTCGAGATATATGTCGTATGCTGTCGACATAATGATCCAGATGGGATAAAGAGTAGCGCAGGTTAATTGCCAGTATGTCGACAAGTTCCTTCCGTTCTGTGGTTTTGTAACCATCGAGCTTGAGACTTAGCAGACGTTTAGTCATCTGAAAAAAGCCGCGCGTCGTCCCAAGCACAATACTTACTTCCACAGAGTTTTCTTCGGAAATTTCCTTTAAAACCGTCGCTGCTTGATGGAGAACTTCTATGCCCTTCCAATCCGGACCAGCAAAATGTTCATTTTCTATCGTGCAGATAATCCCATTCACCAGACACATTTGTTTAGCTGAGCTATCCTCGTCGAACACCCGTTGTGCCAGCCGTAAGAATCGCTTTTCTAAATTTGCGTTCATGGCTATCAGAATGCCACAGTTTGTTTTCGTATCCATCGGTATTTCAGGGTTTTCCAACAGGTCCCAGCAAATCAGCACTAGCTTTTCTACATTTTTTTCACCTTCGTAAGATGCTTTTAATTGGTCGGGGAATTGCTGAAAGCACGATATGACGATTCTGATGGCAGAATGAATGAACAAACACAGCTCGCTTTTGTCCGATGGAGAAACATGTTCACTGTAAATAACATTAATATGAATTGTACTTTGTGGAAAAAGACAAATAATGTGTTTTTTTTCTTCATCTAGATACTTACTTCATACGTTCAAGATAAACCATGACGGATTTGTTCAGAAATTGAAATAGTTGCTGCAAACTGAGACGAACCGCTTCACAACCCACCTTGAAGTTTTCAAAACAGCTTCCGATGTTGCAAATGGTTGTATTTCGTCGTGTAGGCTCGCTTGAGCCACTTGAATCCTGCTCGATGCGTGCTTTTATGCTGTTTGCAATGCTTGTCGCTACGATTTCACGGCTGGCACTTAAGTTGCTCAAAGAACGAGCTATTGTGTTTCGAACGGCATGCTTTAGGGGTGCTTCCATGAACAAATTGGCCAGTGTTTGTACATGTAACTTTAATGAATCCTCCAGTCCCACCACAAACGACGAGTACTAAAACAAAAACACCGATTACATCTTGGACCGACGCCGAGATGAAATATCCGGAACATACCTCTTTCAGTACTTTAACTTGACCCTCTATAGTTTCCGATGAATTTAACTGGCTTAGGTAAGAGTTATCTGAAAAGAAACCCAATTTTCCAAACAGGTTTAGCAGATTCCATTTTGTTGTTGTTATTTTTACAGTGCTTCTTTACATTACCTGTTGTTAAATATACTGAAGGCACTTGGAAAAGATCCATTCGGATTTCGGAATTCTTTTTAACATTTTCGTTCGCTCTTACATTGGAAATGCGTAAGGATAATCCATTCATGTTTAATATTGTTTGAAATAGTGAAATAGTTTGAATTTCTATGAAAATGATAACCTCTCACTCGTCACTATGCAAACCAGAATAAGCCTTTGTTCGACAATCCTAGAAAGGCACCTTTACACATTCCACGCTTGTTGGACACTCTGTTGGGTAAATCTTCTTACAAAACCTGACCGTATGAACGGGAAAGTACTTTGCTGAACAGATTATTTAATTCAGATTTCTGGAGCGAAACACGTAGCACAGGTATCCAAACATTTGCTGTTCTTTTTCCTTGTCTTGTTGTAGTTCGTCGGAAGCTGTCAGAATGTGTCAAAATACGACCTCGTGAAAAATGCCCTGGATAACGTTCGCTCCTCGGCCAGTCATGTTGATAGATTATTGTTTATCGTTATGATCGATTTTTTTTTGCAGGTGTATTGGCGCTAATTGTTAGGCTGTATTGTTCCATCGATGATAATAGTTTGAAAAGAGTGCTAATTTTGTTGCTTTCTCACTTATTGTTTATACATTATTTTGTCCATCATGCGCTGACAGTTCCGAGGAACCCTACAAATGTTCCAACACAACACAAAAACAATAGAAACGGTGATGGCACGCGCGTACCCGTTGCGATTATTTACTGTACCACTGGCTGATATGCTGTTGTAATACAATTCGTTCTTAAATATGTATATGATGTCTTTACATATTTTAGTGTTTAGATGTATTGGCAGTTTTTTTTAAGATATTAGTACCATATAAGAAAGGAGATGGGCCGTTTGAATCGGTGTACTTTGCTGTCACTTTGCTTATCTACAGCAACGGAATGGGAAGCATTGCCATGGGATTTTCATTTTATATTCATAAAACGTTTGTTGTTTCAGAAGAAAAAAACATGAATGTACAATCGATAACTCAATTTAAGTTAAAAGTCTGGTCTCGCAGATAGGTCATCATTAATCTTTGAAAGTCAATTAACACAAGAATATCCTCACACCAATGAGGCTAACTCTGCTGCTCTGATTATTTTCAAACATAACAACGAAAGGGCCGACTAGACATAGCCAACTATGTTCATTCTCTTTGAGGTATTGAAATTGATATTGCATAGGATTTGTTTCCCTAGTTTGATGGGTCCATGTATTCATTGCGCATGTCCTTTTGTAAGCCGCTTGCAGGTGGTTCGTCTCGTTTCCGTATCGGTTGCTAGCAAAAAGGACCGAGAGCAAATGGCTGTGGCTGTGCCAAGAGCTAGGGGAACATTTCGGTTCTAATTTTCCATTTTTCGTATCACGGTTTATTTTACACGGCAATCGGTTGCAAATATAAATGTATAAAGTGCAAATGTGTCGAGTGTAGCTTTGTGTGTACGATTGAACATGAACGCTGTTTCGGTTCAATGATGAAAATTTATTAGCCGAAAGATAGTGATCATAACACATATCAAGCAGTGATTAAAAATATCGAGCCCTTTAGCGTGCCTGGTGGTAGGTATTTATCAAGCTTGTACCATTCGAAGTGTAGAGAAAACCTCGTAACTCGTTCTAAATACATGTGGAATTGTGGGGCGCGGTTATTCTTTAGGGGTAAACTATTTATTTCTCACTTTTCTTGAGGTTTATGAAGAAAGTAAAATCGAACCTGATTTCGACCCCGTCGAGTGGAAATCTGTGTAAATTTGCCAGGACGCGACTGTACAACAAATTGCTGCAATAGTATAGGAATGTTCAACGTTGATTCTTTTTGAGGAGGAAAAGCACAATGTTTTCACAATTGATGTTCATTTATCACAAGCGTTAACTAGCAGCATTAGCTGATGTGACTAGAGTGTGTGCCATTTTTTTGTCGGTGTGAAAAATACAAGTGTAAGTCATGGATCAGCATCAGTCCGTTGCCTTGAAGGAAACGTATACGCGTCCCGCTGGTGTAGAATCATCCAACACGCATCTTTTTCGTGCAAACCATACAAAACCGCCTGAAATACCTGTCCGTGTCGGTGCAGGGAGTGTTAAAGCACCAGAAATACCTCCAAAGAATCTCACGAAACGACCAACCACTATTGGAGCTGCCAGCAAGGATGAAAATATTCCTAGCGCTGGTATG